>NC_088889.1:62617693-63224360 GCF_037157495.1 Lathamus discolor | reverse complement strand
CACCCACACTCAATCAACACATTGGATTTGCCCACCCACCATTCATCTGAACAGCTCCAGAAGGTGCAACTCCTTTAAGCTTTGAAAAGCTCTGCCGGCAGATTACCACCTCCCCAGGAGCTCCTTTCAGGTACTGACAGTGGTGTATTGAGGAACACACAGCAGATAACAGCATATAAACACAGCCTCACCCTCTTGAATGACCTGTGTTGGTTTATTTCTCCACTTTGCTTCCTTTTAGGATGTGTGTCTTTTGGTTTTGTTTTCTAGTTGAGAATGGCTCCGTTCGTATAAATCAAACATATAAATCAAACAAAGCAAAAATATAGGTGCTGGAAATGAAGGCACTACCTCTAGCAATTACAGAAGCGATGTATCTGTATACAACAGGTGACTATTTAACAAAAACATTTCCTGCCTAGAAGAGAATCCATCATGCAACTCATTTTAAAGATGTGCCTCTACAGGTTTGTTAACAATTACTGTATCTACTCATTGTCATCTGTCATCTTGACAACCTAAAACGTTACAGCATCATACAAAGTATTTCCTTCAGAGTTTAAAACTTTAGAAGTTCGTCAGTTTTCAAAAACTTCTGAACTTTTCAGTTTTCAGAAATGTATTGCCAACCGTATAAGACAATTTGTTTTCAAAATCTAAAATAAATATACCAGTATATTGTCTTTCTTTACAAAGAACTGCATTCTTCAAAATACAGTATCAAGATCTAGACTTTTTAAAAAAGCTCAAAACCAGAAGACAATAAAAAGCTAATATTTTTATTTTGTAGTCATATCATCTTAGATAAAAAAAATCATTTAGCGGAGGCAGACTTGTGGTTTGTGAATGTGAAAGATTATCTGATTTATTGTAAGATTCCAATAAATCATGCAGTATTTTCGACACAAAGTACTTAGTTTAAAAGACCACGTTATACAAATTTGAATTCTAAATAAATATTGATTTATACTAAAATTCCATAGAAGCTTTTTTTATGCATACATTACATAAAGATAAGTTTGGTGTGTATACACTTAATGTAGGAACACTGCCCCACGTCAGACAAAGGGTGCTTCCATCTCATTATTTCAACAATAATAAAAAAAAAAAAAAATCCAGTTATAACTCTCCCCTAAATAAAAGTGAACAATAATTCTTCTCCTTGACCTTGCAACTCCATGATTTTTAAATGAGCTTAGAGTACTAATCTGGATCACATGCGGGTTTTTATAATGAAAGAGCCAAGTACAGCATTACTATCAGTGTGCAATTTGTGTTTCAACAATACACCTTTGAAGATGGTGGAACCAAACTGCTTCTGCAAGGCTTTTCTGGAGAACACTGTCTATCCATTCACTGATGGATTCATAATATTTTGCTCTATCTACCCTCTCTCATTAAGTAGATCCACCTACCCTTCTTCATGCACTTTCCTAAAGTCAGAGGTCACACTTTTACTAGTTTACCTTAACAAAACAGGACAGTATTGTCTAGAGGGCAGTTGACAAATTCCAAAACAGACAGTGCATATAACAAAGCCTGTTTCCCAAAAGAAACACAAAGATATTGTTTGCTGCTCTAACAGCTGAAGACTTAAAATACCACACAGTAGATATCCCACAATTCAGCACATTTTCTCCAAGAACAGATTTGTGAACCTGCTATAACTTCTTATTTTCCAAAGACAAAATAGTCCTAGTCACATCAAGTTGCCCTTATCTACGGTATTAGAAGCTTCTTGCCTAAATTCAATGGCATTTGTTTAAATTCAAGATAAGTGTACAGGTTTTTCATTCTGGAAGAGGTACACTTGCTCTAAAGTTGCCTGTCAAAACCCAGGAAAGTATCAGGTCCTTTGCAAGAAGGAGATCAACCTTACCTCCACAACAGAGCACAAGAGTTGTCCTGAAAAACATGCCTTAGAATTTTTGCTGATAAAACCATCTTTAAGTAGATGTAATCTGAGATGACCTGGATGGCAATACATCTCTTTTCAAAGTTTCAGGTTTTAATAAAATTGTGGAAAGAGTACTGCACTAAACTCTCAGCTATTAGAACCCTCAGGCATTCTTGGTCAAGAAGCAATGGGTCTGGGTTAATTGGTTTGTTTTTCTTGATTGCCTAAAAGGTTTTTGTTTTGATGGGCTTTTTGTATTTCCCCCTCTCCCCCTCATTTCCAACTGTTTCAACATGTCAATAAAGCTACTGCTAAGGAGTACAGGGAAGTGAATTATTATAAAATATGGTGATATGGTTAACATTTTTATCTGTGTTTCAAACCCATCTAAATATAACATCTGAGAATGCTATATGTATACTCACTGTGTGACCACAAAAATGAGTGAAGGAAATCTGAACAACACATTGCTGAGAAGACCAAACTGACGAGCCAGAAAGCATATGGGAAAAGTCCCTCAGTGTCTTTTTTATTCAGTCAGCACTACCTAATTTTGATGTGATAGTTGCTTGAAACAGCTATTACCACGGTGCTCCAATTCAGCTTTTTAAATCATAATGCAGTAAAGATTACTCCCATCAAATACAGAGCTATAGTAAACAGAACCTGAAGAGTGAAGTTTACAAGCATGTTCTGTCAGTTACTCCAAAGTCTGTATTAGCTACCTTTTGAGTTCTAGATGAAATTTAAGAGATTAGAACTGCTTATCCAAGTATTACATTGCTCAGGATCTGCACTTTCCCCATTACAAGAGGTTCCCTTTAGTAATTTGAATTATTTTGATGAAAAGGTGAAATCTGTCACAACATAGCTAGCTCAGGCATTTTCCAGAACAGGGTGACTTAAAGCTTTTGTAACACTTAAATGGGTTAGTATGCCTCACAAGCACATAAATGCATTTTCAGAATCCTTACCTTCTGTAATCAAAAACAGTTACACAGTTTATTGTATCTATCTTTTACAGAACAATGGTAAGAACATAAATAGTAACAGATATTTTTCCAACCACAAGTAAAAGATTATTAATAAATTAGCACAAAAAAAAGAGAAAAAATAATCCTAACTCATTTCAGGTCAAGTTGAGAAAAAAGGAAGTCATAAGACAGTTTCACCAAGACTGCAGAAATGCGTATCTACTTGCAACATGTTTGTATGTGGGATTAAAGCCTTCTTCTCCTTAGCCTTTCAATCCTAATTTTTTTTAGGATTTAGTGAGTGCCTTTTTATTTATTAGTATAGAAACAAAGTTCGGTGCATTAATAGGACCGAGGCTGACCCAAATTTCACAGGCACAGAAAAATCTGGAGGTCTACCTGAGTCAAAAAGTTTACCTTCGTTTTAAACACCACACTGCCACCTAGTCGACAACTACTGCATTATGCTGTCCTCCTACTTGATGCACCGCAATTACAGCTAAAGCCATGGAATGAAAATTAAACCACTTCCCAAACCCATGTTTGTGCCAGGATTAAGGTACCTAAACAATGAGAGCTCAACTCGTTCAGTGGAAGTATCCTGGCAGCACAAAGCAAGCAGCAACTGCAGTTTTCAATATCCACTTGCAATGCACCACTCGCTGCAAAAAGGAACACTTACTCAGGTAGCATTCCAATGTGGTAGTTGCTACTTGTTTGTAGTTATAGTTGTGAAATAACTATGCCAAGTGTAAAACAAGACAATAAGACTCAGTGCCATCAAGTAAGGGATCAGTCCAAAATAATTTAATTTTAACTTTACATGGAATTACACTAAGGAATGTGTTGAAGAAAACCATACATAAAATATAAGGAGAATAATTCGCTCTCTTGGCTAAATGTAATCCAAAAGATTAGGGACATGGCAGTGGGAGGAGCAAATGCAATCTCCTGTTAGTGCAAGTTCAGGCACTACTGATACTTAAGTTCTTTCCAATGTTTTCAAAATATCTATTTATATTCTGGAAAAAAAAATGATTTGCCTGAAGGCTGGTTTGGCTATTGTCTTCTCTCTTCTTTTAACTGTCTGACAAGAAGTACTACATTTTCCTCTACAAACCATTCTTCAACACAACTTACATTAACATGACTTAACTATGTGGGGGTCCCTATGGTAAAGCTTCAAAAGGAAAGAAATTATCATCCAAATAAGGTATAAGAAAATTGTTTCTTTTCTGTTTGAGCATCATAGATAACATTGATATCAGTAAAAAAATCCTGTCAGATCATTATAACAATGTTTTAATCCTGTATGTGGGCATCCTGCTATAGGTTAAGGAAATGACATTTCTGCAGTACGAGGTATGGAACAGCTCCCACAGGAGGTCAGGAACAGCAGAAGGCAAGGTGCAGGCTTGTACCAGCACAGAGTTTTGTGTCTCCTCCTCATGCAACAGCACCCCCAAAACTTCAGAGCAACAAAGACTGCAGAAAGGCAGATGTTCCTCCCCCTCTTTGGGTACCCAGCCTAACACATGAACAACAGGCACAGGATTTTTGCAGGACAGAAGACAGAATGCATGATGTTTCTACAAAAATACATTAGAACACTGTAATTACATGGCATATGATAAAAACATGAATGCAAAAAGGGATAGGAAACCATGACAGCAACACTTTTAAGATGACATATACAGAAGATGGTAATTTTAGAGGTTTTTTGCATGTTAGCTTTTATCATGAACATGAGGGACAGCATGACTCAGATCTGACTAGAAACACCCAGTAAATATGGATGTTTTACTTATTTGTTCAAATTCTGAAGTAAAAGACAAGATTTAAACTTTCCTACTGAGAACATATTTTGAAGTTTGAAGCACTCTACTATCAGCTACACGTTATTTTTTCAGCTAAAAAATTACCACCATGGTTATAGCAACATGCAGCTGGCATCCTGTCAGAGGAAATTAAACCAGAAAGGACACCTCAGTTTCAAACCAGGAATGTTTATCTGCAGGCTGAAACACACTGGAAGTCAGACACAAGCAATGAGCAGCAAGTCAACTAACAGGGTGCTCATGCAAGTACAAGGAGACACACAGGAAAAGGAGAAACTCTCCTGTACTTTCTTGTCCATTTGGATTCAGAGCAGAACACAAGGTGGCACTGACAGAAACGATGCACCAGGTATTAATGCATTTTCCTCACAGACTTGTACCATGGTGAAACTGCTCTTATGCTGAGACACATGCAGCCCAGCTACCAATCTAAATAAGAATTTCCAGGCTTTGGGTGGGGCACTGCATAAACAAATCCACACAAAAAGCAAGAAACTGAACCCTACATAATAGAAGTGAGGAAAGATGCCACTCTCCCTGGCTCAGGCCTTGATTATTATTAGCAGTGCAGCCACCCAGGCCCAGCTCAAACATTTAAAAAGCAATGTAAAAATTAAACAAAAACGCCAAAACAAGCAAAAAGCTTTTTTCCCCCTACTTCTACCAGAGCAGAGGCAGGTTATTCGCAGGCAGCCCTGATCCTCCTAGCTTATCCTGTGCCTCGAGCAGTGGGCCTGGCTCACCTTCCTCAACACTGCCTTCCTGCCAAAGGCCTCTCTCCTCACCGGAGACTGCCGGGGCAGTGGCAGAGGCAGGACATGTTTGTGACAGCAGATTTTGCTTCCTTAGCAATACGCAAGTAGGACACTTCACCCCTTCCAGCCTGAAATATAAGAGCTGCTGGAAGCGAGCTGTACTTCTGAGCCCTCGCCCCCTTCCCAGACCGGAACAGTGCCACCCTTACACCAAGCTGCCCCTGAGGGGAAGCAGAAGAGGAGCAGGCACCTTTAGGGCAGAAAGGCTTTATGTTCCCCGCTCATCGTGTACCAACGCACGGAAACGCAGTTAATACATTCCCAAATCCTTTATTCTGCCCTCTAGTGACACCACCTGTAAATTTACTGTTTAAGTGAATAGGACACAAAAGATAATTTGTTTCTCAAAGGCGTATCTGGTACTTTTTTTCCTTAATCTCATAGATCCTGCTACACAATTCTGAAGTGGATGCCTATTTTGCCACAAGTTTGTATTAATTTTTCCCAGATATTTTTTTTGCACAATAGTCTATTTGATTTCAAGCCATAACAATATTTGATATAACAGCTAAAGTGCACACAACACTAAGGAGAAGGTGATTTGACTTGTGTGAGGCATACAGCCCAACTTCGTTGGAGCAGGCATGAAATAAAATTGTTTATATAGTTTCAATACTTTGTATAAAAATAGATATTGAGCAACCTGGTCTAGTGGAAGGTGTCCCTGTCCATGGCAGGGGGTTGGAACTGGGTGAGCTTCGAGGTCCCTTCCAATCCAAACCAGTCTGAGATTCTATGAAAATCAATGTTTCCAAACCACTCAAGGTAAAAAATAATAAATAAATAGATAGGATAAATGGGATACCTGAAAAAGAATGCATTTGATGTTAAAATGATAAGCAGAATGATGATGCACAGAACTATAACCTTCCTCAGTCCAAATAATTTCTCATCAAAACTCAGTTTTCTTGTCTAGGCAGCTTTATAGGCACAGAATCCCAAAGGAATATTCTCAGGAATACGTTCCAATTCCAGTAATGCTGGAAACCTCCAGCAACACCAATCCTTGTACGTGCTTCCTATGCCCATGTAACAGTGAATCCTCTTCCTACCGCATGATCAAGTTAGCCCTCACTAACCTTTCCAGGCACCATCATGCTCCTGAGTCAAAGTGCTAGGCTTTCTATGTGCCACAAATGGATCTTCACAAACATACTACTACAAAACCCCTCGGCTAACAGATACAAGGCTCACGCTAGTGGAGCAGAGGGAAGTCAGATAACACAAGCACAGCATATTAAATACAATTTGATTATTTAAAGAGCAGAGAATACAAAATTGTTTGTCAAGCTATGCTTTGCAGTTTTCATAGAATATGTTAAGAGAATTAAAACTGAAAATACTGCATCCAGCAATTTTTTAAATAACATGATATAAAGAACCACCACAACATTTTAAACCGTTTCACTAAGAACAGCTTTAAGACTGTATGCTGCTATTTTGTAGTGTAACCATAGTGTCAGTTTATGACTTTAACAACTAAGTATTTCTCTGCAAAACCTAACATTCATTTTTATGATTATCTTCAGATCCTTAATAAATCAATGCTGAATACTTGCATGGAAGATGACCTAGATATATGAGGAAGAAAGGGTATATAAAAGTCATACAACTCAGGCAAAGCACGATACAAATACATTGTGAAAATGAGCACTATAACACAAAGTTATGCAGGACTTATTTATCAAGGATTTACATTTAACATGGAACGCAAGCTGAAGTCATCTAATAACTGGCTATTAGGATCCATTACTTTTGCTAATGAAATTTGACAGAGGCAGAAAGAAATGGGATAACGAACATGAGAAATAAATCGCTTCCAGTAACTATTTAATTTCCTGGACAAGAGGAATAGAACAATCTAAAGTGACTTGCAGAAATTCACATCCTACCTTAAGCAGAAACAAAACACAAATTTGAATGTAATATAGGAACCCTTGCCACTTATGTTCCTCTGCACTCTAAAATTAGAATATAAATGTACAAAAGTCATCTTTGGTTTTGACTCAAGATTGATTGCACTCCACCTGGATTAGGTGTCTCCAACAACAGCATGAACTTCCATGAAAGCATTGTTTCCATAAATTGTATACTGCAAGTGTCTTCCAGTAAAGTGCATAGCAAATACTACATAACATCAAATATACGTAACAAATCACATTTTATGGAGAGATACCTTAGTCACTATGGAATGAGTTGCTTCCCCTCCCTCCCCCAAATCCTAAGATTTACTTGCCAAAAGCTAAAATATTTGAAATAATGATACCTGAAAATGTAATATTTTCCAAAGTACAATTCAGAAAGCATTATTTTGCAGTTTTGAAATGTGTACTCCAGATCTACTAGACAGGGACATAACTTGGATAGTCATCAGTAACATGAGATTTATTCCTGTGAAGGCCATGGCTGGAAGCTAAAATATGAATCTAGAGGAGGGCTGACCTTCATACTGCAGTTTATAGACAGTGCTACAAATGAACACCAGTTCAGCATGCATTGGCTACAGCAGCTGTTGGAAATCATGTCTGTGACTCACTCCAGTGTTTGAAACGCATTTGGTAGTCTAAGTAGACCAACACCCTAAGCAAACCTTTATGATTGCTCTAATGGTTTTCACTCGAAATTCTAATTGTGTTAATCATATAAACCTATACTTAAAAAATCCCTTTTGGAAGAAAATGACAACTTATTTTTAAAATACTTCTAATGAAGCCTTATGTAACTAATACCTTTGGATGTCATCTCAAATCTTCATCCAACTTATATTATATGTAACTGCTTTAGATCAGTTGCATATTTTTTAAATACAGTATGTACATTATAATAAAACATGCCAATCAAATGCTACATTTCAGTAAGCACCTTTCCTCTCCCAGCTGAAGCTGGGTTAAATGTAGCAATAGCATCTACTAATTTATACTTTAAACTGACAGTATTACTGTTAACTCGAGATATTTCATAAAATAGTAATGTGACATTTAGCAATTTTGGAATCAAGTCATATACCTAGAAAACAATATTTGCAGTTACATCAGTTTGTGGTTGTGAGGTTTTCTGTTTGTTTTGGTTTTGTGGGTTTGTTTAAATTCCTTCTGCACAAACTTATCCTTATGCCTCCTGGGTACTTTGAGCATCGTACACTGAAGTAAAGGCATTAATTTCATGTTTTCACTTTGTTTTAAAAGTAGAGCACAGAACCACAAATTCTTACAGAAAATATAACTGGTATTTTTTATTTCTATTTATATGGCTGGTATCCAAGAGCATTTGCAAGAAGATAGTACAAGTAAATAGTAAAATGTTATGAAATAATTTGGGTATTTGTGCTCTGTGACAAAAAAGCATATTGTGGATTATCTGTGTATTTTTAAGTAAACAGGCACACTCCAACAACACTTTAATGAGCAAACTTCTGCCTGATGCTGCAATGGTAATGCCAATGTTGCACAGAATCTAGTTGGTCCAAACTTTAATTCCAAACTTCACTTATATGGCTACAATGACTCAGGGATTATAATCAACTCGCAGTCTCAACTGCTGTTGTGATAAAATGGTATCCTTGCTAATCTGACAAATTCAATCTGAAAGGAAACATCAATCGTTCAAAGATTTAAAATGGCTAATAATCACATACACTTCCAAACTTTATATATTAAATAATATTTTCACATTCTTTAAGTTATTCTCTGCTAGAAGTTTCCCATAGCTACAAAACATACTGAGATTGCATTTAATGCTGAGACTGAAGATTCATATTTCCCATGATGGAAGCAGCATAAAATAATCTGGACTATAGCTTGCTTTAACATGTTCTACAAATAATCCAGATACAGTGAAGATGTCCAAAAAGGAAAATAGGAACTGCTATTTGGCTTGCGCTTGCAAAACTTTATTTGATGGTTGCCATTCATAATCATTTTTGTAGAAATCTTTAAAATTATCACACCAATGTATCTGGAATGAATATTCCATTCCAGATAGAGCACAGCAAGTGGAATGTTCTTCAGCCTTTCACCTTTTTTTGTGTCAAGCTCTTAGAACCACATCAGAACATTTGTCCCCAAGTGTTTTTGGTATGTTCTTCCAAGTTATTATTACAGTTAGGCCACAGCTTTTTAATTCAGCATCAGTCATTTATGATACTTTTCAACTAAGAAAGATGCATTTACAAGAAATGTGTCTACAGAAGAAAATATTGAAACACTTTTAAAAAAGAACTTAATACTGCAAACAAGATCTAACTGAGACATTTAAAGAACAAAGCCCTGACATTCATTTTTTAAATTAATACAGCTGCATACAAACATCAAAACAATAACAGAAAGAAACCAGGAATACAGTCCTGAAAGACACACACTGCTTTTCCCATAGAGCTCTCCCGCTGGAATCAATGGTTCTTATAGATGATAAATCATAGAATCATAGAATAGTTAGGGTTGGAAAGGACCTCAAGATCATCTAATTCCAACCCCCCGGCCATGGACAGGGACACCTCACACTAAACCATCCCACACAAGGCTACACCCAACCTGGCCTAGAACACTGCCAGGGATGGAGCACTCACAACCTCCCTGGGCAACCGATTCCAGTGTCTCACCACCCTAAACGTAAGTGCTGAGACATTATGCTACACATGGTATGGAAACAAAAATAAAATACTCACTCTACACATGGTATGGAAACAAAAATAAAATACTCACTTAATGAAGAGAATAAATAGTTATCCTTGAAAAATAAAGCAAGAATCAAACTAATCCATTTAATTTGGTAGTACCTGCTAGTTTTGGTTTTCTAAAAAGCCCCTACCACCCACAAAACCCAAACACAAAATTAGCACATACAGACATCTAAAAGACAGAAGAGACTTAAGTCTTGTCCAATTTTGTTTTTCATAATTATATTCTACAAAATAAGCTGGTGTAAGAGACTGAGGGGAGGGGAAGAATCAGAGACTCTTTGGCTGACTGGATGCGTTACATTAATTTCTTAATATGTGAAGGAGTGGATTACCCCTCTAACAGCAATGGGAAAATTAGTTTCTTTATTTCTTCATTAAGACTGTGGGAGGGAAATTAATTTTCTACACTGGTTTTCAAAATTAATTGAATATATCTTTATTAAAGTGATAAATATGCACACATACTTTTTGGTTGAAAGAATTCTCTAAATTAAACAGACATTTTCAAAGAAGTTTGGTAGCACATGGTTTGTTTTTGGTTTTGTTTTTTTGTTTCATTTACTGATGTCATAAAAATATGGAAAAAATGGATCATATCATTCATTTCTTCCTACTGACTGTATTATTTTTGTACCTATGTTCTTGCATCCTGTAACGTGTACCTCACTGTCTCTGCCTTCATACACATAGGAATGTGCACCAAAAAATAAGGGGTTTTTGACTGTTGCAAACAGAAACTGTAGTTTTTAAAAGCATCATAGTAGTCTGAAGAAATGAGGCAAAGTACCTTGAGGTGTCTAGGTGTCTTCACGTCTGTGCTGGTACTTAGAGCTGAAATCCACCAATCCGTTGATAAGATCTGTAACTCTTTGACACTCTTGATTACCAAATCCACCATAATTAAAATCCATGGATGCAGAGGGCCAAGCTATTTTTCTAATCCTTGAAAAACAATGACCTTTAAGGCAATTGATCTAAATGATCACTTAAGAGTTTACAAATTCTTTTCAACCTGAAAATAATAAATATATATAAAATCTCATAACTTTTTTGAACTCATTTTCTAGGTTCAAAAATCCAAGCAAATTTATTCCAAGTTACATAAAGACAGAAGCAGCCCTAAAACAGGCACAGGTGATTCATCTTTGCAGAAGTTCCTCAAGTCACCCCCTTTTTATAGATTTCACCTTAATTTATGTTAATAGGGTTCTGGTGAAGTCTATAATGAGATTATTCTCATTGTAAGAGGAAAAGAAGAATACATGGCATACAGGTAAATAATTAAACAATGGTGGGGAGAATTAGAGCTAATCTCTACTAGGATGTTAATAGGAAGCTCTTGTTTGTTTGGTCTAACAAATAACATCTTAATTACAGACACAAAGAGTACAGAAATTAAATGTGAAAAAATCATATTGAACTAACGTAAGACTACATCAAAAGCATTCGCACATCATGATTCATCCTACTTCTTTAATCCTTCCCACTGGAATAGTTCTTTTCTTTCAAAACTACCAACAATAAAGTTGCACAATACAACTGAGAGGAAGAAGCAAAACAAGTTCTCCACGTGTTTAGACAATCTATCACTTGATTAGTAGCTCATTTAAAAAAACAAATCTGAGTCCACACAGCACCTTTGTTAAGGTTAACCATGATTTGCAAAGGCAGAATAAGATGCATTCTTTGCCCAGAGAAACAACATGAACGCATAGAGCAGTAAAAACAAACTTCATCTCCCCTGTTAAGGGAGCTTAAAACAATCCAGACTTCCTTTAAGCAGCAGACAAGATCTCAACTACCTGAGGAAATAAGTCAGTAGTGAAATGATCAAAAAAAAGTCACCAAAATTCCTCTTCCTTAGGGAAGAGGAACTATGATCCACCCAGTAACTGAACCAGTACAAGACAGAGCCCCTTCCAGTGCTGTAGCATTTATAAAAAATTCAAGTCAACAGGCTTTTACCAATATTGCTGTTTTAACTGCCTCATGCTTTCATGGAGGAGGTTGTTGTGGGCCCTGCAATCCTCCATGTCACACCAACTCCTTTGGTCACAGTTTCAACAAAACCACCATGCGATTCCTCTACCCCAGGACTTTTTTTTTCTTTTTTTTTAATATAAAAAAAAAATGCTCCCACGCTCAAGAAACAAGGAAGCTCCAGAACACTTTCCATATCCAGCTATATAATCTCCAGACAAAAAAAAACATGACAGGACTTCGTAGACATCATCCTCAAACCACCCTGAGTCAAGACTGGGTGACCTTTTCCACTCTACAGCAAAAGCTCTGCATGAATGGGGCAACATAAGACTATGTTTGTCATCCTTTCCTCTGTACACATTGTTAGCCTGCACACCCCTAAGTCAGGTGAGAATGGCATTGTAAGAATGCTATGAACATTTAGAATGCAAGACCAATGCCCAGACTCCTGATCCAAACTCATCTATTTCCTTCTTACTCACATGAGCTTCCCCTTCGGTAACAGCAGCACAGCTACACATGCCACAGTGGCCATGTAGACTGCTACCTGGTCTTCTTGAGCCACTTCAAGCCCTTAAAGAGTAAAAGATATTGTAGATCCAACAGTTTCTCCATAGCCAAATGGTTCATCTGCATTCTTTTTCCTGAGCTAAAGCAGAAGCCAAATAATTGCTTGCTTACCTGCCTACGATAATGCAGATTATATCCCTGAGAAAGAAAGCTCACCAAGTATTATGGAGTTTGGCCTTCGTTGTAAATGTCAAGAATTGCACATACATTTGAGATACAGTTATTAAAACTATTCTGTTGGAAACAAAGTGGTTTTTTGGGGTCCACTAAGCAAGAAACAAAAGAATTTGTACCAGTACTCCTCCCTAGACCTCTCTTTGTAGAGAGACTGCTCACCTAGACTGTGCATTTTCTTAGGCAGGGAGACTATTTAGGCCATTTGTCATCACTGATGTTAACATTTTCTGCATCTATAAATACTTTTAGAATCAGATTTTAGACCACAGCAAAGAATAACTGCATCCTCAGCAGACCTGTGCTGGCTTTACCTCACACGTGTGGCATTCTCTCATTTTGACTACAGACCTGAAAACTTCAATTTCTTCCTCAAATTCAATAAAATTCACTTTGCTCTTTATCTGCCTGTAATGTCCTAGACCATTTTCTAGAAACTGTAATCAACATAAAAAGAACAGCAAGTTATAATATGCAAGGGGGAAAAGCAGGTTAAAACCACTGTCTAAAATGAAAACCAGTAAAAATTTGATCTGTTATCAGCCCTAGCAACCATTCAGTAAAAGCATCTACAATAAGCACCTCACCCAAAGCCGGCTTCTACTCACCAGTGGAAACAAGTTGAATTTTAAATTTACATGGCTAAAGAGAAAATAATAATAAAAAACCCAAACAAACAAAAAACACAAAAACAAACAAAAAACAAACAAAACAAACAAACAAAACAAAAAAAAAACCAAAAAACTTTCTCACCTGAAGTCTGTAAGCAACCCTCCCACACAATCACAAACAAGTTCCTTGCTGATCAACCTAATATATACCAAATAAAAACTGACAGTACTATAGCAAAGTGCATAAATATGTCTCCAGTTACTAAAATAAATGCCAAGCATAACAGAAATATCAACATCTATAGTATTTATGCACTTCAGAGGCATGCACTACTCCTGCAGCTGATCGAAATTAAAACACAGACAAAGCTGACAGTCTGGTGTGATGTTACTTCATTTACAAATAATTCAAAAGCTCAGATTTGTTAGAAAATGAAACTTTTTCAAGACATTTTATACGGCTTTGTCTTGTATACTTTGATAGCAGATTCTCAGCGGGAACGTTCAGGATTACAAATGAAAATAGAGCTGCAGGAGTAATTTGAAAGGCCGCCAGAGAGCTCCCTCTAGTGTGAGCAAGAAAACTAAATAATTTAAATCCAAGATACCAACTGCATAGAGAAACGTGTTACTGAGACAAAAAAAGATAATGCAACAGAAATAGGTAAAGAGCTAAATATTAATCCCAAATCATAGGAAGTTGAGATGACGTTGAAACACGTGGGCTCTTCTCTACTAGAAGCAGTCAGCATCATGGAACCACAGTATCTGAAGGGGGCCTATAGGGATGCTGGGGAGGGACTCTTCATCAGGGACTATAGTGACGGGACAAGGGGTAATGGGTTAAAACTTAAAACAGGGGAAGTTTAGATTGGCTATAAGGAGGAATTTCTTTCCTGTTAGGGTGGTGAGGCACAGGAATGGGTTGCCCAGGGAGATTGTGAATGCTCCGTCCCTGGCAGTGTTCAAGGCCAGGTTGGGCGAAGCCTTGGGTGGGATGGTTTAGTGTGAGGTGTCCCTGCCCATGGTGAGGGGGTTTGAACCAGATGATCTTAAGGTCCTTTCCAAACCTAACTATTCTATGATTCTATGATGGTTGAGGTTGGAGGCCCCCCAAGCAGGGCCACCTAAAGCCGACTGCCCAGGACCACATCCAGATGCTTTTGAATATCTCCAAGGACAGAGACTAGAGGGAGCTTATTCTTGCCTAGTGAGCTTAAATACCAAAGCCAAACAGGATGATTTTGCTAACCAGAAGTAGCTCACCAAAACAAGACAAAACAGCATCAACAAAAGCCAGAAGCAGATTTTCATCACACTGCAAGAAGGTTTTGACAGGATTTTTACCTCACATATATTTGCGAGCACGTTGTTTTAAATGAGCCAATTTATGCAGAATTTTCTACAGACCATTTCCTGGAATTCTCATATCAGGACATGTACGTACAAGTCTAACAACATACTAGTCTTGGCAACAATGAAAAAGGTTTGGCCTTATTCCACTTGCTGCATCTAAAAATATTATGAGCAACCGACAATGCCGAATTTTAATCCTGTTAGATAAGCAGCATTCTCCGTGTCTTCAGTGGTAGCTGACAGCACTCACCAGCTGGGAGCACCAGGCCCATTACTTTAATCTGACTGGGTGATTGTTTGCTTCCTCATCACCACAGATAACATTTCCATTCCTGCTCAAACACTGAACACAGAGGAACTATAGGTAAAATTGAGCCCTGTAAGGCTTTTACTGACCCTCTATAAGCATTTTTTTCTTGATTAACTTGCCCATAAAGATCAGTACTCTGACAAGATCAACCTTTATTAATTGTATAATTGCTGTTGCTATTTATGTGCTATTATAAGCATTTCCCATTATTTCTGAGCAGTAAAAATTCTCTCTTTTATTAGACCAACCAAAATAGCTGTAAACCCAGGCATTTCTGCAGGAAGGCATAAGGAACACTAGGGGTACCCAAAGCATAACTGTCTTTTCCATGATGCCCTGGTCTAAACTAAGCCCTTCAGACAGCATATAATATGTGGAACAGGGTAACAGGTTTATCCAAGATTCTAATATGGTTCACTTGTTTGGTTGAAGTGCTTATTGCAGTAACCCTTTGATGTTAAGTGTACAAAGCTAATAATTAAAGTGTAAATCATGTTAGATTATCTTTAGTAAAAAAGCATTACTCCTAAAACAAGCTAACTGGACAGAAATTAAGTTAACAAACACGAGAACATAAAACAGTTTTGCATAAAGGACAAATCTATAACACATGATTCAGGACCTCAATTAAAGCACTGCAAAGAACAAACCAGATGAACAAGGTTTGAAAGTCTGTGAAGAGAGGGGTCATTCTTAATTAGATATTTATGTCACTTCCATTATTCAAATAGTTAAAAGTTCTCTCCACAGTTTATCATACTAATTGATAAATACTACATGGGAAACTGAACAATAGCTACACGGAATTTAATACTCAAATTATGGTAGGATATATTTGCATATCGGCGTGAGATACAAGGCTTTACTTTTCACAGCTCTGTATCAAACAATCAAAAGAAAATCCTCAATATCGCAATTTGAACAGGACACTGCTAACCAGGAATTAAACGCATTCCTGACCCAAAGTCCTAATCAGAAATCAGTAAAGCACATTATCCTTTACCATACTAAAATGAATACATCACTGTTAATTCACAGCAAAGTAATCAATATATGCAGAAACAAATAATTGGTGTATAGACATCCTACACTGGTATCACCCTGCTCTTGTGAGGAGATACATCGTTGTGGTTCAATTCAACAGCATTGTTTTTAATGTCTCCTGCAATATTTTTACCAAACACCACTGTTACAAGAAAAAATTTAAAATTCATGTAAATAAGCACACTAGCCAGTATAGCCGACAGACATTTATTCAGAAATGTGAATATATATTCACCCAATGTTAACAGCGAGAGATTTTTAATCTCTCAGAATATCTCTAATTACATTATCTGCTGTACTGTTCACAGGTATTTATCTGAAAAGTTGAGGAAAACATCTTTGCTCATGGTTTCATCTTCCTGAGCTTATTCACCACATACCTTGATAATTTCACAATAAGGTTCTTTTGCCAGAAAAATTAATTTACAAGTAGGAAAGTAACATGCAAAAAGCTACTCATCATTCTGCCATGCTGAAAACTGCACATACACGGGAGATACTCTATTTATCCTAAGCACTTGCTACACCTTTTTTTCTTATATTTTTCTTTCTGTTATCTGTATAACAAACCAGAGTTTAAGCACACTTGCGATCATTATCTATAACATAACCCTAAAACAGCAGTATTGCATTATATCACAATTAGCTTAAGCTGCATACACTCTTTTCTTTACACCTGCTGTTGTAATGCTGCCTTAAACAGGAAACTTGAGTCTTGGGATGGCAAAAATTTAGGTATAGTTCAGAAACAGGGGGGGCTCCTACCCTGGGAATAATGGAATCAATCCACATCTGTGGAGGGGGGATAAACCTTGCTGACTCTTCCTTTGTTATTCTGTCTTAATAAGGGCATATAGTGATGGCATAACACAACAAAGGTTCAGCTCATTAATACAAAAGGGAACCAGGACTCACACAGTCTTGTTACAATGTTTGCCATTACCAGCTTCTCACTCATTTTTCTGTTGAGGCTAACATACAAACACATATGAGTTTCCACATGTCTGTGTGCCAGTATAGTAACCCTCAGTGAGAATTTCACTGTCAACCCTCAAGATCACAGGCTGAGTTCAGAGAGGGGCATAGGAGAAAGTAAAAAATCTGTGGGCCTTTTCCACTGCAGTTCTACTGTTTTTCCTCCACCTTCAGAGCAGGGGGGGAGGTCAGCAAAGAATTCAGATGGGATTCATCTGTCTCACAGCCCACACAGTAGGAGCCTTCTCCTCCAATGCAGGCAGAGCTGTGACCTGAGCATAGTGGGATCCACACCCACTTCCCAAGTGGCATAAGTAGGCAATTCTAAAATACTTTATTTTCTCTCAAAAATTATATGCAATGGTGGTATAACACAATGGAAATTCCCTTGCTTGTACAATAGAGGCTCCTCATACAAAGTTGTTACGACACATAAAAAATTTCTATATACGCATGCAGGTGTTTTACTTGCACTTAAATGCAGCATAGAGTTCTTGAGCATTCACGTGCTGGCACTGTAGCTATTTCTGTGGTTAGCACCACCCTCATAGAGACAGTCAGGTAGGAACTCGGGATGAGGGCTGAGTAGAGGTGCACAGGAAGAAGCTGTAAAGTCCTTTACAAAGGAACAGCAGTTTCTTCTTTTTCCAACATGTAGCAACTAGTATTGTCTCCTTAATGTTATCTAGGTAATAAACAACCTGTACTACTCTTATACAATATTGTTATCTTAGTCCCCCACTCTGTCATAAGCACATACTACAATCACATTACAATCGTCTGTTGAGATCTCCACCAGCTAAAAAGCATTAGAGCCACCCCAGCTGGTAAGTTACCCATTCATCAAGCTCCTCTCAACTGCAACACATTGGTGCTCTAAAGTAAATAACTACAGCCATCGTGCCTCCAAACAGTTCTCCTTGTTTCACATACTAGAACTTCCTGGTTTTCCTCCACAGAGTATTTGACCACTTTCACCAGCATTACCCAATACCCTCATTCTACCCTTTCCTGCTTCTGTATATAGAAGTCACTTCAGCACTTAAATGAAGAATACAATCCTGAGTCAGGACAGGAGACCTCCTAGCACAGACACAAAACACTCTGCGGCAGCAAAACCATTCCACTCACGTGTTTTGATTTTTTTTTTTTTGGTGTGCGGTTGATGACCCAACCCATCCCAAAACTCTTCATATATTTGTTACCAGCACACTGTGTTAAATGTATTCTTAGCCTTACCTCTTAGAAGGCTTTTCAAGTACTGCTTCTTGCCTTCACTAACACCACACGTGGGTAAGGTTTGTCTTCACTTTTAAACACCCAACCAACAAACTCACCAAAGTTACTTCCACACATGCAAGTCTTATGCTGGTCCTTTTCCGCATGGCTAGCTCCCTGGCTAGAAAACTCTGGTGGAGAAAACCACTGTAAACCACTGTCAGATAAGTAATTAACTGTGGTTAAGCAGGTAGCTCAAAGGTAGCTCACCCCTGCTAGGGAGGCACACCCTCCCCATAGCTTCTACTCGGCAGACACCCAGCCATTAGACCAAGGGCTTCACTTTTGGGAACCAAAAAGCCAAACCACATCTTCAGCATCATAATCAACCCGGAGGAGGGGAGGGAGTCGCTTTTAACAGTAAAAGACGTTCACAGAAGACGAAAGGTTGGATACCTTGTTCTCCGAGGGACCCCGGGCGCGAGCTGAGGCGACAGCCAAGCTTGTGTCTCAGAGAGAGCGGCAGCACCACCCCCGCTACCCCTGTCGCTCCTGAACGACCCCTTTCCCCTCAGGCGCGAGGGGCGTTCCCGCCCGCCGAGGCGCGCACCCGGGGCGGGGCTGGCCCATGCAGACCTGAGTGACTACGCCTCGCCTCGCCTCGCCTCGCCTCGCCTCGTTTCGTTTCGTCCCGTCCGGGAAGTGCAGCTACCGCCGGGGCAGCAGCGACCACCCCGAAAGGTGGTCTGAGTCCGCCGCTGGAGCCTCACCGTGACAGGTAGGGGGATAGGAGCCCTTCTCCCTGCTGCTCCAAGGGACGCACCTTGGCCCCTAGCGGGACGGAACGAGAAGGGAAGGCGCTTCTGGGTCGAAGCTTCCCGCTCTCCTGGAGTCTGCCCAGCTCGAGTCGGGTCCGATGGTGGGATCTGACCGCGGGAGCGGTCCTAGGGGCTCTGGGGTAGCCGTAGGTGCCTTCGGCTGGCTCGCGTCTGCGCTTTACCCCTGGGTCGGGCGAACGGAAGAATTGCGGCCTTATTTCACTCTTATTTTCTGTAGCTATTTAGGCGGGGGAGTACTCGGTGTGAGGAGGTTGGTCGCGGCTTTCACCTGCCGAAAATGGTTTGTGTGCGCCCGTTGAGGCCAGGTAGCTTTTGTAAGCTGCTGTGGTGCTCTGGCGGCAGGAGTGCCGCGATCCCAAGTTCAGAGTGTACCTGGAGCACGCAGTGTGATCTTTCCCTGTGGAACTGTCACCCCCCAGGCTGCTGCTCTGCTCTCCATAGGGAGCGGGAGAGACCGCCTCGCTGCTGTGGGTGCGCGGCCCCGCTTAAATCTGCGGGTGTTACACAACCAGAACTTGGTTGAACCCAGACGTGCCGGACCAGTTTGGATCCGTGTCCTTCCAATAGGAAGCCATGAGCCTCAACTGCATGTAGGTGCTTGTGTTAGATGACTTAATGTATAGGATTCATTCATGGTTCATCACAGACACTTCGGAATATGGCGTTGTCAGTTTAACTCACGTTCGTTCCTGTCTAACAGATAACCACGCCATGCTTGTGTCTTTGGTTTTGCTGTGTCAAGTACACGGGATGATGTTTGCGTTTCCTCACTGCACAGGGACGTTAAATAGCTTGAAGCAACCTGAGCATAAAGACGGTAACTTACTTTTAATGTGATTGTTTTCCAAAACAAAACTACATCTACTTTAGTTTCTGCCGAGAATTTTTTTAATGTGTGTAAATAGTTTTGGTTTTGTTGGTTTGGGTTTTATTTGTGGGTTTGAATTTTTTTTTAACTTGATTAAAAAAAATAAGCTGTTTTATGCTTTATTTTAGAATATTTTAATAACTTTTGCTGAAATGAGTGATAATTGACATGGGTGTCAATATTAGGTATGAATCAGATCCAGCAGTAAGTGCCAACTGGGACAACTGTGCTTTCTCTAGGTCTGTAGGGTTATTATAATTGATAAAACCAGAATACTCTAAGTAACGTGACAATTCCAAAAAGTTGAAACATTATTTGAAAGGGTTTATTTGCTTGGTTTTAGAGATTGGTATTTTTCTCAGTACCAGATCCCCTTAAACACCTTGAAAGAGAAACAGGGTGCTGCTATTGCAGCTCTTTACTTTGGAGGAAGTGGAGAGGAACTGAGGTAAAATCAAATTCCCCAGGACTCAAGCACAATGGTCCTACGCTGTGTGAAACTTAATATTTAAGCATTAGGGCTTCAAAAAGAGATTTGTAACTTTGCTGTCCAGTCCCCCAAGTGGACAAAGTGCTGAAACGTTAAGACAGACTTTAAAAAAGCATCTCATTGAGCAGGAGGCCCCTTCAGGGCAGCATGTTGAGCAGAAAACATGGCTAGCACAAAAATGCTTGAGGCAGGTTATTCATGAAAATACATATTTCTCTTTGGCATAGAGCATCATGCCTGTGAGCTGATGGCAGAGAGCCTGCCAGGCCCAGACCACTCCTTTTTCAAGGACAGAGCTGGAAAGAGAAGGTCCCAACTCTTCACCCAATAATTTAGCAAGTAGAACGGTTACCCAGAGCGTGGGGTACCTGCATCGACAGGTTACCCCTGAAGCATTTCCTGAATGTCTTTTCCAGCAGAGCTGCCTTTTTTAGCACATTGGGTGCATTTCTGATTAAAAGCTAGGCATCCTAAAACTGCATTTCCCGTTTTGTTGAACCAAGGACTGCAGAACTGCATTCAATTCCCTCACGTGTAGGAGAGAATTCAAACCCATCTTTCATTCTCCAGATACTTTCTTAATCAGAAGTAATTCTTAATTACTATCTTAATTGCAGGCAATTTGGAGATGGAGATAGGTGTACTTTGACTGCGGCCTACAAAGTGCAAGAAATTCAGATAAATGGATAAAGACTCTTTGAAAGAGAAAAGGAGCACGTATCACTGGGGATTAGGGGTCCTAGGCTCCAGGTGGCTTGCTTATGCATTACCCAGTAATTAAAATGCATTGATTATGTAAGTTAATTAGGAAGTATAGCTAATACTGCTTGCATGGGAAGGAATGAAATGCAACTGAGCAAAACTGAAGATCTCTGTTCCAGAAGGCTGAAGTAGCTCTTGCAATTGCAATGAGCTAAAAATGCTGGTAATATTTCCCCCCTGTAATTCTTTCCTATTTCCACATGTGGGTTTGTTTGGTGGGTTTAGTTTTGTTTTTTAATTAGCTCCTTCTCTCTGGTTAGTCTTAGATATAGCATAAATATTTGAAGCTTAGATTTTCCTTGGAATAAGAGTTTTCCCTTCTTACACAACAGTATGTGCACACATGTGGCTCCTTCAATATATACTGCAATAGTATGTAAATGATATATACTGTAATATTCCTTCAATATACTGTGGTTTTCAGGACATAAGCAATCAATATGCACATTACACTGCATTTTTCTTCATTTTCAGAAAGCAAACCATTTTGAGATACCCCTGCAAGATCTAACAGTAACTATTAGGTTAAAAATTCCTAAGTGATGTCACAATCTAGCCAAACAAGCTAACAAGAACACAGAGCTAATTTCTAGCTGAATAACTTCATACTGAATCTCATCTCCTTTTTTTATCTGTCTGGCTTGGTATGTAACAGTGTTTTTTCTACTTTACATTTGCAAAAATAATCTTCTACTTGTTTTGCTTAACCAAATAGACTGAATTTCTTGGAATACACATTAGGCTTTCACTGAAAGCCAAGCCAGAAAACTAGTTCTGTCATATATATATATATTAAGAACCTGTAGCAAGAGCAGGATAAAACTTGACTGTGGAAGATGCCTGGTGAGAAGATGCATTCTTGTATTCCAAAGCCTTCTATAATTTCACTAACTCTCCTGGAATCTCACATCACAACTTACTCCATGAGGCCTCATGGAGCCTGTAAAAATGCATAAAAGAAGAATTAAATCTCTTCAGAAGTGGCTGTTGTCAGAAAATTCCTATCATGGACTAATTTAAACTTGGCATTATGGCAACCTTTACCTAAATTTGCTGCCTCAATTGTGAAAAGAGAACAAAGGTAGAATGAATAGAACTCTGCTGCTATAACTTAAAATCCAAATTCTGTAAATAAAATTTGGAACTCACAGATACCAGAATATTGATAAAACATATACTGAGGATTCTTTAGAAGGAACAGATTTTTTAATTCTTTTTCTGCCTTTCGCCTCATTCCTCCAGTAGGTCAGTATCTTGCTGGGTTTGGATCTGACTGAATTTCTGCTTCATGTGGCTATTTGTTAAGACCTCCAGTAAAAAAATGATGCCCACACTCCTGAAGAAGTAACACTAAAACTTGAACAACAGCTGGCCTGAGAATCAAGTTTTCCTGGGTTAGAAAAGTTAGCAGCAAAGGAGAGAGACCTTGATGTTTATTTTCCCTGTATGAAGTTGAAAGGTGTTATGGGAAGATGTGGTGTTAATGTCGTCCTTTAGGATATTAACCATTCCTTTAACCCAAAAAATTCAGCTTTCCTAACTTCTTTTAAATCAACTTGATTTTCTTTTTATTAGTGTTCACATCAGAAAAGGAGGCAAATTTGTTCATTGGACGCCGTCTTCTGTATAACAGATTTGATTTTGAAGCATTCACCCCAGATAATCTGGAAAGAGAATGCCTTGAAGAGCTGTGCAATTATGAAGAAGCCAGAGAAATTTTTGAAGACCCTGATAAAACGGTAGCTGTTCATACTGAATTTAATATACTGAAAGAGGTTACCAACTAAATAATTACTGTATCTAAATACTGTACCCCTGCTGAAAACAGCACTGGAAATGATTGCTTATTTTACTGTAAAAGTAGAAGCCCCAATTAAATAGGGTCATTGCTCTAGATACACAGTGAATACACTTCATTACGTACTGTTGTCTTAAAAGACTTTAGATAAGGACTTTAATTTTGCAAAACAAATATATATGAAACTTGAGAAGTAGAAGTAGCCCTTGTGGGTATACCTGTATGTGTTTTTAGAAGCTCATTAATCCTTTTAGTAACTTCTCAGCATCCAATTTGAATGTGTTCCCCATGCTCTAGCTATTAATTGGCTGTGTCATGCCAAATAAGTGTTTTAGAAGAAGATGAGTATGGAGCAAATCTGCAGTTCAGCTATTGCAGAGTACTCCTAAAGCATTCTCTTCCAAAACACTACCTATATACAGCTTGGAATAAACCTGGTATAAAAAAAAAAAAAATCAAAAGAAACTTTTCAGCCCAATAGTGGAATGTGATGACTGTCTGAAAACTGTTCTTGCTGCAGGCAGCAAGAATCTTTGTGATGCTGGGTGTGCTCTGCACTAACCTGCAGAAAGAGAAACACACTCCTCCCTGAAGGTGGAAACATTCCATTACCACTGATAGCATTTTCTTAAGAAAAAGGGGGAAGCATTAACTTAGGATCTCGATGGAGTCTTTTGCTGGGTAGCAGAAGTGGAGGTTACAGCTAAACACATGTAATGTGTAACAGTCATGCAACATAAAGGTTCTTCTCTTAAGTGAATTCCATTATTTTTCTTAGCTGGTATGAATTCAGATACTGTTCATGCAAATGTCTGATTCTTAAAAACTTGACTTTGCCTCAGTAATACTTTTCTGTAGGGATTTAAAAAGATTAATTTAAAAAGATTAATTCTCAGCATTTTTATAGTGTCAGAATATATGCTGACTTCTACTGCAATCAGGCAGAAATAAGAGGTAACACTGGACAGTTAAATGCACTTTTCTCTTTCACCAGCTGGCATTTTCTGTTTGTGAAGCTGTATTTTATACACAAACTTGAATGTATGTGAAAAATATGGTGGGAAAAGCAAGTCTGAATCCTTCAGCAGGAGTCGCTTCTGTTTATGCCACTGTTAAATTTTGCCCACAGTACCATATTAAATGACATTGTCAATAAGCCTGCCGATTATGTATCCCATAAATCTTGTCATTTTGGTTTTATAGATGGATTTTTGGAAAAACTATTCAAATAAAGGCCCTAAAATAAAACTAGGTAAGTCATCTTTTTATTCTTTGCTTGTATTGGCAGTATTTTGTATTTGTTGTAATAGTACATTCTTAAAAATACAACGTGCATTCAGTTACCAATATCAGAATTGATCTTTTTACTGAAATTCACTGTGAGCTGTACAAGTTTATTGCATTATCTGATACAGTAGAACTCATTAAAGTGTCTTACAGTGGGATCCATTGTTAGTCTGTAGGTAAAAGTAGTATAATTTTCTTGTCCATTTGTTTTATTACACAATTGGTAAAGTCTGCAGTAATTCTGTGTCTGCTTTCTGTGGTTTTTGTTTCTTCCCCTTTCCTCCCTATTTCTGTAACAGTAATCTAAGAGTGATTTAGGTTCAGAGTAGTCTTATGCCAGATGTTGTATAAAAAAAATGGTTAATATGACTTGAGGAGAGAGCTGTAGCCTGATCAAGGTCACAGGTACAAGAAATAGTATTTGGAAGGCATTAGAATACAAACTCTCAACAGTTCTACGTGCAGAAAAGGAAGCATCTACTCACTTTTGCTTTAAGCTGCGTGTGAATGATACTCCTGGGTGGTATTGCACAGATAGAGTGGCTTCTCACAGCAAGCTAGGCATTTGTGGAAAGGAACACAGCAAATGTCCTATAGCACAGCAAAATTAGTATTTTACACAGCAAAATTAGTATTTTACACTGTATACTAGAGAAAGAACACATGAAAATAACCAATGTTTTATCTTCAGGTGATGAGACACTACAAAAGATAAATGTTACAGGACTTCTCATCAGTCTTGTTGCTGCTGGAGTACTGTTAGTTACAACTGTACTGCTTATCTTCTACTGCTGCAAAAGTAGATGCAAATCAAGGCAACCACCAGGGTAAGAAATTCTGCTGATTAAAAAACAAAACAAAACAAAACAATGAAACAAACTATTGCGTTAAGAGTGGAATTTAAAACTCATTACTGGGAGTTGGTCAGAGTGTGTTCTCAGAGAATTCAGTGAGAGTTGTAGTTCTTGCTTTCCTGGCAGCAAAGTTAGGTGAGCACTAGCAGTAGTTACGCTGAAGTTAACAGCGCAAAACCATAAACCAACACTTGCATGGCTGGTGTACCTTTGGGGATTTTTTTTTTTTGGTGTGTGTTCTTGGTTCCAAAGTATTCGTACTAAAAAGATGGAATCATTTTCATAGGCTGGGGCCTGCAGTGGAAAGTTTAATGTGTTCTGTTTGCTTTTTAAAGGAGGTTGTGTGGTCTTCATGGCATGTGGTCTACCTCAGGTGTGAGATGAAGTAGGTTGGAGGAAGTGCTTCTTCAGCACTTCTCTAGCCCTGCTTGTTCCTTTATCCTAAACTTGAAAGGAATAGAAAAGGATACTAGCTTCCTCTTCCCTATAAATTTCACATTATTGAGCTTTGAGGTTTGGAGAGAGTCTTTGTGATCATTGAAGGCAAATGGTTGTTGTGTGGTGGAGTTCTTCTGGGGTGGCTTTTTGTTGTCTGGGGTTGGTTTTTTGGTTTGTTTTTTTTATTACAACTATGACTGTATATTCTCTCTTCTCTCTAAAAGAGAAGTTGCCACTTATACTGCTGTTAACTTTGTTTAGGTACTTGGATTACGTAAGAAGTAGAAGACGGAATTCATCTAGCATCTTCAGAAGGCATGAAGAATTTTCTTTAAATCCACTTTCTCTTGGAATGGATGATTCATCACTACCAACTTACGAGCAAGCAGTTACTTCAGATGGACAACATCACAACATACCACCACCCCCTTATCCAGGGCCCCCAAACTGGGCACGGGTGTTTAAGAAGTCTATGTCACTTCCTGGTCCTTAGTCACCAGCGTCGTTTGGGGTGAGGGGGCATTACTGGCTCATAACATACTTTTCTAGAAAGTGTGCGCTACCTTGCATATTGCAAGACAGTTTACAGAAATCTTTAGCACAACTAGGAGCACATGAAGGTCCCAATTGGGAAGAGAGGTGATCTGTTGCAAAGGCTGCAGGACTATTCTTTGCACAAGATTATTGTGCCAAGAGGAGGGAATGCATAAAGAGGAGGTCTTGCATTGCCACCCTCTTGCATATGCACTTTGAACCATCCCATCACACTACTGATGGTTCATTAATACTTTCATCTTTCTCTTTTTTTTTCTTATTTGGAAGGAACAGTATTTTAATTGGTTTTATTGACACCATTTTTTGTGACTATTAATACTTTAAACTGCCCTAATAAGTCTACTTCGATATGTTCACTTAATTGCTGTATGAATTTTCTATTCGTTCTACTAATAGATTTCAATATGAAAATTATTTCATGAGTTGATTTTTCAAACGTATATTATTGTTTCTGGATTACACTGGGTTGTTTCAGACACTGCTGGTTAACACACTGTTTGTTGTGGTATTGTGATTAATGTTGAATTAAAATGAGTAATTAATTGAACAGCATACTATCCATTCAGACAAAGTACACTTCTATCAAATGGTTTTGATGTTCAGCTCTAAATACCGGGTCAAAGAGAGAAAGCAAAGTGCTGTGGGTCAGGGGATGTTAAGCAAATAGCCAGAGACTTGTCTCTTATTAAAAAGTACTTTGGTTTCACAGAGGATGTTTCTTCTGCAGTTTAAAAATTTAAATGTTGAAAAAGACATTTAGCTTGCTGAAAAGGCCAAACCCCAAAGAAGCACTTTGCATAAGTATGCATTGCCCTGCTGGGATGACAGAATGATACCTTTATGTAGAATGAAACATCTATTAGATAAGTAAGCAGTTTACACAGAGCAATAGCCAAGAATTTCACGGAGTTACTTGTTAATTGTATCAACATAACTTCTGCATCTCCAGTTGTAGCCACCCTTAATTTTAGATCTTACTAAAATGCCGACCCCAGCACTGTGTAGATCTTGCTGAGCTAGTCATCCCAACCCTGCAGTCCCTTTACCTCCTAGTCAAATGGCACCATAGCAGAAAAGGCTTCCCATAGCTGCAGGAAGACACTGGTTGGTGTTCTCTTGTATTAGAGTAGCTACATAGCTGGACACAGGCAATGAAGGTTTTAAGACGCAACAAATTCCACCCATATAGATGAACCCATTTGACCAATGCTAATGGCAATAAATGGTATTTTAATTTGGTGCCCAAAGTGCACTTTATAATATAAAAGTTGAATACTTATATGTAACATTTCACTGAGTTTTGTGGGGTTTTAACCTGCTAGAACCTACAGTGCTATGGAATGAGATAAGATTTTTAATCTCCAAACACTTTCACAAAGAAGAAAATGCTCTAAATCTTGGAATATAAACAGGGTGCATCAAAAGTGCTACACCAGGAGGTCTTGCCCTTTGAAAAATACGTACAACCCAGCTGATACCTGTGGACATTGGACTTTGTTCTTATTCCCAAAGCTTCAGAATCAGACTAGGCTTTCAACAAGTTACAATCCTCTTTGCAGCTTCTTTCTTGTTGAGAGACTGGGGAATCCCCTTTTTGGGATAGCTTCAATTCACTTTTGCCCTACTTGTAAAAAGCATTCTGAAGTTCTTGGAGGTTACTATTCTGTAAGACCAAAATAAGTGAGTTTTGGGAGATCACTGTTAATAACCAAAATACAGAGTTACAATATGGAATTAAAAGCTTGCAAAAATTTAGCTAAGAATTTCAAATTTGTTAAAGTGCATCTTGAGCTATAGAGCATGCTTTCCTATAGATTTTTCCTGGGACTGACAGGAGCACTTTCAAGGAAAAAGATTTCATAGGGCTTGTAAAAGTTCAGAGATTCTTTAATGTTACTAGCGATATAGTACTCGTAAGTAGATCTGGCAAAGCCATGTTTTAAATGAACTACAGAAACTGTACAGAGACCTATTTAATCATTTGATATTTGGTCTGTGTCTACAAATCATTTGCAAATGACTCTGTGCAGTGCCCTTCGTAACAGAAAACCTTAAGATGGTTTAAGTGTTGAACATGGATGCTGTAGTGCTTTGGGCAGTAAACTGCACCTTCTGTAGGGTGTAACACTTCAAATTTATTCAAGGAATCAGTACTTTAGATACCTAAAATATGCAATGACTGACATTTCAGGACACATTCTGCTTATTACAAATCAGAAGCAAAGTTTAAAATTTAGCTGACCATAACATAAACTTACCTCTCCTTGTAAAGGGATTGAATGGCAGCTGTTTGGGTTGAATTTGTTTTAATTCCATACATTGACTCCTGGCCCAGGACACTTTTGCCTTGTGTCTTGTCTCTTTTCAGAACTTCTGATCCATCAGGGCTGGCATAGGAAAAATCAACAATAGGAAGACTGTGGTGATGTGTGAATTCAGAATTGTTGCCACATTTCCAAATTTTACATGCAGTTTCCTTTGAAAATGCAGTTGCTATGAGAATACAAAAAACAGCAAATAGAAGTGTCCTTATGTGGGAGGAGGAAGACATAGATTTTGAGGAGCAAAGCAGCAGGAATTTTAATCTAATTTGTGTACAGGTGTAAATCATCAGTGTTTTGACTTCTGGGCCTTCTTTCAAGGGCCAGTAGGAAAGGCAGTGGATCTTAAGGGAATTAACAGAGATATACTATGACAGCTGAAAACAGAAGTGTCTAAATAAAACACTGGGAAAAATTACATAGTCCTTAGACTCCATTTCTCTTGGAACAGATTTAGACATGTCACACTTAAAGCTGTTAGCCACTGTCTTGAATAATTTCCCCAAACTTGGCCTTTGCAGCATCATAACAAGATTATAGCATGCAGCTTTTCATAGCTTAGGACACATTATTAGTTACAGCAAATGACCAAAGGGCATAAAAGTGGTCTCTGGCTCCGTCACCTGAAAAAAGGAATCACTTAACCTGTTTTTAATTCAGTGAAATAAGAAAGCTTACTATTTATCAAATCCTCCAATGAACAGTATTATAGCCATTATGTATTTCTCGTATTTTGGGGGGATTTTCATTGGGATTTTTGTGAATTTGTTAGAACAGCAAAACTGAAGTGCTAAATGGAAGTGCACTCCTCACCACAGTTCATGAACATGCATTTGATTCTGGTCCTAACAAAGCCTATGGCAAGCTCTTTATTGGCTTCGGCTGAACTGGGATTGGAACCAAAACCAAAATAACTGATCACTTTGGGTACTAAAAAGTGTAAAGCTTTGCCAAATTATTTACTACAGAGCTGTTGCTAAATCTGATTTGAAGTAGCATTAATTACCTGTAGGTTATAAGCAACACTGTTTGATTAATTAGGTCAACAACAGTACAGGTTCATTTAAAGCTTAAAAAAAAACCCAAAACAACAAAACCAACAAAAAACCGCAGGCTTCTATCCAGTCTCATCTGCCAACAAAATCGTTATTGCTGCTATCCCCATTTGTTCCATGTGGGGTAGAGAACAGGAAAGAAACCCCAGGTTTAAAAAACCTCTTTCAAACACCTCAATATACTGTAAATGCCTTTCAATTAATTCCTATCACATACAAATTTATCATTTGTCATTTTTCACAGTCAAGAACTGGGATGTATTTTCCTCTCAGAAATCTTAAGCACATCTTTCCAAATACCCCATTCTATTCAGGTGGTAACCTCAGACTGTTTCCAGTCATTTCGGACCTGTGTGAGCAGTTTGAACAGTTAATTGTTACTTCATCTTATATTTCCTCCTACTCATGGGACAGAGCCTTTTGAATGCACTGGTCACTGGTTACATTTTAATTGTAACTTTGACATTAACCGCTGTCATTTTGTTGGGTGAGGGGTAGCAATATGTTATTTTGCTATTTTGTTAAACAATTTCCAAATAAACATTTACACAGGTTAATCATAGCAAAAGAGAATATGCCTATTTAGCTTGTGATAAAAAAGGCTGATAGCCCTTTTATTATTTTTTTTTTTTTAATGAAGTTGGTAACAGCATGCCTTCTTCTTAAAGAAGGCTTGTAAGAAAGGTGGGGACAGACTTTTTAACAGGGCCTGTCACAATAGGAGAAGAGGTATTGGTCTTGAACTGAAAGAGGGGAGATTCAGACTCGATATAAGGAAGACAAGCCAACTGAACTTCTGCAGAGAGGCAGGAGGGATACACGAGGGCAGCTAGGTAGAATGAATGCTGCAGTACAGTGACTTAACACTAAATTAAGCCACTCTTGCTTTGCCCAGAGGGAGACAATAGTCATATTTGTGCTTTTTCTTCCAAGTACACGAGAGGAGCTGAGCCAGTTGGTTAAAACTCCTCAAAGAATACCAGAACCTCCTCCTGTATTTGAACATCAAGTGAAGCTTTTCCATCAGTCAACTGAACTGAGACTTGGAATACAGCTGATGGGGTATAGATACTTCATTCTCATTATAAGTCTTGGGGGAAAAAAAGGATCCTAGTTCTCTGTAAAATGTCATCTGTTTATAATATTATGACTTGAGCTATACATTTCCCAGATACACACAAAAAAAAAAATAGTTTGTATCAACTGGATTTCAACAATTCTGAAAATTAGGTGGAAGTTGGATAAATTTACATCATTATGACACTACTTACTTTTTTTAAAAAATAAAAACAAAAAAAAAATTACCACAGCTCAAATTAATAAAATTTCCCATTTAATTTTTAATCTCTGTGTCCACTGAATAAAAAGCCAGCCCACTCTCTTTGAAATGTCAAAAATAATTACTGCAAAACTGTCCTAATTTAGCAAAATACTGATATATCAGCAAAAGACAAGCTCCAGCTGGGAGCTGCAGGTCCTATGATGTACCAACAAGGGAAGAAATAGTAGTTCCATTAGTGTTTGAACTACAGTTCAGTTTGCTGTTCATTTTTGTGGGAGCAATCTCCCCAAATTTTCCACAGGTTGACACCATTCCTCTATTTTACCATAAAATGCATTATCTTTCACGTAACTTTACAATGGCAACTACACTAATTGCATACATGGAAAATAACAGAATAGGAGGTATCAAATGTATTTTGGCTATTTTTGATGCAGTAAATTTTGTGCTGAAAATACGTAAGTACATTAATTACTTTTGCTTTACAAGTAGCTTTTCATTTTCTTCTGGTTTGGGGGGAGGGGTGGTTTGTGGGTGGGGTTTTTTCCCCCCCTCCTTTTCGCATTGTTCTACATATAATTTGCTATTGATTTTTTTTCCCTTCTCTGATACCTTCTTCTGTGTCTATTCATAATCTGCTATTGCAGAGACTTGCCTATTTGCTGTCTGGGGCATTTGTTTGTTTTCCTTTCTCTCCCCCCTGGACATGGTTCCCAAACACTTGGTCCCCTCCCTCTCTCTGAAAACCCCTTTTCTTGCACAGCTTGCTTTGTCTCTTCACGGACAGCAAGGCCTTTAGCTTATCATTTCCCTCTGCTTTTTTTGCACAGCCCCTGTGCAAAACAAAAGGGGCCATGAGATGCAGCCATCTTGCTGCCTGCGTTCTGGAAGCCTCTAGAAGCTCACACTTTAAAAGTAGCAGCCAGACTTCAAAGGACTGGGAAAAATATTTCAGTCTGGAAACTAGTATACTTAAATACAAGTTTTGAAAAGGCCTTATAACAGGTTTTAATTTCTGATGCAGTGCCTACTTTGTTTAGAAAATAAAAACAGCTGCAATGGTTCCAAGTTGTTCAGCAGCTTCAATTTAATTTCTCTAAAGACCAGCAACTACCAAGTATTGAATACATCCAGTATTTAATGTTAAATACCCAGCATGGATAAGATACAAAGGAAAATATCTAGTAAAAGGTAAACTAAAATACTTTCCGTTACAACTATGAGGTTGTTCAAAAGCAGTTTTCTTTTTCCAACATGTCATTGCACATTTCTCCCACATATATATATATACCAGTTCTGGTCTTTACTGGATCCCTTCATAAATCATCAAGCAAAAGCATAGACCCTTTCCTCCTAAGTGGGAGGAATCAACACAAGCACCAGTGGTGGCACCTTGGAAGCTGTGGAACCACACAAAAGGGAAGATTTGAAAAGTGAAGGAAACAAGGACTTCCATCTCATTGCTGCAGTAAGCTTTCTACCAGCTCAGTCATCTCTTACCACCCCAGGAGAAGTGCTATGGTTTCATAGATCACCTTTAGATCAACAGAATAAATTATGAAGATTTTGCTTCATTTGTTTGTACATACACTCAAGCTTTTCCTCAAATAAATGCACAGAGTAGCATATGTAAAGAAATGCAAAGAAAGAGACTATTTGCTATGAGCCTCCAAGATCAACTGTGTTCTTTGAAAGGCAGCACTTTTTTCCCTAATTACACATTTCTCAGTGTCTATCTTGATGTTTGAAGAGGCCATGTGCCAAATTAAATGTAAAATCTAATTGGTCAAACAACTGCAACTTTCTGCTTTGGCCAGAATCACAATTACAACAACAGTAAAAAACACGGCCACTGATTTGTAATCGGGCTAACCAAAACTCATTACTGCATAATATCTGATCTACTTACCCACTGCTGCTCACAGAAGATGCCACAGCCCAAGAGCACACATACAGAACCTGCCCAGAAGTGCTGCATCCACCATCTGTAAGCGGATGCTTACTGTTTATCAGTGTTCAACAGAGAAAGATCCTGCAGACTCGTAATTTTGTGCTCCTCTTAGAATTTGTTAGTATATCAGACCCAGCTTAGCTGTGGCCTGAACTTCTCCAAACTTTGTCTGACCAGACAAGTTCAAGTTTCTTGAATGTTTTATCTTTGAAACATTAGTTTGCAAAAAAGAAAAAGAATTATGTCCTCAAGTCTCTGAAACACTGTTTTCAAACAACTGTGAAGATAAATTCAGCACAAAAGCTAACTGTTAAGCACTTCTAGAGCTTTTGTTGACAAAATGGTTAGCCACTGAAAGCTAACCACTAAAACATTTGTGTATGTTATCAAACTATTTATGATACCACGAGAGTTCCAAAATAAAGTACAATTATGAACTGGAATAAAAGCCTTTTTGTACACTTCCAACAACCCAGCTGTAATCTCTTGTTAACTCTCATGGTGTTAACTGCATGCTGTGCCTTTACTTTCTTCAATCAACAACAGCTCAAGATGCTAAATCCAGCATGTGCATCCGACCATTCTTGCAGGATTCTTTTGTGCCCTGAAGCACACCAAGAACTTTGCTGCAAAATCAAGTCTACAGATTTAGCTGAAAGCCTCTTAATACAAGGAAAAAAAATGTATTTTGGCACTTCAACATGAGGGAAGAGCCAGGACAAGACCAAAACTAGGCATCACCTGTTAAGGACAGGAGCAATGCCCTCTGTGGAAGAAGAGACTATATGGGGATAAAGAGACATTGGCAAATCCCTGTAGACAGGTTTGGTGTACCTGCAATAAAAAGAGCACCTAAAGCACAGGCAGCAAATGCTGGCCCTATGAAGAATGAGCCCACCAGTAACACCTGCAGCTGCATGCACAAGGACCCTTAGTGATTCTATCCTGGTATTTTAACATTTGTAGTACTGTTGGAGCTGTAACATACCAAGTAGCTTTCTGTTTGACAAGTCTTATAAATACACAACACACAAAATACTCAATCACACTTCAACATTGGCTGACATTTTTCTGTTAGTATCAGTAATAAGGTTGCAAACTAAGCAACAAAGAAGTTACTAAATAAATCAATCAATTACAAACAAGTAAGTCAACACTAGGCGTGAATTTGACCAGTAGTCTGGCCCTGGATTTGTGATTGATATCTTGGTTTTAACTATGATGAAATCGCAGAAAACTGCCAACTACTACTAAAATCAGAATTAGCTTGAATCTGCATTTCATTTGGCATATGGTCAATTTAAACACAGAACTAGACCTCATCAAGTAATGCTGCCATTCAGCATTGAGCAATATTAAATTATTTAAACAGAAAGAGGAAAATAGGAGAGTTTCCCTAAGGGGCAGCATATATTAGCTAAGACAGTTCTGCATCAGAGCTGGCTTGATTCTGGCTGAAGTGGCATATGGGCAGAGAAGCCCATTACTGCCCCCAGAGATAAATCCTCAGGCACTCCTAGATTCAAGAGCTTTCTATGGTGAATATACCACAAGCCAAGTAAGTATTTCACCACCAAAAATAAAAGTCCCCTACTCTTTCCTGTCATCTCCTTCCCTTCCCAGCTGCTTCTGCCTGCTTGCCCTGAGCCAGCACTCATTTGATGCAAAGCAAACTGACTCAGCTTAGTGAAATTACAGAAAAATAACCTCTGGCAAAAAAAGTAAGTGCTCTTTTGCCAGTGAATTTACGGCTCACCTTGTGGCTACAGCACATTGCTAGGAGGTGGATAGTGGAGCAGGGAAGGAAGGGAGAGTAAGGCCTTCTCCTTCGGCCATCAGCGAGCAGCACAGCGCAGCCCTATTGCACACCACACCTGCAGGCAGCAGCCCATTCTGCGGTTTCAAAATCACTCCTTGGACCTCAGGCAGATGACTCCCACTAAAGTGTTACCTTAAATTCATCTCCTAATCAACACGTAACATTTCTGACTCTGTAAAGGATTTGCTATGTTATTTTTCCAAGTGGAGACTACTCATTTAGGAAAAGAAATGAGTAACAAAAATTCAGTACTGCCCCAGGCCGGTATGCTGCACAGATTGTATTACAGTGCTGTAATTTGAGATTTTGCTCTTAAATAGAGTGAAAAATTGCATTACCTTATGTTTCAGCAGAATGTATTTATTATATTAAATTCCTGACTTGAGAGATAAGCTTCACTGGCTATAGACACTCAGTTATGAACTACAGTTTGGAAAGTGTTAAAATCCAGCAAAACTCAGTTCCTAAACAGGAAATAACAGCTGGATTTGAAACAAAAGCATTTATTGCTAATACAAGAATCAAAGTATTTTCAGTATTCAGAACCATGAACTTGTCTAAAATGACTTCTAAACACACATCTTAATATGTACTTTAAGCTACATGTTAAAATAACATGTGATTAACAGGATCTATCAAAAGATTTTTTTTTCTGTCAGATCTTTCAGAAAAGCTGTTTATAAATAACATAGATACCAGAAAACTGTAAATACCACTTACTCTAAACAGCCTCCTTTGCTTTTCTTAGAGAACAGTTACAAAATATCTTTTGGTTACAAACAGGTAAAACGCCCAGACTTCGAGGTAACTTTCCTAAACATAGGATGGAAACAAGCAGCACCATCCAGTGTTATTAGAACACTGTAAAAGTCTCAGCAACTAGTTATCAGGATGAGCAAATTTATTTCATACACAGGAAAAGCAAACCACTGGATAAACTGACTTATCTGGTGTTTATGGACATTTGTGATTAATTTTTCAGTCTACTCCACCTCTATTAAAGCCATGTAAAAGAAATCCAACTTGACACAAATAGAAATTATGACAGCTGTTAACTTTTCTATCTGATTACAAGAATGAGGATCTTCAACAATGTTCAGAAGAACACTGTGTCTGTGGTATGCTGACAATTAGTTCGTTTAGTGGTCTAAACTAATTGTCTACCTGCCTGTAAATCTGGACTGGTGTTTGTTGTTTCTACAGCCATGTATCTGAGAGTTCTCTTCTCTTTAGAGAAATATCCTGTAATGAAAACACACAACATTATGCTACTCTTTAAAGTTCACGTTGCCATTACTTGAGAAAAAACATCAAACAAAACAACAGTTTTACAATTTCTTAGTATGTCATTCCAAATTTGTGACAAGACACTTTTACGGTGGGTCCACACTAACACACTTACTCTAGATAACCGAACACTACAGCTAGGTGGAAAAGGCACTTTGTATCAGTTAGGTCCATGTATCACCCTTATCTCAGGCCCTCTTCAGGGACACAATGCACCCTAAGTGTAATATTATAATGCAGATTAGCAGAGATCCTGCAGGGAAACCGAAAACTAGAAGTCCTTCCCCGCTGGAAATGCTACTTTCAATAGTAAGTGCTTTGTCATTAGCATAAAACTGGAGCCATATTCTGTCATCAAGACTCGTTCATCTGTAAAACAGTAACCCTTGTTTCCCGGTCTCCCACCTCCCAGGTACTCTCCTCCAGCTTCAAGCAATACAGGTGCTAACTTATGCAAACACAAGGAAATTCACTGCTGGTTTCTGGATTTGGTACGCTGCTGCTTTTCCCTCCTCAATTCCTCCCATCCTCTGGGTGACTTCGTGCAGTCTCATCAGTGCTGATAACGTTCATGCTTACCTTTCCCTCCTCACCTATGGCTGCATTTCTTTCTATAGCTGACTTTACAGCTTCTTGAAACTAGGCATGAGAAAAGCAGAACCTCAGCTTTTCCTCCTGAAGTCTCTTACCTTCCTGCTTTCTCATTTAATATTGATCACTTTTTAATTCAAATGTTGAGATTATTTTTATTTTTAGCATCTGATCTGTTTGACTGTAGCCAAGTTTCTAAACTCTGCACTTCACCATTTCATTTAACGTGTAGGGAACTGAAAATTCAGTTAAATGAAAATCCATTTTATTCTGTGGTTGGATATTGCCTGGAGTACTACAAACTGAATCTTCAAAAGACTTACTTACACATTAGCATACACCTTCCTGTTCTGAGCACTGCCTTCAGGTAGTCGCCTCTTTTCAAGTGCATACTCCTCATCTTTACCTTAGAGGCACATTCCTCCTGCTCACCTCTGCCTTTGTGCCTTCAGCCTGTAGGGAAAGCAAGACACCATAGTTCACCCACTATCTCCCTGTCTAACACAGATGTCTCCTTTGCTCCAACCCTGTTCTGCACAGCTGGTACCCATTTCTCTTATACTCTGTTTTAACAAACACACAAAGATACAGGACCTTACTGGCTGTGCACCAGGTGGCTTAGACTGCTCTAAATACTTAAAACATTCTGTCTGTTCTTCCTTCTGGTTGACTTTAAAGCCTATTCAGGCTGCAGACCTGCACTGACTTATTAATGGGAATGCCCGAGTGTTTTGGAAAACCCTTATATACATACATGTGCATATTTCAGGCTTTTAGCGTTCAAAAAGAAAACAAAAATAGCTAAAGGGCTGTGGTTTTATATTCTTTAACCTCTGTAAAACATCCTCAAAGCAATGGCCAACCTAAACCGCTGAGCACCTACACGCAGGAGCTTGAAGTGGCAAAGCGAAGGCTGTGAGCAGCCCTGAGTGAAAACACGGCCAGCAGCTTCTCCCGGTGACCCCCCGCACCTCTGGATTCCCGCTCCGGCGCCCACCACCGGTGTCTCTACCTTGCACCCCCCCGCCAGTTGGATTTTCCTGTGAGGAAGCCGGCGGGTCGGCGCGCCCCGCGGAGGGGGGAGGCGCCCGCCCGGACACCTCCCCCCTTGGCGGGGCAGGGCAGGGCAGGGCAGGGCGGGAGAGCCGCCCTACAAATTGCTTTACAAAGCGCTCCCTCGCCGTGAGGTAACCCGCCGCCTCGGGGCGGGAGCCGGGGCAGGGCGGGCTGCGCGCCTCCATCTTGTCGGCGGCAGCCGCCCCGGAGGCCGCGGCGCTGCCCGCCGCTGACGCCGCTTCCCCTCAGCGGGAACAAGATGGCCCCGCCCCGGCTCCTCCAACAAAGCGCCAGCGCTTCACTTGACGCGGCCCCGCCGAGAAACCGGCCTTCCCCCCGCCTCACCGCCCGGCCCGGCCGTCCCCGCCTTCAGCCCCCCCCCACCCCGCCTCGGTGGCGGCTACCGCCCCCCGCCACGCTCCCCTTCTGCCGCCGCGCTTGCCCGTCGGGCCGCGGCGGCCCGTTCGCAAGTCACAGACCTCCTCCTTGACCCCCGCCGGCGCTGCCTGGCGGCGACTCCAGTCGCGACTCCCTTCGCCGCGGCCTCCCTGCCCCCCGGGCCACGGAGCCGGAGCCCGTGAGCCCCAGTGAGCGCTGGCGGGGGAGGTGCATCCTGGGAAAGAGCAGCCCGACATGGGTCTCCGCCTGGCCGCCGCACAGCCCCCGCCGCCGCCCGACGCTCCCCTCAGCTGCCCTCCCGCCGCCGCCCGCCGCTGAGCAGGAGGGGAGTGGAGGCACGGCAGGGGGGCCCGGGGCACGGCAGCCTGGCCCGCGCCGGGGTGGGGGGCCGCGGCGCTGCCCGCCCCGCATGAGGCGGGAGGGCCCGCTCCCACCCGCCCCGCTCGGTGCCCGCCGCCGCCGCCCTGCGCGCAGTACCCCAGCGGAGCCCCCGTCGCCCCGGCACCGCGCCCTGCCCGATGATGGACAGGAACTATCCGACGACCCCCAGCTTCACCGACCCCTTGGCCCCGGCCGGCGCGCAGCCCGCCGCCTCCTGGGCCTACGAGCGGGGCGCCGGCAGCCTCAAGCCCAGGTGAGGAGGGTTCTCCCGGGGGGCTGCGGCAGGAAAGGCCAGGGTCTGGGCCGGGGCCTGGCCCGGGGGCGGCTGAGAGAGCGCCCCGTGGAGGGGGTAAGGCGGGCGAGGGGCCCCCTCTGGGCAAGGCAGGGAGGCGGGCGGCCGGGGCCCAGAGGCACTGCGCGGCTGGTGAGGCCGGGCGGGGTGGGGGGAGCGAACGAGCTGCGTCCCGCCGGGCTTCCGCGTCTGGGGGCACGGCCGCCGAGCCGCGGGCGGGGAGCAGAGGGGAGGTGGCCGGCCCGGGCTTCCCGGCGGCCCTCATCATCGGGGCGGGCGGGCGGTCTCCCCGCGCGAGGCGCGTCCTCGTTCTCCGCCCCGGAGGCTCGCGTTGTGCTGCGGCGCGGGTTCAAGAGTTCACGCGTCCCTGCCCGGCTCCGGGAGGCGAGCGGGGCTCGGCGACGGAGGGGAGAGCGCTCCCCGTGCGCCGGGCCGCAGGCACCGGCGCTGCCCGCAGGAACAATGCGGGCACCGGGCCGCCTTATCCCGCGCCGGCAGACGGCAGCCCCCTCCGTGCCAGCATCCCCCTGTCGCCCTTTATTTCCCCCTTGTTCGGGTTTTTTTCGACGAGAGAAGGCTGGTTAACCTCTTTCGTCTAAAGTGCCGCTCTCGGGCATGCGGAGCCTTTTCTAAGCTAAAACTTGTGTGGAGCGATTCGGTCCCACCGAGAGTTCTGTAAAGTTCCGGGAAGTGAGGAAAAATTACAAGCTAGTTCATTGGCTTCGGGTTGCTTTTTGGTTGTATAACTCTGCCAGCTAAAATGAGTGTTTTCTAGGTGACGGGGTTTTTGTTATCGCTTGTCTTTTATGTCTCTAGTTTGATATAGTTGCAGTTCTAATCTCGACGACGTTTAAAAGTAAAAGAGTCTCCGGCTAAAAATATACAGTCAAAATAGGTGTACCTGTTGGTCCACTTGGCTTTTCATTTGGTCTTGAAAGTGGTCAGGTATGTTTTCTGATCTGACTGGTAAGGTTAATAGATTATGAAGTCAGGACTGTTGCAATCATCTTAGTCTGACCTCTTCATGATGCAGGCCATAGGACTACTTCCCCTCATTCCCCCCAGTTTGTGTTTGAAACTAGTTTGTAGTTCAGAAGGCGCAGTTAAAAATTCTGACTGTGGCAAAATTCAACACGATTCTTGGTATACGAGTAGCTGATTCGTGTTTTATTTCTTATTTCTGATGTGAAGAGGGTTACTTTTAGTTTCTAGCCTCCTATAGCTTCATGGGCACTGGAAATCCCATAATGTTGTTATGAATTCTGATTAGTTTCTTACTTCATATTCTTTTTATTAAGAGAAATAAGTAATTTTATGTAGTTTGTTACCAGACATGCTATTTATATATATATTTTTTTTTTTACTTCTTCCGTTATTCTCTTGAGTTTTCTCCTGGATACCCTCCAATTTATTGTCACCCTAGGTGAATTGTGGACAGTGCATTTTAAGAGAAATTAAGTCAGTGTTAAGTAAGAAGATAATGTATCCTTCCTGGGGTGTGAAGCTCTAGATTCCTGGTTTCACAGAGAATTGCAAGGATGGCTAGGTGATTTTTGGCCAAACACTTGCCCAATGAAGCTGTGTTTAGCCAAGCTCTGTGCAGAGTTGCCTACATGGCAGACTGAGGTCTCCTACTGTTCTTTGTAATCAGTCTTCCTAATTGTTGAACTAGTTTTGGTCATGTTGCTGTGTTGGTTTCGATGGTAGTCAGTGACATGTCCTTTCTGTATTGCTTTCCCCAATTCTCATAATCTATTGAGGATCATGCATCTATTCCATGAGGAAGGTTTTCCAGGTCATATAAGAGCGTGTCTGTGCAGGACCTTAGAAGAAACACAACTATTTGATGATTATTTTGTACGTTCAAAGAAATTCCCTGGTTTCAAACCATGGCTGCTATATTAATGCAATATTAACTGTGTATTTTGGGAATTCCTCAATTGAAATGGCATGGAGAACAGTCCGAAGACAAGTACCATGCAGAAGCTTGTTGGATCGTTGCCTGCTACCTTTGCCAATCAAATTATTAATCAGAAAAATCAAATAACTGTTACTGAATCCATTCTTGATATGACGATTTATTCTATACTTTAGGTAGCAATGTCAAGAAGACCTTGATTTCCATTCTTAGAAGTTTCATCTTGAGGCTGTGTAGGTGGTGATGGATGATGCATTTAAAACGTGTTGACTGAAATGTTTAAATTTTTTTCTATTTTTTTTTTAAGTGTAGCAAGGGCAGGGAAAATACTATGAGTCATATTTTGTGCTGGAAGTTCTCCTGTACTGAGTTCTTAGAGTTCGTGCCATTGTAGTAAGCATTAAAATACCCTGTCTTCAGCAAGATTTAAGGATTTGAAACATGTTGGGCACAATGTTAAATACAGTCTGGGCTTGCAGAGGTGTTTGTAGTTCCTCTATCACTGATAACATTTGTCTGTGTATGGATGGAGACAGTTGCTGGGCATATGGGACGCAAGAGTCATGCCTGTCGCTGCTAAGGCTTGTACTAGCCTGGAAGCAAATTGTGGAGCTATAGAAGTACTGTAAGGGAATAATATGCTGTCAGTGTTCTCAGCTTGTGTTACAGATCACTTCACATTTTTCCAAATGGTGTTTTTGATCATGGTTGACAGGTAGTCATCTAAACAGCTGAAGCTGCATTAGCCTGATGTTAAATTTAAAAAAAAAAACAGTGTGTCATGTTGATCTGGTACTTGATTGAAAAGAATTCAGCCTTTAGGTGATGCAGATAACAATATTTCATTCAGGTTTCATTTCATACTTATGCTGTTGCAGGCTGTGTCATGGCAGGCTATGTTCCCTTTGTGTGGAGAGCCATGTTCACAGTCTCAGCTCATCAAAATGATTTCCCCTCCCTACAAGCATTGCTCCTGTCTTCCTGTGCTTAACTTCAGCCATCTGGTTTTTATCCTGCCTCTTATTTCTTGCAGGCACTGTTTTGTCTGTGCAATGGCACTATTCTTACCAACTGAAGGGAAATGTGTGGTGAAGTATTATGAAGACATTGCTACTAGGCCTGCTGTGACATAACTTTTCCCATGGAATAGTAGAAGGTAGTGAGACGGGAACAGGAGCAGATAGCAGTCACTTGAATCGGTGCATTAGCAGTACTTGAAGAGCATATTTGAGCAGTGCAGCTGTGGTGGCCCTGGAGCAGAGGGCTGAAAAGGGTCCTCTTGTCCTTCACCTTTCCCTTCTCCCCCACATCTCTTACACAGGCTGTCAGCATCCTGAAGGACTTTCTGATGGTTGTATGGGCACACTGCCACTTTTGACCTTTTACTGTAGCTGTTAGAAGACCTTACTTCTGTGGTGAAATGCTGTCTTTTTGTGGCACAGTCTAAAGCTAGTCCCGTGTTGAATAGCAGATAACATGTCATGCTTGCTTGTTACTTGCACAAGAAATACATGGTCTTCAGGAGACAGGTGAACACTGTAATAGTTTGAGAGACTGTCGTAATTGCTTGGGAAAAGAAATGGAGATAGGTGATAACAGATGAGGTTTCTGGTTATTTCTGCCTTGGGGCTGCTTCTTTCATTTAGAGAAGTTTTTTCACTAGTGGAGGGATCTCCCTGTTCTTACTTGGTTTTTACCACAACTCCAAGAATCATATCTTCTGCTGTATGTGATTGAATGGACATCAGTCACAATTATTTTGTGGTTACTTTAAATTTTATGGCGACTGTCGTGGTCTCCAGTGTTTCTTTATGCATGGTAGTCTTTGTCTGCCTCTGCCCTACCCAAACATATGTGGTTTTATATAATTTAATTCAGGATGGTTCTTTACAATAGATAACACTGACATTTGGTTAGCCTGGCCTGTATTTATAGCAGGTAATCTAAGATAATGAGTTAGTTACAGTAATAGTTCATATGCAGATTTACCTAAGTGGGAGACTTAAACTTTTATGATAAACTTTTATGACTTAAACTTTTATTATAAATGGTTTTGATGATTTTTTTTTAACTTGTATTTGCATAGGTGTCAAGCTAAGGCTTATTGTAAAAATGGTATAATAATTGTGTCTTAGTTAAGGCTCTGTTTGAAATTGTATTTTTGCATAGCTATAGAAACTCTAAAAGTGCAAATAGTGTTTTAGAGAAGTATAGAACATTGTCTTTCATCAAATGAAATTGTTCTGAGAGGTAAACCCAATGTTTGTTGTTAAACATGTTTCCTGCAAAAAGTTCCCTATGGCATAGTATTTCAGATGTTGAAAGCTAAAGCTTATAAACTTTGAATATATTTAGAACATTTGCTATTAAAAGGCACAGAAGGATTAAATAAACTTTATAAACATATGAAAGGGTAGGTCACTTCAAAATCTTAACTAGCTTTTTGTCATAGTTTATATTTAAAACATTTACACATACAAAATTAACCACATGTAGTCCATGGTGTGGCACAGGTAACTTATAGGGACTTCCTAGCTTTTGTGGCTCTGGAGGTTTTTTTCTTCTTGTAACCTGCGTTCAATGCACACTGAAATAACAGCTGTGGGAAGGTCAAAGACTGACTGAACAAAGGCACTGAACGCGTTCATGCTGTATACCCTATAGGTTTCACAGGTGCAGATGTATGGTTCTCTTGTAAAATCTTTGCTGAAGTTTCAAAATAAGCCTGCTAGGCTTGTTTGGAATTACATGCTGCTTACCTGTCTAAGATTTAACAACTGTACATGAAACATATGCTGCAGTGAGAAATGGTGGCAGAACAGCATGCAGAAGGAATGAGCTGAAACAGTCTGAGTGCGCAGTTACATGAGATGGCTGAGCTTCTGCTTAGGCTCACTGCTGCTGAAAGGGGCTCCCTTCCTTCTCCCTTGAGTTGGCCCAGGTGTTTGCACTACCAACCAAGGAGCTGGTCTGGCTTGTTAATCCATGAGAAAACTATCATGACCAAGCAGGTGAATAGTTTTCTCTCGAGTTGGAGACCTGCACTGGTATACCTGTGCTGCCAAGCAGGAATCCAGAGGTGGCACCAGAGGAAGAACAGGAAGCAGAGCTGTAAGGAGTAAGTCGTGGCCTCGGCAGGAGCTCTGATGTGCCATCCAGGGCAGCTTTAGATGGACTCAGGCTTGCTGTGTTGCTGTCTTCAATGAGCATCCCAGCCAAATTGTACTTCCCATGCTTCATTACCAAGAGCATTTAGTGTCTGTGTTAGTTGAGTGCTCAGCCTCTCTTGAGATCCTCTAGAATGATACTTCACACGCGAGCCCTTTCCCATGGAGCCCACAACTTCTGCACATTTCTGAATGTGTTGTTCTGAAAGAGGTTTTGTATTCTTCCACGTGTGCAGAAAGTCTTTCAGTCCCATATGTGTATTTTACCTTTCATCCCATTAACTTTAATTGCAGGCATTTATACTGCCAGAGAACAACCTTTTCCCTTTGTTTCTTATGTACTTATGCCCACCTTTTATTTTTTCTTGGAGCTGCTGTAGATTCTGGCATGATGCTGTCATACAAAGGAGGTTGTTTTTAAAAAGATCTTTGTTCTGTCAGGAAAAAGGCACCTATGGTTGGGTTATATTAATTCTAAACAATACTAGAGGTCTTACAGAGTGGGTGTATGTATTTTCCTTGGATTTTTTTCTTCTGTTTTGTCTCAGCATTCACAAATTTGGATGTCAAAAAGTTGTTCTGTATGATGAGTGCCTGTTCACACATTAAATACCAAAAGCCCAAACAAAACCCAGTTAAAAGGCAACACATTAATAGTCTTACTTCAAGCATTCCTTAGCAGTCTTAAGTTCAACAAAAATAACTTTGAGCAGCATGTGGAGCTCAGCCTTCACGGCATTTCTTGCTGTACTGTGCAAGCAACACAGAAAGGAAAATTCTTAGAATTTTTAAGTGAAGAGAAGTGGCATGCTCAGAGAGGAAGGAGCTCTTGGGTTTTAAGTACTAGATTTACTTCTCTCACTGGGCAGGTTTCATAGGATTTGGTTTTACTTCAGCTGTTCTCTGTCCTTTCTTATGTTACTTCCTTGTTTTATTACTCTGAATGGACTATTGGGGACGAATTGACAAGAGCATCCTCAGAACCTCTCTGACCATGGGTTACAGTAAATAGAGGCAAGGAGCTTTTATTCCCAGGTCCTTTCATGCTTGAAGTTTCTTATTCCAAAGCAATTTAGCAAGAATCTACATATGTTTAGACAAGCTTTTATTTGCCCATATTGCTTTTCTTGTTCTTCATCTTCCTTCTACATGCCTACCTCTGTTGCTTGCTTAGAACTTGAGTAAGTGTAACCAATTACACTCAGCAGGAAGAAGGTACCCTTAGGCATCCTTATCTTAATAGTATTTACATAGGAGGAACATTTATTCCTTAATAACCGTATATGAATTATACTTGGGGCTGTCATACATTTAGATTTCTTTGGAGATAGCCCTCTTTTTCACCTGGCAGTGTTGTGTGAAAAGAGTTTGAGGGCGCTAGCCCTTTGTCTAGTGTTTCCAGATGTCTGGCAACTTGTTCTGAAAGCTTTTGGACGTCCAGAACGTGGCAGACAGATGGCCACTGCGCCTGCGTGGTCTGTATGCAGTTCAGCTGGTGTTTTTGTGGCAATACTGAATGTACCAGCGTGTGCTGCACGTTCCCTGTTGCACTTTTTTTTTCCACCAGGAAATCCCTTTCAGAAATGCAGCAATTTAGTGTTTCACACCACATCCTGTTTACTTTCTCTCTTCTCCGTGTCAAAAATTCCAGTGCTAGACAGTGAATAATCCTTTAATTCCTATGTTCCTCCAGTTTCATTAGTCTCTACTGAGCCTACCAAGAATAGGATTTCTACTATTTTTCTCATAATTATGAACACAAAGAGTGATCCTAGAAAACAAAGTCCTTACGACTCTCAACAGCAACCATTTGTTAACTGTCTTCAAGTTGTTGTTGGAACTGGTGACCTGGAGGTTACTGATGCTCAGTGCCACTGAAGAGAGCTGGGATTTTCTTCTTTTCTCCTCCAGGAAAACCTTCTTTTTGTCATTATTTGTTCAAATGAGAATACAGGTTTTCCAGCAATTAAAGGATTTTTTTTTAATTTGTGTGTACACTGCTTTGATTTCTATTACTTGTTTTTGTCTAGTCATCTGCCTGAATGTCAGGAAATCTTAAATCAGTAGTGGGACATATTTAAAGAATGTCTTTTTTTTATGTGTATATATGTGTGTGTGTGTGTGTTTCTCCCGTCTCAAAATAAAGGCCATTTATTTTTTCTACAGTTTTGAACAGTGCATGTTTTCTCATTGAAGCATTCACAAGCAATTGAATTGGTATGGTATATTTTCAGCTAACAGTGTGATAGCCAGAGTCCTCTTTGCAAGGTTAGAAATGTGAGTTTGAATCTGTTTTAGGGCAGATAAAGCACTGATGAAGAGGTGTAAGAGCTAAAAACAAGGACTATGCTGATTTTCCTTGTAAAAACACCCTGTGACTTTAACATAAGGACTCTTGGTGCTGCGTTTTACAATGAACTCTGTGTTGTTAATATGTTAGATCTTTCCTGGGCACACCCCCTAAAATGGGATAGAAGAGGTGTTAGTCATTGAGATGCCGCTTTATTGAAGCCAAAGGAGTTCCTGTGAGCTGCTTTGCCCTTGTAGTGTTGTGTAGGGAGAATACTGTGGTGGCCATGTAGGTGTGCTGGGAGGCTTAGAGCCTATTTGATGGCCTTCAACTGCAAGCTGTACAGATGACCAAGGATATGGTCATGACCAAGGATATGGTCATGACCAAGGACACTGTGGTCTTGTATGTAGGCAGTGAGTAGGTGCCTTAACTATGTGCAAGTTCTGCATCTGTGAGCTGTGAAGTCCCTGATCTTTACACAGGTTCAGTATGTTGTGCACTGAGCAATTAGAAATTTTAACTTCACAGAACTCTGAGAAACTGACTCTTGGTACTGAATGTTTGAAACTCGGTTGTGATGTCTGTAAATCTGAGTGGGTTAGTGTTTGGGCCTTAGCTGCTCTAGGTTAATGGAGAAGATATTTCATGGGTTGTGGAACTGTGTAAAGTGCTTGAAGATTTGGTGATGAAAAGAGGTGTTGCCTGAGGAGGTTCTGTTGGTTGATATGTCGTGTATTTGCATCTCTTACGTCTTCTGATGAATATCTCAACTTCAGCATCATCTTTCCCATGTAACTGGAAAATAAAGGGCTTAATAAGAAATGGGATATCAGGTGTTCTGCAGTACCCTAAAGGTAATGCTTAAGCTTGCCACAAAATACTACATTAATAACTGGGAGGATAAGAATTGTGAGAAGCATTTCAATAGCTGAAATGAATTGTATTTTTAATACAGCACTGATGTGGGTACGTCACTTCTTGAGATAATGCTCTGTTGATTTTTACATTTTTAAGTAAAATTTTATTATTTAAAGTAATGAAATCTTTTTGTGTTTTTCTCTGCCACAGTAATAGAGGATTATGCTGTGTGCTCAAACATTAATACTGTGATGATCTTGGGAAGAGTTTCAAATACCTCCAAGTACACTTTTGAAAACAGAATAGCATCACATGTTGAAGAAAAAGTGCTATATTTTCATTATTGTTTTGCAATAAGCTTTTGGAATTGTGAGCAAAGCTCTGTAGGAGAGATGTATTACTAATTAAAAAAAAAAACCAACAAAAAATCAAAAAACCCCCCCCCCGCCTATTATCTCATTGCTAGGTAAAGAGAAGGTTCTTTCATAGAGAAAAGGTAAGAGAAGATAAGTAAATGTAGTGACAAAACAAACCAACACCTCAGAAGGTGAGAACTTAGTATTGCAGTTCTTTACATGGTGTAAGCTACACAAACCATAATGGGTACTCCGGTTTTCTGCAGGGAGCAGTAGAGTAGAAGCTGTCAGAGAAGATGTAAACCCCGAAAACATTGCTTGGCAAACACATGGCTTAAAATTATATCTGACACCACATTATAGTATAATTGTGTGGTGAGTGTGGGCATAACAATGTCTGTTTAGATGTGGGGAGTGTTAATACTGAGTTAATAAGGGCGTCAAAATCAGGCTTCAGTATTCAGATCAAGAAAACTGAAGGTTTTGAGAACTGAACTGGAACTTGAGATCTTAAAAAGTACATCATGAGCTCAAAATGGGCATTATTATAGAATAATTTAGTTTTATTTTTTGTATGCCATAGGATTTTAGAAACTTGCTTTGGTTAGGTGTTACAAATTTTTGTCCAGACCCAGAGAAGCAGTAGCAATGTCTGCCAATTCTGATTCAAAAAAAAAAAAAAAAAAAAAAAAGGATGACTTTGTTACTTTGTTAAATATGCTACATTTCAACCGCAGATAACCTCATCACAAAGATAATTTAAATCCTATACCTTCAAAAATAGGAATATAAAATAGTTTGTCCAGTCCCACCATAGTGACTTGTCCTGGGTTGACATTTAGAGATGGCTCATTTTTATCTGAATATTAGTTTTCACATACATAGAGTCGAGCCATAGTGTAACTGATTTGATGAAAATGGGATTGTATTGTCTTTGTTATGAAGAGCTCCTCAGGTTACTTAATCAGACAACCCAGCACTTGCACTCAGACATTGAAATACTGGTAAGATTATTTTGGCTTTCCTGAAGCAGTTTGGGAGTTTTTGTTTTTAAAAGGATCTATCATAAAGGGTTCAGACACAATAAACATGGGATTAAAAAGGAGATGGACCTTTTTTGCTGTAAGATCTTTTGCTTCCCTTAAGATATAGTATGTACTTGGGTAAAGAATCACAGGAACAGAGTGAACTCTTGCTCAGTCAGGCAGTTCCCTGCTTGCTGTTTTCTACTTAAAAATCTATTTCTTAGAATCTCCTTATCTTAGCTCCTAGAAAGCCAGGAAGTAATGAGTATTTCCTCTCGCAAGTACCTTGAGACAGCCTTTGGTCCAGTTGTGTACTTGCTTGTTGTGAATATGAATTGAAGTTGGAAATTAACATTATAAGTTCATCTTTAATAAAGGAGTGAAGGGTCATTGCGTCTGATATGTTGCTATTTGATATATCCTACATTCAATGTGTAGTCTGTTACATAGTCTTTACATTAAATTACATTCTTAGACATAACAGACAGTTGAGATTGTCGATAAAATACTACTCATCTGTGTTTTACTGAAATACTGCAGTACTGGTGTCTGATTCTGTATTTTCCATCTTAAAGTCATCAGTCTCGAAGGAGAATAGTTTTAGGTAGTTAATAATAATTCAAAACATTGACATCTATTTATTTCTTGTGTGGTAATTTCAAAATAGGTCAGGTAAGTGCTGAAAATGTGTACTGTACCTAAAGGAACACTCAGTGTACCTTTTAAGATGCATTAATTTTAGAGATCCTTCAAATTTTTCAGTGGTGTACTTTATTTTTCAAGTATCAGATTCTTTTTTCTTTTGTTTGATGGATACCATAACTCTTCCACACTGTTAACTATTCTTTCTCTTCATGCAAGCATCGGTTCAATCTTCAAATGTTAAGAATTGTCTTGTCTTATGTCATCTGATCAGAGGATCAGGGAATTAGATGCAAGGAGTTGGCTGGTTTATTATTTTTCCTGAACCTGCCAATGTCCACAAGCTTTGAACTGACTTTGTTCTTGCAGTGTCTCTTTCACCTGGGAAATAGAGGTGAACAATAACTTACTGTATACATTTCCTAAAAAAAAAAATTAAATAAATAAATAACTGTTGCACTGAAGTGAGTATCTGGGCTGAGCAGGAGTTTGTTTTCCTTTGGTTTATGTTGGAATTAATTTTAGAAATATTTTCTGTTGTTTCTGTGGGCTTGGTTTTAAACTTCAGAGGTTTTAAACTTCAGAGGTGCATTGGCCTGTCTGTTGGACAGGAGTGATTTGCTGTTGTTAAGAGTATTGAACTCTCTTTCTAGGCAACTCCTTCTGTTATGATTCTGTTTTCTTAGTCTTTTCTTTTTGCTTTTTTAAAATACAAGATCAAACCCATTTTTAGATTCTTTGTTGTGAGCTGCATACAAACCCTAGATGCTGAACTATGCACATGGCAGTGAACTCTTGCTGTTAGAATGGGTAGCTGAAGTGCATGCTGGCTAAAAGGCCATTTGCTCTTCATTTCATCCATATTAAATTCAAGTAATATTTCCAAATAATGCTCTTCAGTTTTTTGCCGGGGCAAATTAGCAGAGATAGATCTTTAAGCAAAACATTAACTATTGTATCTAATATTAAATCAATTCTAAATATGAACTTGCAGGTAATGCAAGCTGGAACTGCATTTTGCGTGTTTCAAATGAAATACAGTGGACAAAAAGAGATGTAAGCTGCATGTCAGTTTCAGTATCTTATATTTAGAATGGTATTTTTAATGTTTGGAAAGGCATTTGTCATTTTTGCACTCTTTGGACTTTTAACTGGTTTTGCTTTGGTCCTCTGAGTGGGACTCGCTGTTGCGTAGCTGAGGAGCTGGTTGAAGGGAGACTCTTGCCCAGTGTCTGGGCTTTGGGGTAGAGGGGAAAATTTGAATCGTATTTCCCCTATTTTGCATATCTGTCAAGTCAGATAAATGCAAAATGTGAGTTTTGAAGTATTTCCTTGTCAGCACAAACTATCACTAGTTTTTTTGTTCTCCTTTTTGGCAATTTGGTGAGAAGTGGACCTTATGCCTGGTTATCTTCCCACTGGAGTTGGGAAGCTCCTTGTTTTCAGAAAGCCTGAACAGGCAGCCCCAACATGAGCTATGTTTCCCTGGTCTCGCTCATATGGTGTGTGCTGGGTTGTCACCTCCTGTTCGGTGCGTTTGGTTGTTCTGGATCTCAGACCTCAGATAGCAGAGGTAGAATTTACAAGTGCCTAAGAACAAAAGACCCAGGTGTTGCACCCAGAAGTAGCCTTTGCTCCTTAAATGTTCTGATCTGTTTTTCATGTATTACAGGGTCCCCTAGAACTTGAACAACTGCTGTTACTAAACTTAAAAACAAACTTAAAAATTGCTAAGCTCTAATGAAAACTGATGTAGAAAATAAAGTAGAAAGTTGAAAATGTCTGCTTTCTGTATAATGATACTTTTTTGTATCAATTATTAACTGAAATGCTTGTTTGAAGTGTTTCTCTGTTACATTCTGTGAATGCCTAGGAGAGCAAGGTTGTTTGAAGAAAATGAGAGAATTAAAAATAAGGACTTAATTGTGTGTCCAGTGCTTATTGCAGCTACGTTTTGTCTCCTTGTGAAAGTGATCCTTCCATTTGAGATTGAAGTTAAATGCATTTATTACTTTGTGTAAAGCACAAACCAAGTAATCGTCTTGACAGGTGAGGAGGATGGCAAGTGCAGTGTTGAATGTAACCCGGTAACCTTTCGTAGTTGAAGACCTAAATTTGTATGAAACTATAAGATTAAAGAATGCTGTGGAAATAAATTATCATAAGAATAGCAATATGAACAGGTACACAAGAGTTGATTTAGGAAAGACTTAATCTGGACTAATAAAAAAGAGTTGTAAATCAAAGTTGAGGTATTTTAGTAACAATTAAGTGCAATGACTGTGCATTTTTCTTCCATAAATTTTACTGGCGAGGTAATAGTCTTCTGTTAGCCCAACTGATGTAGCTGAAAAAAACATTAATATTTGAATGGTTGCACTTTGGTCATAAGGATTTTTTGATTGCATTACTGCAGCAATGACAAATAATGATGGCTCTTTATAGGACATCTCTAAAAGGACACTTAAATATTATGTTAAAATTGAATGGACCTCTTCAATGAAAAATAACTCGGGGGGGGGGGGGGGACTATTGTCTGAATTTGTATGTCAAATTTATATTACTTTCTAGCAGTAACCACTTCATTGTGCAGATCACTATGCCAGTAATAATCACTGTGGTGCATCAGTTATAAGGAGGAAGCTCTTGGAACATTGTATAGCAGTCAGCCATAACAAATAATGAAGTTTCAAGTAATGTGAATGTTTCTTCATAACTAATCTGACATTTCAGTACAAGTGAGAGCTCATGTGGAATTTTAACAGTCTTCAGAACCTGAGTGCAAACACTAGATAGCCATAATGTTGTTTGCCACGCTTAATGTATTTTTGGTGTGCAGATTACATGGTGTATAAGTTCAGCTGTTTAAAAGCTACATTTTATAAAAAGAAACCCTAAGGCAGTAATCTTCCTCCAGTTGCTGTGCTTGTGTTTAGGATAAGCTTATGTAAACTGAAAGTATATATGCAGAGGTTTTTTGAGATAAGAATCTACATTCCAGCAACTAGTAATTACACAATAAACAATTAACTGTTCTTATAAACACAGTGTTTTTATTGAAAGATGAATTCATTTTTGAGGTTGCGGTTGCACAAACTATAACCTGGGAGTTTTTATGCAAAAAACAAAAAAAAAAAGCATCATATACTTCTAACGTTCTTAGATGCTCACAATTACTAGAATTTTGAGATTCTAGTGATTAACAAGGTTTTTTAGATACTAGGCCTATGGGTTATTTTGTATCCCAGTGTTAATTCCAGTATCATCCATGTTACACGTCTAAGTTTCTTTTACAAGTTGCTTTTATAATTCGGAGTGTAGTGCCTCACATCTACAAACTTGTGTTGTTAGGCTGTTATGTAGTCTTTGCGTATACCATGCTGTTCCTTTACAAAGAAGTGACTCTCAGTCTTCACATTGTTATCAAACTAATAGAAATTTCAAGTTAAAAATACAAAAAAAAAAAAAAAACAAACCAAAAAAACCCCCCACAAAAACCCCCAAAATCGCCAGCAAACCAATTTTTAGATTTCCATTTTTTTTTGGTGGTTAATATGAAGTTCATCCACTTTTGGTCATGACCTTTTGCTGTGACAATGTGAAAGCAGGAATGATGCAGTATTACTGGATTTAATCTGTACTGTGTTCTGTGGGTCTCACCTTATCTCAAAGGATTTTTGCTGCAAAGCGTATGCCCACTTGCCTGGAACACCACTACAACACCAAACATGCCTCTCAGCCTGAAAACAGCCTAAATGGGAAAAGGAGGGGTGTTCTGCTGTATGAGCAATCCATGTGTGATTTCATAGTTTGCCTTTTAAATGTGTATGAAAAAAGAAAATGTTAAAGTAAAACCTACTGCCAGGTTGGACAGGGCTTTGAGCATCCTGGTCTGGTGGAAGGTGTCCCTGCTCATGGCAGGGGGTTGGAACTGGATGAGCTTTAAGGTCCTGTACAACCCAAGCTATTCTGTGATTCTTTTGTGAACAGAAAGTTTTCATAAGGTCAGCATTTGTGTCAGTGAATCTTGCTAGCAATGCATGTGCTACTACCATGGTTCATCTTAGAAACCTACTTTCTCATGTAGCACATTTTTATTGTTAAAAAATCTGAAGAAAACATCATGTGTCCAAAGTTTGCTTTTTCTAGCTATGCAAGTATGTTCTAAAAAACCAAAACCAGCTTAACTTTAAATTTGCCTTGTAAAAAACAATTTAATTTGGCTTTATTACATCCATAGTGTTTTACATACAGAACACTATTACGAATTTTTGGTCTGGAAATTGTCCTTAGTAATGATGCAAACCATTAGATTTCAGTCAACATACAATAGAAATCTGTTGCTGATACATAGTGTTGAACTGCACAAAGGTCTGTCCTCTACAGCATAAGGGCAAAGATGTGCTGACTCTGAATTGAGGTTTGGGGATTCTCTAAATGATAGTCATTACTGTGAAAGGTGTGAAAGAAGCGGAAGCTTTTTCTAAAAAAAAAAAAACCAAAACCAAAACAAACCAAGGATCTTCGTTCATTATTTACGCTTGTGCCTTAGTCTGGCATGCTGACAATATGACATTGCTATGCTCTAAGCAGCTGAAATGAAAAATACATCCCCTGTTAGTGCATCTTGGGCACAGAAGTTAATCTAGAAGCCTAAAGCCTAAAACGTATCCCTTACAGACAAGCTTTTGTTAGCTCATAAAGTGTGGAGGTCACACTGCTCTCACAGGCTCATCACATCTCCACTGTCTCCTCTTGCCATGTTAACGAAAACAAAGCAAAAGCAGCGGTGTTCCCAATTTTTAAAATTATTTGGTGACTTCTATAAAAGTTTCCCATGATGTCATGATTCCTGGCATAAAGTGTTCCATTTTTCCCTTAAGCAGAGTGACTGCCCCCTCATCCCAGGGGATGAAAGAGGATAGGGGAAGCCTTCCTTCCAGGAGGCAGCAGGGAGGGCTGTGGGTTTTGCCGTTAGGGTTTTTTTGCCATCTGTTTACAATTTAATTTTGAACTTAAAGTATATCTCACATACGCAGTGGAGTAGGTAGCAGCTACCTATAAACTTAATGTCCAAAAGGCAAGAAGAGAAGGTAAACTGTTACTTGGTTGGGCTGGCTTCATTTTTTCCATTTGACAGGTGCTATACAGAGCTGAATCTGTGGAAGCTTGAAAATTTCAGGATTTTGTTTTGTTTCTCTCTCCTTTTTCTGCCTTTTAAAGTTGGAAATCATTAGCACTTTTGGCATGTTCCTGATGTAGCTTGATATTTAGATCACATTTCTTTATTTTTTGCATTTTTGCTTTTGCACAGGCCAGACACCGTGTATTTTCAGTTTGCTTCCACTAAGTCTGATTATAACATCATGTTAATGTAGATGACTCATTTCAAAACATTAAATAAAATCTGTGGATCATTAACTTACATTTAATGGTAGGAGGTCTGAGGACTGGGATTGGTGACTTGGTAGTGCTGTTGCTGTCAATTTTGTTAGAATCGCACCAAAATTAACAAAATCCTTAAAAAGCTGTTGCTCCCACAGCTTCCTTGTCATTCCAGCCTTTGTATTAAATCTGGTACTGTAAGTTCTAATAGAATTGGAAATTGAAATGTTAAAAGTAGGCATGTATTTGTAGTCATCTGCTTTGCAGATTTACATCAGTAAATCATTACCAAAAGTGTCCATTCAGTGTTTCTTACAGTTGAACTAGGAAGACCTGTGTCTTCCTGACCTAGTCCTTTGTAGACTTCACAACTTTGATTTTTGTAAGGCTTCTGTCTCTCCCTGCTTTGGCTCATTAAATTTTGAAGTAATTTTTGTCTGCTTAACATTTTTAGTTATGTCCTAGCACAACTACATCTGTTAGTTCTTGGGCTCATGTTCTCTTTTGTTTCCTCAGCTTCTTGAGTTGTGGTTGGGATTTCATACTTGTACTTTGTTTCTGTAGCTGTTTTTTTTTTTGTTGTTGTTGTTGTTGTTATTTTGTTCGGTTGGGTTTTTTTGGTTGGGTTTTTTGTTGGTTGGTTTGTTTGGGGTTTTTTTTTTTGTTAATAATGTTTAATTTCTTTCTTAGCTTAAGCTATGGAGGAGGACATTCATCACATTCAGAAGCAGAACTTCACAGACAGACATACACAGCTTCTCACCAGCTTCCTGGATACTCTGCTACACATCATCCTACTGGTAACTGTCCGTATAATAAGTTTACAGCTTAAATAGCTAAAGGAAAAAAATCCCAACAAACGTGTTACGTAATTTAGGTTCAAGTTGCTGAATTTTATAATCAGAAGGAGTTCGTCATGCAGGTGGTAGCAGGTAGTATTAGAAGAGCTGAGTTTGTAGTAGGAAGTTAACGGTTGTTAGCTTTTATCAAAATGTCAGAAGTAGAAAGGAAATATAAGGGGAGGGGGCTGTGTTTATTGATGTTGGTTCTTAAAGAAACTACATTTATTCTTTAAAGTACAGCTTTTCAGGATTTGGCTTATGCATAAGGGCCAAATGTTAAATATACCTTGAAGCCAGCTGCAGAAATCATGCTTATTCTTTTAGAGTAAAGCAAACAGCAAAAGTAATGCAAGTTGGAACACACTGTTGCTATTGTTTACCTGTGCAAACTAAGTCGTAGTGCTGGGGGAAAGTTAAAATTTAAATATAGTAGGAGGTTAGGCTGTGTTACATCTGCATCAGGATCTGTCGGTGATCCTGATTATAGCCTTTCTCCATGTCAGGAGAAGACAGGGCATGACCCTTTCATGATCACTTTGCAGCCCAGTTTCTAAGGAAAGATATTTGAGCTTGTGCTGGCTGGAATCTGCAGTCTCTTGGCCAAGTCCTTGATCAGGACAATCAAGGGTCAGAACTGCAGGGATGTTCCAGGGTGCAGACCCCACAGTCTTTCATAATGTCTGTTACTAAAAACTGGATCTCTCCAGTGCTTCCCACTGAGCCTTCTGCCACTGAAAGGTGTCATCAACAGTGAACGCAAAAGGTGTTTGCTGGAATAGGGAATGCAACCAAAACCCCTTTTCTTGTGCTAGTCGCAGAAAAAAACTCCAGACTGCAGAGGACTTCAAACTGCAGGACTCCAAAGAGCAAGAACTGGGGGCAAAGGTGAACAGAGAAGCTGAACCTATTTCAGAAGGAATTCTGAATGTTTAAATAGTTTGTATTAAAAAAATAGAACAGTGAATCATCAGATGAATGGAGAATTTTATCAGTGTACCTAAATACTGGTTTTAAGCACGATATTTGACATGCATTTCATAATAGATTTTAAAATATATATTCAAGTTCCAGTTTACAGTTGCAACACTATAGAACAGTCAAAACTGAAAAATCAATGTACTTTAATAATACTGCTAATGTTTCATAGATTACTGAATGATGAATGTGTATGTTTGTTCCTTGATTGAGCTTCTTGTAAGTTCATCTAAATTGTCTGTTCTGTTTCATTTCCCTCCACCCTTATCCAGGACTTTCAGGAATATTTGATACCACCAGTATGCACAGTTCTGGAAGTAACACTAAGGAAACTTCTTCAGTTATGAATTTTCTCTCTGCTATTGAGTCTCGTACTGCTCAGGCAGTCTCTTCAGGATCTACCCTTTTACCGCAATTCAGGGCTCCTTCCTGGCAGACAGGTGAAAAATTTCTCTTGAAATAAAATTTGTCATTGTTACATTGAATGTTGAGGAGATTTTGAAGCAAAAATATCCTGACTTAACTGAAAAGGCTACATGTCTTCTACGTCTTTTCCATCTCAGTATTCAAATATCTCAGAATCAATGAAATTATATTAACAGAAGGATTCTATTAGACAAAGAATTACATGAGCAGATGTTCTAATTGTTTAGAAGGATTTTGGATGTATAGGATATTATTTTGTCAAAAGAGTCAAATATATTCTCCAATTTTGGGATTACTCTCGCTAACACCATAAGCACATTGGAGGGTGTACACCTGTACACCCGACCAGAACTTTCATTCTCAAAGTGTTCCTTGTCATAGTTGCTATTCTGTGATATTTGTACTAAAAGTCTGTGGATAACTTTAACCCCTTTGTAGACAGAAGTAATGAGCAAGATGTTCTCAAAAACAAGGTCTGAGATGCATGTTGCACAGAAATAGCTGATCTAATTTACAAATAAACAAACATGCCATCTTTCTTGGCAGGCTGACTGCCTTCTGCAAACCTCCCCATCTGTGAAGCCTTCTGTGCAAAGCAGGAAACAGTGCATATTTTGAGCTTGCTGTGGACAGCCACAGTAAGATAAGTGTTGCTACTGCATCTCTGGGTAGCTTCAAGGTATGGTTAATATTATGCAGTGATTGCACAGCTGTGCAGTGAATCAGATCTATTCACTTATCTGACAGAAAAGGTTTGGGTGGATTTTCCTTTGGTGGGATGGGTTTCCGTCATATCAGCAAGCTGATCTCTGTCCTGGTGCAGCCGTGTGATTGCTGCTTCTGATTTAGGGAGGAGGCATAAGGTAGGAAGAGGGAAGAGTTGAACAGTCCTTTTGGTGGCAGTTTGTACTTGATCTGTTCAGTGTAACATGCAGCTGCATTCTGTGAAGAGCTACTCAAAGGTGGGAAGAGAGAATGTGGCTTTTTATTCACCATGGCCAGAAACATATGTGTGGGAGCACGGATGAAGATGCACACTGTTAGTCTGTCAAAAAATCTTACTATAAATCAGTGGTATTTTAGAGTAGCGATGACCTATCCTCACAGCAGATTATCAGCTGGGAAGAAATCTTTTTTTCTCTTCGTCCTAGCATGTTTTCTCCATTGCAGCCTGCCTAACAGTGAATTGTGAAGAATGGGGAGACATGCTGTGGGTCGGGTTTGATGTTGATACCCGTGATTGAGAGACTTCTCAGTACTCAGTACTAAGAACTCATCAGTAAGCCCATTTTCAATATTACAGTTCTCTGAGCTTTCTGTTGTCCGTTAATACTTTTGTTGCTTTTCTGTATCCCTCAGTCTCCCGAAGTGTCTTTTGAGAGCTTTGTCTTCCACAGACTTTTTTGATGAGGAAAAGCAAGTGCTCTTTGCTCTTCAAGGCGACCTTTCTTTAGAAGGGCTTTTCACTTTGTTTTTATTCTCCAAACCCTGAAACTGCTGATTTTGGGGGGAAAAGAGGAGCAGCATGTTTGTTATATTGTCCTATCAAGTCTTCCTCTGGTATGTGGCATTTTTATCAGTGTTCTGATTTCTTAGAGTAGTGCGGCGGTGTCTGGGCACACAACTTACTACCTTTGCCATACCTTTTGTCTGCTCCTTTACACAAGTAAAATATAAACCCAGCAGTTCTGCTGTGATGATGCTTCTTTGACTGGCTCATGTCTGGTTCAAGAAATCACCTGCGTAGTAGGAAGGGCTTTAATTTATAGAAGGGAAAAATACAGGTTAGATGAGAAATTAACATCTGCAGTTACAACAGGTGTAAATTCTTCTCCTTCTTTGATGCTTCCGGATGCCCCTACTGCTGTGTTACTGGTAGGGATCAGTAAAAGAAAACCCAGTTGTACATGATGTTGAAGTTTTATAGAGCAGGGGGGAAAAAGGCGTTAAAACACTGCTTATGCTTTCTTACTCAGAAAGACTTTACTGTTAACTTAAGAAAAATACCTTGGTGTTCCCTCAGTCTCACATCTCTTCGTATCGGTTTGTCTTGAACAAAGACTTTCTTTTGCAGTTTCATCTGAAACTTTCAAAGCAATGTATGATTATGTTGCAATCAGTTTAAGAGGACTGAATACATTTTTTAATTAAAATTGATTTTTTTCCTGAAGTGTTTGTCTCAAACCCACCTTTTATTTACTGAGAGGTTTTTTATTTACTCTTAAATTATACAAAACTAAAAGCTGTTTTAAATGTCCAAGAAGAACTAAAAAAGGTCAAATTAAACCAGTAACTTTCACTTTTTTTTTTCTGATTTGCGTATCTTTTACAAGAAGTTTAAGTCTCCCTGACAATAAACTTGTCTTCTTCACTTCTGTTCATAGACTTTGGAAATAGCACACAAACTTTACCAGTACCTGCAAGTTACAGGGTGAAAAGCGCTGAACAGTATGGATCACTGCAAGGGAAAACTTGCAAGGGAATTTCTCACTCCTCACAATTGGAGTATTATGTGCTGTAGAGAAGTATTATTTAAGGCAGGATATCATACTAGTGTCCAGATACAAATAAGTAATACCTTTCAGTTGGATACTTGCTGTTGCACTGTGCAGATAGTTGCTGTCTTTGGATATTTTGGAAAGCGTACAAATCATATTTATTCTTTGTCTTGAAAGTCAAAGCCCTCTTTTAAGGAACACATTACAAAGTGTGTCTGTTAGCTATTTCACTGTAAGCTCCAAAATGTTTCCATAAAGCGATTTATGAAAGTATTGGTGAGGGTAGATGCAGGAGATGGAATTGTTCCTTTAACTGTGTATGTATTACAATCGGTGAGGTGTAATTTTGCCTTTTACTGTATATTAAAGGTGTACAGGGCTTTTTATCAGTTATCCTCTACTACTTTTTCTAAACTGACAGAAAAAGTAATAAAGAGCTTTCAGTTTCAAAGAAGAATTTATCTTGTACAATTTTTTTATCCACAGTTTTTATCATAAGGATATGGGGGTTTTTTTGCCCCCTTGCCAATTCACTGTAGGTACAGAATTTGGAATTCTTAGAAAACCCTGCACTTCCAGTTTGAGCCGCAGTAAGGGCCTCCCTTTTGTATGTTTTCATTGAAAAGGGGTGGTGGTTCTAATGAAGGTTACATTTGTAAATGCTGTAAAATCTTCCAATAAAATGAGTTCTAGAAATGCAGAGTGTTGCAACTTGTAAAGCTCCCTTATGCTCTTTTTCTTCTTGTTTTTTGTTTTTTTTTTCCAGGTATGCATTCCTCAACAGCCACAGAACTTTTTGTTACTGGAGCTTTGCCAACCTCTGGAACATTTCCACCGGCATCTGCTTTATCAGCATATCAGCATCCCAACACTTTCAGCAGTAGAAACTTTGCTACTACCCCTTCTCTTACTCTTCAAGATACTACTTTCAGTGCTACATCTAATGGTCTCTTAACTACCCATGATCCTTTATTGCAGATTAAAACATCACAAGGCACTGTTCCAACTGCTGTGACATTTGAGCGCCTAGGCAGTTCTGTTTTAAGTACCAGTATACCACCTCAGTCATCAACATATCGTTCTGCTCAAGAATCTGCACCCCATCTCTTGCAACCTCAATTTAGTTTGTTGCCTTCAACCCTTGGAGGAGCTCAGCAGGTTTCTCAGGCATACAGCACATCTGTCTTTACTGGTTCCACTGCTTCTATTGATCGAGCACTTCAGCGTGAATGTAGTGTTATTAAACACCATCAGCGGCCTTCAAGTACTCAGTCTGTTCAGCCTCAACTGACTGTTTCACAGCATTCCTTACACAGCTATTTAACAAGTACAGGTGGAGTTAATTTTCAGGATACATCTAGGCACTCAGCATTATCTTGCAGCCCAGTTGGAGATGTTACTCAGGTGAGCAATGGAGGACTACAGCAGAAGTCTTCTCAAGTCACAGTGGAACTTGCTCAGTCATACACATCTGCAGTTCCATCAGCTGGTTTTCCATCTGCTTCCACAACAAAAGTGAAAAACTGTTCCATGAAGCAGCCTCCAAGGTCAGCAAAGACCCCCAAACCTCAGAGTGTAGCTCCCACTGTGCAGACACAAAGCTATGCCAAAACTGCACAAAACCAGAGTTCTGTCATTACAGGCCAAGCACAAATCTATTCTACAGCACAGCTCCCAAGCCTCTTGTCGGTCAGCCAGTCCCAAAACTATGTTTCATCCCCAACTCAGAGTGTGCCACCTGTCAGTCACTCACAGGATTTCTCATCCAGCAAGGTTGAGAAGTTGCCCTCACTGTATAAAACACTGACTTTTTCTGGGCAATCACAAGCTATTACTTCTGATAGTCAAACTCTCAGTTACTCCTCAGAGGAACAGGTACTGACTTCAGTTCCAAATGAGAATTACTCTGGGCAAACGAGGGAACTTTCTTCAGTCAGCCAGTCTCAGAGCTACTCTTCTAGTCACACTCAGGGTTTATCTCCAGTTAGCCAATCCCAAGTTAGTTTTTCATCTCAATCACAAGTTTTATCAGCTGTTAGTCCTTCAGAAAGCTATTCTTCAGGGCAGTCTTTAACATTGACATCGCCTTCCCTTCCCTTTAATGCCTCTCCTCGGATACAAGCTCTTCCAGCCTCGAGTCCTAACCAGAGCTATATTTCTTTACATTCTTCTCAGAATTCTCAGTCACAGGAATCCTCCTCTCCACAGTCTCAGAAGTTTTTGCCATCTGTCCAGTCTCCTCCTTTTGCATCCCCAGCTCATTCACAGACACTGCAGAACAGCAGGCCTGCCTCAGAAACAAAGTCATATGTTAAAAGGAAGTCTGACTCTAATTTGTATGCCTCATCAAAACGAGAGGAGGAATTATCAATGCAGGATATGCAGGCATTGCAACAGCAAGCTACTCTTGAGTCTTCCACTCAAAGGCTAACTGATGAGGAAATCAACGCTCAGGATGCATCCTATAGGGTCTCAAAAACAGATGACAGATACTCTCAAAGTGTTATCAGAAGTAACTCTCGTCTTGAGGATCAAGTTGTGGGACTTACTCTTCAAGGAACAAAAAAAGATGAAAGAATGGTCAATTCTGTGGAACAGCTTTCCCAGCATATTGGCCATATCACTAGTCTAAGCCATGATATGAAAAAGACAGCTAATTTAATGCACACAACACAAGTAACTGTGAGCACTAAAGAACTAAACCAGCAACATTCTCTTATGCATAAGGTACATGAAAGTAAAGCTCAAGAACAGCAAGGCCAAGTTATCAGCACACCATCGCAGGTTCAGTCTCATGCTTTAAGACATGGTCATCAGCTGTGCTTGCCCAGTGCACAGGTACTACTGGAGTCAGCCTGTGACTTGCAGATTCTTCACCAGTCAATACTTCAGTCAGGTTTAGGACAAACAAAGGCATCACCACAAGTGCAAAGAATACAGAGTCCTCAACAGGTGCCACATCCATTCCTTCAGATGGATGGTCATATTATTCAAAGTAATGGGAGTCATTCGCAGCAGCAGCTTCATACTCAGAATTCAGAAGTCATGAAAATGGACATGTCTGAGCCCTCAAAGCCACTACAGCAGCATTTGACAACAAAAGATCATTTTACTCAGACAAATCAACATGATTCAAAAAACCAGTTTGTTTCTCTCAGTTCAATATGTTTCCCAGAATCTATACTTCTCAGTGATGAGAGGAATATATTATCCAATGTAGATGATATCTTAGCAGCAACAGCAGTAGCTTGTGGAGTAACACCATCTGACTTTGCCAAATCAAATTCTAATGAAGGGGAAATCCAGTCTGTTGAAAATAGCGAGGAGTCTAAACCACAGTTTCGATCAGTGGATGTAAGACATGTGTCTTCTGGTTTCAGTGCCTCATCTACAGCAGTTGGAAAGCCAACAAGCATTAGTAATATTTCTTTGAATGGAAGCCAAATTACTATAAATATTACACCGGTGTCAACAATACAGACAAAAACTGTGAACCTTGATCAGCAACACGTTGAAACTTCAGATCAAAATACAGCAACAAGAATGACCTCTCCCACGCTTGGCCCTGGTCAAGAAGAGCAAGAACAAGGGGGTGTTCCAGTTAAGAAACAATGTAGCATCAGTCATGAATCTGAAGAAGATAATGATGCTTCAGCTGATGGTACACTGAATGCAAGAGACACAGAATTTGTTTCAAGTGGTAGGAGCCTAAGTGGAGAAAGTGCTGCTTCAGAGAATGACTTTAATATGGGTGGTGATGATGGTACTGTGGCAGGTAACCAGTCAAAGGTTTCATTGCAGCCACTCTCTGTGCCCCAGAGTGGAGATGGAACCATTAATAGAACTGAAGAAGAATGCCAAGATCTATCTCAAGGGAACCTTCAAAAGAAGAAAAACAAAGGAAAAATCCAAACCAGAAATGCTGCAGAAGACGACAGTGCAATTCAGAAACAGCTAAAAAGAAGTGGACAGTGCAAACGTCAGAATTCAAGAGGAAGTGACTCATGTTTCACATACTCTTCTGCTGTTTCTGAAAGTTGTTATGATACCTATCAGCATCAGGAAAGAATGAGGCAAAAAATCAAAGAAGTTGAAGAAAAACAGCCTGAAGTCAAAACAGGATTTATCGCATCTTTTTTAGATTTCCTAAAATCTGGGCCGAGGCAGCAGTTTTCAGCTCCAGCCGTCCGAATGCCAAACAGGACGAGGCGACCTGTTAACCAGGTAGTTCGTGCCCCATGCCTTCAACCCTCTGCAAAGCCTCAGCCAGCAGCAGCAGCACCTGTAGCTGCTGAAGGTAGTGATGAAAGTCCAACCAAAAAAGCTGATGAAGAACTTAAGAAAAATTTAGAAGCGTTGGCTTCGTTTTCTTCTGATGAAGATGATTCTGTGGGGGGTAACCACGATCTTCAGAAGAGCATCTCTACTGCATTGTCAGCCCTGGATGATACATCTGATAGAAAGAACAAATCAGGTAAAACAAGTGCAGATGTTGAAGGAGATTTCTGTAGTTGATGCTGAAAAAATAAGGAATAATTTTAGCTATCTTCAGTTGAGGTAAAGGTTTTGATTGGGTTTGGTTTTAATCCCAGCCATAATTAAGAGTTATGTTCAAAAGGTGCATTGACTATGAACAAAACTAGTGTTTTATACAGTTAGAAAATCTGTAGGTAAACTTTTTAATGCTACTTAAGTAGGACTCTTCTAACACCAGAAAGTTATTTTATCCGAGAATTGGAATAATATGTCTGTTCTCTTCTTCTCTGGCTTAGAATGCTAAATATGATTTTCACCTGGAAACCTCAGCAAATCATCATGTCAGAGAAAATCTATTAAAAAAAAAAAAAAAAGTCTAGCAAGAGAGCATATTAAGAATTGCCATCAGCAGAAGTTAAGTTCTTCCTAGATAAATTTGTACTTCCGATAGAGTTGCACAGAGTATGTTTATGAAAGCAGGGTTTTTTTTTTTTTTCTCTTTTTAGATGAGAGGGGGAGATCTTTTTCTCTAGGGGTGACATGATTTACTGAAAAATACATAGCACAATTGAACTTAAATTGTAATAATCAGACTTAAAATACTGGGAAAAGATTGTGGAATACATGATATACTAAACAATACTACATCTTAATTATTGTTCTCTTCTGAGGATATTTCTATGAAGTTACGTTAAGTTCAAGCAGTTTGGAAAGGCAATTACAGAAGATGAGGTTCCTCATACGTCTTTCTATTGAATGCATATTTTAAACAAATAAGCAGTGACTTTTTTTTCCAGAAGGCCAAAATGTGGACAGTGCCGTCATGTGAGCCTCTTGCTGAAGTCTGTCAATTCTAATAAGCCATGTTCTGTGTACAGCTTCTGAAGGAAGTATTTCAAAGGGGTTTTGTTGATGGCCATTTCTACGAGTGTTTTATTTGCAGTATTTTTCTTTTACAATGTTATTATGACTTCTTTATTATTCATAAAGATTTAATATTTATACCACCAATATTTGAATTCACCTTCCTGTTTTGTTGTATACAAGACTGTACACTATACAAGGTGCTTGGTAATGACTTCTTTCTTACTTGCTGGGCTTTTGCAGGTTTTCTAGTAATGTTTCTGCCTTTTTTTTTTTCTTTACGCAAGTATGGAAAGACAAATACTAAGATGTAGTCTGTTGGTAGCATTAGGTAATATATGTCCATTTATCTGCTGTTTTGAAGACACTGTAATTACACTTGGGGAACTAATAATGCTGTGTCTAATTAAAGCTGTTATAGCTTTCACTGAAAAAAGACATACAACCTATTTGCAATAATGGTATAGGATATATGCAGAAGAATGTATTTCTTGGCTTAGCAATTTTGCTGAGTTGATTTAATTAATCTTCATGTATCTGGCATAACTTTTTTATTGGCACATTAATTTGATATTTAAATAATTTGGTTTGGATGACTTTTATTAAAATTCCACATTATCTTTTTTCTGTTTTTTTAAGTGATAAAGCCAGCAATTAACAGTGACTGTAATGAAACTGTACAATAACAGTTTGAAGCCAGTTTCCTAAGTGATATTAGTAGTTATGCTGTAGCCAATATGGCTTGATGTCTTTTAGATCAACAATTCAGTGTCAAAACTAATATGTATAGAAGAGTATAGAGTAATATCTAAAAAGGTTTCTTATTTTTTTCAGGTGGGAAAGATTAATAATTTTGAAAGGTGGGAGTTTCTTTTGGCTCTTTGGCATAGAGGAGGAGAATGTTCTTTCCCTTCTTTGTTGTGTATCATCAGTTCTCATTTTTCAAATCTGTTAATATTAAAAATTATTAGAATGTTGCCAAAGTTTTAATCTCAAACTTCCAGTTACAGTATCACAAAATCAAAAATGATAAATGTCCAAAAGTCAGACAGCAGGTGTTTTCGTATTTCATGTATATTTCTCTTTCCTTAATTAATTTTTAAAAAACTGCTTATCAGCAGATTGGAAACAAGATTTAGTGTTGTTAACCTTTACTGTTGTGTTTGCTTACTCGCACAAAGTACAATAATATTTCTTGTTGATCATGTCTGCAACTGTCAAATTGGTTTTGAAAGCTGTTTCTCTTTGTTATTTCTAGATGCTAACAGATGTAGCAGTTTAATATAAACAGAGATATACTAGCCACAATATTCTGGGTTTGGTTTAATTTTAGTTGTAGCCAAGATGATGCTTCTGTTTTAACTCTTAGAAGAGGTGTTTTTAATATGTGTTGTAACAGAAATGAAGAAAAATACTCTAGTTCCCATTTTTTGCCAATCCTTGATAATTTGTTTAACTAAAATTTCGATTTTTTTTGTCTTCAGAAGCTGAAAAAGTGTCAGTTGTTCCTGCTGCTGCCACCACCACTGCTGCTGTGATCAAGCAGGAACTGCAGACAACTGCTCCTGTGGTCAGTGCACAGGAGAAAACGAATCCAGCCGACCCCTTAAAAGTAGCCCAACAGGACGCTGTGACTTCAGACCAATTGGCAAAAACACAGGCAACTGTTGCAATAGAAGGATGTACTGATGAGGAGAATATGGACAGTGGAGGAGAGGGCATGTACAGAGAACGTGATGAATTTGTAGTGAAGATTGAAGATATAGAGACACTAAAGGTAACCTGAATACTTGCTGGGGAGAGGTGGGGGAAATCATGAGAAATCCTGTGTATGAATTTAGTTTCAACAAACTACCAAAAGGGGAAAGGCTGCAGATCAGTTTTCTGTTTCTATTCTAATATGCCCTGGTTGCTGCCAGGACATATTAGGTGTCTTTCATAAAGGTGTCTTTCTAGTGCAAGTTATTAATATGTTTTGTATGTACGCGACCTGTTTTATTCTACATGCATAATAAAGTAGATTTGTGTGCAGGTAACCTCTGTTAGGACTTGGAATTACCTTTTTATTATTGAAAGGCATATTTTTTTCACAGGCTATTGGCAACCTTTGATTTATTTATTGAGGTAGCAGTAGGTTTCTAAGTGTAAGCTGTTGAGGATGTTACTTTTGGACTTGTGCAGTAAAAGATCTTGGAATTGTCTTTTTTTTTTTTTTTCCTTTTTTTTTTTTGAAAGAGGTTCTGCTTGCTGTTCCAATAAGGAGTTGCTTCCATAAGCAACAGTACAGTTCTTCCCATGAATTTATGGGAACACTTCTTGTGTTCTTGATTCTTTGTTTGGTTTTGTTGCTTCTCCATGTTAAATTCTTCATGTTTACCTTTCATTTTGTTAGTATTGTAGCCAGCAATAGTCTTACCATTAATTTCTAATACTTCTGATTACTTGTCTATGTATTCATCCTCTTGAGCAGAAGTTTTAAATGAATTCACATGGCTTTGTTGCCTGCAATAAGTGATACCAGTTTTCAAGTGTTCCCTTGTCACTTACAAAAATGATTAAGGTATATTGTTATACGCAGTTCGCATTGTACTGTCTTGATGCAAATGGCACATAGTGACTATGGGTTTGGAATTTTGAATGACTTATTTTAATTTCATCCCCGTGTAACTTGCTCAAAAGTATAATGCATGACACATTTCAGGGAGAAAAATAAGAATTCTTTAGAATTCTTAAGAATTTCTTAGCAAATAATTTTATGTTCTTACAGGTTGCTTTGCAAACAGGAAAAGAGCCTCCAGCTATTTGGAAAGTACAGAAGGCTTTATTGCAAAAGTTTGTTCCTGAAGTCCGAGATAGTCAGAGAGAGTTTGCTGCTACTAACAGTGTGAGTCTTAAAAATTCCTTGTGAAACCTCATGGGAACTGATTTCCTTGATGAAAGTCTAGGAAACAGGATAAAATGTGATTCTGACATACGTTCTTAGGAAGCATCCTTGAAGGGGAGGAGGGGGAAAGGTTTCTTGATTTCCTCCTACTCTAAAATTCACTCTAATTATATGAATGGACAGAATTTTTGTTTTCCAGCGTGGGTTCTTTAGTATTGTTCAGACCGCATAAAGGAGCAGGTTTACATAACCAGAATAAAGTCAGTGGATGCAGGCTTGTGAACCGCAGTGGGAAGGATTCAGATAGGATACAGTTTCAACAGGCAGCTGTTTGCCATACAGATAATTCTTTAGGCATAACGCATGGGGAGAATTAAATAAATGGAAAAAATTAAGCCCAAAGTATGTCTTGCTTTATTTTCCTTATTTTCTTCCTTTAAATGTGGAAATCTATTGGAGAATTTCTCTTAAATTGTAAATGCTGTAGGATGGCTCATTCTTGTAAACAAGTTGTTTTTAAACTGACTTTGTCTTTAGTATTTGCATTTTTAATTGTTAAAACTGAACAATTTTACTTAACAAAAAAAACTTGTGGTTTTTTGGTTTTTTTTAGTATCTTGGGTATTTCGGGGATGCAAAAACAAAATATAAACGAGTGTATGTGAAGTTCATTGAAAACTCAAACAAAAAGGAGTATGTCAGAGTATGTTCAAAAAAACCACGGAGCAAATCTGTACAGTCAGCAAGGTATTTTATGTCTTTTTTTTTTTTGTCATTTTGCCATATTATTTTTATATTAAGAACACACCCATTTTAATAAATAAGACTGTAACTCAGGGTTATGTTAATTCAGCTTTAAGTTAGAAACTGAAAACTGTGTGTTTTGCTTTAAGAAATAAGATATAAATTACTGTCATATTAAGACCTTCCTACCTTGAATCTGTGGATTGCAATAAATTTTGGAGGTGTTGGGGCTCCTGATGCTATTTCTTTCTGACAGCTTTTGCCTCAGTATCAACATAGAAGCCTGCAGCTGTAATGATTTTAAATGTGTGGTGTTTTTTCCTATCCCACGGACTTTGCAAGTTAGTTACATTTTTCTGGATTGTTTTAATGATAATCCTGTACCGGTATACTACAAGTACTTCTCTCCTGGAAAGTTAATTTAAAAACAGAAGTCAATTGTTGAAGTTGGTTGTTGCAAGTGTGATTTTCCCTCTTCTGTACTGTCAGCACACTGACAGCATTTACTTTTCTCATTGCACGTGCCCTACCCCCCCCACCCTACCCCAGAAAGCCTTATAACTTCGAGTGATGACCAGAAGAGTCTCTCACAGAGTTACTTTGGGTAGCTCTGAGATTTCCTCAGTCACCTCCCTTCTGATAGGGTTTTCACTGTCATTCACTGGCTAAGGGTTTTTCTGTTGAATTTTGTGTTGACCTGTGACTGTGCTTTTGGAACAGGTTGCAGATTCTGTATTGAAGAACTCTGTTGTGCTTTATTGCTTAGCTTATGTTACCTTCTCACAACTTCAGGTGATATCTGAAGATTTTTTCTCTATGGATTTTCAGTAATTCAATGCAGATTGTGCTCTTTATCAGACACTAGTAAACAATAATAAAAAATCACAGTGCTCTTTATTCAAGGAATGACTGGGATTTTCAGGTAGTTGAGAATAATTCTTACACATCATATAAAAAATGAAGTAGTATAGTGTGTATGGCCTCATTTCTAGCTACATGTTCTAGTTAAATGAACTAAGTATATGTAATCCATGGAGAATATATTGTGGCTACATAAGATTATAGCTATTATATTAATATCAAAACTTGTGTGGTAATTATTTTCATAGAGATCATCTTTATGATATTGCAGGACTATTCATTGCAAACCTAACAGTAGCACCAACAAACCCCCTGAACCACCAGCACCAAAACCAGCAGCAGCAAAGGTCTCTTCTGTGAAACCCAAAGCTAAACAGCCAAAGGTAAAGGCTGAACCACCACCAAAGAAAAGGAAAAAGTGGAAAGAAGAATTTTCATCTTCCCAATCTGATTCTTCACCTGAGGCCCAGAGTGATGAGGATGGTGAGAGATACTGTTGTTAGCAACTAGGGCCATTTGAACTTAACTAAGTGTAGTAGTAGAAAAGTATGTTGCTCAGTCTTGCAATTTTTTTTTGCTAGCCTCAGAAGCCAAAAACCCCACCAAACCACCCAAAAAAAAAAAAGGAAGAAAATCTGACTGCCACACAAAATTGATTTCTTAAGACTTTTCATTTGTTTGAGCAGGAGCAAATTTATGCAACTGGTTATCTCAAGCGTAGTTTACCAGTTGGGTAAATATATTTTCACTACATGCTTTCTGAGATGGGTACAGTTGAAGTCTGATTTTGAAATACATCTCAAGAATCAGATTCTTAATTGATTTTTCCACTACAGCTCCATGTTGTGTCTGAAAGAACATTCTTGCAGTGCCTGTCTGCATGCAGATGTGGGCAGAATTCAGATGTTACTGTTGCTGTTTCAGGACCCAAGAAAAAGCAGTTACTTTTTGGCTGCTTCACTGCTTGTCCAAATGCCAGCTGTTCAAATGTAGCCTGATGAGCACATTTGCTCTTAAGACATTCATGGTGTCTTGTAACAGTGAGATGTTTGCAGTAATTCTATGGAACAGAGAGGAATTTTTGTATGTTGTTTATAGAGATTATCTATGATAGCAGATATACAGTGCATTTTGCAGGGTTTTTTGTTTATTTCCTCTATGTCTGAAGTTAAGTTGTATAGTACTCATGTTTTGTATTGCTGCATTTGCAAAGCATGTTGGCTTCGGTGGCTTCAACTGAGGATAAGCTTGGGTTGGTGTACTGGAACAGTGCCTCTGCTGAGGACAGCACCTTTAAAATACTGTTTTTCGAGCAAACTTGCCCAAATAAGCATTAATGTGTACAACTGTCCATATTTAACATTTCCGGTAATGTGATGATAGTCATCCATAGAAATGTTGCTATCTGAGAAAGTCTAACAGCCCTGCTAGCTAAATTCCTGTAAAATACTGGTGTCATATATTGGAGACTAAGAAAAGCTCCAGAATGTTCAATAGTACTGAGGACTGCTCCATGTGCATATGTAAAATTGCTGTCTATGAAAAAAAAGCAAAAAACACAAAACGACCAAAAGTTTCCTCAGAATAGGTACAAATGTGCCTTCATTGCTTCCCTGGTAAAATTTATTTATGTGGTTTTTGTGAGTTGGACAATTAGGTGGGATTGACTTCAATGGTATGCAGGCTTCTAAGTGACATGAGTGCTTGTCGTGGTTTAAACCCAACCACAAAGCTCATCCACTCACTCCCCTCCCCGCTTCTTGCCCTCCCTCTGCTCCTGGAGGGACAGAGAGGAGAATCGAAAAGAATGCAAGTCCCACGGGTTGAGATAAGAACAGCTTAGTAACTAAGGTATAACACAAATCACTGCTGCTACCACCAATGATAATAATGATAAGGCAAATAACAAGGGAAGAGAATACAACATCTCAACACCAGCAGACTAATAACTCGCCCCACTCCCCCCAACCGAGCACTGACCGATACCTCCTCCAACCCTGCAGTCCCTCGCCCTTCTGGGTAACTCTCCGTTACATCCTGGGCATGACGTGCTGTGGTATGGAATACCTCCTTGGTCAGTTTGGGTCAGGTGTCCTGTCTCTGCTTCCTCCCAGCTTCCCCTCCTCCCTGGCAGAGCATGAGGCTCAGAAAGTCCTTGGCCAGACCAAACATTTGAGCAGCAACTGAAAACATTGGCGTTATCAGCGCTGTTCCCAGGCCAAAAATCAAAAACGCAAGTGTTGCACCAGCTAGTAAGAAGGAGAAAAACAACTGCTACTGCTGAACCCAGGACAGTGCTTTTGAATGGTTTTCTGTTGGACTACTTCAAATTTTGTGGTTTTAGGAGGTACTCGCATTGACATGAAACCTGCAGTTAGGGCACTTTGCCTGACTGAAGTTATTTATTATCCCTTTTCTCTAGGCATTCATCTACAACAATAGAAAAATGTTAAAATTCCCTAAAATACTAGAGTCTAAGTTCTGATGGTTATAAGTAATTATATGTGTTTCTACAAAAAAACTTGCACCATTTATACCAGATTTGGGTTTTGTATCTGGTTTTGGCATGTAAGTTAGTTGAATATTATTTCTGATTGTATTGAGTTTTAATCTCTTGGGATACCAGTAGGGGTCACTTGTGTTTTAAGAGAGAAACCTTCAGTTTTGAAAAATACAAATACTTGAAGGATATAAAACGAAAATAGTCATTATATTCCAATTCATTTTCAGAGCTTGTACCTCCAGCTCCCCTCGTTACTCGGTTTTTGAACACAAGAGCTATGAAAGAGACTTTTAAGAGCTACATGGAGTTGCTTGTTAGCATTGCCTTGGATCCAGACACAATGCAAGCCTTGGAAAAGAGCAATGGTACAGTATGTTTAACATTTGTATGTTATAATTACATTTTAAGGTTATTAATTGGTGAAGCAAATGTATTAAAAATAAATAAATAAAAACCCCACCAAACTTTTAGCTGAATATCTGCATCTGAAGAGCACTTCACAGAAATTACTTGTGTGTGTGTGTATATATATATATTTGCACTATCTCTTTGAACAGTCTAAGTAATTTGGAAAGACTGTTTTGTCTGCTTTGTTAACATACAGCTTGAGCTGTGAATGTCAGAGCTGAGCTCTTTGTTCCTGCTGTTACTATATTTTAAAATCTTTGCAAACATTATTTCAGGTTACTGTTTCAAGTGTGTATTTACTTTCTTATGAAGAAACATCCTTATAAGTAGTTCTGATCGTTGCTGTTATTAAAAATTCTGCATTTCAAACTCTGAAACCTTAAAGTTCTGATCAAAACTAATTATATTTCACCTTTTGTTTGGGGAGAAAATGTTTGCACTTATTCACTGTGGGCTTATTTACTATAGTGGACTCCAGGATACCAGTCAAAACTCTTATTTCTCAAAATTTAGTGAGACACTCATGTATAAAGGTCCAAAAAGAGAAATCATTTCACATATTTTTTAGTTGCAGGCTGTTGTTTTGTACTGCTCTGTTTGCCTGTATTTAGAAAACTAGTTTCTATCATCTCCTTCCCTGATTTGCTCTGGTTGTGCACCGGTGCACACTTACCTCAAGGTTTCGTACCCATGTGTATATCAGTAGGACGACTAAAAGCAGAGAAATTGACATTATAAATTAAAGATTCTGTACTGAACTGTAAACTTTCATTCATGGCCACATACTTTGTGTTCAAATGTATATCATAAAATTTATAGTGGTTTATCAGATAACTTCTATCAGTAAGTGCTTTCCTCAATTTCTTTTGTTATAAATGCCAAGAGGGTCATCACTTGTAATATGGAATAGCAAATGTCAAAGCCACATACTTGTCTTTACAGAACTGCCAGTTGTATCACAGAGAAGAGGATTATCTAGGACATGATTTGAAATTGTCTCAAGATTTGTGCTCTGTATTGCTCTTACTTTTTTTCCTTTCAACTGAAAAAAGTCAGAGGATTGCAGTCTGCAATTAAACTGCATAATGTCTAGACCATTTTAACAGGCTGATAAAAAATAATTCATGTTTGAAATCAGTTTATGTGAAAATTGCATGATTTTTTTTACTTCCACATTTTATGTTAATGGGTCGAAGCATAGATTGAATAGGAATCTCATTACTGTATTTTTCTCAATCAACTGCTGACACTGGGTTTTTTGTGTCTTTCAGATGAGCTACTTTTGCCTCACATGAGAAAAATTGATGGTATGCTGAATGACAACAGGAAAAGACTGCTTTCCAAATTACGCTTGGATCATACATTCAAGGTATTCTTTTTTAAATCCTAGGATTTTTGAGTAATGTTGTCAGTAAAGTCAGTCAGTGAATGTATACCATGCAGGCATGACTTTAAACCCTGAAGACAAATCTGTAACAGAAGTGAATACAGATCTGAAAGAGATGCTATAAATTCCGTGCTTGTGTGTGGCATTTGGAGAACATTTTGTGATGGAAGAGTATATACTGCAAAGTTAAAGTTCTAGCCTTAATCCCCATGCTTTCTGGTTTGTTCTCAAGCATTTTTTCTGTTACACTTCTCAAGTTTGCCAAAAGAAAAGTCTGTTTCCTGTCCTTCTAAAGCTTTTGGTCAAGTAATTGTATTGCCTAAAAATCTTAATAAACTTTTACATGAAACAGCTATGCTGTGGAACAGATGTCTGAACTTCTTTGAAGTAGAGAACATGATCAGAATAGTTTAAAATTGGGACAGAGGGAACCTGAGAACAACTTATTTGTGTGCTCTTTCATGTATCTTCAGCATAGAAGGTTGGGAAAAGTATGGATAACAAGCCCATACTACAGCAGTTTTGACATGAAAATAAAAACCAGGTCTGGATGTGGGCAGGGAAGTGAGCAGCCCTACTGTCTCAGTAGAGAGAAGGTAAACATGAGGATAAATAAGCACTGTGGTTCCTCCCATCTAGCCCCCAGGCAACAACACAGATTTCCAAAGTGCAGTGAAGTGAATTAAGGTTATTTTTGTGTATGCTGCTGAACTAGTTGTTGATGTCTGTAATCAGACTGATTATTTCTTCTTATAACAGTTTCGAGACCAACGAGAGTAAAGCAGACCTGTCTGTAAACACCATCAGACCAAACTTGCTTTCACCTGTCACTGTTCCCTTTACATCCACAGTACAGACAAACTTGCAAAATTAGTTGTCTCTCTGTATTACTCTATACTTATTTTTGCGGAGGAATATAATAGCAGGCTTGATTGTCCTGTGTGAGAGATCTTTTTTTCCACAGCCCATTCTTCATAAGTCTTGTGGGATGCTGTGACCTTGTTTCAGAGATGAGAACATCATCCACTGGTGAAACAGCTTCAGTTCACACTCTTTTAACTCATTTCTTGTAGGTAATGCAGTTTTCCCAGTTTCAGGGAAAAAGCTCATAGGATCTTCTGTAATACTGACATATAATTATAGCTGCTTATTCAGTTGGAGTTCATAACTGTTATAATAGCTTTGCTGTGTGTGCACTTAGCAGCAGATTATGTATCATACCTCTTAAATTAGCTGGAAGCCTGTATTTCTCTGTACAATCTGCAAGAAGCTAGTGGAGTTCTGGATGTGAGGGAAGGGATCTGCTTATGGTGTAAACTGCTAGATAAAGTCTTCTGTTTGTCTTCTAGTATGATGGTACCAACTTGTGCCATCCTTGTGCCAGTATTTTGGAACTGGCCAAAGCCCCTTGACACTGAAAGTCAACCCTGAGGAAGGCTACACAGCAGCTAGAAAAACTAAGTAATTTAAACCTGTGGAAGTTGGTGTTCCAGTTTGAGAGCGTTGTGATGAATATTGCATATGCACAGGTTAGCTAGTCAAGGTTACTGCTACTACTGTGCAACTGTCTCCCTGCCAGCTGATTCCATACCTTTTTACTGGGAGGGGTTTTTTATAAAGTGAAAAATGGCTGATGTATGTGAAGTGCTAAGAAATTATAGGCAGGGAAGGTTACTGAATTCTGCTACTGCTTGTTAAAAGAAAACATAAAAATTTAATCCACTTCAAGATGATTCAAATTAGCTCCTTAAGCTGCAGCACTGGTATATTTTTATGTGTCTGTTTTTTTCTCGTACTGGAGTATAACACAAAGATAGATATGTTCATTGAGCTTGACATTTTTTTTTCAGTACCAAATTACATAGCATAACAACTGTTTCAAAGTAGCTGCTAACAATACTATATTTGTACAACAAAGTTGTATTCAAATTTATGTATGCAAATAACATAGAAATGAAGCTGGTCGTTCACTCTCATGAGTTAATATGTCTTAAAAACTTGTGCCTTTTTGAGCCAGCCATGTACTTCGCTGTGCATTAGCATTTCTACCTTACAGATACAAGATGCAATTAAGTTGTATTTTGCAAAAGCTGGGACAAAACCTATGACAATATTTAGGCATCCAATCCCTGCTACAATTGGTAGGCTGAAGTACTTGGGCATCTCCAAGTAACTTGGCCTTATTGATTCTTGGATGGAAACAGAATGGGAAGCATTCTAAAAGGTGAAAAATGCCTAGTGCAGCCTTTTTGGTTTGCTCTTTCTAATGAAGGAATCACAGATGATAATCTGAGATGCAATAAAAGGAATTTCTTAGTCTTGAAAAATTACAGTAGTCAGGAACAGGTGGTCCTGCTTTACAAAGTGTGTATGGTTGCTTGAGCTGATAAAGACCATTTATAGGCTCTTTGTGGAAGAATAAATTATTTCATAATAGGCTGCAGTCATACTTTTCAAAGAAACATAGCCAGTTTATCAGCAGTCTGGGTGGCGTGGCCATTCTTGAATTTTTCAAAATCCTTTTTCTTTATATGCTCTGTTTAAAGAATGCTTTGGAAAATTTTCCTGAACTGACAGTGATCACTCGGGATTCTAAGACAAAAACTGGAGGAACGTCTGTGTCTAAGATCAAAATGAATGGTAAAGCTTACAACAAGAAAACACTGAGGGCTTCTAAATCAGCCACTAAGTTAGCGCCGGTGAGTGTTCAGAAGGTTTATTGCTGCCACCATCTGTCTTCTAATGAAAACCACATTTACATATAAAGTACTGCTTCGTGACTTGTTTTTTTTTGGTAGATCTATCACAATATTAAGTATTTGAGTGAGGTGCTTTTTCTGTAATAAGGGAATATTAAAAAACATTTTAACAGTATATTAATCATAGGTTTAACTCATTTGTGAAATATAATTATATTCCAGGAATAAGAAATTATTTCAGAATTGTTCCTCTATTTAATGTCTATGTTTAGACCTAGATGTTCTTGTCCTGTATATTTGTACAAGGGAGGGGAGGATTCTTTACAGAAGAAAATGTCCATCATATATCTGTCTTGGAAAATAATGTGAATTTACCTAAAATAACTGTTCTTTTTGCAGGAGTTTACAGTAGATCCAGAAAAAATACAGTTGTATTCTTTGTATCACTCACTCCATCATTACAAATATCACATATATCTAACATGTAAAGAAGAGGTAAGTCTTGTCCTCTTTGAGATACTTTCATGCATTTGAGGGAATCAGGTCCAAATAGAGGAGCTGTTGTCTTGTGAATGAGTATGGATTCTGGCCTCCTATTTTGATTAATTCTTTCTGGCAAAGGAAAGGGTATGTTGAGTACTTCTGTTGCCCCTAATGGGCACTGCTGCCCAGAGCATTCAGAGATGAGGCTTACAAGGTTTGTGTGAAATCAGTTTCCCTTGGGGATAGGTAAGCATTCTTCACTGTTATCCAAAGTAAACAAAACTGAATTTTACCAATGTGTGTAACTCCTCAGATTTAGAAGCTACTTTTTGTCTTAGAATGCCCACTCCTTTATTTTTTCTGAAAATCCTTAGTGGAAGTGTTCCAGGTAGCAGAAATACGAGAATTGAGCTCTGGTTCAGTTGTTAAGAAATGCTTTTTTGGGGCATTTCCTATGTTTTTAAAGTTTTAAAGGCTTTCTTCCAAAGAAGGTTTGTATTTAACTGCAGAATATTATAAAAATGAAAATTCTGAAGTGCTGCCAGCCTAACGTGTGTGTATGCATCTTTCTCATTTTTAAATAGATTTCTTCTGTGCAGAAGAAGAGTGCAGACCTAGGACAGGAAGAGATTGTGCAGCTCTGCATGAAAAATATAAAATGGGTGGAGGATCTTTTTGAAAAGTTTGGTGAACTTCTGAACCGTGTCCAGCAGAAATGCTCCTAACAGAAATGTATCCCAAGTCTCACATTTTTCTATGGCACTAACCCAATGGAACAGAAAGCTCAGAGAGAGGCTCTGATTTCTTTTGCAAGGCCAGACTGCGTTCTTGCCCATAGCCGTTTTTATTTCTCTTTATGGAACATTGTGCCTTGGCTCTTGCTAAGGAAAGGTGATGCTGCCAAGGAAATCAGTCCTTCGGAGATGGAACTAAATGTAAACCTAACCATATTTTTAACCTGAAGAATTATTTTCTATTTTGTAAACTATTGGATAACTTAGTTTTATTTTCAGAAATGGTTTTGACAAGTGATAAAGCATGCACTACATATATTTTTTCTTTATTGCTAAAAAGATAACAACTCTTAGAATACTACAGATTTTTCCATCCCTGACTATACGACAGAAAAATCAGCGTTGGGGTAAACTAATTTTTACATGTCTGGCCACCAAATTTAGAGTTTTGTACATTTTGTGAACAGAGCCAGAATAACATCAGCTTCTGCATTACGTACATTGCCGTCATGAAATCCAGCAATGTCATTATGCTTTATGGACTCCTTTTACTATTGTCATGTTCAGGAGGCTGAACATGGAGTTGGTGCAATCCTATGACTGCTTTTTGTGTCAAATTATATTGTAATGAAAGACAATGACCTTAACTATTTTCCCTGTTTTGAAGAAAAAGAATATTTTCCTTTATACTGTGTTGTTTGTTGTTTTTTTTTTTTCTTTTGGGAAAAAAAAAAATCTCAATTGTACATTTTATCTCACTAATAGTTGTATTTTTCACAGAGGAAATATTGTGGTTAAAATTGTTACATGTATCTTTGTAATACATTTTCCATTGTTTTCAGTAAATCCTATTCATTTATATGTTGATTTCATATTGTAAACTATGTATCTCGAGGTAACCCTTTTGTTTATACAGGTTTGCTTCAGTGTTAACCAGAATAATGCATTCTAGACTAGTTTTGCTTTAAGTGTAGTTGTGTTAGACACTGCAGTTATTTTCTGATACGTGAAAATAAATTTCTTACTAAACTAGCACTTGATTAACTGAGAGTTTAAATGAAGAGCTACTACACTTTATCTTCATCAACAAAGATTGATGATTGACTAAACTATATGCAGTGTTAAACACAGCTTACATTATTATCTGTAGAACTGGCAGTTGCAGAGCTATCTCTTTTTGGTGCCTTTCAAGTCTTCAGACATCTTTGTAGCTTTTTCTCTCCCTTCCAGTTTGTTAACAGTTAGTAGTGCCACTAGTCACCCTCAGACAATGAATGTAATGGGCTCTGGTCAGGAGAACATTTTCCTTAAATTTGCCAACAGAATGCCTTACTGAGTCATTCAGAATGAATATGTACTCTACTGGCGTCCTAAAAAAAAAGTCGTTTTGGTCTTTTTTTCAGATAATGTAGAAAAAAAATTAATTCCTTTATCCTTTTGCTGCCACCTAGTGCCTTAATTTCAGCCAAGAAAGCAGGGTTCACTATTCATTGGCCGAATGAAATAATGTTTATTGCCACGTGACCTTTTTTCCCCATTATCTGTTTTGATCCTATTTAGTTGTTAAATATTCATTAGACCATAGAAATATAGAGAGTTTAATGAATAGATGTGAAAATGAAATTATTTCATCTTGAGTAATCAGATAGAGGTTTGGGTATTAAAGTATGTACAGAATTTTAGCTGATTAGCTTTAGAACGTTGTAGGATGTTTACCATTTTTCCAAAGCTTTTCATCTTTTAAAAGCAATAATTCTCCTTTATGATTTGTATGCAGACTACAGTGAACAGAAATGGGTATGTGCCCTTGCCTTTTTTAAAGCCTCCTTATAGTGGTTTTGCTTTAAAAAGCGAGGTCACTATCATATTACTAGAGGCATTGTGCTACTGCTATGTCACCTGTGATCAAGGAGAGCAAGATGGGTTTGTGTTTAGGAAGAATGTGCAGGTTGTTGGAGCTATCATGAGGCTAATTCATTTTTGTGGTGAAAAGAAGGGTAGCCACAGGCTTGAAGAGTTGCTATTGTTTTGGTTGCGCTGTGTTGACTCTGGTAGGAGCTAGAGTTTATATGATGAAACCAGACAGCATAGTTACCAGCATTGGTAGGAATCAGCTAAAATTGTTTTTATGTACATATGCACGCTGCAGATACAGTAGAAATGTGCCTGGTATACTCTTTAATTGATAGTGAAGGTTCCCAGATTTACTGAGTGTCTTCCATTACTGGTGGGGGTGGTTAGCAGTGTGTGTAGATTCATGAGAGATATTTACTTACCTGGGCAGAGTTCTGTGGTCACATTATGGTGATATATATGGACAGCACAGTTTGGGAATTCCCAGTCTGCAGCAGTAAAAATTACCAGGATACAGACTTGAGGAAACAATCAGGATGGATCCTCGATAGAAAGGAAAATGTCAGACTTTGTGTCTTACATATCCCTGCCTAATGTGACTACAGGGCAACTAAATGAGAGAGGTCTCTGTGCTTTCTAAATGGTTTCTTAACTGCTACTGGATGTTTACTCTAGAAGTTGAATCTAGAAGCAGCTTTAGGAAGCTGCATGTTCAGTCCAAGTCCTTAGAAGCTGAAGAAAGAAATGAGAGGCCTTTGGAATAGCTTGTCACTATTCAAAAAGAAGGAAATTTTAGCGACAGCAATTTAAGAAAACCCAAAGAAAAGAAAAAACCTGCCAGGATGCTCTGCACTGCCACAGAAGGTGACCTAGCTTATTTTTGGCTGTTTTGTTCCTGAGGCCAGTTAAACAAGCACTGTGGCTGTAGAAGACAGGAAAAACCTGTCTTTACTAAGACTAACTACCCTAGGCTATTAAAGATTAATATAATGGAGCTTCCATCTTTGTCTTGGGCAGCAAAAATGGTGGCTGGGTTATTAATTTACCAAATTAGAGTAAGTAAAACCATGGAAGTCTCAAGTGTGTTGAAGGATCATGAATCAAACCTTTGTTAGTGGGATCGAAGAGGTTTTTTTTATGCTGAAGCAAACTTAGAAAAAAGTCAATGGAGAGTTACTTTTTTACACAAATACTTTGTTGCATTTTAGGTTATTAATTCTGCGCTCACGGCTCAATCCTTTGGGTTTTTTAAATAACAGTGAGGTCTTCACCCCTTAACATCTGACAGTGAAAACCGAGTACTCATTTGATTGCAAGAGAAATGCATTAGAAAGGAACAAAACCTTCCTTGACTACGAATTAGTAAACCAGAAATTAAACTAATTGCAGGATGAATTACTTGGTTTTTAATGCCACTCTTCCTTCCTTTAGCATGGCATCCCTGTTTATACTGGGTTTGTTTTTCTTGAAATACATTATTTCTCTTAAAGGCAGGTTTTCTTTGAGATGCTACTTCCAAAGTTTTGCTAGCAAAAAATCAGAGACAAAATTGGATTGAGAAACTGTTTCTGAAAATGGCTAGGGACTTTAGGGTCTTCGATGTTCTATGACATGTATTGTATTCGTATCTTGTCGAAATGAAATGCTACTTTTTAAAAAGTCAGATGTCACAGGCTGTCTTCCAAGTAAATGATTTCCATAGGGAAATATATTTTAAATATTATTTAAATATTTAGTACTATTTAAAACAATTTTAAAACAGAAAAGGTAATACTACGATCACAAAATATCAGTGTGTCATCAACCATTTCTTTTTTTGTTGCCAACAGTTCACGCATTTGGTCTCTCTCGCATACCTGTGCATTACACAGTGCACGTTTTGCCATATCTTATTGTTTAAGCTAATACTGACATGTCGTTGGTAACAAATGCATGTTTTTCTGCATATATCCTCTACGTATGGCAAAAATGAAGCTAGGGCTAATTAAGAGACACTTTATGCATTCTTAGTCCAGATTTTCAGGTGGTCCGTAATACGATGTATGGAAATGTGAAAAAGGACAGTTTTGTACCATTCATGATGTTATTAACTAAACCCATTAAAGTGAAAACACTTTTTAAACAAAAACCTTATAACGCTTAGTCATTTATTATTAAAATACTAAGTTGTGAAAAGTTAGATCGTTGGAAACCCTTGGTAATTTAAACTACATGTTTTGGTTTCCAGATGAAGAAATACAGTTCTAGGGTTTGGGGTTTTTTTTTCTTCATTTTACTGCATGAATTGAGCATGTCTAGTTGATCTGGTTTGTTACATCCTTAATGTTCTCAGCCAGACAGTTGGCGTAAGAGAGACTATTGCTGTGATTCATGTGTTTCTCAGCTGCACTATTTTCTACTGTTCTTGTTCTTGCTAAACTAGAATACCATCTCTGTATCTGCGGGAAGAAATGGTGCTCTAGAGGGTTTTAGTGTCACCCCACATTACAATTAATTACTCTGGATATTTTTAGAAATATCTTTTCCCCATGCAGAGAGATGAAGTCCTGTGGTGTGGCTATTGGCCGTAAGATACATAATAGGCCTTCTCTGAGCCACTTGCTGGCACAAAAAAGTGAATCTGAAGGGCTGGAACATGAGGGGGGGTTTGATGCTCCTGTGTGCAAGAGCTGCTTCCCAAACCAATATAAGTGTAAGACATTTGCCCATGGAGTTGATCATTGTTTTCTCCAAAAAGCACTGGGAAGCAGGTAGACACAGAGAATGCCCTTGCAATGTGGAGGATGAACCTTTAGCTGCTGTGTTCCAGATACACATTATCATTGATGAACTGTTTTGTTTTTGAAGAGGAAAAAAATAAAAAAAGCAAGAAGCTGAATGTATGCAGCTTTTTAAAAGAAAACTATCCTCCTATCAGCAATTTGTTGGTAAGTATCAGGCAATCAAAAGAACTTATTCTGCATTAGGTATTTGCCCCTCCTATAGAAAACAAATCTTTGTTTCATTTCTAGAAACAAAACTGTCTTAAATTGGTTTTAATTTGGAAGAAGCATGGGTTGGGTGTGAGAAGACATTGGAAAGGATGAAGAATTTGGAGGGAGGCTAGGGGAGTTTTTGGAGTGAAGGTAATTGAGGAACAAAGGGTGTGGTAGTGAGGAGTGGTCTTCATTAGGAATAGCATCAATTAGGTCTGCTGCAGCCTATATGCTGACTGAAAAGCAAATAAGCCAGCAGCTTGGCCTGGCGGCAGGTGGACATTCCTAGCAATGAGTCCCACTAGGGCACTTGTAGCATTTTGCTGCACACAGTAAGATTAATTCAGTCTAGTCCTAGTTCTGCCTTTTGTTATGCTATTAAAAAGGGGGCTTCTTTTGAGAAGCATGGATTCCAGCATATATATCCATATAGCAGCAGTGGGGTTTTATTGCCTCCTACTGTAACCCATTGTTAAGAGCGTGTATTAATAGACCGTGGTTCCTACTTGGTTTGTCCTGTATTGTCAGTGTTCAAACAAGTAGGAGGAGAGCAAAAGCCCTTTTAGGAAGCATTTGTATTGCAATCATCTGAGGCAAGAGCTTTTGTTTTATTTTTGCAAGTGCAGGTATATCATAAGACATTCAGTGCTAATCTTCCTTCCATGTGAAGGGTTAAAAAACCCTTATATTTGGACAGTGTCCTGCATACAGTTAGTATATTAACTTTAAAATACAGTAACTGGGTCCTAATGGAACATCCTGAGCAGTGAACTGTTGATCGTATAGCTTGTGTAACAGCTTCAGAATCGGGAGTATGTCTTCTAGATATGCTGGGGTATTTACACACACAGGAGTTGGAACTGTGTATCTGATCCTGTGCATGTGATAAAGGTAGCAGCCTTTGCAGTAAAGATACATGGTAGCAGCCACTCTTGGCTCCAATTACTATCCTTAGCCTTAAAAACTCAATTTAAAGTGCCGTGGTTAATGTTTAATAGGTGGGTTTGGTTCAAATTAGACTTAAACTAAGTCTCTATTCTACATGTGTTACTTGAAATCTTGAACTATCTCACTGGGAGTATGTGCTGTAGCTTTCTAAGACTTCCAGGACTTAGCAAGACCTTTTAAGTAAAACCACATTGTTTGGCCTCATTCTCTCCTCTCTAACTGGTCGTTGCTGCTGTGCTTTGTCTGTGCATTATGTATCACACCTATGTATCACACCTTTTTGATACAGCAGCAGAAGGCAAATGGTATGATAACTGAATAAAAGCCAAAGCAGCAATGTTTTATCATGTAGTTAGATCATACTGGTAACCCATTCAAAGCTCCAGAAGAATAAGGATTTAGGTCTGCTCTCTAAGTAAAGCAGCTATGATGGCTTTTGAAGCCTCCCGAATTTTTGCTGTTGGTCAGCACGTAGAAATTACCATCCTTCCAGCTTTTGTAAGAGAATAGGGTAGGTGAATGCCCTGTATTTGCTTCAGTACAAGGTCCACCTACTTTGTTTAAACAGTCAGAGAGGTAGTTTGTCTGTAGTCAGTCCTTCGCACTAAAGGAGTTGAAGAGAAAGCTTGCATGTTGTGTGAGAACCCAAGTGTTGCAATGCTGGAATCAGCTGGTTTAAACAAAGGCCGTAAGAAGCGCTTGGCTGGGATTGTTACTTTCTTCTTGACATGGACTCTGCAAGTTCTTTTTGAGTTTTAGTGGGGTAGCAAAGCTCTCTGGAGGATAATTCAGGGCCATTTTTCCATCCTAAACTGTGGGCTTGGCAAAACATGGCATAATTGAGTTTGGTGGCCCCGGTACATTGTACAGTAATAGAAAAGATGAATTACAGATTCCTGCTTGTAGCATACGTAAACGTAAGCCTTATCTTCTGCTCTAGAACACCAGCCTTGCACTCAGTGTAGACATCAATGGTAAGTAGCTGTTTTCTGATTAAGTCAAAATGAATGGTAAAAATCAGGAATTTGATTATAATCAAGAAATCCATTTAGAGTACTCACCTTTCCCCCCTCCGTTATCCCTCAGCCCATTCTGTCCCATTAAACTGGTGCTATTTGTGGCTGCTCACTTTGGGAGCAGGGATGTGAAGTTGTCCCTGGCAGATCAGCGTAAGTTACTACTTCAGCATGCTGCTGCGGGGGACCTCCACAACTGCACAAACTGGTGAGAACTGGTCCCCTAGCTCTTTATGAACTGACCCAATGCCATTTTCAGTAGTCACGTAAGTTAGTGTGTTTGGTTTTTGGTTGCAGTATCCAGGAGCTCACATTCCGTCAGTTGCTGCAGGTCACCTGAGAGATGGTAACTCCCAGCTTGGGCAGATGGTAACTTCTAATGTTCCAATTATTTGTGCCTGTGCATGCTCATTCTGGTTGAACAGGTTTCTGCTGTGTAGATGACAGTGAGTTTTTACTGCTCTGTGAGGAGTCTTTATCCAAACAGTGTTGCTAGGACCATGCTGTCCTGCACACATTTAGGCACGTACACTCTTGTCTCCAGTTACAATACAGAATGATTCTTGAAAGTCCCAGAAAACTTCCCCAAGAGGAAAAGTTTTAAAATCTATTTAAGATAAAATTATTTAGTGTTTATTAAGACTGAGAAGCAGAGCTTGTGCCAGTGTTTTTGGTGACATTGCTGGTCTTTACCCCCTGTGCACTTCAATACAGTAAGTCTCAAGTAATTCCAGCTCGTGACTTCCTCTCCAGCTGCTGTGCCTGGCTTGTTACTCAGAATGCAGTGTGCTCCACTGGAGGTCAGTGTGTGCCAGAGCGTTTCTTCCCTGCCCGCCCTTTGCCATTGCCCAGCTTGACTTGGTCCTGCAGTCACATTGGTATTCCAGCCAGGAATGGAAGGATTTTGCTCCTGAACAAAGCACCCTTTGTTGATTCAAGCATTCGTCCAGAAGCTTCTGTCCTGGGAGCTTGTTTACTGTTCCAGTCTCTTCAAAAATGCAAGGGTGGAATCCTCACAGATTTCATGTTGGTATAAAACACTGGAATTTGCACTCTGGGAGTAAATTGTACTCTGGCCCAAACAGAAGAGCCCCTGTGAGCAGCTGCTCCGTGGCGGGGCAGGCATGCTTAGTATGGGCTTAATGGTGCAGGGTGGCATCACTGTATTCCACAGAACCTGCTACTAAACAACCCTTTCTAATTTGAATGTAGATGGGAAGTTGGGACTGAGCAGAGTGTATTTGTGAATAACCTGCTCTGCATCATAAGGGAGAGTGTCAGTCCTCTCCAGTCCATGGAGCCCAGTGCCAAGCAAACCTCTGGTGCTTTTCAGTATAAATAGCAGAATGTGTTATTAGTAATAAGGCAGATTCACTGCAGGAGTTCTTTCAGCTTCCTTCATATCTGTCTAGCATATTAGATACCTTTTTGCAATCCAGTATTGTATGAATAGCTGTTCATTCTCTTAAATTTGCAATTAATAAAGGTGGAAGAGATTTTTCTGATTTTGATAGGACTGTTTCTGTATTAAAAAACAATGTACAGGACTTTGTATCTTCATGCAATGAAATAGATGAGATTTGATAAGCTTATAAGTGTGACTTTAAAAATAGTAATTTTTGTAACTGAAGCTGTTGATTTTTCCCTTACGTATCTTCATGTGACAGTGAACCATATCACAAAATTGTATGTGTCTCATCATGTGTGAATGGATTGAACAACATCTTAAGTGTTACTGTATAAAATGATCTCCTTCATCTACTTAAGCACTGCAGTGAATACAGGCATTGTTGATGTTTGGGGGGGGGGGGGGGGAGAGTAACTGTTCTAAATAACTGGAATGCTTTTCTGAATTTTTATGGTAATTATTAATTTCTGTGCATTTTCAGAAACACCCATAAAGACTGGGTTCAACAGATACTTGCAAATGTGGGAATAAAATTTTATGGATATGTGAGATTAGGCTGTGTTGAAACACAATCTTTAAAGCTATTATTGTTATGGGAAGACATTTGAAATCTAAAGAAAATAGTTTGGTGGAAGAGCGAGCCTTCTGTAGTCTGATGTGTTTCTGAGATGTAAAATTAGCGTTTCACATGCAGAGTTCTGTGTTAATCCTTCAGAAAAGTGGGACCTAAATTGTTTTGGAAATAAGAAATGGGATAGTAGTATTCTGTGAGAATCCCTCTTTATTTCATATTCATTTTTAATGTTTCCGTTTTGGTGCTTAGCATGTTCATTGGAACATGAAAACTTCTTGGGTTTAGAATATTTTATTTTCCAGGTTTGGGGTCCTTTCAGCTTTTCTAAAAGTTTCAAAACGGAAACAGCATTTTTACTGTGTCTCTTTCAAGAACACACAACATTTCCCAATCCGTTAACTAAGCATTGATCTGCCATAAATTAAACAGTAGTATCCTATATTTTATACTAACATTCTTCCATCTTTGTTAGGCAATGGAAGCCTACAACTTTTGTCTTTTGGATTAAGGTGCAGAAAGACTAAATCTTCTTTCTTTTTTTTTTTTTTATTTTTTTACTTTATTAATGTCCTCTATCAATTCCGTCTCCTTCACTTGTGCCCAGAATACCTGGGAATTACAGGTGCTCTCACATCCAAACACTGGCTGGCTGCCCAGCTTCTAGGTTCATTATGGAAAAAGCCAGACAGCACTTTACATAAATGTATGCATCAGTTTCTCACTCTGTGATGGTACAGGTTTCCATTCTGCCTTCTCTCCCCCCATAATCAGAGAAGACCTAGATGTGGGTCTTTATCATCATCTTTATCCTTGAGCAAACACTTTATTGATACGAGTAAGTTAATCAGATCCTGAGCAGCAGACCCGCCTGAAATTGTGGCTGTTGAATTTAAATGCTGTATTTCTGCTGTATGCTTCTAATTAAACCCTGCAGTTCTTATGTGAGAGTCAGAAGTTCTTCAAAATTTCAGTCTGTAAATTCTTCTAAACAAAGGCCACTCTCTCAATCCTGTTGTAGTTGGTGGCAGTATTTCTAGATGACCTGGAAATAAATCAAAATAGACTTCTCTTTTGCTGTTCCTCACTATAGAAGTTCTTTATAACAATTTCAAATAATCTGACACAACTGTACAAATCTAGCACTTGGCTGCATAATGTGTTAAAATACGTTTTTGTCACCATAAATTGTTCTGTGCAACTTCAATGACATTATTAGACAGAGAGGCAACAGTATTCTATATCATCAGACTTCATTGTCAGGTGCTGCTTGCAGTCTCCCTTGCACACCTGCACCCTGTGCACTAGGTTTTGATACATTTACCTGCAGCAGCATCTGTCTGTATGTAGTCCTGCATTGTTGCGTGGAGCTGTTTTTGAAGCAAGCTTATAGTTCCATGTGCAAGTAAGAATGCCATTAAGTTGGTCCTAAATAATTTGACGAATGACTTATGTTAATTACATCCTTGTAACTGGCATTCTCTTGTGCATCCCAAGTTCAACTTTATGGAGGTTAATTTGGGGAAAACACTGGAAGGGGGAGCCAAGTACAGCATGTTGCACTCTCATCCTGAGATCTTTCCACCACAGCCTATGGAATGACATCAGCTACGAATGACCATGCTGGCTGCACAAGATTATGTTCTTTAAAATAGCTATATAAAAGTATAAATGAATTACGTATATATCAGTAATTACATAGAATATATCTGTGCTTTAGGAAGGCATTTTATAATAATGTTATTTTAGGAAATACTAAAAGATACAGACCATTTTTCAACATCCTTTGGTACCAGAGACCGTTCAACCAGAGCTACCTGTTGGCAGACTCATCTGCCCCTGGAGAACCTGGTGTGTTAACAGCTGTCATCACTGTGGGGATACATGAAAGCAAAGGCAGAAGTCTGAGGTAGACTGCTGCTCACCTGGGAATAAAAAAATAAAAGTCTTACAACCTTCTAGATGAGCCTCTCACAGTGTATTAGCTGTGGTTCACTGTTCCCTGCAAGCAGTGTTTTGACAAATCATTCTCAGAGGTGTCATAACAGTTTGGTAGACCTGCTATTTGAAAATGTCTTTAGTTCTAAATGCTGTCAAGATTATGGTGAGCCATTGCAGAGTGGTTGGCTGCATCACTTTACTTCAACAACTACGCAAAAATAATTAATTTTTGAAAATAAACTTGCGCATTTACTGATTTGCAGTTAATAGATTCTGGTAATGCATCAAAAAACTCTAGCATCAACCTACTACACAAGTAGGAAATAATAAAATGATTTATCATTGAAATCCCCACTGACCCATGTAATATCTAATTTTTATTAGGTTGTTAATGGCAACTGTAAAACAGACACATGTGAGTCAGAACTGTTCTTTCTTTTAACAACTTCCCCTTTTCCCCCATAAAAGAAATCTCTGTCAATTCCTATTGTTGGAAAACAGTATGAACTTTCAAAGGCTAGTATATCGCTACCATTTGAAAAGATCAGTTTTTCTCTGGGCTTAAGACCACAGATTTGAGACTTCTTTTATCTGAAAAACTCAACAAGAACTTTCTTAGAACTCCACAATTAAATACTTTGTTGCTCAGACAGTGAAACATGAAGAAATGCTTGTTTGCCCTAAATTTGTGGTGTCTAGCTCCCTGTACCAATTTTTCACAGCCTAACATGAAGAAGCCCATTGTTTAGTCACTTGTATAGGATGAGCAAACTTACAGTGCCCTACCTTCAAGTGTGACAAAGGCGAGAGAAGGTTGACCTGAGCTCCAGTGGATAGCAGACATCCTGCACTTTCACCTGTGTGCGTGAACCTATTGTAGAACAGGCTGAGGTTTCACAGGGGGATTTTGTTCTGCAGAGCTACTGTCGACAGTTCAATGCTGACAACTCAAAATGAATTTTTGTATTGCTTGTAATATCGATTATTATTTGGTCTTTCATGTGCATTATACACTTTTAAGTTTGCGTATCATGGATAGCAGTTTGGCTCTGTGTCTGCTTCTGTTGAAACCAGTCCAAAAACATGATCGATTTGTTTTTTGTTCTATTATGATTCCATACTTAGTAGAAAACAACGTTGGATCTCTCAGCAGTGTCCTGCAGACAGCAGAGAAAGCTTATTACCCGCAAAGTGGATTTGTTACTTCATTCCGATTAACAAATACCTACTGCTGCAATAAACAGCTCATATGAGGCATCAGAGGAAAATTTTAACCACGTGTGGTTGTCCAACCTTGCTCACAAGCAGGAGCGCTGTTTTATTGTTCATCCGCAGTCACGTACGAGCCTGTTCTCCGGCCAACTTAAACAGAGCTGACCGGTTTGATTTCTTGTTTTGAATTACAGAGCAAACACAGGGCGGGAAACGCATTTGTATTTCTGCAGGAAGCGCCGGGAGTGTTACCGCTCCGGCGCTCGGCACTGCGGCCAGCTGACAGCAGCACTGCACAGCCGCGCCGCCGCTCACCAGCACGACCCCTCGCCCGCCCCGCCTCGCCTCGCCTCTCCTCCTCACGGAGGTGCCACTGGCTCCCCTCAGCCACCTCCACCCCGTCCCGCCGGCTGCTCTGAGGCGCTCCCGCCTCGCCGCCGGGGAGCCACTCACCGTCCGCCACCGCCCACGCCCCGCCCCCGGGCCCGGGCTCCGGCCAATGGGGTTGAGCGTAGGGTGGCGGCCCCGCCCCTCGGCGGTGTCCCTGTCCCTGCAGGCGGCGCAGGGCAGCAGTGTGTGGAGAGGCTGCTATCGGGGATGGCGACGGTGCGGGAGAAAGCGGCGGCGTTGAACCTCAGCAATATCTGCAGCCTTGCCAGTAGGCCGCCCGGTACGGGGCGGGGAGCGGGACTGCAGCGGGAATGGGACGGTGGCTGGGCAGGGGGAGAGGGCTGCGGCTCTCCCTCAGCCCGGGCGCGGTGGGTACAGCCGGTGAGGTGGGTCAGCCCGGCTGAGGGCTCGGAGGGTTAGGGCCGTCCCGCCTGGCGCCCAGCCGCAGTCCGCCGGGAGCTCCGTGCCGGCGTCTTTCGCGGTTCAAAAGTTGGCTGGTCACCGGTGGAGGGAGGTGTTTCCGTCCGGGAGGCCCTGTCCAGGCTCGGTGCTGCGTCGTCGTACCTCACAGAGCTCGCCTGCGGCCGGAGCCCATCGGGTGCCGGTGAAGCTGCCACCGGCGCGGAGGGACGGGCAGTTCTCTCTGTCCTGGAAACAAGCGAAAAGCGGGTGGCTCATCAGTTTTAGTTGAAAAGGTGTTCTGAGCAGCCTGGTCTAGTGAAAGTTGTACCTGCTTGTTGCAGGGAGATTGGACTAAGTGACCTTTGAAGCTCTCTTCTGCCCAAATTGTTCTATGATTCTATGAGTGTAGCGTGAAGGGCTAAAGGTCACCTGTTGAGAACAGCTTAGGCTTTTTCCTCCGCCTCGAGCGCCTTAACTTTGTAAAGCCTTGTAACTTTAATGTCAAGCTTAATACTGCTTCCCAAAACAAAGAAAGTTTTTTGGGTGGTGTGTGTAAAGGCGAGGTGATAAAGAGTGGTTAATAGTAGGAATATTGTAGGTGGTATGTGTTGATACGCATTCTGGCAACAGGAACTAGAGCTGGTGTATGTCTGGTGGCACTGGGTTTGGGTTTTTCCTTATTTTCCTTCGAAACAGTCTAGTCTGCTAATGTAAGTCTGTAAGGAAGTTCTGTGTTGTCTGCTCTGCCTACCTGAAGGTGTCATCAGGTCAAAGTATCAGCAAGTGTGTGCTTTGTCCATCTTGAGCTTTTAAAGCTTTGGGAATTGGAGCTCATAGGAGGTTTCTGCCTTGGCTTTAGTGCTTTGCATGGGAAAGGTGGTGTTTTTTTTTCTTTACCTGACCTGAATCTTTTCAGAAAGCAGGTGTCTATTTGATAGTGTCTCTGAAGATCACTGTTGCTGTCCTTTGTAACAACACTGGCCTGTTCAAGTACTGTTGTGTTCACTGCCTTTTTTATTTTATTTTTTTTTCCTCCTTCTCAATCTTTAGTGCCCCCAGACTTCCCCCTCTCCCTGCCAACTTGCTCATTTCTGGGCTCTCTGGCAGATAGAGATCAGCTGGAAATTCTGGTGCCCGAAGTTGGGATACAGTTCTGTAACTAAAGTCACTTCAGACTAAACAGAACAGAAAAAACATTTCCTGCATCTCTGTGGAGAATGTTCATGGTAATATGTTCCAGAATGAGTTGCATGTTGTGGGTTTTTTATTTGTGGGTTGTTTTTTTTTTCCCGAAACACTGCATCGCACTGTTAATTCATTTGGTTTGAGGTCTGTCATAACCCCAGGTGGCTTTCTGTAGGATTGCTGCCAGTACCCTATTACATATTTTGTCCTTAATCTTTTGATTTCTGTCCTCTTCCTCCACTTTCTCTCTTAATAAATTACTCATCTGATTTCCTGAGAATCATGCATTCTAATTCTAAGCTCTCTGACTGCTGCAACCCTTCCCAGTGAGGTGGCACCTGAAGACTTTGCAAGCATGTTCTGTGTTTTTAAGTCCTTGTGTAGGTTGTGTCTAGCCTCTGGTCAAACTGTTAGTTGTTAGCATGCTATTCTTAATCAGATTGGTAAATGAGTAATAGCTCAGTGGTTTTATTGGGGGAAGGAAGGCTGCTTAGTTTAAGGAAGTGGCATTGAGTACACAGAGCTTAAAGCTCTGCTGGAGCTATGGTAGTAGAAGCCTCTTCTGTGGGATAAACATGTTGAGTAATTGGTGTCCCAAGAGAAGTCTTGATCTTGTTAGTGATATGCTAAGCACTGATAATGGGTAGCTTGTATATATGCACAATCCTGCAGGAAACAAGGTGTCTCTTCTGTCTGATGTCTCTTCTTCCTTCCCCACCTGCATTGTTCTGCCAGTGTTAGTGTAGGAACTGGCAAGTTACAAGTACACGCAGCTAGGTCTTCGTTGTGGGAACATGTGTGCTTAGGAGTAGGCTCTGCAAGTGCAACTTGTTAGGTGATGGAGGAGTGTGAAAAGGGGGAGTGTCAAAGTGACAGGCTGGAAAAAGTAGAAACTCCTGGTTCTAAAGCTTCAGGCTAATGTCATTTAGTGAGAGCAACCACCTGAGAAGGGGCACCTTTGTACAATGCAGACAGACTTGTTAAGAAGGTAACTAAATGTTAATAACTGAGCAAGCCAAGCTGGGAGACTCAAAGCTTTTTAAATCCTTACAAGATCCATGAAAGCTAGGAGCTGGAAAGGAGTCAGTTCTCTAATTGCAGTGTGAACTCAATCTTTATGCTTTCTCTGTTCTTAGGCTTTAGCTTGGCGCAGAAACCATTTGGAGCAACATATGTCTGGAGCAGCATTATCAACGCACTTCAAACTCAAGTGGAGGTGAAAAAGCGTCGCCAGAACCTGAAGTGCTATCATGACTGTTTCATTGGCTCAGATGCTGTGGATGTTGTCTTTGCTCATCTTCTACAGAACAAGTATTTTGGGGATGTTGATATTTCCCGTGCTAAAATAGTTCGTGTATGTCAAGCGTTGATGGATTACAAAGTATTTGAGGCTGTTTCAACGAGAGTCTTTGGGAAAGACAAACGCTCTGTATTCGAAGATAGTAGTAGTAGCCTCTACAGATTCACCAATGTCTCAAACCAAACAGAACTGGATAAAGATTTCCAGCAGTGTACATCACAAAGGTCAGTACATGGAATGTGAAGATAAGTCATTTTTTTTAAAAGAGGAAAAGTTGTGTGTTCTGGGGGAGAGAAGGTGAAACTGCTGTACAATTACAGGATGTGGGGGAGGGGGGAAAAGATTACAGATGTTTGTGGGTGGAAGATAGGTAGGAAACAGCAGTTTGGAGTGAGTAAATGATTGAGCCTGCTTAATTATTTTTGCTGTGCCTGTTATCATGTTGCATTAGGGGAAGAAGGTAGAGATTAGGTGCATTACAGATACTGATCTGTTGGGTTCTAAACCAATATAACCAATTGGAACTCCAGTGCATCAACTTCTTCCATTGCATTAGCCTATCTCTATAGTCACTGCATACCTAGCTCTGGCATAAGCCAGTAATCCATCCAGTCTTTAAGGGAGGGGTGGAAGGGGCAAACCCCAGGTAAAAAATTTCTTCTTTAATCATCTTGGCTTCACTACATTTCAAATTTACATTTTCAAAATGTTTTCAGCTGTTTGTTCATGCATATATGACTTGTTCCTAGGCTAGGTAGCAGGCTGTTACGCTACTGCATGCCATTGCAGAACCAGGGGGAAGTCCTGTGGTGAGGTTTTGTTTCCCTGTCTCTTTAGGAGTGGGCAAAGAGAACCCTGATACTAAGTAAACCTTCACAAAGCAGAACACATTGCTACATGGATGATGTGTTTTCAAATAACTGCCCTTTAACAGTGTTTGTCAAGCATTCATCTGAATGTATTCTGACATATTCTCACAGAGAAACTATGTTCATGTTGTCCTGCTTCCCCCTCTTCCTCCTCCCTTGCACGCTCCCCTCGCTCTTGTTCTGTGCTAAACCAAACTGTCCCAAGTCTTTACTTGGGAAAAGAATTAGTGAGGAGTTAAAAAACACTTTAATCAACTGTGGTATTTAAAAATATATATTTTAAAATATATTCATTACAAAGGCTGCTAAAGCAGGACTTAGAAGATAATGGACAAACAGTCATGAAGCAAGATTATTCATGTTCTATTAGTGTAGAATGAAGGCATTTTTCTTCTGGGCAGGGCACAGATCCATTGGATTACATTGTTTCATTTGCTGAAAGGAACAGAATTATTGATAGAGACAGCTTGTCACATATACAGCAGACAGTGGGCATCAAAAGGATTTTGCAGTGCCCTAAACCAAAAAAGCTACACAAATTGAAATGAAACAAATATGCTTGGAGGAATAATGATTCTCTGTCTGGAGTTATGTGATCTACTCAATAGCATATGAAAGCAACTCCAAGAAGAACCAGCTAACCTAAGAAGTGGGTGACAGGTTTTCTGAAGCCTTCTGTTAGTTAATGGCATTAATAAGCCACATAGCTTTAGGATTGGTGTTGCCACAGAGCAATCACCACCTAAGTTTTCCAAAAACAGTTCTTAATTTTTGTCTGCACCATCAGGAATAATGTCTTCAAACTCCAGAGGTTTTAAGGGGGGAATTTTGTCTGGGCCTTTTTTGTTTTAAATACTTTTCCCTCCTTAACCATTTTGTCATCCTAGATTCTCTGTGGTAACTGAGGTGGCTTGTGGATGCTGTTGCGTCAAGTTCCAAGGGAAGAAACTCTGCACTTCCATGCATATAGTTCTTTAAGGTGTCATACATTCTCCTATGCAACTTGGACAGAGAAAGTTCCTGGCAGGGGAGAGGGGGGAGAAGACTACATGAATAGTTATGTAGATAGAACATTTTGTAATCTCAGTCAGTTACCCATGTGTGTTACATGGTTTTCTACATATGGATATAAATAGACATAAACTGTTTTTTAATCTCAGACATGAGAAGAGCATGTTGTTTCACACTACTCCTGTCAAACCAGAAAGCTTGGAGGATCTCTTGGAAAACCTGAGTTTAAAACCTGCAAATACCCCTCAAGTAAACATCTCAGACAGCTTGTCCCATCGAGGTAAGCCAAGCAATGTTACAGCCATTTGTTTGTGGGAGAAGGAAGATAATCACTGTAGGACTGGAAAGGCTTATGCCTGTCAGGTTGGAGAGGGAATCAAACTGACTCTCATAGTACTTTGTTTTGAAACAGTGTCATAGCAAAGGTGAATTGTATTTGTTGCAGGCTTGCTTTTTGCCTTTTTATTTCACCAGACAGGACCTGTTATCTATAGTTGAAATAAGCCAAGACTGAATTTTGTGGAGAAGAAATATACAACTGTACAAAGCTTGATCTGAGTTAGGAACATTTTTCATAATATTTAATTACCTGCTCTGCTTTTGTGCTTGACTTACTCATTGCCAATAGTCTGCTGTTAGCTAGAACTCTTTCCTTGCTTTTTACCTGTGAATCTGCACCATCCAGCATTCCTTCAGTATTGTGTGAAACTGTCCTTGACAATTCATGTCTTCTCTCTGACAGGGCTGTGTTCTAGTGTTCTTTTTCCTTTGGTTAAAATGCTAACATATACTACAGACTGTCAAAACTTGAGCCAGATCATAATTGTGGAAGCTGTGATAAGGACAGTCTCACAGTTACACTCTTGTTCTTAATTCCTTATCTAGAACAAATGTTGCTTGCAAATTAGAGCACAAAGAATGTAAGGCACTTCAGACTTACCCAAAAAGCAGTTCTCCAGCACTTGTAGTTAACTAAACAAATGGCTAATTTTTGCCTTTTGCAGTTACAGAATCATAGAATAGTTAGGGTTGGAAAGGACCTTAAGATCATCTAGTTCCAACCCCCCTGCCAGGGGCAGGGACACCTCACACTAAACCATCTCACCCAAGGCTTTGTCCAACCTGTCCTTGAACACTGCCAGGGATGGAGCATTCACAGCCTCCCGGGGCAACCTATTCCAGTGCCTCACCACCCTAACAGGAAAGAATTTCCTCCTTATATCCAGTCTAAACTTCCCCTGTTTAAGTTTTAACCCATTACCCCTTGTCCTGTCACTACAGTCCCTCCCCAGCATCCCTATAGGCCCCCTTCAGATACTGGAAGGCTGCTACGAGGTCCCCACGCAGCCTTCTCTTCTCCAGGCTGAACAGCCCCAACTTTCTCAGCCCGTCTTCATACGGGAGGTGCTCGAGTCCCCTGATCATCTGCGTGTTCTTCCTCTGGACTTGTTCCAACAGTTCCATGTCCTTTTCATGTTGAGGACACCAGAACTGCACACAATACTCCAAGTGAGGTCTCACAAGAGAACGAATGACACAGCTGTTAAGGGCCGTACTCTCTGCTGCTGTAAATCTTGTTTTGGTAAAATTCATCTGTTCGGTTAGGACTGGTGGGAGGAAGGGGGGGGGTCGTCTTTCATAATCTCTTTTTGCATTTGCTGCATCACCATGTGCTTTATGTATTTCATCCTTCCCAGTTATTAATGAAGTATGGAAAGAACAAACAATTGCTCGTCTGCTGCAGCTTGTGGACCTTCCGCTCCTTGAACCGTTACTTGAGCACCAAGAGATCAGACCTCAGCTTCCACAACCAAGGAAGGGAACTGGATATGTCATCACAAGTAACTACCTAGATAGAGAAATTCTCAAGGCTTTCAGTGACTCACAGTAAGTATTTGTTGCTCACCTCTGCAACTTTGAACAACTGTCTGCCTTCATAGGAATGTAAAGCACAGTTGATCTTTGGGTAGAAGTGTAGCAGTCTCTGGTACTGCAGGAAGGATGTGAGCAGGCACTTTTCTGCCAGTTAGACTTGAATGGATAACTGGTAAATAACAGTTGCTAACCTCTAAATCAGAAGTAGCCAAGACGGTTTCTGCTGAACACTCAGATTTTTTTTTTTTTTTTTTTTTGCAATGCAATGGTAGTGTTTTATAGAGTTTGGAGGGGGATTGGTTTCTGCATTGAGGGAAGAACAGAGCATTTTGCTGTGACATTGAAAATTTTTCCATTAAAAAAAAAATACTCGAGGGAAATAGTTAATTTTCTCCTATTACAGTAAGAGCCAAAAATGCTGAGCGTGAAACTGTATATAAATACAGTTTAAAACATAGTCTGGAAAATTTACCAATCTGAATCTGATTAAGGTTTGTGTTTCTGCTTATCTAGCAATAATTATGTCCTTGTCTAACAGTAGAGGGCATGACTAACTTTAGGTTTAACTGCTTGTGACTGTTTACCTACGTGGGTTACTAATTCTTTATCTTGATTAAATACCTAACAGAGATACGTGGCTGTGATGTACCAGAGTGTGTCAGGAAAGGTCTTTTTTGGTTTTGTGTCAATTTCTGATATATTTAAGTACCTACACTAGCAGTTTTCACTGTGTCTGAGAAACCAGTCTAGCTGATTTCTGTGGAAAACAGTGCAAGTGACTCTGAAAGGCATCAGAAAGTAATGCTACAAAGTTAAACCACTCTGTCTTCTAGGACAGACGAATGGCTCTCAGCAGCAATAGATTGCTTGGAATATCTTCCAGATCATATGGTGGTAGATATTAGCAGGAACTTGCCTGATCAGCCAGACAAAGCAGACGCATGGAAACGACTGCTGTTTGAAAATATTGGTAGATACTATGGCCAAAAAAAGGAGCCACTGTTAAGCCATGCATCTGAAATTCATTCAGGAATTGCAGAACTATTAGGTAAGTAAAATAAAGTTGCATTCCGAAGCTTATGTGTGAGATGCACTGAAAAGCTAAGTATTTACTACAGCAGCTAAGCTTAAAAGTTGACTTCAAGCCTATGGGTTTTTTTACTTTCTAGTCATGAAGACTGTGCTTTGAAATTTTGGTCCTGACTGTATGCGATTCTAGTTCTTGTTCAGGCCTATGTAGAATGGCTGTGAAACTGGAGTGCTATAATTCGGTAGTTGGTATCCATGGAAAGTAAATATCCACTGGAAATTAAATAAATATGGTCTAATAGTAAATATTTGGGCTATAATATCTAAACTTAAAGCTGTGTGTATGCTTTGTACCCCATTTGCAACTCTCCCTGTTTTCAACAGAAATGTGTTTCTTAGATTTCATGTTAAGACAGCATTTTAGAAAGCTGCTCATGTTTTAGTCCACAGTTAACATCATCTCATCCTTGTTCTCCTTATCTTTCATCCTTTTCTACCTTTATTATTCTTGGTGGGAATATTTTGCATTTATATCCTATTCCTCCTCCCTACATGTACGTATCCAAAGTGGCTATTCTGCAGTGTGGCGAATTAAAACTTGGAAAGCTCTACAAAATGGTTTGCAATTAATTCATGGAGCTAGCCTGCTTATCGGGGACACATTCCTCATTTCTTGTGAGATCGTTATTTCCAGAACAAGAGGTTGTTCATTTAACTGAAACCTTTTCCTTTTTCAGTATTTCACATTCACAGAATGGCTGAACTGCAACTGAACTTAATTGATAGTGAGTTGTCTGAATACAAACCTGGGTGTGGGCTGTTCTCCCATTGTATGCAAATAGCTCTAATCAGCCTGGGAGGACTTTTTATGAGAATGAATTGCTTTGTTTGACCAGTTCTGTCGAGAGATATGAACAGTGGCTAATTTAGATGTTCTATTATAACATTTATTTAAATAAATATGGCAATAGATACTTTTATCTCTCCCCAGTGAATGGGAAGATGGAGCAATCTTTAGAAGCTGTTCAACTCTATTTGAAACTCCTAGACAGGCAAATCAGGGAGGAGTTCAGAAGACTACTGTACTTCATGGCTGTTGCAGCACATAATTCTGAGCTCAAACTACAGGAGGAGGTAAACGTGTGTGCTTAACTGTTACATGTTGCATTACAATTACTGAAATCACAGATACTGGTCAGAAAACACATTTGTAGGTTAGATACATGACTACAGGAAAAGCAATGGCTGTACAAAACCAAAAGTAATGCCCTTCTTGAAGGAGGAGACTAATTCTCCTCTTCTGGTCATTTATTTCACATTATTCTTCAGAGTGACAACAGGATGGTTGTGAAAAGAACGTTCTCTAAGGCTATTATCAACAATAAAACCTTATCCAGAGGGAAAACTGACCTCCTGATCTTGTTCCTTGTGGACAACCAAAGAGATGTGTTAAAGGTGAGAGCTGGAATGTGACCAGTATGTTTTTGTTATCTCATGTGCAGAATTGCCTTTTCCTAAACTGCTGTTTAACTGTCTTCTCTTTCTGTTCAAGATCCCAGGGATGCTGCATAAAATGGTCAGCAATAAACTGTTGGCTTTGCAGAAAGGTCAAGATCCAAGTAACATAACAGGTAACATCTTAAACAGAACTTTTTACTCTTGTCTTGCACCCAAATAGAAATAAAAAGGACAGAGATCATGTGAAAAGACATTGCTGTAACAATGACTAATTTGACTCTGAAGGGGGATGGGTGTGTAGAATCTTGTGTGGTGTGAACTGTTTGAATGCCTCATGTTTCCTTTTTTTAGGCTATACCTTTTGCCAAAAACTTGATGAAAGAGAATATCGCTCCACTACAGAGAAGACCACAAAAGAGGAGCTATTATCTTTATTGAAAGCTATTGATGAAGATTCAAAGCTCTCTGACAAAGACAGAAAGAGACTGCTAGGTCAGTTTCATAGTAGCAATCCAAGTATTTTTATGCAGTATTTTGGAGATAGAGTTACTAATATGTATATGTGACTTTACAAATAGATAACTTTCTATATTCCAGCATTGAAAACACTAATATATTTGTAAATCTTTTGTATTCATGTATCTAATAAAATTATTTTGTGGCAATGGATGGAATTTTATGCAATTATTACCAAAGCCAACAGTACCCAAGTTTAGCCCATTCTTACAGTCATTCTGACTTGCTGTAGGTTCAAAATAATCCTTCCTGACCTAAAGCCAAGTCTACTCCCTCCCTCTATTTAAATATCAAAATCGGTGAGATGGGAAACTCCCCTCCATGAGCAAGACCTCTGCCTTCATTTACCTCAGCGCTGAATTTTTTGCTGAACAGTTTTTTCTAATTGCCCTCACATTATGTGACTATCATGGAGCATTGATCTTTGACTTGCTGTGCTGTGGACAGAGCTGAGTAACACCTTCTGCTTGATACTCCACCGCTTTTCCTCAAGCTTGCCAGCTTAACTATACTGTGTGCGTATATGACAAATTACTGTGCTGTTTCAAGCTGAAGGGTGCTGTGTTGAGAAATTGTTCTGTACCCTGAACTCCCATTGACTCTTCTGGAATGGTAAAGATATTCTGGATTTTTAGTCAGTCTGGCTTTGGCTGCTACCGAACATGCTGTTTCTGGCTAGTTATTTTCATCCCTGCAGTGTTTTGCTGTTTGTAAGTCTTAATTGACGTCACCAGCAGTAATTAGAAAAGAGCTGGAACAAATGACGAAAGGCCTTTGGGTTTTCTTCTAGCTGTATATTTTATCTACATCTAGTCTATAATGGTAATCTCAAGCTGTGCAACACAGGCAACTGCAATCAGGGAAAATACATAGCATGATTAGAGATCTAATTGTGATTCTTGTGGGGCTGCCTTTGGGGTAATGCCAGCAAAACTTCCTTGCAGTCACTATGGCAAGAAATCAAAAACTCTGTTCCATACCCAGTGTTGATAGAGCTCTGTTCCATTGTATCTGGGGGGAAAAGCTAGTTTAATTGGGATCAATGGTAATTTAATAATGAAAAAGGAAGTAGTAGTAAGTTTTAAATGCATGTGGTGGGCTATTTTTATAAACAGTCCTATTTGAGATACTACTCTGTAATGTCTCACTGAGTAACTCTGCAGGCATTAGTGGTGTCTGTTGCCATTGGCTGTTGTTTTTCCAGAGTACTTTATCTGAATGTGAGATGACAACTTGGTGTGCAAGAGGATAATATGTTAATGTACTCTGGTGGGGGATGGAAGACAAATGTGTAAGAGGCTGATTCTAGCCAGTTAGAAAGGGCTTCTGAAAGATAATCAGTTCTTGAAAACTAATACTATGAGTTGATGTCTAACCCTTACTCTTCAGTAGTTAATTTTTTTAGTTCTTGGTTTCAACTGAAGGCTTTTGGTTTTTTTTTGGGAAAAGTGGCTTAACTTGCAGTTTAAAAATGTGGGGGTGGAAAGGCAGTTTCTTGATCATGTTTTGAAGTTACTTTTATGCATGGGTTGCCTTTTCAGCAGAGGTATGTTCCCTTTTTCTACATGTTCTGCCGTTGCTGTTAAGAGGATCAGGTTTCTGTCTTGAAAATTAGCTCTTGCCTATGGCCATTGCCTGCTGGAGTGCAAACTCTGACTTACATATAGCAGTGCACTGTGCAGTCACTGGGTTGGCTTTGCTGCGAAGCGTGATTTTGGGCTACGGACATGCAGGCTGTGGGGAAGAGCCTGGCACCAGGTGATGCTCAGGAGCATTCTGATAGGCACGGGACCAGAGGCTTACATAACAGTACCTGAGGTGGAAGTTAGAAGGGTCTGATGGTCACAGTGTGCGGGGGGTGTCTGTAAGTGAATACACGCCAGCAGGACAGCAGCCGGGGCTGCCTTCCCTGGCTGCTGGATGGATTTAACCTAAAAAGGACAAGGTGCTAGGAGCAGACACCTCTTTATCTGCGCTAGAGCCTGGCTGGAGGTTACATGTGTGCAGCCCTTGTTCTGGCCCAGAGGTGACTGCTAGGGCTCAGGGCTCCTGAGGCAGATGCAAGCGCCCCGCTCCCCTCACGACGCAGCCGTAACGAACGCACTGAGCCCCCGGCCCCGCGCCGAGCCGTAACCCTCCATCGACGCACTGAGGGGCGGTGACTGCTCGCCCCGCCCCCGCGCGGAGGGGCGGGGAGCCGCCGGGCCAGGCCCTGGGCAGCCGCTGGGGCCGCGCCTCGGGCCGAGCCTAGCAGCGCGGGCCGGCAGGAGGGCGTGGGGCCGGCCGCCCGCTCCGTTACAGCTGGGGCCCGCGGCTCTTCCGAGCGGCGGTAAGGAGGCGGCGGCGGCGTGGCGTGCCCCGGGTGGCAGCGCAGTCCTGAGGCGGCGGTGGGCAGGCCGCCGGGCCTCCGTTAGGCCCGGAGCGGCGAAGAGGGCCCTGGGCTCGGCGCGGGCGGGGGCTGATGCTGGGGCCTGTTCGCTGGAGTGCGGTGCAGGCAGGAGGCTGCTGCCTCCCCGGTGTTGCTGTGCCGCGGCCGTTCGGTGTGTGGACAGACAGCCCCCGGCTGCGCGCCGGGGCCCGTTTTTCGTGTGGCAGCTGTGGGTGGAGCTGCTGCCAGCCCCCGGCCGGGCAGTGCGTGGAGAACGCCGAGCCCCTGGAAAGGAAAATGGGTGCCCGGCCCTGGGAGGTTAACAGTGCTGCGGTGGTTTCCTGACGGTGCCTTCCTTGCGAGCGAGCCTGCCGGTAGCCCTGGACTTGGAGGGCCGTACACGGAACAAGCTGTAGCGAGGGGAAATGGTAGGAGTCCACAAGCATCCCTTTGAATGTGTAAGATGGACTGAGGAGCTGAGATGCAGCTTGCCTTATGGTGGATTGTGAGGGAAAGTAGGTTGTGATGTGGTGGGAGAACAGAAGGAAGGGGGGGGGGAGAGTTAAGTGTTGCAATCAAGCTTGAGGAAAAGCGGCCTTCAGGGTACATTTGCTTGACCTTAAGGTAAGGGAGTTGTCAGGTCTGGTAGAGGCAGATGGGTGACACGTGAAGGAGGAGCTGCTTCAGTCTTGTGTGTGCTCCATGTGAAGTTTAATATCGGTGTGCCTCAGATGATTCGAGGACCTTTGATGAAAACAACCTGTGGAAATATTTTGTTTAAATTTTAATTTGTTGGGTTTTCTCTTGCATTGCTGTTTTTATTAAAAATAAAGTAGCGAGCAGTGGACTTTGTTCTGTTTAGAGTCAGAATTGTTTCTGTGAAAGAAGAGATGATGATCATACTTTTGGAACAGGTATTGTCAAGCTTGTTTACCCAGTGGAAAGAGGATGTGTTCTAGATGTGTTCTAGCAAATAACAGCAGTAGTCCAGCAGAAAAGAGCAACTATTGCAGACTAGACAACTAAGCCAACAAGTGTGCCTGTTCACGTCATCTGCGGAGCAGTCATTTGGTAGAACAGTCCAGCAGTTCTCATACCCACTTTCCACAGCTGAAGCAGGACTGTTTTCTTAAACAAATGACAATTGAATGAAATTGTTGGGTTTGAGACTGTAGCTCTTGGTCTGCCACTTTATGGAATGTGATACTTTAGGATGTGGCCTGCGTGGTAGGAATGATGTCCTGGTGGGCAAAGCAGGGAGTAGTAATCATGGGACTGATTATCATCTTGTTCCTGTCAATTACCTTCTGAGAGTCCTCAAGCAACTTAATGCATGTCTCAATTTCCCCTCTGTAAGTAAGGAGTATACTTTTGTAAGGGCAGTGAGGATAAAGTGCAGTTAGGAACTGCAAGGCACTGTGAAGTGTCATGTGCATTAAAGACCTAAGTGGGTCTTAGTTGAGCCATCTTTGTGCTTCAGATTTTGACTTCAGGAGGATGCTTTGTGGAAGAGAACGGATAGGAAGAACAACCCTCCAATATGGTTGAATGAATATGGAAGGTTTTATGGTAATGCTTTTATTCTAGTCAAATTCAACAACACTTTTCCTTCCTCTGTTTAACCAGTCCTGTCTTACATTTTCTATTGCAGCTGCTGCTGTGATCTTTTCTGTTAACTGCTCCTTTATTAACAGAGCTTCTTGCCATCCTGCTGCTAGAACGTTTGTAGTAACAGACCTCTTGTCTGCTAGACTGGAGAGTCACTTCTCCTGGAGCACATCAGTGGTTTCCCACTTGCATGCTGGATTGGGTGCCTTGTGTTATACCTAGCTGGAGGATCTGCCTGCCTTAGTTAAAAAGTGACAGTGACAGGTGCTTTCTTGTCCCAGTTGGGATTGCCTGCCTTTGTGAAGAGGGATGATCAAGCATTTGGAGCAGGGACATCAGTGACTGTTCCAGCTAGAGGTGTCATATATGGTTCTGACAACACCTGTACTGATGTCTTCATTTTCCTGTGTAATTCATCCCATGCTTTATATGCTCTGTTTTCTTTTCTGAAGCAGAGCTTGTGTATCTCATGCACAATGATGATCCTGAGTCACTGCTGTAGAACAAAACCATTTCTTATGTGCACTGAGCTTTCCAGCTGTCCTCTAGAATCACATCAGTGCAATCAATTTAAGCACTGGTGGCACAGGGTTACTTATTGCAGCTCTTCTATGAAATGGAAAGAACCTGTGCTGTGCTTTTTATTTCTACACTGTTGCTTGCTTATGCTGCATCCTCCTCAGTGTAGTCTTTGGAGCTGCAACTATTTTTAACTCTCTTGCTGAGAGCTTGTTTCTTTCAATTTGGAAAGTGGGAATGGTGGGATGCTGGGTGAAAGAGGACAGTGGTGGCGTTCCAGGAGCTTTCCTTTTTTATTTGAAAGGCACACTCTTCCTGACTTCCCCCTTCACAGAACATGAAGGTTATTTAATTCAGTTAGAGACGTTGCATGCTCTCTAACAGATTTCTGTACAACTGAAATCTGAACTGTAGCTTCCTGTAGGATGGAGAGTTTTCAATGGGAAGATGTGCAAATTATGTCCTTCAGAGGGAAAGCTGAATGTGAAATAAGTGAAGATAATGAATGGTGAGACATGCTTTTTTAATGCCCATTTTTGCAGCGTAACTTTGGGTACACTGCTGGTACTTGTGATGTAATAGAAATATTTAATATCTAATGTTTAATAAATACTTAAAATACTATAGCTATGTACCCTACTGTTGCAATGTGGTGTTTGTTTGCTTTTTAAATGCATAAATCATGACTCTTGCATGGAATGAAAACATGGGAGTAGAATTTCACATTAATTAAACTCCAGTCCTTTTCCTGCTTCTTAATACTTTTGGATGGCTCACAGTGAAAACTTCCAAGTTATGAGCAGTTGGGGCATACCATAGTCCAGGGGTATGTTACAGTCAGGCAGATTTATCATTTTGCATTGGAAAAATATCTGGCATAATCTTTTCGTAAAACACGTTTCTAATAGTATTTTTTCAGTAATTTCATAAGCACTGCTAAGAAAGAAAATGACTTTCTCATCTACATGCATTATGGCAAGGGAATAGTTTCAGACTTTTGAGAACTTGTGGGAATGGAGATTACGTAAATGATAGTCGTATTGTAAGCATCTCGTTTTGTGTAAGATGGGAAGTGAGTCATCGATTCCAGGTCCCTTACCATTATGGGAATGACATCATGTAATTCCTTATGAGAATTCTTTCATTCTTAATTTTTTCTTAATCAGGAGAACTCCTGGTGATATTTCCCCACTCAGCCCCGTCAGAAAATGCTTATTCATTCCCTTTTTCATATTCTTCTCTTTTTCGGAAAAGAACCAACCGAAAATGTCCCAGAATCCTGACAAGCCACCATCAAGCAAAGAAAAGTCAAGTGAGCTGGGGGATGGTCAAGAGGAGAGCTTGGACAACCCGGATCAGTCTGTCAGAAAAAGAATACGACAGAGTGCTTTAGGATCACACAGAGATGATACGCCAAAGTGTAAGCAAAGCTGCTTTATGAAAAAGACTTTGAAACTTTGCAACACCTTTCTCCCCATTTTTAGTACTTAACTGTACACAGTAACCATGTTCTGAGCCATGTATACCATTGCACGTCTGCACTCATGGAAGGGATAAGCACAGCTCGAGTGTGTTCCAGCTAAACTGTCACTGCTGTTTGCATTATCAGCTGAACCTTCTGGATTGGTGGAGCAGCCTCTGTTTCTACTGCAGGGCAAGAGAAGCTGTTATCAACAAGTTATGTCCTCTCATCCCTCTCCTAATGCTAACAGAAAGTTGTACATTTAGTCCTAATACTACTTCTAGTGGCAAGCAGGACTGCATATTGTAAGTTTATTCCTAAATCATATTTGTCATTCAGCTTTTGACATGAGGAGCTGAATGCAGTATGGTTACCAATTATTTCTAGCAAATCTATAGATAAAAGCAAGGGAAAGTTTTCTGGTCCCAGGGATTCAATTCAAAGAGGCAGAGTTGCTCAGATAACTAGTTCCAAGTTACTGTAGAGAGTGTCTCAGCAGGTAATATTTTATTTATTGCATTCCTTTTATTTTTTTAATGGTCTTCATTACTACTTGAGGTTTAGTGTTGTGGTTTACTGTGATGTTACACAGAGGAGATGTTCTGAGGGAGTTTATGTTCTTATGACTTACTGGTTGCCTGACAGGAAACGAGTTGTATGTGTGGAGAGATGCTGTGAGCACAGGGAAGTAAAATGCACAGCACAGTCTTGCACTGCACTGTACTACAAAGTAATCGTGGGTCTCAAGCTCTCCCCTTTTGTAAGGGAGGAGATACATTAAGAGGATGAAGTAACATGATTTAAGAGCATTCTTTGGTAAATTAAAGAGGCTTAGCTTTTAGTGCATCCTCTGCTAGGGTGATGTCATTTGGCAGTCTGACAAGAGCACTCCCATTCAGCTCTGAACTTTGTTGTCCTGCTAGTTCTCAGGATATCCAAGGATAATCCTTGCTGTATTTCCAGAGTCACTGTGCAAGATTAAGCTGCAAGTTGAAGGAAATAAGGGTTTGGGAGGGCTGCACAAAATGAGCAAGATATGAATGAAAAAATACCACATTGGAGCCTCACAGTATATACTTGGAACAGCTCCAAGTGGCAGACAAGTGATGGACAGTTACTCTTACAGGATCTTTTCTATGTTACCAGCTTAAATCCAGTTAAATTGGATTAGCAAATGAGGCTGTCATGATAGTTTGCCTAAAACATACCTCAGTGAACGCAGCCTATGAAGATCCCTGGTTGGTTTCTTCCATTTTGTGAATTAGCATGTTGCTCCTATGCCAGGACTCTAGTTGAAGTGAATGAGCTATGGAAAGGAATTGATCCATTAGGGCAGTTCTGCTGTGGCTCTTCCCCTGTCCTTCTGCTCCACCAGATGTTTTCTGTGGAAGCCGAGGTGAACCTTTCCATTCTTGTCTGCATCACCTGAGGACACCAATGCTTTAACCTTCTGCTTTTCCTCAAATACCTGGACCAGGGAAGAGCTATGGTGCTTCTCCTGACGTTGAAAGGGCACCCCCACACCCTGCTTCACTAGAGCTAGCACAGCTATGGGGAACTTTTACCACAAAGAATCAGCAGCAACAGGTTTTGGTTGGCTTCAGTGGGGATGGGATTACCCCCCTAACCAGCATGGCCTACACCCATGGCACCTTCTCTGCCTTAATGTGTCACTTCCTGCACTACCACCATGCCGTTCGTGTCCCAGGAGGATGTTTTATACTCCAGAACAATTAGGAGCCATAATTCCAAGTGCATATTAAGTTTTCTAAAACTGTCCCTGTCCCTCTTCTACCTTTTAGATTTCTACAGTCAGCCACTACCTTTGTCTCCTGCCTGATGAAAACTGACTCTTTTTTTTCAGGTCTAGAGCTTACTCCTACTTGCTTGTATGCCCCAGGGCCCAATTTGCAGTTGCTTGCTCATCCTTGTCAGTCCCAAATGCCTGCCAAAGGAAAAGGTCTTAGGCAATGGTGCTGGGACTAGGTCTTGATGTCCTTATTGCTTGGACCATGGCTTCTGGAGGAAAAAAGAAAAAGAGTCTGGAGAAGTGCCTGTTGCACTGAAAGTAGTGAGAATAATTAGCTACTAGTGTGTTATTGCTTAATGTTAATGGTGGTTTGTTTGCTGACTGCTTTAGAGATGAAGTCACTTCCTTGAAAAATATAACATTGAAATGGCAACATCAGCACAATAACTGAGGAAATAGTGGGGTGAAAATGCTAGTATTTTTAATGATTTCTTCCTACACTATGGAAGAAGATGCTAAGATACTATTAAGCAGTCCTGAAGAAGTGGGAGTTTAGGTGTGGGGATTTTGGGGGGTTGTTTTTTAAAAGATCTTGGTAGAACTTGGAAGCAATTGATATACTGAGCCTAGAATATCAACTGGGGTTCACTCCTTTGTTTTCTGTAGTACTCCAAACTCTGTCATCCCCAGCTGGGAAGGGAAGGAAAGAAGAATCTTCAAGTGCCTCTCTGTGCTGTAAAGAAGGTGGAAAGGGTCCAAAAGTATTAGCAGACTTTTTTCCATAGAGTTTTATAGGTAACTGTCTGACACTTTCATTTACGTTGCAGCTAATCCTCCTCGGCCTGTGTCAATAGAGGAGCTCATGGAAACAGCTAAGGGAGTAACCAACATGGCATTAGCCCACGAAATTGTTGTTAATGGAGACTTCCAGATAAAGCCAGCTGAATTACCAGAACACAGGTAAGACTGTTACCAAATAGATACATAAATGAAATTTGCATTTGTAGAACTACAGAACAGCTCTTAGTGGATCAGGTACAGGCTCTGGGTAGTATCTAGTATCATAAGGAGAAGGTGGTAATCATACTGTTCTGCTTCCCCAGAAACGTGTGTGTGTGAAAGGAGTAACTGTGTGGGCACAAATCCCAGGGTGCTGGAGTTTCTGTCAGTGTCCCCTTGTCCCAGGAGTCTGAGATTGCGGTCTTCTCAATACTCAAGTCTAGCTGCAGATGCAGGTGGTGCTCTCAGCATTTTTGAAGCTTTCACCACCTGTGGCAGTTAAGATGAAATGCTGAACATTTTAGCTTTTTCTGTCAGTTTCTCCAGGGATTTTTTGGGAAGAGATTCCTATGTTTTATTAGGTTAGTCCTTGCTCATTTTAAGTTTGAAGTCTTTCCTTCTCTATCTGACCTACAGTAATTCTGTCCCCTGCTGAAAGGGAAAACAGAAGCCATGTGGATGTCTGGTCACGTACTGGCTAGTGTAGCTGACCCAGTCCTATCTACAGAGGCTTTGTGTGCTCGTTTTTTTTTTTTTTTTCACACACAGAGGGATCTGGCTGACCATGTTTCCTGGGTTGACTTGTGAGAGTGAGTGCACATTTCATGGAAGGAACTTGGTCCACATTGAAACCAGTGTTATCTGGAGATGCCTCTGTTTGAGAGAGAGACCCAGAGCACGTTAGCCTTCATGGGTGCTGCAGAAGAATATGCTGCAGATGGCTCTTAGAAGACTGGCATTGCTTGTCCTTTATAGAAATCGGTCATTCTGAGACTTTGATGCCCATCTCCACCAAAATATGGTGACAGTGGTTCTCATGAACATCAGTAGTGAGGATGTTGCTTGGAACTTGAATTGTCCCTGCCTGAAAAGGCAGTAATGGGAACATTCTCATCTTCCTTTTTCACCTGGACTGTTGCTGTTTTTCCGGTGTGCCACTGATGTTCTATTAATGGCCATGGACTGCTAAACAGTAGTAACCAAAGAAAATGTGCTCATGCCATCAAATACACGCTGGACCTCATGGCCCCAGCAGGAATGGCCTTTCAGTAAGGGTTGAATGGAGTAGATGAGGGTATTTGCTATATGTTCTTCACTTGTTTCAGCTTCTCAATTGGTAGGAAATGGAATGGTGGCCTCCTCAAATGCTGAGGACAAACAATATTTAACTGAGCTGGCACATAACACTAGATACCTCTGTTGTCCATGAAAACTCATATATATTTTAGAGCTCAAGTAGTGATTTGATTGGTCTTCTCAGCACCATCTGTCAGTGTGTGTGCCTTGTCTGTCATTAGACCCCTGCTTTGCTGCCTTATTTGCAGGTCATGTGGCTCTGTGAACTAGGAGCTCTCTTGAGTATGGAGAGTATGCCTGAGGTGTGCAAAGCTCCTTCTCCCCACTCTGCCTTATCTTCTGTGTCTCAGCATCTTTTTGTGTAACTTTCATCAGGTGTTTTCTGCTTTGCAGCTGATGGCTGAGAATAAATGCTTCATCTAAAGTCCCAATTAAGAGGGTGCTGTTGTATTCAGTGTCTGCTGCTGCTCTGTGTTCCTTCAGATGGATTTCTCATATGAAAATGTGCTGTGATAGTGGATAACTTTTCCGGTATGCCTAAATGCCATGAAATTGATCTCAGCATTTTTCAGAGAAGAAGGATTTTAGCGTTTTTTATTTTTTCCATCCTTTCTTGTATGTCTCAGGCTTACAGTCCCCTGCAGCTTGAATGTATGTGTAGACACATGGTTGGAGGAGGAAGCTTGTGACTGTATTTGCAGTGGTAGATGCTGTCAGTAGAGCACATGTTGGTTGCCCTCAGAGGGCCACAGGGCATAAAGGCCTCTGCGTGCTGCCTGAACCTCAGCTGCACAGAGTCAGAGCCTTGGGAACCTGCTGTGTGTTGTGAGCTGCTTCTGTGTTGAAGTTAAACCTGCTCTGAACAGGAGCCTGCTGGCTGAAAAGGAGTAACTTTCAGTGTTCTGGATTAGGAATTGGTACTGAAGCAGTAGAATTCATTTATTTTTTTTAAACAAACTGGACTGGGCCTGTATCTCAGAGTACTTGCAATATCTACACATTGAAATGTAGAAGCTTTTGTGTCAGGGAAGTGACTCCATTTCTGTTTACTTAATGGCTTTTCCTTCGTAGAATTGCATTTACTTAGTGTGGCTCTTGAAAGTAACAGGAATACTGGTTCTCTGGTCTTTTGAAGACAAAACTAATTTTTGTGATCTCTCTTCTTCCCGTTGTTTGGTTTAGAGGTAGCATGTGATAAATAATTGCAAGGATTTTAATTTGTAGCTACTTCTGCTTGTGTGTAAACCTTTAGTAGGATATAAGTCATCCCAAACCCTTTGTCCAGTTTTTCTCGCTTTTCTGTGTAACTTAAAATGACAGATCTCTTCTTTGTTGATCAGCATATATTCATTATTACACTATATTCATATTATTATCTGCTGTTCTTCAGGAGCTGCAGGTTATCTTTGTCAGGTGGTGCAGAGACAAGTATTGTTTATTAACTGGTCATATTTACCCACAGCTTAGAAAAAAAAGTAAGAGATATTGTGCATAAAGCTTTCTGGGACTGTCTGGAAGCTCAGCTAAAGGAAGATCCACCAACTTATGACCATGCAATTAAACTACTGGGAGAAATTAAAGAGGTGAGATGATGTCATATCGAGGGAAATTACCGAATTTGAGTAGCTGCGTTGATATGAATGAGCACAAGTGGCTGAAGTTTGGCTTTTCATGAGGGACTTCCTTAATCTTTTTCACTACTGTATCATTATCTGTGAACATATACAAGTTGTATGACCCCAGAGGAGAAATTTGAATGTAAAAACAAATGCAAAACAATGTAAGAAGATTAAAAGGAAAGTAAAACTAGTTTCCTCCTATCAGGCTTCCTTCATGTTATGACTGTAGTATCTGTACTACAAAGTATTTACCATTTAGTAACTTCAGTATCATAAAGAGTGAGGGAAAACATTTGGTGAATGGTTGGTTAAAAAAAGAAAAAAAATCTCCACTCATAAAGGGCAATTAGTTTAAATAAAAAGTGGTTCAGTAACTGTTTTGATCCTTGTAGTAGTCTTTGGTATGTAGAACTAACACACTGTTAAAAACTTTCCATTTCAGAATCTCCTGTCTTTCTTGTTGCCTGGTCATACTAGACTGAGAAACCAGATTACAGAAGTTCTTGATCTGGATTTGATAAAACAGGAAGCAGAAAATGGGGCCCTTGATATTGCTAAGTTGGTCGAATTTGTTATTGGGATGATGGGGACTCTCTGTGCTCCAGCTCGAGATGAAGAAATTAAGAAGCTGAAAGATATTAATGAAATAGTTCCTCTGTTCAGGTACTGAAATGGTATTGATTAGTCACATTGAGAGTGCCTTCAATAATTTTATGGGGGCTGGGGGGAGGGAGGGCCGGTCCAGCAGGGCAACCTGCAAATCTCTGTAAGAAAAGGGAGTGATAGGGCTGTAGTTGTGGGTGTGAAGGGGGGAGAGGCTACAGAGGTCTTTAACAAGGACCATCTTTGTTCTGGTGAACTGGAGTATTTGGCTCCCGCATGTCAGTGAAGGACATTTTCTTAAATGCCAAGTGTGTATAAGCTGTAAGATAGCAGGTGAATGGGCAGTTTGTATTAGAATGAATAGCAACAGCAGAAGGGGGTGGTGGTGGGAAGAGGAGCAGCATAGGAAAAAGGTGTTACTGTTCCCCAACCAGTTCATCCTTTCCCCTCAAGTGGAGCTCTCTCTCCTACCCAGAGGCTTCTGCTCTGGCGCCGTGTTCTCAGCTGAATAGTTGCTGCCCTCTTCTCTTCCCCTTTCCCTCTCCCCCTTCCCCCACCCCCAAAGTTGGTAAAGTCAATTCCATGGAGGCATTTTTACAGAAGACCAAGATTTATTTCCTGCTTTGAACAGACACAGACACACACATGCTTGCTCCATCTCTGCCCCATGTTCTTACATTGTTAAACATCCTGTTAATGTTCCCGATGTATGTTTCTGCTCTTCCCTTACACAGTCTGTAATAAACCTTGTCAATAGTATCTCTCAAACATCTGCAGCCTTGAATAACTTTTTCTGTTTGTTTGTTTAGAGCCATTTTCTCTGTGTTAGACCTAATGAAAATGGATATGGCAAACTTCGCTGTCACTAGTATTAGGCCAAAATTAATGCAGCAGTCTGCTGAGTATGAAAGAAAGAAGTTTCAAGAGTTTCTTGAGAAACGGCCAAGTATGACTTTGTTCCTTTCTTTCTTCCCCTCTGCCCTCCCAGTGAACTGCATGCTTTTGCTTGTAGATCATGCGAAGAAATCAGATTTTTCATTAAGTTCTAGATTTCATATGGTAAATGACAGCTTGTGCCCCAAAACTGTGGTTTGACAAAATCTTCCAGAACAACAGTTCTGCACTTCATACACTGCAGTTTAGTTTCATTTCAGTACCGTGTAGGGCATAAATCATCTCACCTCTGATTTCCTGTAGCTGCATGGTTTTAATTGTCTTAAATGTTCTGCTTAGTCCAATAAGTGAAATGCATGTCAGTAACTGATATCATGGTTATTAGTAACTAATGGGATTATTTAGAAATCATTGGTGAAGAAACCTAACTTTGAAAAGGAATTTTCTTAACAAGATTTTTTTTCCCACTACTCCGCAGATTCTTTAGACCTTGTCACAAGGTGGTTGCAAGAAGCAGCAGATGATCTTGTCAAGCTGAGATGTAAAATGTTGCCTCCCCACTGTAGCAGTGATGGTGCCACTGGTGGAGCTTCCGCCTTGTGCTCCACTGCTGTACAAAATCAGGCCTATCTGAACCTCCTGAAGTGGGACCATGTGAACAGGCCTTTCCCAGAAGTAGGTTATTTAACAGAAAAATGCATTTCTGGGCTTGTTCTACTTTTTCTGTTTCTGGCATATAACAGAAGCTTGTTTGGATTTATAGCCTTGTAACAAGTACAATACTAAAACATCCCTTGATTGAGGGCTTTTGTAGCTCTTCTAATGGTGCTGCTTTTCAGTATTGAAACTTAGTTGAGAAAGAGGAGTTATTTAATTTTGTTCCTGTTACTTGCCTGCTGAGCACATACTGCTCTTTTCTGTGTCTTTGTCTTGCTGTCACTGGTGTGGCTAGGTGGGAATTGCAGTGTCACATCACAGCCCAGTGTGCTGACTTCACTGTGTGCCGGCTTCCTCATTCTTTGCAGACGGTGCTAATGGACCAGACCCGCTTTCAGGAAATACAGCTGGAGCTGGAGCAGTGCCTCTTGACTGGGACAGTCCTTCTGGTCACCTTCAGTGCAGCAGGCCCGGCACTTGCTGACATGCCTGGATTTGCTGAGAAAATCAAAACCATTGTCAAGGTGCTGCTGACGGGAATCCATCTGCCGTGAGTACTGAATAGTCCTCACACAGGCGCTGGCATAGCTGTTCTCACCCTAGTAAATCATCAGCTTAAGACGCTTTATGGCTGTAGAATATGTCAGAGGAAGTGATGAGGGCTTTTTATGATCCCAGGCTGACAGTTTTTGTTCAGCTTACTCAGACAAAACCATCTTTTCTTGTGTGTTCTTTTGTGACCTCTACGTACTCCTTTATTCAGAGGGTTTTCCTTGATGCCTTTTTGGCACATGAGAGCACCAGCAGCTAACCATGCTCACCTTTTGTGCCAGGCTCCCTCAAAAACTTGAGTGTGGTACAGTAAGATGCTTGCAGATACAGAATGGTTGCTGTAGACATTATGGGTTGATGACTGGTTTTTGCATTAGAACTGTCTCTGAGGGCAGAAGGGTCAGCTCTTATTTATGTGGATTGTTCAGGCTGGAAATCTTTAATGCCGTCTATTCTACCTGGTTTTTTCTACCTGGTCTATTCTACCTGGTCTCTCCTGGTTTTATATCTCAACTTTATTTTTCATATATACATATATACGCATATATAAAAAATATATTATTCTTTATAGTTCTGGGTTTATCTGGATTACACTTCTTCCATTACATTTGATAAATAAGGCAACTGTAATTGGATATTATTTTATCCAATAATAAAATATCCAACTGTAAAAAATATATTTTTATAGTTTATTTTCTAAAGGTGGGGAAAAAAGGCAACTAACTCCTGTAGTTCAGTAACGCTCTGCTCCACATTCTCCAGCTCCTTTAACCTGAAGGAATCTTTGGCTACCACGGGTGAGAAGGTGTGTGCTGAAGTTAACACCTGCCTCTCCCAGCATGGCTTCACACCGCTCTCAGCTGAGCGAGAGACTGTACTTAAAGGACAAATCCAAGCGGTGGCCAATTCGGATAACACCATATGCAAGTTAATAGGTATGCTTGGACAAAACCACTCTGTCCTCAAGTGACCACTTGTCTGTCTTTGCACATCTGCTGGTGGCATGACATGCATGGTTCCTCATTTAATAAGCTTCAAATGCTCGTTTGCTATGTTCAGGCTTTCTGTACATTACATGAGAGTACACTATTTCTAATTGACTCTCTCTTTTGAAAACAAACCAAACCCTTGGTCCAATTTTTCCAGATTCTCGAATTCAAAAGTTTCTGGAGAATTACCTTGCATCTAGTCACCAGAAATCATTGCCTGCTGTTCCTGGAGGACTAGGCCCTATTCAAAAAGAGCTGGAAGAGATTGCTGTGAAGTATGTTCGTCTTGTCAACTACAACAAAATGGTCTTCAGCCCTTACTACGATGCAGTCCTTGACAAAATACTGACTAAGGAAGAATACCAACTTGCAGTGAAGTCAGAAGAATCCTAAAACCAGTTTGTATGCTACCAGTACGGTATTGTCAGCTATTTTAAACACTTGCACCAATATTTGTCTAGGAAAACAGCTTCCCATGTAAATACTGGTTCCTTTTAATTCACTAGTGATGACTGATGAGGAAAATACCTGAGATCCAAAAGGGGTTCTGAAATAAATGGTGAGAGAGACACGCATTTTTCATGTAAGTATGCAACCTGGGTGGGGGAATGTCTTGGTACTTTTCTGGCTGCAATTTTTCAGCTGGTGCTAAGTAGGACAAGTTTAAGAATCAAACTTTGTATTTAAGTAAGTGGCTCATTTTAGGGCATTTTACTCTAATTTACTGTGAATTTAGTTTAATTAATTCAGAGCAGATTAGCTATGGGGTGATTTGACTTAAAATAATAAATAAATCTTACTTCAAAGAAGGAAGCTAAAATTCTGGATAAGAGAAAAAACAAAGCCAAACAGCACTTTATTGTAACATTATGGTCAGTGTAGTAGGCTACTAGTTTTTTCTGCATTTTACTGCATTTTTAATAGCATTTTTTTGCTGTTTACCTGCAGATGTTACACAAGACATAATATATTTTTGTAGTAAATTTTCTGGTTATTGGGTAACTGTCCTCTGCTATGTACAGTACTTCCAAAGGTGGCAATCTTATAGATTGCAGCTGTATTTATCTCTTGTAAAGACTTCAGAAGGGCAGAGCTAAAATGTTTTGATATAAGTGGCATTTCTTACCTTTTTTTTTTTTTTTTTTTTGCTAGCAGTTTACTCGTTTTTATGTGAAATACTCATTTTCAAGGGACTCTGTCATTTTCTGAGGGCAGATTTCAAGCGTGTGACACTTTAGGCTGAAAGTTTTACTTGTGTTTTTAAAACTACAACTGGAGATGGTTGCATTTTCAATCATATCTTCAAAACTATCCTGGAAGTGCAGAGCACTCTCGGAAGTATAAGTGATCTTGATGCACTGTGAGAAGTGAATGATTTACTGATAGTTTGAACATACAGGGAATATTTTCAGTAGAAGATTTTTTTCACTTTGTAGAGGTGTTCTTGAAACTTAAAATAGTTGCAGGTCTTGAATGGAGTTAGCTACATGTTGTATAGAGGAGCATTCACAGAGGAGCTCAATGACTTTACAGCCTTACTGAGATTTCAAACTCAGCCAGGAGGGAGGTACATTTGAAATTTTCCTCTGGCTGACCACTGTGCTGTGCTACAGTTATCAAAATTTGATGATTTCATGAAAGCCAAGTTCATAGTTAGAAACAGTAAGTGTCCCAAGTACTACTAGACTAGCCAAAAGAGAATGTGCTGGTGTCTTAAAAGCCATGAAACCAACAAGTTATGTAAAATAAATAAATGAGGGCCTTTTATTGCTCATATCCAGGTTCATTTTATCAATCAAAATAATAGAACTTCTAGAAGGAAGCACTTGATCATGAATCAGTGCTGATGTTTCCCTTTCTAGTTTTCCTTTAATTGTCAGTGTCGATATAGCTGCTCTGACTTTGAGTTTGGAGGAAGGTGGGTTAAGTAAGACCTTTTATTCCATGTTAGCCTATGCAACTATAAACCAAATCTTTTCTCAGTCATTACAAACCCTGTTCCCCAAAGGAAAAACCACACCAAAGCCCTGTAAGAGATCAGCAGCTCAGTCAAGTTATTTTTCTTTTGGCTAAAGTTACTTGGATAGTAAAATGTGATCTGTCTTTGACTCTTTGATAACTCAAAAATGAGTAGGTTTGGTTAGCCAGAAAAGTAAGTTCTGAGTAGGTTTTTGGTGTGGACTGCTTCATTGTCTGAATCAGTACAGGATACTACAGAGGTCTTCAAGATCGCTGCATCTGCTTACTGTACTTTGTTATTAGTGCAGGATCCACCTCAAAATACAGCCTATAGCTCTGCAGCTCCAACAAGGTAATTCAGTTGTCTGTGTAAGCGCTAACAGAAAAAAAGAGCTAACAGAAACATTATTGCTAGAGATGTATAACCAAGACAAAGCTGTTTTCATTTTTGTTAAATGAGAGTTGCAGAAGTTATACATTGCTGCTGTTGTTTTATATTTTAGCATTGTCTATAAGCTGCCATTACAGGCCCCTGTGGAATTACGCATACTACAGAAATTTAGGTGCTGTAGGGGATGATCTCCAGGATGTGAGGAAGAACAACATAATGATGAAACAACATACTTAGAAAAGCAGAATGACTGGGACTGCATTATAGATAGATAAAATTGTACTTGCTCAATCCAGGAGATGGCTGCTCCCACTTGAGGAATTCATGGTCCAGATGGCTGTGACGATCAGCTCCTGCTTACTCTGCCATCGAAGCACAGATTGTGCTGCAGGCTCGATGCAGTATGCCCCAGCTCTCCTTGCAGCAGGGGCTTGATCCTAAGGCTTCACATGGAGAGAAGTGCAGTACCTGCCACTGGCTCCAGTTTTGCCTGCGGGGGTACAGGCAGTGGGAGTGGGTGCCTAGGTGAGTGGTGGGTGTTGTGGGCCTTACAGCAGCAAAGATCTAAATAAATGCCCATGAGTGCAAATCACCTTAGTGGCTTTGGTTTTTTTTAGTGATAGCAGTTGACAAATAGTTTCTCTACATCCTCTTTAAAAGAAAAAGGGAGATATGATTAAGTGGCAAAGCAAAGAAGAAATTCTATGACTGATAAGGCCAGACCTTACCTCCATGGGAACATAGTTCTATGGTTACGCATAGGCTGTTTCACCTTTTAGTCCAGTAGACAGGAGCACTGACTGGTGTCATCTCTGCTGCTGGTGGTGGGAATGTCTGTGTGTCTGAATGTCCTGTAGTCCACAGGGATTCTTATGGTCTCAGCATGGTGAGTGCAGTTCTGAATAGCCTGTTACAAGTTAAAAATCTACAGTATGTGTAGAAACTGCTTCAAAAGTTCATATAGTGGTTTTGTTAGCTTGTTTGATAATACCAGGTTAAACTGCTTTGCTAATATATTAACATTGAGCTTTGTACCTTAAGTGGAAGACCAGTGCAGTTATTCAGGAACAGACTGTGTGAGCTAGTACTCCTGGACAATCCACATTAGAAATATGTACTGAGTTTGTCTTACAATGCTGTCTTCTTTAAACAGTCTGGAATTAAAGGCAAAAGTATACTGTATCCTCTAGAACAAATGGAAAAAAAGCTAATTCTAATATGTATGCTCTGATCAATTTCCTGTGATGGTCCTAATAACATTGCTTTTGAAGTGGCTGAGTCATATTTAAGAAGTAACTTGTTGTGTTTGAATAAAACCAGAATGAGGCATGATGTTCTGGATATCCTTTTATTTTAAAGGAATGTTTCTTTCCATTTTCAACTACAAAACAGGTTCCATACATTCTGCCATAAATAAAAATGAACAATAAGGCAGGAACTACATGAACAAACTGAGAACAACTGTTTTCCAGAAAATGTGAATTAAAAATGCTTCACAAGTATAAGCCATCCAGTTTTTAAAATAAAACTGTTGAGAACCCACCAGATCTCAAGTGGTAGATGTGAACACCTTTGAAGAACAAAATGCAGTTTTGACATTTTGCACTTTTGGTTCTGAAAACCTTGACTTGTTCAGAGCACGTTCTAAGGTTGTTCTGGCTGTTTTCGGATCAAGAACCATAGGAGAAAAGAGGCACCACAGTAACAAAACCATTTTCAAGATTTACTTTTGTTTGCAGCTGTCCCTTTTAAATGCCTGACTTTTAAGAGACTGACAGACTCAATGCAAGTCTTTGTCTGTCACAGCAGAACTCCAAACTTGTTTCACCGGATTCGCTTTTGCTGTCGTGCTCTGTAAATGTCATGTACAGGGGGAACTACAGATCCTTTCTCCTCGTCGTCATCAGAATCCTCGTGTGGCCTCTTAATAGCCTTGTTGAGCATAGCATTGTTTTCCACAGGTCCATTGCCTTCCACAGCTATTTCAGGTAGGCCTCCGGTAATTACCCGCACAGCTTCATCAACAGCTGCAGAAAGAGAAAAGGATTTGTTTCATTTGCAAAACTTAACCTCTCCAATTAGAAATAAGCATGTGAACAGGGACACCAAGGCAGGTACATTGTGGAGATTTCTGGAACATGAGACATTTTCCTACCCTGTTCTCCCATAAATGTTAAGAATTAAGTCCTGACTGTGGAAAATTCTAAGCTATGGCAGCACTAATTATAAAGTAAATGCTGCTGCTTCAGCATGAGACCTCCCTTTACACAAGAATTGAGGTCATTTGCAAGCTTAATAAAAGAGGAAAGCCTGCAGGGGAAACAGTGTAAGTTGTTCATGATTCATCAGAAAGTATGCATACAGAGCAAGTCAGTGTCTGCTTATCAACAAAGAGGGCTTCAAAAATTCCATGTGTAATTTCAACGGATGTTTTATTTTCACTCTAAAAGAAATTAAATCCCAGCTTGTGTTCTCGCTGATCATTTGCTCCTGAAACTAACAGAGGGAATGAAAGTCATAGTTTATGTGAAGCCTGGAGTATGGATCTGTCCTGGTTTTATGTTTCAGAACTTCACCTCTTCTGTAGGAGCTCAGAAAACACTGCTCTTCAATTGTTCTCAAGCACCCCATCAATGTGCATTCAGAGTTATGCCTTCCAATGAACTCCCCATACTGCAGATGTGCAATTTACTGCTATGGCTACAATGCTGCTACAAATAACACCTTGCTTCTTTTAAAGGATATTCTGAAAATCTTAATGTTTTTCTTTTAATGGTTACCATCAGAAAGTTATTAAAGTAGAAGCTAGTGATTTTTGACTTCTTGATCTTCCCACAGTTAAATGTACAAATGTCTCTATGTAGATTCCAACCTACAAATACAGCTAATTCAACAGTACACTCTTAAATAATAATTATACACCTGTAAATGAGGTCTGGGTTTTAGACAGCAATATTCATACGTAAAACAAAGTCATATGCAGCACTATCACAGACTCCAGAGCCAAGAAATAACTTACTGTCTGGCAGTTTGCATCTTCTAAATATCTCCATGAGCTCATCCACTTGAACAAAGGGACCCTGATTTGTTACCAAAGAAGAAAGATTATTTTCAATGGAGTGATGCACACTGTGGTTCTGTCAAAGCAGAATCTCTTCTACAGCTTGAGAATTCATTAAAACAAACCTGAAAGCAAACAGGAGGTGGCAGGAGCTTCATAAGAACTACGGCTGCTGGTGGAACAGGAAACACACCGCCTGGGACGGGATGTAAACCTGGAGCTGAGGATAGAAAAACTATGAAGGCAGTGCAAGACAGCTAGACCTGAACTGCTTTAGCAGCACTATTATTTGATACAAGTAATTACTAGCCTGTCACACTTGCCTCTACTAATTACATAATGTTTAGTCAGTGATCTGAAGTCTATGAGCAGTATGTATAACTGCTTATTACCATTTACCAGACCCCAAACTTCTTGTACTTACTGCCATGTGACCTTAGTATTAAGTAAAATACTGCCTTTAGCAATCCAATTAAATAACAGCCTCAAATTTAAGTACATGTTTGGGTGACTGAAGACTAGGAAAGTCTGTGATTAGCTTTGCTAGGTTAATAACTTGCCACTGGGTGAAATAAAACCCCATCTGACTTACGTGCTAAGTGTCGTGGCTGAAATGGAATCATTTGTTGAGTGTCCGGTTTTGGATATTCGGGTTTTCTGTCCACCTCATCTTTGAGAACAGGCACGATGGAAGGTGCAACCACAGGGTCTGGAATTACAGCTGACAGCTTGGCACGAGAGACGTCCTGTGAAAACCAATGAGAGAGCCCTGAGCTTGGCAGGATGATACTACGTGTTTAAATAACAGAACAAAACCAGCCCAGGCGCTTATTCGCACTCTTGTCAGTTCACTGTAAGTTCAGATGTCCTGTTAGAAGACCATCTGGGCAAAGCTTGCATGTTTTCATCAAACATTTTAGTCCTACAGTGTCCCAGCTGGGAGTGGAAGCACTTGGTTTTGTTATTGAATGGGACTGTGTTTGTCATTATTGACTGGCTCCTGGTTTTTGGGTTTAAAAGATTTAGGTGAACAGGTGCAGACCACTAGGCCTTCGCAGCTATCACTTCTCCCTCATTTCATTCCCTAGATTGCTTTAGCTGGAAAAGAAATAAAGCATAAGGCAGTCAGCAGGCATGCAAAGCATCAGTTCAAAGAGGATTATATTTTGGCATGTTACAAGCAACAGAAATCAGCCCAAGGGCTGAATGCTCTTGGGAATGTGCCACCTCGCATGCATTTAGCAAGACATACTCTCACTTCAAAATAACTTCGTCCTGATCGGGTTAAAAGTATTCAGTGGCTCAATGTGGCTCTTGTTTCCACCTATCATTACTATTTATTATTTATTTAGTATTATCACTATTATTTTACAGCTGTGTGAGGACAATGATTCAGCTGCTTTTCTAACCTTGATGACTTCTGTATTTTTCAAAAATTACTTTTCTGTGCAAGAAAAACAGCAACCGAGACTTCACATGTCTGAGACATGAAGGCTCTCTGCCTGGTCATGCCAATGGGAAACAGCAGTTCCTCAGCGGAGCTGTTTCTGTTTGTCTGACAGATTGTTTTACATCATGCTTAAAAAACATAATAAAATCAACATTTTATTCCATTCTAGTGGTTTTCCACATGACTAAAATAGCAGTTAAAATACACGTGGTCAGAAATGAGATGGGAGACCACCAGCTACATGTGTATGGCCTAGATTTCCAGTTGTGAATAGCAACACAAAAGCACTTAGCCATAGTGAACAAGTGAAGAAAATCAGGCAGCTACTGATCCCTGGTAATTTTCCTCAGGCATTTTGCAGCAGCCATTGGGACTGCAGTACGTTTGGTTTGATAATGAAGTGAGCAGAGTTTCCATACAGATGACCTGACTACAGAGTTCCAAAAGAATTTTGTTTTTTGAAGGAGCTCAGGTTTCGGTCAAGTGGAAGCCTGTAGCTGCTGCAGGATGATGGCATTTTCACATGGACCTCTTCATGGGAAGATGAGAGGTAAATACGAACACCAGAAGTTAGTCATGTTCCTTGCTGCTTTCTGCCTCTGGCCAGCAATGCCCAACAAGGCAAGGAGGAGGAGGAGGCATACCAGGCCTGCTTGACCTGCTTTACTGTCAAGGGAAGAAAAGTCAGGCAAGCTGTAAGCAAGGAATTGCTTGAGTTTGCCAGGATTGAAAAGAGCAAAAGTAGAATTAAGTGTTCTTATCCACTTACTTACCTTGTATCCAAGAGCCTTCAGTTCACTAGTAGAGCAAGGGTACAAATCCATGAACTTGTACCTGTCTACCAGCAGAGCTGTTTCTTTACCCTCATATTCTTCCTTGAATGCTGTAAACCTCCGTTTTTCCACTTTCAGTATACTGGCCAGATCACCAATGTTACTTTCAAAAGCTAAAAACCGAGCCCAGATTTCCCTGTAAAACATAAACAGACAGCTGCTGAAGGAGGAAGAATCACTGATCACAGCCCAGTTAAAAAACACACGAGAGGAAAGATTCAAAGTGGGCAATCAGGGAACATGTGGGTAGTTCTATTATTTCGTTTAGATGCATCTGTAAGATGTGTTACCTTCCCAGGGCTCTATATGTTTCTGTAAAACTTTCAATCTATTGAAATGGATCATAAAGGACTTGGTTATGGTAAAGAAAAGACTACTGGTGTGACTTCAGCCTCTGAGGTAAGCTGTCACCGTCAGCGCAAGATGCACGAATAGACTTCTCTCATCCTGCTACACAGAATTGCACTCTGATCCTGCTCTGTGAGGGACTTTTCAATATAGATTGTGATTTAGTTCATCTGCACAGAATAGCATAGTGTAGCAGGCAAGAGCAACGCCCTGTAGCACAACAGGCAGCACTTTGGAATTTTAGAGAGCCCAAAATATATATAGTTATTGCTCATTTCTCTGTGGAAAATGTCAACTAAAGCAACATCTGGCCATGTTTCTGGAGTTGATTCAACTTCTATTTTAGCTTTGGAGTTCACCTTCAAAGAAGATTCACCTTTCAAATTCTAGGTTTTTTCTCACTTTTAAATGGACATAAAAGTACTTCTCATGAAAGGTAAGAACTGAAGTACAGAGTGAATGTGCACAGCAGTGCCACATCTAATTCCGTAGTTCTGCTGCCTGCATCTACCAGAACACTGGTGAACCCTTGGACTGCAAAGGGTTCGGTAAACATTTTTTCAGAGAAGTAAGCTTAACAAGTAGTAATGAAAGTCTGGCGATGAGTGGTTAATCCAAGTCTTTCCTGGGTCTTTCCCTGTTTTGTGTTCAGCTGTCTGGGAGTCATTCAGATTCTCCTCAATAAATTCCTGACTTGCCTTCTCTAACGGAGGTGATGTTCTTGACTCCCTCTCCCCATCTACTTAAAGCATCCCTGGTGAGTGATGTACGTCAATAGCCATGCCACCTGCTCAGACCACTGCATGCTTACTGTGCAGGAGACTTTTGCACTCTATCCTCAACAATCCTGTGTCAACGAGGTTTTAAAGTCAATAACTTGATGAATTTCTCTGCAAGTGGAATAGGGACTTCCACAAATCTGTCACAGTACTTGCTATTTTATACCACATGAAGAAGGGAAGGAACATCTGCACCTAATTCTGTCCTGCTGTTCATGTTTCTAATTTCTTTGGGATGTTTGTAGTTGAAAGGGGTTATGTATCTCTTTTAGTGTAGTGAAACTGCTTTTGCGGACGTACCCAGATTTCTCAGGTGGAAGGCTCCCTGAAGTTAAAACGCGTTCAAACAAAACTCTTGTATTATTGTCCTCTTTAAAAATAGAAAAAAGAAAAATCACACTGAGTAAAATATATTAAAGGCAATTTAAAATCATGTCCATTCAAAGAAATGTGTACACTGGATTAAATATAAGGCTGACATTCTAATACCTGGATTTGAAGTTCAGTAAAGTAGGAAGAAAGTCTGAAGGCCTACATAAAACTTTACCAGCATTAAATTCTACTGTGAATTTGTGATTTGAAAGTCTATTTTTGTTGATAGCCACAAACCCATCCTACCACGGGTTCTTTTATAACAGCACAGCTATTCCTTGGCATTTTTTCAGGATCTCTGGGTTTTTTCCCCATTTTCTGTAATTATAGCAGCTTATCTTGGTAATTTAAAATTTGGCATTTCAATTCATTACTTCCCTTTTAAATGAGAACAATAGTAATGCACTTCTATATTCCTTGGAAGTCCTCCCAGAAGTATGAGACCTGGCTGGTGGTTTTGGTCTTAAACCTGCTGGCTTCCGCCCTGTCTCTGCATGTTTTGTAATTTCTTACATTTACAGGAGTTCAGAGACCAATTTTCTTGTTTTTCAGTAAGGTCAGCTGGGTTGCTGACACACAGCAATACACTGGCAAATCTTAAGGTAATTTTTCCTAAAGGCAGTCTATGGAAAGGCATTGCAAATACTCATGTAGACCTGAAATAATTCCTCACAAAATGCAATATACTTTGACTTGCAAAAGAGCTCTGTTCATGGCTCACAGAACTAAAAAAAAAAAAAGAAAGCTTTCAATCTTTTCAAACTTTTAGAGCCTGAAAAAACAAAGGTCCTGCAGTCTGACAGGGTGCCTGCAGAATGCACCAGGAGGTCAAGATCCCGCAGCAGAGCTACCTGCAGCCACTGCTCATTCCAGCCGCACGGAGGCCAGCTCACAAACCTGAGCTAGGCAGAGGAAGAGACTGGGATGAACTGCTCTTCTCTAGCTCCCCATGAAATGAGGACCAGGGCAGTCCCACAGGAAGGTCTTTACCAGCCCCTGCTCCCCACAGCAGCACAGGCTTCTTATCACTGTGAACTCTTGCACCAGGGAATCCCACACAGAGACCTTCCACCACCTCCACCACCCCCTGCACAGCTGTTGCTGTGCCCATGTCCTGCTCTTTGCATCCAAACCAGTTCCCCAGCAACTTCCGAGCAGGACCGATATTTGCAACACTGCTTTTACATCCTGCTCATCTCATCTATTTGAGGAGAACAAATTCACATTAATTCTAGTCAGGACCAACTAATCCATCACTTCTCTTCAGAACTTCTTCCTCAGGATTTGGATTTTTCGGTGTCCTTCTCACTGCTCACAACAGATGCTGTCAAACTGCTGCAGTGCAAGCAGCAAGTTATAGTTTGGAAAGTTCACTCTCCTCTATTCGGCAGAGTCAAGATCTAATTCAAGATCTGTACTTCTGGAACTTCAGTAAGGACAAACCAGCAGGTTTGGTTTTCAAATTAATTGCTGAGTTTCATGAAGAGGTTTCACGGCTCTTCAAGAACAATTAAAACTAAAATATAAAATGTAAACTAAATTATAAAACCTTGGCCTTTAAACTCACAGAGAAGACAGATGAATGTTTCACTGGACCTCTCAAAGCATAAAACTTACCATTAAGATGAGAAAGGTAGTCGATATATGCCAGTACATATTCTGGAATGTCCCCGTATTTTTTCAGTCCTAGCTCAAAAATCTTGAAGGCCACAGACTTATCCTGCAAACATTTAAGAAGAAAACCATTATTGGCTTCGGTGAGCCACACACCCTCCTGACACTGCTTTAGTATCAGATGGAGCATCTATGATTACCTTACTACAATAATACTCCATTAAAGCTGCTGTAACGTAGACGTGATGGCGGGTACGGGTATCCTCTCTTGCTTTCTTAAATATCATTCTTCCAGATTTTATGCCTTCTGCTCGCCTTGCAAATTTCATATATTGGATATAGACCTAAGGTGCATATTAATGTTTATATAGCATCGGTCCTGACAAAGAATACTAGAATATAAAAGAGTCCTTTACTATAGCTGAAATAATCTTTCCTCACAAAACACAACTAAAAAGTTGTAACAGAAACAAGACTCTATTGTGCCTCCGTGGCGTTCTGCTAGAAATTCTGAGGCAAAGCTTTTTATATACTTTTTTTGGGTTTTTTTAAAATGGAATATACCCAAGACTGATGCCCTGAAATGCCAACAGTTCATACACAGATTTTTCAAGGAAGGGGAGATGAATGTAATTTACATAAACTGGTGCCTTCAAGAAACTAGAGGCTTACTGTAAAAACTGTAACTTCCCAATGAAGTTAAGACACCCATAAGGCTAAAGAACAGCCCAAAGGCCTGATGAAGCATTTTACTGTCCATTATACAATCAAAGATACAAACCGTCCTACAGATATTTATACCTGATCAAGGAAATAATGAATGTCCTGTTTAATTCAGTTGCCAATTTGTGATCTGCATTTCTTTGGGATTTAACTTTCCTCCACTCTGAATTAGATCACAAATAAGAACATTTTCAAATAGGAGGAACTAGTACATCTTTTCTCAGAAAACAGGCACTTGGGAAGCACTGTGATGTGTCTTTACAGACTAGAAAGTGTCAGTAAGGGATACCTTTCCTCTGACCCTGACCCATTGTTTAATTTTAGACCCTAGACCTTCATTTTCCTTCTCATGCATTGTCATGTCTATTTATAAACTAAATGACTTTCTGAGGGCAGGTCACTTCTCACACCATTTGTTCTGTGCTACCACAGCTGGCACTACAGACAGTGTTGTTTATTACAGAACTTAAGCAGCTGTACAACAATACTCCTTGATACTAATATGGTGCATTACAAATTTATATACAAGCTACATGTACACAGGATGATGTATTTCAGCATAGGAAGAACAACGGGCAAAAGCAACGTGCTTTTAATCAGTTAAGGGGAGGCAAAGCACAATTTTATTTATTTGAGCCAACAAAACACACACTAATTCTTATGAGCTGTATCATGAAATCTTTAATACCGTATATCTTCATTGCTTGTCTTAAAAGACTTTCCAAAAGAGAGAGGACAAAACTGCACGACTTGGTGCATCTAAGTGGGTTAAAGGCTATAATAAATCACCCTTGCTGAAATGTTAATCTAATTCTGTCCTCTCAGCACATCTGCTCAATCACCCTGTGACCCAGTGAACTCCTGCAAGTACTTCCCCATTATTTGTGTGCACTCAAGTGACTATTAGTGCAAATGTGGAAAAACTCAATGCTATGGTCATCTTACCAGGGTGGGATCAATGTCTTCAATAGCCAGGAGCCGGTTATATATGCTGTGTACTTTCTCATACTTCATACGACTCTAAGTAAATACAAAGGAAATACAGACTGTCTGGTAATACTATTACAAACCACCTGCAAGAATGCAAAAATCAATCTGAAGGAAAACCTGCAATATTTCTGTTCCCTTTCCCCCCCAGTTGAACACTATGTCAGTCCCTTTATGCCAGGCTGCATTTTCTCTCATGCAGTCACTTCTTTACTTCCCACATTAATTTCTCACCAGTGCTTATGTACAGGGTTTTCAAGAGTTTCTGATGTCTTTTTCCACACTTTAGTAATACTGCAGCAGAACTGGGATTGTATGTGTTTGGGATAATAAGACTGTTTCCTTTACCTCTATCTAAAAGTAATATGCAGACAGCTAGGAAAACCCCTTTCTTTCCTCTCCAACATTCACATTTCAAATCATCCATTCTGTTCCCTGCCAGTTGCAGCCCTCCAAGCTTTATTGTGCAACCTTAAAAACCCTAAATAGCTGCACTGAAAGCCAAAGAAAGCTTTTTCTTTAAAAGTCAAAGGTTTGGGTTGTTTTGGGTTTTTTGTTGTTTTTTTTTTTTTTGCTGCTGTCCTCAGGATCCTCCTGCAAAGACTCTTCCATGTTATGCTAAGTGGGCAAAGTATATCCTGCAGAGAACTCCACAGTCCTTATCTGATCAGTGGAAAATGGACTTTATTCATGGTGGCTCATGTGCAAACCCAGCCAATGTCAGGGCATAATTATTCATTAGCAAGGCTGTGCAGCAAGGTGGCAGCCTGGGTAAAGAGATTTCTCAGGAGAACCTGCCATCCTCCATCACAGTCATGCAACGACAAACATCAAACCCCCAAGAATTAGACACGAAAGGTGTCCTTTATCCCCATTTTCAAAGTGAAGAAGCTGATGCTCCGGTAAATATAATAAGCCTATCAAGCTTGCAAGCTCATAGCAATTTGAGAAATACAGTTAATATTTAAGTGGAAAGACAGTAGATTTTCAAAATTTTTGTACTGAATACAATGGATTTTTTCTCTCCAATTTGTCAGCCAAGTATCAGAAACACTGAAAGAGAAGAATCAGTAAGTTACTTCTGTAGACTTCTGTGTACTCAGTACGTTTCAAATAGATGACATTATCGATGGGAGATGTCTTTGGGTTTTAAAGTCAGTACATCACTATTTTTGCTCACCTCTTCATAATCTGCATATGCAAAATAAAGAAGCATATTCTTCTTTAATAAAGTGCTGATCGCTCTTTCATAAATATTAGCAGCCTCATCACTGAAAAGTTTAGCATTGTTCATGTCCTGTTGTAAAATAAGTATAATATAATTGTTCAGCATCTATGACAAGGCAGGCCAATCTATGGAATATCTTCTATGTGTGAGAAGTCCCAGTGAACTTCCATGCAGTGCTCCAATAAAGAGATAACATCTCCCCAGTACCTAAAGAATCACGAAGTCAGGCCAAACCCCACCCCCCAGACTTAAACCTGGCCAAGACTGAAATAGTTTTTCATAATTCTTATCTCAAAAGCAAATATTTTTAAATTCTGGACAGCTCATGGTGCTACGTATTTTTCATCCCCCCCTAGTTAGTTCTTAATTATTTGAGGAAAAATTAACAGTACACCACAGTGAAGTAATGAGGGAAGAAAGAAAACCACTGTCAATCTGCTTACCCCTTTTTCAGCTAGCAGTTTACTAGATTGCTCGAGGTACTGTGCAGCTTCATACCAGATATCTGGGTGATGTCCCAGAACCAAAAGGCATTGCTCATAGGCAAACATAACTGTGGGGAAAAGAAAAGAAATACCCCTTGTATTATGGCAGAAATGGTATCATTTTGCACAGTGGAAGTATGAAATACAAAAACCAGCAAACAAATTGGACAATACTAACACTAAATGGCTTCGAATACAAGGATTACAGTCTCATATTGCAAGGAATTTTATTAACCATAGCCAGCAGCTAAAACCTGTCTCCTCCCAGCAGAACCTATTCAAGAACATCAGCCACAGAATCTGGCTGTGATCCACCATTTCCTGACCTCCAGGGAAAGTTCAGTGGCACATGACCATAGCAACCCTCAGTTCAAGAAACTTGATCAACTTCTGCTCCAGACACTAAATCACATCATTAATTATGCTGGAGGTCATTAATGGAGCTAACAAATACAATTCTACATGTCCTAGCACAGTATCTAATTACCTCTTTTTGTTATGAGAGTTTGATCTTCTGTACGCAGTGGATTGCTCTTTTCCCACTGGATGTACTTCTTCCACATGTCTACCTGCTGAGCCTCTTGGGGGGTATTTTGTGGGGGGACAGAGGGAGCGTTGCGGTCCAGACCTTTCATCACTGTCTCATATTCCTGAAACAGTGAAGCAGCAATGTTTCTAACAACAGATTTAAACACTTTTAACACGTATTTCAGGTTATGCTTTATAAAACTGATACAAATATTATAGCATAGCAACCTCATTAGTCTAACACATGCTTTTATTTGAAAATAAGACTCAAGTTTAATGCTTGTTTGTAGAATTAAATAGAACAAAGGAAAATCAACACAAGGCTTTACCTTTGCTACACGTCGTGCATTCATATAATCTCTACTCCTGTCTTCAATCATCTTCTTAGCTAAGTGAATATTGATGCCCTGGAGAAAGGTGAAAAGAGGAACTGGGAATGTGCAATTTCACTTTAGAAATACTGAATCTCATTTCATACAGAAAAGGGCTTTAAAGGGGATGCAAAAGTGAGCAAGAAGGACAAGGTTATTCTAGAATACTACTGTGAAAGGTACTGCATTTCTCATAATAAACATGAGCAAGAACTTACTCATTAGAATTAACTCACTACTAAAAATCCAACTGACATAAAGCAACTCCTGTAGATTTTTATTCACTTACAGCTTTCAAAACCACAATGAAATTACATAAATCTGCTGGGGGAGAAAGTAGAAAAAGACTATTTGTGATTTACATTTTTCCTTTTCAATCACGGGCTGTCAGTCTGTGCCTAGTCAGTAAAGCTCCCTGCCTTGCTGCTCACCCCGTGGACACTGAGACAGTGTATGAGCAGCTCAGTGTTCTCTGACAAGCAGTAACAGATTGACCTCCCAGCTCAAAGCTCTCCCTTCTCTCCCATTCCTGAAGTAATTGACAGCTTTCACACCTGCCACGTGTGTACATCTTTCAGCTGAGAGACCTGAGACCCATCACTGCAAAAAATGACACCCCTCCAGGACTGCATGGCCGTGCAGAGAGCTCTGCCACGCTGCTGAGCAAGAGCAGTAGGGGATCTGGGGCAGACAGGCCCCAGGCACACCTCACAGCTCAGCTTCAGCAATGCAGGCCTGGTCACGGGGTCCCAGGCATGAACAACATCTCAAAGCACTGCTCTTACAGCAGGATAAGCAAACACCCTCCTGTTCATGCCTGCAACTGGGTGGAGTTTGCTGGTGTGGCTTGCCAGGACTCTGAGGAAGGGGAGTGCAGCTTTCAGCCCTGTTCCAAACAGGCAGCTGAGCCAGGTACCCGCTACAGAAGCAGAGGTACCACCTGGACTCGCGCAGAGCACCGTCTGGGATAGCTATCTGGGCCAGTTAGCACACGAAGCCAGCAATGCCCCATTTAACCCAGGAGCGTGCTGAGGACACAACATATTCTCCCAGGAAGTGCTCCCAGCCTCATGAGGCACAGCTTCATGAGCCAAAGACAGTCACTTCTCTGTCTCACCAGGGGTGCTACCACTTTTGACCATTTGTCTAATTAAAGATACTGGTGGCTGACAGGCTGACATTGCTACCTGGTGGCTACCCACTGAGCTAAAGGAAAACTTGAGGATTTTAATTGCAACAAATAGCCAGTAACCTTTCATACTGAGAGCTGCACGTGATCTCTGTGTTGCTAGGCTACTGATGTGGGGAATAAGTGACCCCTCAAAGAGCCCTTCTGGTGAGGAGCAGTTCCTTTCCTGTGCCACCACACCCGTGAGCAGCAACCCTTTCGCTTGAGGCCAGGCTGGCCAGAACACGATGTGCAGAAACCTGAGTCCAAGCGGAGCACTAGCCCCTGCCTTACTGCACCTCGGAACAGCCCAAGGTGTGCACTACCACTGTCAGCCAGAGCTGCTTCAGCTCAAAGAAGGTATGGAACAAATGTAGGACAGGTTTCAGCTATCATTTTGGCAGTCTGCCTACATAATTAATGAAAGTAGTAGGAATCAGCAGTGACAGCCTTCATTTGCTGTGTGGGAAGGGAAGAGGTTTACAGGGAGGCTGTACTGCGTATTTTCCTACTCAGGAGAAGGCAGATCACTGGCTACCTTCCCTGGTGGTCAGCAGGCTATCTGTGGTACCCGAGTACAGCGGAATTCAGGATTACAGTACATGCTCATGGCTGTGGATGCCCAGAGGTACTCCCACTAGCTTAGTACAGTGGCCCTATTAATGTCAGAGGTCACCAAACCTACAACTAATGGGCAAGAAGGAAAGTGAAACTGGGCCTTCTTTCCTGCTCAGTGCACAACTGACCCATAGCATGCTGACCCCTGCAAGCCTGAGCACAATAGGCAGGACAAGGGAGTGCTGTATGAGCATCTCTGCTTGACAGTGCTGAGCATGAGTACATCCACCCTTGGTTCTGCACTCTCACTTCTGCTGACTGGGTTAGTTTAACAAGCTGCTACCAAATGTGTTTACAAACACACTGTAAAGGTGCAGCTACAAAGTGGCCTGCAAGGCCAGTGAGTTGAGGTTACGCTTGCTGAAGACAATGTGGTAGCAGACTCACCTGAACTGATGCTGTAATGGCTTCAGGTGAAGAATGGTGGGGAGCATTTAATATGTACTTGAGCCCATGTAACTTCATACTGTGAAGGAAGTCCAAAGCATCACAGCTGAATGCCATTTTATCCCATTCAACTGTAACTGAAGAAGGGGAGTGCCTCTTTGGAGAAGCAAGCCCTCACTGCCAGCTGATTTGCTTTAGCTTCCATTAAATATATTCTCTGCCACTGAATGCCATGATTTCTAATCCAGTAGCAAATCCATTGGGCCACCAGTGAAATCGGCCAGTTAAATGTACTCTAAGGAAAGTGTTTACAATAAACCAAAAAATTCACTCAGGTACCTGCAGAGTTTTGGCACAGGCCTTGGTACATGCTGCACACTCACACCACGTTTATACTGCCAGTCATTGCTTTTATGTACAACTATTTAGTGGACAGAGTTTGGGTACATACTTGATTATACGATTATTATTTCTTTCTTAATGTCACAAAAAAAGAAAAAGATCATGTTCTTGATTACCTCTTCATATTTGTTATAATCTCTCCAGAGCTGTTCTATGTTTATCATTGGATTCACGCAACCACGCTGGTAAACCCTACGGACAGCTGTTATCCTCTGGTTTTCTGCATAAGATCCTACTGCTTCTCTAAATAGTGGGGAGAGAGATGAACGTCAGCTATTACAGACCATAACTAGCATGAGCATCAACGTTACAGTAACTGAGCTTCAAAACAGTCTTTTAAGGTACTTACACGCCTTTCAAAAAATTGATGTAATCCACCCAGATCTACGTGAGAAAAAAATATAATGAAACCAATATTTAATTGTACTTGTTATAAAGGTAGATATTAAATGTGTTTTGATAAAAAAAAACATACCTGGTATGACATGATTTCCATGCCAATCTTATCCAGAGCAAAATCATATGCCTGAGCCATTTTTTCTCTGAGGAAAAAAAAACAAACCACAAAGACCATAGAGCAAGCGTTTAGTAGTTTGAAAAATCTTTATTTAAGAGCTTTCTTTTGTGCAGCAAATTCTAACCAAACTTCGAGGCATGAAAAGAATCATTCAATGGCTGAGAGTAAAAACTGGAATTCAGGTAGCTTTAAATTCTGCATTTATTCATTTTTAATTGAAGAAAATAATGTAGACCTATTGGTGGTCATCTAGCATCCTAACAGCTCCTGAGAACCTGTCCCTCAAGGAAGTGGAAATCCACATATACTATGTGAAGTTGAGAAGACAGAAACCAAGTGGTCTTTGTATCATCTCCACTGACAGATGTACCCATGGTTTCTTTTTTTCTCAGAATTCCACAAACCCTGTTGTAATTCTGCAGGAACACACAAGACTGTGGTTTGCCCTGTGTTGAAACTGCCCCAAAACTTTCACATTCTCTCTTATCCCCCCAAATCCAAAGTATTTTTCCCCAGATTAAAACATTCACAGAGTACTTCCTTGGTCAAGTTTCAATGAAAACAGCTTTTTCTCTCTCCCACTTTCTTTTACTCAGACATCTTTCAGTACCTTGCTACCACCTTGACCATACCTCCAGGAATAAAAGAGGAAATTTCAAGTGGACCAAAAGTTTGGGGGTGTGTGCTGGCACTTTTTCAGAACAGTCTTGTAAAACTAAATTTAAAAACCCCTTCTTTTTTTCTCTGTTGATGCAACAGTTGCCTTGCCAGGTATAGTACACAGAAATTATGGTGGGCTGGGGAAGAAGCTGTTTATAGATTCTGAGAAGCACTGGTATTTTTTGAAACCTCAAACAGGATTATAAACAAGCACACAGTGTAGAACTGAAAAGTGATAAAGATTATTGCACCCCAAAATTCTGATTCCCTGATTTTTTAATGCCTTTTTATGCATTCTGAAACTTTCTCTAATTACAGAACTGAGTACTACTGCTAGTTAAATACAGGACCTCAGCTGGAATTGGTGCCGAGTTTTTGTAAAGACTCTAAACAGGACACTAAGGGGAAGGACAGCAAAAGGACCTGACTGAGGAAGAAGTATGCTTCAGACTGGCTCAAGCACCGATCTCATCTGCAGGGAACCAGCATGGATATGCCAGCTATTCCCCGCTCTTGTCCCTCCCACCGTGTTAGATGGATCCAGACTATGGAACCAATTTTACCCAGCAAGCTCAAGTAAAGAAACTTTAAAGAAATGTTTTCTAAATGTAGATTATCTATTATCCCCCCAACACTCTACCAGAAGATCCCCAGGCAGGTTTGCCATCCAGGCTCCTCCCCACCCCCTAGTCAATAATCAAGAAGAGATTCACCATAAAACTAAAATAATTCAGAGCGAGTCTGTTAACTTACTTGTAACTAGGGAGCTTCCCCTTGGTTTCTCGAACATAGGAAAGGTAACATTTCCATAAATCAATGTGTAAAACCTTCATAAGGCATCGCTGAAATAACTGTTTAATACATCAAGAAGACGTGATCAGGATTCCAGATATAGAAATTAGGTTTCTACTTTCAAAGCTATACAGTACAAATTAAAATAATCTTTGTAATTATGAGTGAGATTTGTAAGAAAGAGTAAGTTAAACTACTCATCCTTTGGACTAAAGCGTATCTGTGTTATGCAAGGGAGCTGGACAGAATTAAGCAGAGAAATTCCTCTGCGCATTTCACTGATTACAGCTTGGCAGCAACAACAAACTGATTTTACTGATATTTAGCTGTGTTTTTAATAGAGCATTCGGCAACACTATAGTTCTTTTCAATCTGCTTTAGCTTAATCACAGGATACGTGTTCTTTCTATAGAGATACATTACATATTGATAGGACTCACCTTTTCCACCTTGTCATAATTTTTTGCTTTAATCTACAGGGAAGCAGAAAAAAAACAGATCACTTAAGAAACTATTTTAGAATAGTAGGAATATATTCTTCATACACTACTACAGCATTCCAGTTTCTACTTTGGCTGCCTAAACCCATTACAATGTAACACCACATAATGTCACAAAAATATAATTAAACATAGAAAAATCATGTACTTCACTTCTTCAAAATTAGCGGGTTTGGGTTTGCTGCTGTTGTTTTTAATTTAGTTTTCACTTCCACTAGGGCCAAAGTTCAGGTACCAGTAGGTGAAGTTGCTTTCCTGCATTCCAGTTTGGAGACCTAGACTTAGCCTCTTAACTTCAAGATACTCTGTTGCCTTAAATGCATATACTGACTCAAACACCAAAGCCTCTAGATCAGGATTTAGTAAATTAAGGGTAAGATACCATATTTTAAAAAACTAATAGACTGATAAATGTATTATATTTGAATACTTATTTCTCAAAGTACACTTTATTATATTATGCTGATGCTGAACAAGAGAATAACAAATAAACCATGGAGACCCTGTTTTTCAAGAGGACCCCAGGTCTGGTGCTCTCCTCCAGGAGGGCCCAAACCACACTCACATCTGGGCACTTGTGTCATTCAGACAGCACACACACTGCAAGGGTAGAGGGTGAAACCTAGTCTCGAAGTAACATGTTGCCCTTCAGACAAGACAAAGAATAGCACAAGACAGACACAGAGGGCAGACTGGCACCCTGCATGTATTTAGTAGCTCCAGTTTTGTTAACATGCTAGGCATGAGGTAGAGACACACTCTGAAGAAACAAGGAAGATTGACAGTGCCTTTGTAAGCTGCTTGTGTGCACTGGAATAAAGACCCTTTAATAAAATAAGGATTTGTTATGCTGTGTTGCATTTTTTTAAAACATTGAAACTCCACTTTAAACCACCTTGCTCTTTGTTTACTTAAGGATTCACAGCTTTTATTATGGTGTGTAACACGAGCCACAGAAGCAGCTCTGAGCGTTTCCTTTTCCCCCACAAAGCACAAGGGTAGGCAACAAACAGCATCCTTTTGCACCAGGTATTAGTTATACCATTTCTATAACATTCCCATTCTAAAACACAAGAGAATTTTTAATGCAAGTGCTAAGAAACACTGACTCATCTGCTGGAGGCCTAAAATAAATATGTCCCGTACTGCACCTGTGCACTGCCTGTCCTGTTTGCTGCTTTCCAGATTCCATACTCCTGCAACATCCCAGCCTTCAAGAGTCCTAACAGAGCATCCCCCTTTCTCTCACTCCTGAACAAGATTGATTAAAATGAGAGAATTCAAACCAGTTTTGCAGGAAAACTTTTAATGGCATACATGGCAGACCAGACCCTGGTGTCTGTACTGCTTTCGAACTGGATCAGTATCCTGTCCAGGTTCCACAAAATCCAGGTTTACAGAAAATTAATCCTAATTATACCTGGCATACACAATTTTCAAAGTCTTTCTGCAGACTGTTCAGTTAAAAGATAGCTGACCAAAGAAATGACTGATTATAGAAATAACAGTGCTCTGAAATACCACTGAACTCAAAATCAGGAGGCAGCGTGTCCATGCTACAAAGAATACCTCTAACCCTTGCAGTAAGACGCACTGACCCAACACACCCTCAAGGACGGGGATGTATCCTACTGCCATTTCCTCACAGCTTTTTGAGAGTAGAGCACCTTTCTTCACCTTTAAAAAGCACCTGTAGTAACTGTAGGGTTGTTAAGACAGAAGGCTTTTCTGGACACAAGGAGTCTGGCACCGCCCGACTTCTAATTGAAGGAAAGTAAATTCTTGTATTTTAGTTTTTTCCTCCACTGTGAAGTCCAAAAAAGACATCTCCCAGCTTTACTTCATCCTTTTTTGACAACAAGAGTAACTTTTCAGGTTCCTCAGCACCTGTTACAATACAACAAAAAGGATTCAACTCCCACTGAAGAGTCAGAACTCTCAGTCTACACCTCCCATCCCCTGCAAATGCCTTTCATCCTTGGTCACTGAGTGGAAAAGAACAAATGAATCTTGGTTTGTATGTCTGGCACAGAGTACAGCTGCCTGCCTGCTTGTACTTACTCAAGGAATCTTCAGTAAGATGAGACCCCACAACCAAAACTCAAAGTGAATCTCAAGTATAAATCCTTTCTTTGTGAAAGTTAAGTAAAATGAATCCATGGCTTTGCCACTCACAGAAGGCGTCACCTTGTAGTTATTCAAGAACAAGACCCAAACTAATTTTTAAAAGCTCAAAATGAAAAGCTGTAAGAAGGTAGGGCAAGGCTTAGCCATGTAAAAAGGGTTTTGCACATCCACCCCATGTCAGAACACAAAACAAATTCCTAGACATAGCTGATGGGTCTGTGAATGCTCTCTCCCTGCCCCTGTCACCCAAAATCCCAATGACAACTATTACTCAGCAGAAATGACCTAGACTGACCTCAGTAATTGTATACAGCATGAGGTAAATGCACAAGTAAAAGGTAATCCCACTTAAGTGCTTATTACGGCAACTTTATTAGTGCTTGGCAGCGCTGTCACCAAGCAACATCAAAAAACAAAAGCACACAGGGTACTTATCCATTATCCATACATGGACTTCCAATAACCAAAGACCTTGAAAAGCAAAATATTTTGCTAAGGAAAAAAAAGCTATTCCTTATTTGCAAGTGTTATGACTCAAACAACAAAATATTTTCTACATAATCACCCTATATATGAGAAGCCACTGATCACATCTGGACTTCAAGTCGGTGTTACATATTTGATAAATCAACACAACTGGTCTGATACTGACATCTGAAAACTCAGAAATCTTGGTACCATTGACATTAGGAAGCTGGAGTTTTTATGAAGCCCCCAGAGCCATAGGGCAGAGCATCTATATCTCCTTGCAGGCATCTGTTTGCATTTCTTGGATCACCACTCCCAAGCAAACATCCTGGCAGCTCTGGCTCAGGGATGCCACAGGGATGGGGAAAGCCTATCACCAGAGAGGGCACATACTGCCTCCAGGACCCACCATCACACAGTTGTCTTACATTTCTTGGTTTTCCTATTACAGACACAGGACCAGGCAATGATTAGTGGACAAGCATTAGAGGACTGACATTAATACTGTATTTTTGTCCTTGAAGGAAAACATAAGTTTAGAACAGATTATCAGTTTGTAATGCTGGCTGTATTCCTATTCTGACTGCTTTCACTCAAGAAGTAGGCGTTACCCTCGTGAAGACTAACATACAAGAGTGTCTCCACCACAAATCCAGCACCTACAGAATGAGCTTAGGCATACTGTCGTTCTAAGGAAGAACTGCTATATATGAATGTCACTTCTCCATCCTCAAAGATTATACAGGAGCTACCTAGTCTGACCAGCTATACTTAAACATCTGACCTTGCCTTCCCCTGCCTGTGACAATGAGAAATTCCACCTGTTTTGCTGAAAGAGTAACTTTAAACGTGATGTTCCAACAGGAAATTTAAGTTACTACTGTATCAGCTTTGTGAAAGAACAACTCATAATAACAGCATAAAATTTCTTCCCAGAGTATACAACGTGATTCCCTATAATGAGCTTCAAACATTCAAGGGCAAAATTTAATCCACAAATTACATTGCACTTCACCCTTTTTAACAGACTTACTACAAGACATATGTGTCATTTATGATTATGCAAAGCAAGTAATTTTGTTAATCTAGAGATTTAAGACTACTTCCTGGTATCTGGCAACGTACAACACAAGCCTAAAAGCTGTCCTAGTTTTTATTTCAACCTTTTCAGCATTTCTTGGTTTGGATTAAGCCCTTAAGGAAGCAAGGCTAGTACGTGGTACTTAAGGATCAGCATGGTACTTACGGACCTATTTCTATATCCCAACTCTATTCTTCTTTTTCAATGGAAATTTTCCAAAGGAAACATTTGTTTTCCCAAACATAAAATCTAATGTTCCCTTATCCACTGACTCCAGCTCTCCCACTGGTGAGGTAGATCCTCTTGCCCTCTACCCACTACCCCTGCACTGCTCTCCAACATGCTTTGGAACTTTTTCTGGAAGAGGGACCTGAAGAGGAACGCTGTGCACCGCTGGCAGCCTCCTACAGGCAGAGGAGCTCACTGTGCAACACCTATATTCATTTACAGTGAGATGATGAGGTATTAGATCATTAAAAAGAATTTAAAAATAAAATCAGAATCTGTGTTGACCATTTACCTTTTTAATTTTTTGCATCTTGACTATTAGGGTAAAATAATCAACTACCCACTGTCAAGCCAGTAATATGGGTCTCTACCAGTATAGTAGATGTAAGGAAAATACATTCCCATTTCTCTATCCATGTCCACAGGCTAGGGCTGGCTGGTGAGATGTTCACACTTCAATTACAGACTAAATACTGGTTTGGAGGAGAGCAGTTCAAACTTTCAGACTGCCTCAAAATAATGTAATCTTTAAAAGAATGGAGCTAGTGTAACATGCTAATTCCCTCTTCTATCTTTAGCACATTCAGCCTTTTGCTATTTACTGAAGCTTCCAGCTACTGACTAATTGTGTGAGCACTTAACACAACAGAGTCGTTTTCCTACAGGTCAAATAACAGCAATTACCTTTGCAAACAGCAAATCAAGCCCCATTCAAGTACATGAAATGCAGGCAAAATGCAGACCAAATGCAGGACTAACACTGCACTTGCATGTGGTCATTAACCTGAGGAGGCTGGATTGTAACTGCTTCAGTAACTGGATGTAAAATTCACATATGCTGAAAACAGCACATATTTCATTTGTGCAAGATATTCCAAAGCTTAACCAATTAAATCCTTTATTTAAACCATTAGCACATAACTATGGATGTAACTTCCGTAATATGCAATTTTAGTACAATTTGTACCAGATAAGGACTGAATTGTTTGGTATTTCTGCAGTCTTCATTTGGAGTTTAAATATTCCTTGTGAAAATGTAGCTTTTATCTTGCTATTAGTAAAGACTGCATAGAGTACATATAATATACAGAGTATAGGAAATCTCATTTCCTCAAAAAGGAATGAGATTCTAAGCATTTTCATTCAATATGCTGTAATTTTTTAAATTCACAAGTTGTGTCTCAATTTCAAAATCTGCCATAAAATGGGATTTGAAAAGTTCCTTAAAATTATTCTAAATTAAATGACTCCAACTACTATTACATGAATTACTTCTGGAGCTTCCAGAACAATGGCACTGCACTAACATTTAAAAGTAACATTGTTTCCACTAGATATATTACCACTTGAAAAACAGGAGGCAGTCACAGCTGCCATGTATCTAACTGGCTATAATGTAGATGGGGGAAAAAAAAAAAGCACCAATTTGCAGTCTGCTTCAGAGGATAACTAAGAATAGATCATTTCAGTTGGAAGGGACCTACAACAATCATCTGGTCCAACCGCCTGACCAAAAGCTAAAGCATGTAAGGGCACTGTCCGAATGACTCACAGACCAACCTGGGGCATCAACCACCTCTCTAGGAAGCCTGCCCCAGTGTTTTAACAAATCACGCTTCCTGATCATAACCACTTTTAGGTTTCACAGTTCTTTCCTGATAAAATAGTGGTCTATCACATACACTATCATATCTTTATATGTAGATCTATTTAGAATTTGTTCACAATATTTAAGAATAAATTTTTCAGTAACTAAGAATATCATTTAAGCTAATGAACAAGACTTGTAATTCTAAAAATCCAATTACCAGTTAATATCCTGCATACAAACATACAAGAACACTTACTGAGCAGCTAGTGAAAACTTAACTTTCAGATGCATGAGGAAATAAATGCACAAGAATACAGGAATGTAATATTCTTAGGCGTCAGCAAACTGCATTCCAGAAGTGCAGTCACACAAGGACTGAGAATCTGGACAACCTTGCTGAACAAACTTACAGTAAACCGAGTGATCCAGAAGTGAAGAAAAATTAATGCATTGCCGTAAAGAAAGTTAACTTTGCTACTAATAGTACAGTGTGGAATAGAAGTGTCTACCCCACCTTAACTCTTAAATATCTACTCTAAAGAAGAACAAGGACTTCATTAAAATATTGTGCTTTTTTTAGCAATTAAGCTACTGTGCTCTAGATTACACCTTAGTGCAATTTGATTTAATTTCCACATATAAAGAAACCTCTAGGACTAGTGTCTGCCTCTGCTCCCTCACAGAAAATAAATGTTGGCCTCTTGGTCCCACAATGAGACACTTTACTCACTTAGTAACCTGAAAAGTAAACATAACTTTCAGGCACCACTATCAAGAGAATAGCCAGCAGCTGTACAGAGAAATATTTACTTACAGGCAGCCTTAAAAAAAAAAGTTGAATGGTGACAAACCTGTTAAAAGATTTTTCTAGTTGGAGAATGGTACTGAACTACAATCACCGATTCATTATCTACTGTATTTCTGATGTCACGTATACTTCTCTTTTTTCTTCCTTTTGCTTTCAAGCTGGACTATAAAAATCCAGAAGCAGCATATTCAAGTACATTTCCTCTTTCTTCCAATATATTGTATTCTCTTACTGTACCCTTTCATTATGCTTGTGTGTTTTATTTCTTTTCCAGAACACTTTCAGACAGAAAAACCCAACCCATCAACCAACTCAGATTTGCAGTTATGTTTAAACGCCACCCCGACCCATGTTACTACTTGCACAACTATTTTCCTTCCTGACAAACTGAGTCCCGTTATTGGAAATCTCTCTTTTGGATTCCTGTAACTCAAGTAAGGCTGCAGACAGCTCTTTTCAAGTCATGATGAAAAGCACACTCCATGCCCTTAAGAAAAAAAAAAAAAAAAAAAAGGGCAAACCAAAATCGACTTCAGTTATCTATTACTTCACCACCCTATGGATCTGACATTTAAAACTGCCTAGAAACTGGGGGTGAAGACAACAGCTACCGCATCTAAACTTTTGTCTACCTCCAGTACTGCCTCAGTCTACTGAACTGACTGTTCTTTGCTGTACTGGGGGAAGATACCTATCTAGAGCTCACATAAAGCAGCAGCACTGCCAGCTTTTCTTCCTTGTTCTATTTCTTCAAACTTTCCCATGCAAAATGATTGTTTCCTCTGCAAGTGTTTTAAGACAACTGTCCCCAACAGAATCTGATATTATGTATGTAACAAATAGCTACACTTTGCCCCTCAGATCACTTTTCACGTATCTGCTCTTGACTTAGTGTAAGCAGTTCTTACATGCCAATCTGAAAAACCAATAGACCCGAAGACCTCTTTAATAAGCACCTTGTATTTGTGGTCATACAATGTTTCATAGATGGCAACAACTACTTCCGGGTTAGAGAAACTTCGATATCTGTCACAAGTTACTTTAAAAGAAAAAACATACAAATTTTGATTCATTTTTTTAGACATTTTTTTTCTCCTGTGTTACCTTTTGCTCACTGTTTGCATTGAACAGCTTCGCACGGTCAGAGATACTGTTCCTTACCCACTGACTTCACCTGACTGGGCTGCACTATTCACTTCACTACCCCCCACATTCCAAAATGTGCCTGTAAAACTCCAGCAGCCTACCAACATACACATATGACTAAGAGCACTGAGACCTACCACACATAAGGAAGATGCCTTTCCTACTGTCCGCTCAGCACTATTCAAGAAAACAAGAACTTCACTTAGCTGTTTAGATCTTGCCATGCACAAGCATGTTTTCTGTAACAGCATCTAGCTTTATGCTTATAATTGGGAAGTACAAGCTACCTACTTCAATCATTTTTCCAACTAATTGGAGACAATTAGTTCTTTGCTCCTTCAGTCTGAATTTTATTGTACGACCCATCTCCATCTATGGTACCAATTCTTTATATCTTCCCCAAATCAGAAAAATCATTACCTTTTTTATTTAGGCAATTTGCCCATTAACAAATGTAATATTAACTGTATGAAGCAATTTACATATAATATAAGCATCCTTCTATTTTCTACTCATTTCTAACCAGGTCCAGCCTCATACCTAGTTTCCCAATTTGTCACAAATCTCACTTTGATAAAGTCAATTTTCAACATGCCCTGCGGCTTGTAATTTCCTCCTTAATTTCACACTCACTTTAAGCCACAGCAGAAAACAACACCCCGTATTCACACTCCTGCAAACTACCTTGCTTCTTTCCTGACTTATGCATTTTGGCTCTTCTTATGTACTTTAGTTCACTTCTTTTTTCCATTCCTGTTTTTCAATGTCTTTTGTATTTTACAGAAGCAGTGGAAAGTTTTAAAATGTGTTTTCAGATGGCTAACATTACCAGTTCTATTGATAAGCTTTTCAGCTGGTGTCATTTCAGAAAGAAGCAGTGGGGTCTTTTTTCACCTAGAATTAAATTTATACTGGTTTACCTCCCAGAGGAAAAAATTAGAGGATCCACAAGCACGTATAGCACCCATGGAGTGCAAGATAATTCATTAAATATGACAAAATGCAGTGAGGTAAATTGAAGACTTGCTGTCTTACCTTTTGGCCAGATCTTTACAGTTAAAAGGTTAATTTAAGAAGGAAGCCTAAAAGCAAAGAATTTGCCCAATCCCATTGGCCTAGAAATCCCTAATTTGTAAACTCAAAATAAATTACACCAATTGTCCACCTCAATTGTGTATCATAACCAAAACCAGTCCCTCAGCAGAGAAAATGGAATCGGATATATGTGCTCCTCTAATGGTCTTTCTCAGCTAATTTAGCAAGATACTAGCCATCGCTATCTTACACATGGCTGCCAAACTGAGAAGCGTAGATACCCTGCAGTCTGCCATCACCACTAGCGAGGCACTAACCCCATAACCCAAGATAAAAACTCCTTACAATACTAAGACCTTAAGAATGAAGCAGGGATCAGACCGCTGCAACAGATTACAGATCATAAAGGGTATGCGAGGCAACACTAGGAAAAATAAAAACCAGTTGTTTCATTACACAGTTCTCACACCTTACAGCACTCTAACTTAAGATTTTAAGACCCTTCCTTTAAGATCGCATAGTTGCCTTTCATTTCTATAAGAAATCATTACAGTAACACAGCTCATTAAAAAAAATAATTCCTCTGAGATTTTAGAATCCTCAAAATACTTCAGAGAAAGTGAGAAAGCAAAATTTGTAAGAAAGTGGTGATGTACTATGTAATTTGATGATAAAGCTGCAGAAAATGGGACATTTTATGGGACATTAAGTTCTCTATTAAGTTTATAGTTTGATGATTTCTCAGTACACTCAGAGTAGTTTTGATATATTCTTTTTCAAATCTGCTTGCATAAAAGTACCAAAAAGTAGTTTGATAACCGTAATTGTTTAACACTGAATTATTTATCTATTTTTGTAGAATGAAGTTATCAAATAATAGCAATTTTTGTATGAAAGGTTTTAAGAATTCTCCATTCATTTAGGAAGATTATATGTTAATAATACATCTGAACAAGCCAGAATTTCAGAGATCTTACTTTTTAAGGGGATCCTTGAACACCTATGTTAAAAAAGTAACACACCTAGAAAACAGAGAAGATAGATCCCTTTAACAATCTCCACACTGACTTAGCAAAAAAGGCTAGTAGTCCAAATGAAGACCTCTTAGGACCAGACATATGGCCAAATTCAGTGAGACCTCACATTAATCCCTCCCATTTTCTAGTGTAGAACCAGCCTAATAAAGACTCTCCCCAAAACAGCCAAACAAGCAACTCTCCTAAGGAAAAGGAACACGAGTTGCTCAAAGAGTAAGAAATGGTACTCGGAAATGTAATTATATCATACAGCATAATCTTCTTACTGTTACAATATTAGCACAGGACTTAGCTTGGCCTGTCAGCAAAGAACAAATTGTTCTTAATATTTTGTCTCCACAGCTGGAACGTGAAATGCAATTTTCCAATAATTTGTTGCAAAATGGCTGCTCAAAGAATGGTTCTCAAACCTATTACACTGGTCCTAAGCCTCCAAAGGTGCCACGGGGCTCTGATGTGTGACCACAGCATACAGCTGTCTCATCACAGGAAAACAGGAAGCAGAAATCTAAAAGTTAATAGTGGGGAATAATAATGCACAGGCACAAGTCATTCTCTGAACTGCATCACAGCATCAATTTGCAGTTGACAGGAAGAACAGGATGCAAACTGCAGGACAAAAGAAACCTTACTAAACCCAAACCAAGTGCACTTTAACTTCAATTCTACAAAAATAATCTTATAAGGAAGAGACCTGGGTCCTGGCTTTCCCATGGATTTCCTATAAAATCATGAAGATACATTTACTATGTCAGTCATTTACTAAACTGGGAAAATAATCTGCCTCAGAAATATAAGATTAACCTAATGACCGAGCTGTTTTTATTCTACAGCAATGAGATATTCCAGCTGAAGTTCAGGGAATTAGTGCATTTTTCTAATATGCGCAACTGTCTTAATAAAATCCTTCATATGTCTGTCAAAAATAAAGGAAATTCTCTACAGTTTCCTTTCTGAGAATGAATATTCTTATTCATGGTTTTTGAAAAGTCTCATCTATAATGTTAAAAAAAGAAAGGCTATTTTAAAAGCTTATTACAGAATTGAATTTCCAAATTTCTGTCTGAGAAGGAAACGAAATTAATTGTAAAAGTAGCATTCACTGGTTTCCTTCAGCATACGAGTTTTACATGCAGGGTCTTCTCAGTATCTAGTTACCAAGTCTGGACTGCTCAGAAGGAACCTAAACCAGAACCACACGAACAATGCACATCTTCTCAGTTAAAGACCTAATTCAAAAACATTTAAGTGGCTAGACTGCACAACTGTTCTAGGACCCGTGTTTCCAGAATACTTGAATTTGAGTGTAATTACTATTTCAGCTAATCAGACAGCTTAGTGCATTTAACCTCCCCCAGGTTTCTAGAATATTTAAATGATATACTGCTTTGCCCATTTAAAACACTGTACAAGTACAGTTTTTAAAATTGCTTCCTCTTCTCCTTCCCTTTTAAACTTCAGCTTGATGCCTCCAAAGGTTAAAGCTAAGCCTCCTGGGCTTCCATCTATGGGAATAATCCCGCTATTCATAAACCAGGATAAAGATAAAAATACATGTATAGCTGCTTCAAATCAATGTAAGTTGATACTGGTGCTTAGGTAACTTACTAAGCTACTGCATGTTTGAATAATTGTCTACATAGAAATGCACACTGAAGTTGGAAAATAAAAATACAGATTATACATTTCCATGTTTTAAAAATGAAAACTACATAGGTGACGCTTCTGCTGAAGGGGAGAGTCCTACACTGAGGTCTTTAATTTTACAGCTCAACTAGAAATAGCTTCTATGTGAGTTTGGTTTGTGAGTTTTGTTATTATACACTCCACACAATAAGATTAAAACCCATTTAAATCAGCTGTACATTTTATAAGATGAAAGACAAAGACCATTCAATACGTTGTTCCTATTTCAAATTAATTGGTGTTGGATTAGCAGGGAAGAGCTGCTCTGACTTCAGATTTCAAAAATGTCATGTGCTTCAGATTAATTTCACATGCAGCTGGGCAGTGACATTTAGAGTCTACTTCACATCTCATGAGAAAGATGAAATGCAAAAGCCCATCATAAAAACAGTACAGAAATTCACGGCCCATGTAGCCTGGCAGAAAAAAAGATGTAATACAACTGACATCCCAGTTTCCTCCCACCTCTCCCCATCTCAATATATAGAGAAGAAATACCAGAAATTAAAGGTCAAGTATTTATTCTTGAGACTCTGATTTTGGAGTGCTGAAACAACACTGGCACAGGTATATCCTTAGGTTTGCCAAAGAAAGGTTAGCCTTGACCCATGAGCTAGAAAGAAAACCCTGCTTACTGACCAGAAATGGAAGTGTTGCTTTTATGTCTACCTATACAGAACAAACAGAGCTCGTAGTTCTGCTGCCTTGCTAGAGAGCACTCAGAACAACTTTCTTTTCAGCAAAGCCCTGTTTGATACTCATGTTTGTAACTTCTTACAGCGAAAAAACATCCCGTCAGTTTGCTACGTCTTCTCCCTACCCCTCAAACCAAGCATTTTATGGCTCGTCTGCTATAATTGATGATTCAGAAACCCAAGAGTAGTGTTATAAAACCTTCTGTAACAAAAGATCTCTTTAGTAGACAGACAGCAGATAATGATTCGATTCAGACTGTGAGGACTTTACATTAGCTACAACAGATTCATTGTTATGTAGCCAAACGCTGGACAGAAATCCACAAAATACTTTCAGATAGCATTTGCTTTAAAGAATGATGCAAAATGCCTGCTGGTTTCAAGAACTGCATTAAAAAACAACAGTATGTAGGTTCTCGGGTGATTTTTTGCATCTAATTTGCACATAAATGCACCAGGGATCTCAGAAATACTAGGATAGTTCTTTTGTGTTCTACTATGTGGCTTAAAAGAAGGATGTCAAGAATGATTTGATGTAAAGACACCAGGCACACAATACTAAACTACCATCATCTGTAGAAGTGACATGTTAACTAACATAGCAGCTTAACTGGTAATCTCTATCACTGGCAGAAAATATTTGGTTGAGTATAAAAGAGAGAACGGTTACCAAAACGTAATTTAAGCTACCTAAATGGAGAAGATGCAGCTCAGAGCAAGGCAGGCAAGGTTCTCAAGAAAAGGTGTGAATTTCCCCTCATTCATACTTTAGCCTGGTGTTGGAAGATGACAGTGCTTGACTTGGTTTTGGTGCTATATCATCATAGTGATGCAGCATGCTTACAAAAATGCAGTCTGAAGATTTAGGAACAGGCTGAAGCATCACTACGAAACCTCCGTGATTCACTGCATCAGCCAGCACTTGAGCAGAGAGCTGACCTCCAATATAGCTCAGAAAACTCAGCAGAAATGTGAGCAGAATGTGAGCAGAAAACTCAGCTCACATGGGTGAAAACCATCGTTGTTTAGACAGTTTTCATTAACTGCCAGCGCAGGAGAAAGGCAAAGCACAGATAACACTACTGAGTTCAACTAGTTAGTTTTACTAACTGTAGGTCAACATTTATGTGTGATGGAGGCCCACAGGTACACTTTAAGGACAATGAAAACTGTTTGACCATGAAGTTTTTGCAGAAATTTCAGACCACTGTCATGCAGGTTAGTAACAACATCATATCAGTGCAGTGTCTTCACTAATTCAGACCAAAAATCAACAAGAATTATCAAACTTACTGAGATAAACCTATGTTTCTCTCACTAGTAAATTAAATTATCTGAGGGCAAACCTGAATTTCAGGAACATCAATAAAATGAAAACATGCACTAACTCTGTGCCTTTTTTGTTTGTAAATAGGTTAAATTTCTCACCTCTCTTTTCTTTCTGGCATTACGAAGAAAAACTTACCGCCATCTGCTTAGTGCCAGAAAAATATTTCTGCTGAATTAGCCTGACAGCTAATTTTAAACTTCATCCTTACTTCCCTTTTAAATTTCCATCTTTAACATACAAAGAAAAGCAGAACAGGGATATAAATTATCAATCTTGTATTTAGTTACATCTTCTGTAGGAGAAATTTATACTGCCCATCTTGCTCAAGTACTCCAGTGCAGAATTTGAATTGACATAAATAAACTGACAGTATTTCCCTGAGGAATGCAAGCTAGTGGGCAGTAATGGGAAGTAACATATACTTACCAGGGCAGCAACGCCTTTGTTAGGGAGTGGAGTAGGGACTGAGACACTGCTCTACGTTAAGCATTGCAGCTTTCACCCACAACATTTTTTCAGGTAACTTGGATCTAAAAATTAATGCAGTGGGGACTATTTTAGAGTGCATTTTTACAAAGAAAACCTTAAGCAGCTAGCAAGGTTGTCAGAGGCACACACACTTTTAAACATTTATCCCAGTCTATTTAAAACCAGCCCACTTGAAACTTTATGGCATTATAAATAATGCGTATTTTCTTTCAGTTACTTTTTATATCATTATCACTCACCACTACCCCGGTATGTTTCTAGCACAATTTTACAATTAGACAGAATTTACAATTCCCAAAGGCACACAGTATTAGAATCATGGAATTCCCTCAGTGAAGTTAAAGCCGCTAGACTAAGGCTCTCTGTAAGGCTAGTCATTCTAATTCAATATGAAGGACATGTTTCTTCATGTATGAACGTGTCAGCACTATTAGGTTAGGCAGGCAGACTTTGAAAGCACACTGCTTGTATTAAAACCATTAATAACTGCAATGTGTGTGGAAAATCTGGGGAGAGGGCTCAACTGGCATGGCCTAGGGATTGAAAGCTGCAAGCTGAACTTCCACCAGCAAGATGTGTTACAAAAGCAATTTTCCGTAAACTTATCCACTGTAACTCATCTTCAATATTAATTGCATGTTAGTAAAAGTCTCTAAGATGAAAGCCTACATATATTGCATCACCACCATTCTATTCTCCACAATAGTAACATCAATGAGAGGGCTTCTTAGACCTCAAGCCCCAGCACAGTACGATGTTAGTACAATTTTATCTTCTAAGTATCTGTGATACAATACAAAAGAGCAAACAATAGAGATTAACAAAACCAAGTTTCAGGGAAAGTTTAAATGAAACTCATTCAGAACTCTTCCATACTGCATCTCATAGGCTACTAAATGTTTTTGTGTGGTTTACAAATGCAATGCCATTACACTCTCACCAGCAGTTATGCAGCTGCATAATTAGGAGATGTTAAGGTTTGTCATGGGATTAGTTTGGGATTTTTTTATTTTTATTTTTTAACAAAAATCAGCGAACTTACAGGAAAGCGGAAAATAGTTACAACGATTACTAGGGAATCCCCCCCCTCCCCCTGCCTTCTGTCCCATCAGAATTGTAAGTAGAATTATGACACTTAAATTCAAAGAACACATCTGAACTGTCCAAAGACAGCTTCTTGATAAGAACTCCTAGATCCTCATCATCTGAAAGACGAACAGCAAGGGCACATTGAAAAGATAAGGCCCACAATAATATCTGGTAATCCACACTGCTTAGACCAAATATATTTCTAATTGTGCCCATGAAGACATACAAAAATCATCTTCTGATGGATAGGGGAGGAACGGAAAAAAGGCAGGCCAATACTGGGCTCCAGACAAAAAAAGCAAAGCAGGAAACCTAGCTCGCTCTTTCCCACTCCTTTACATACTACATCAAGTCATGTTTTTGCATTCAGACTGAAGTTTCATATAATAAAGAAACGTCCATTCCTTGTTATTCTAAATATATTTCATTTTGAGATTATGCAGATTATTTCTGAGTACCTATAAACTTCAGTAATCTAAGTAAATTATCTGCAGATTTGCACTGTTCTCTTGCTCATACACTCAGATTTCTATTTAGTATGATTTTAAAAGAACATTAATTACATTGTGTGCCCTTATTACATAAACATGTATATACACATCAGACATGTATACACATACACAGAGAGATTCCTCAGCAACCCACAGGCATGGAACCTACAGCATGTTTTCATTTGGCCACAAAAACTACAATAATCACAATTCTGTCAAATAAATTTAAAATGTTGCATTTGATTGTTCCTCTACCTCCCTTTCCAACCCTGTAAATAGTAAATACACCTTTATTTTTTTTTTTAACTTCTTATCCATCACTTGGTTAACAAATACATGTCTGTAACTATTGGGAACCACAACAATGGCCCTAAAGAAAGCTGCAGGAATGCAGAATTTGACAAAAGTACAGTATTTGTTCCTCTCCTTCATATAGCCTGAAAGCAGATTTGAGACGAATGGTATCGGTACAGAAACAGGACAAGTCACTTCGTAGTTTAAACTTCAGTTTGAAACTGTTTTGAAAATATACTTTAAGAGTTCCTAAATTAAGAGAGAATTTAACCGGAAGTTTTACCAGCACTCATACCTACATTAGAAAATGCCACCAACTACAGCCAGTGTTACAAATTTCAATTCTCCAAGCAGGAGAAACAAACAGAAAACAGTTCTTTGAAAGGGCATATTTCCCTTTCCTAAGGAAAACAAAAAAAAAAAAGACCCAGCTGCAGCTAAATTGCCCTTTTTCCAATTTGGTCACACTATGAACATTTTAAACATACTTAGTTTCATGTATATATGTAGCTACACTGAGAACAAGGAAGTTATCTCTCGTATTACACTGTCTGTTTCATCAGTAGGACAACACATAACTACACAGTTGCTGCCTCATATTTGTAAATCTAACCCATTTTAATCTGAGTAGAAAATTGATTTTTAGTTTTAACATTAAAAGTGGTGTTTGAAAATCTATACTTCCAGGAGAGATGACAGCTAAAGGAAGTTGATGACTTTGCTGCAGCCTGGACATAGAAAATACTGAATCAAACAACTAGGCAACATTCTGCAAGTTATCTTTCTAGTCCAAACACATGACTTGTGAAGTATTGTTTTTTAAATATATTTTATATTCATTTTCACATTAAGCAATATGGAAGTACCAGGCTGTCTCTAAATAAGTTTGTTCTGCTGTGGTCATGGGTTAACACTTCAAAGACTGTACAGCCATTTCTCCTCCCAGTTACATACTGGTTATGTACTTATGTGTAACTTACTCTCTGTTTCATGCACTAATACAAACCATGGGGAACTGGAAAGGGCAAGCTGGCTTCATTACAAAGTCTTAAGTTTCATAGTCATTTTACAGGAATCAAATGAGGTAAGACAGCCAACCCTTCACCGTACTACTAATCTTTTCAAATTAGTTGATCCAGAGCAACATTTTTAATTGACAAAGCCTATACAATTTAGATATACGCCTAAGTTCCATAACTGTTTTGCTGAAACACAGAGCAAGTGTGAAAGTAGGAGTAAAATCGCCAAGCTTCCTCAGCATACCACCAATTCTAGCTCTCTTCCTTTTGGAGAAAGTCAAAGAATTTAAAGTTCTGAAAGCCTTTATCAGTCTACAGAACAAGTTACAGGATCTACTAACAGTTCAGCAATGTGTGCTTACTGGAACCTGTGAAAATGAAGATTAGTATAGGGAGCCTGTCACATGGCTTAGTACAATCTGCTTCTCAGGGAACAGACCAGATCAGATGTTTATACTTCAGGTCAGAAGTGAGGTATACTAAAGAGTTTGTTTCAAGATGCAATAAGACTCCACTCTATAGTACTGAAAACTGTCCACAAAATAAATTTAAAACCCCCATCCTTCTACTCATAATTCCTATCCTTAAAAATTAAAGATTTCTGATGCCACAGCTCAAATGAACTCTGGAAATGCTCCCATGCTTCTATGCTATGAATACGGGTCACTACCAAACTAGTTAAACCCAATACCATCCAAATTCAAATCACTGTAACATATTCTTGTGTAGTTAACTGCATGTATACAATGTGCCATGAAAAAATGTGAATGGTGCCTGTACAACTGTACAACTATGCACCAATGCATGTTGATTTCTTCTAACTTTTGAATTATTTCATGTAAGAAAGTAAAAATGTCCAAGCATACAGTATTAGGTATACAACACTTCACTGCAGAAGTCCAAATTTGCTACTGGATGTAGAGTGCCTGAAATATTGAAGCCATCAGTGAGAAAAAGCATACCCTAACAAGGGATAAAAACAATGCACACTCTTAAGTGAAGAGTGTTTGTACTAACAGGACACAGGAATGCCACAATGAATGGCTTGCCTTCAGAGTTTCTAGCTAAGAGAAGCCACTGTACTTCATCCACGGCAGCGACTCAAAGCCTTTTCATAGTCTGCAGAGAAATTCTGCAGCGAATAAAGTCGAGCACTGTTTTATGTAGTAGCACTAATAGATAAGGCTTAACAGAAGGTGTTCTCTCAGGCTTCTCAAAATCTGGATAAAGAGCAGATAACTCAACCAGCTGACAAACTGGAAGAAATGTAGAAATGAATGAGAAATTACCATTGGAGTTCCTTAACCCATACAGATGAAGACAACCAATCTGTAGTCAATACAGGGTACACAAGAAAGCCCTGTATTTTACTTCTGATTCTTTCAGGTTCAGACGTGTGAAAAAAGCTAAAGTTTGTGCCTGACCTGACACACACATTCCCCCCTCAAAGCATCAATAGAATGATCAGCAAATGACTTCAACAGAAGAAAGCACACAATCAGGAAAGTTTCCACTGTCCTTGTTACATTTGAAAGCAAGACTTCAAAAGTGTGGTGAACAAATTCTGTATAACTAACACTTCAAACAGGGATGTTTCTGTCACCCCACATGGAAAGAATACAACAGAACAGGAAGTAGCTAACGTTTATTCATGTGAAAAACCAGCAACACACTATAGAAAGGATTTAGAGTAATCTCTTCATGAGGCATCACTTCAACTTAAAAAAATCAGAATTCCTAACTTTCCCATGATACTTTTAATGAATAGAAAAACCAGAATCACAAAGAAACCCACTAGTGTTGTACCACACATCTTCTGAAACTGTGTCAGTTATGTGGATAGATTTCTGATATTAAACAACCTGTAGAACCACGGCCACTATGCAAGATGTGCATGCCTGTATTTACATATTGAGTAGAAAAGACAGAAAAGAAGTTGCATTCACTTTCTAGTGCAAGTCTACAATAATCACACAGACAGAACAACATTTATTAACAGGAATGGAACAGGTCCACACACGTGCAAGAAAAAATCATAAATAAATACAGCTGTAAAAAAGATTAAAAATCTCAGACTGAGGTAGTCAAGTATGTGCAATATGGATGTTTGTACAGAGCACCTGTACAGCCATTTTTCAGAAGCTGAAATTCACTCTATGTGACTCATGTGACTAGTGGGGTGGGCATGGATTACAATGGGCATGCCTTCTATTAAGAAACTAACAAAGATCAGCGAGAGATATATACAATATTCTCAATTGAAAGTACTACTAAACAGAATACCAGCCAAGAAGTCTACTCTACTTTGACTCCCGATCACTGCAACTTCATCCTGACAGAAGTCAATTCCCATTTTTCCCCCAAGCAGAATTCTGGTGGTTCATATAACAGTTTCTTTCTGAACTCAGAATTGGATTAAAGTAAAACAGGGGAAGAAAATGCTTTGAAGAAACACAAACATTTTAAACAAAAACAATCATTTTTCTAAACGGTTTTATTTACATTTTTCATATACATGTTAAATGATACATTCTGACTAGTATCCACACCAGTGTGAATTACATGAATTAAAGATACTGATGTATTGCATATGATGAAATGCAAAACAATCAACCCTAAGCTTTGGTCCCACCATTTGATTGCTCATACAGCATCTGGTTTGTTATCAAGACATCTAAAATCAAGTGTTCATATCAAACAGAAGTGAACAAGTGTATTGAACAAGTGTATCTAGTTTCATTTCATTAGAACAAGCAATAACACAGAAGTCTCACTTGCAGAATTTGCAAGACAAATATTAAGACATATTAACAGCCAAACACTTTACATGCATGTTACTAGCTTTGTATTTATTGTTTCTAGACTTAGGTTTTCACAGCTGTCTTGTGCTAATGATTTTGAAATTTTTAATTATGGCAACCTTTCAACCCCTACTAACAACAGTGCAAAGTGACCAGGCTATAAGGTAATATACTCAACAACAAAAGAGGTAAAAAGGTGTGGTGTGAACTGGTCTGAAACACTCAGGACAATTACAGAGTTTAATGAATGTTCTTAAAGATTTTCAACCTGGTGATTTCTCAAAGGAAACTAGCAGAGAAAGAGGTGACAACTTCAAATACTTGCTTCAGAACTACTGAAGTATTCACAACACTGGTAAAGTTTTTACGTGCATGAAAAGCATCAGCAAGTCTTTCTGTACCTAAAAGACAGTTCAAACAGTTGAAGAGACAAAGGAAATAAGACAGCTGGGCCTATGGGATCATAGGGTGTTACATCAGAATTTATTTTTACATTTCTGTGGCACCTTTTCACCAGATGCCAAAAGTACTTTAAGCACTAAAGTGAGCCTCACAACAACCCTGTGAGGTAGGTAGTATCTGTTTTAATAATGCAAAACAGGTTAAATAACTTACCCAAGAAGACACAGCAAATCAGCAGAGCAGGCTAGAATCCAGATCATGTGATCATGAATTTAACATTACAGCACACGTGGGACTGAGACTTACATGCTCCTTTTTAAAAATGTGAAAGAGGGACTGCCATGTGAATTGATTCACCTTTTCTGGAGGCAGACTTTTATGGGAAAGGTATCGAGAGAAAAATATGATTTAAGCAACTAGAGAAAACAAGACCCTGAGTAAGAAGAGTGGTATTACTGTACCACTTGCCACATTTGAGTGGATGTAGAATAGCAATTCAACTATTTTACTTGCTAAAATATGTATAAAAAAAAAAGACTAGTCTGTCAAAATCACTAAATGAAACTCTATTCTCAAGTCTTAAACATTCATAGGCTATGACTCAGAACCATGGTCAGCTGGAAGGTGTTTCATTCAATTCTATTATTTTTATGTCCCGCAACTGCTTCTTTGAATGTCAGAAGAAATAAGAACCCATGTGAGAACCAAAATTTTTTGATCATTCAAACTTTAATAGCAGAGTTTCCATTAACAAACTGTCAAAAGCATGCTCTCTTCCCAGTTAATCTCCGTTCTATTAACTACTAAACCAGCCACAATAGAGAGACCAGAACGTATAAATCAGTGCTTGGCACATAAAATAGAAACATGAAGTATTCGGTTACTTCAGCCCAGTCTCTGTATCAACAGCAGTAAATTAGATGACACACTAAATGTTGAGCACTGCTTTACACTATATTCCACTAGGCAACAGTCACACACAAAAACGAGAACAGTTAGCGGCTGAACAAACTGTCATAAACCCAAGATGTAATCACAGCAGCAAGGCCTGCACTTAAGAGGTTTACATTACAAAATGAACTGGCATATGCAGGGAAACAGTTTTTGTGCATATAGATTATAAGCAATGATTTCTCCTTGAAGACTGGAAGTGATTAAAAAGAACACATTCCTCAAGTGAGGAAAAGGGAAATTTAAGACTTCTAATGATCTTATGAAGAATAATGCTGATAAAGGGCTAATTCCTTTTCTGTAAGACCATGATTCTACGATCATAATCATAATCCTCACCCTAGCTCATCGTCCACTCATAGACTACCACTATGTGATGATATTCAGCTCAGATTTATGTCATTTGCAGAACAAAATTCTCTAGTGAAAGACAACTTGCCATAAACAACCCCCAATTCCCCACAAGCCCTTTTTGTCTTTCTGTGATGCAAAGAGGAAATGTTGTCATGTTAAAGAGGAAAGTGGTATGTTTGTTTTGACATCAGGAAAAACACGGCTTACAGATGACTGAAGATTTAGCAATTTGCAGATTTAAATGCTGAGGCAGTGAAAGTGAACAAAAAACAATGCTCAACAAATATTTACTACAGGTATACTTTCCCAACTCAAGGGTGGGAAGATCGATACTTCTGAAATATCAAAGAAAAACTTTCTAACAGGACGACACTACTAAGACTTCCAAGGCAAAAAGCTTTTGGAAAATACCTTCCTGTATTTCTTGTACATATTAAGGCTGCAGTAAAAGAAGCCTCAGAACAATTCCTCTACCTCAGGTAGCCTTCAAAAAATAATTGAGGTCTTAATTTACACTCAACCACACTGTTACAAGAATATTGGAGAAAACACTTCATTCTGAACTTACTCTCAGACAGGACTGTACATGATATGCAGCTCAAAACAACGGTGACAACAGTGCCCAATTGTGTGAATATATATTATTTTAGAGAAGAATTTTGGAATAGAACATTATTTCAGCTTATAGGTATAATAGTTGCATACTCTAAAAGAAAGGCAGAGATAAGCATGTTGCTTTTTTAGTTAAATCGGTCACTATGTGAGTTTTGAGAAAAGTTACTGGAACCAGGAAAGAAAACTTGAACATTTAAATTATAACTGGGATTTTAACAAATTGGCTGTTAAGATAAAAGATAAATTTCTAGAAGTAACCTCACACTTCTTTCAAATATAACCATTTTTGAGTGGAACCTCTACCAGAACTCTACAGATCACATTTTCCATTTTTTTTGAATAACAGAATCATATATGACATTTCTCTTGTATTCAAAGTGTAGTTATAGGCAGGCACACACACACACACACACACACACATACACACATGAATTAATGACCTTCATGCCAATTATTTCCTTCTCGAATTTACTTTGTGTTACCTGTTACCATACCTGCTGGGTAGAAGCTCATCTTCCTTCCCTGAAGAAGCACTTTAAAAAATTATACCCTAGACTGTTTTATCACTGTTAATGTTTCTAAATACTACTAGATTATAAATTAGTTAAGAGGTATTGATTAAGTGAGGTAATGTCTGTTAATTCATCTCTGAACGTGGTTCAAGACAAGAAGCCTCAGACAAGCAGCTGTAAACAGATAATAGTACTTTCTGCTGAAAGATCTACAATATAGTACAGGCTTTCTGAAGTGGTTTTATTCAACTCTTAAATTTCAGGCATGAGAAACAGAAAGCTTTCCAGTACGCACAGAAACCAGGTAACTTCATGTAATTATCAAACTAGACTAGATGCTGTAGGAAACATTGCAGGGTACAAAAGGCTAGTGGATTTGGCTGCGGGGTCCCAAAACGAAAGATACACCTTCATGTGTTAGTTCACTTACAATCTCCCAAATATGTCCAATCACCAACATCACAACTACTACTACAGACTACTGGAAACAAAACATTGAAAATTCTATATTTAATTAGGTAACATTAAATTTAGGTTGCATTATTTTGCATTGTAACATCTCACTATAACTTACAACATAAAAATGTCTGCTAGATTCCTATGATCCCAATTTTATTTAATAATCTTAAAAATTTACTAGCAGAATACATTTGGATACATAATGTAAAATAAGATGTAACTCTACATGCAGTTTCGGCACTCAGATTGCTGCTTAGCATTTGCACATAAAATGGAAAAAAATTTAGCTATCTCATTTCTCATCTACAGAACACGTCCTCACCCTGTAGTTTAGAATGTAGGAGATGTCACTTAAAAATGTGCAGCTAGAAGATGCCCACAAAAAAGCATGTGTATTACCATCAGTTACAGGAAAAAAAAAAAAACAAGCCCAAAACAACCCCAAACTTAGATCATCCAGTGCATTTCATGGCATATCATTAAAGACTGTTTAAATAATCAATGCACTTGTGGGAAGTTTTATATGATTATGTAAACAATCACAGATTTCTTGGGATTTTTAGAAGCTAAGGAGTTGTGCCAATGCATTTTCCCCACATTTTCATTCCAGAAACAAGTTTCCATCCCACACCCTCCCTGAAATCACTATTCACAGAAACACTCAATTCCCTAAGAAATAAAAAAAATAAAATAGATCCATTCACAGAAAGTCATTCAAGTAAGTTTGCATGTATAAATAAAAAAAAAAAAAGTCCTCTAAATAAATGACACAGGAGGCAATAAATTGACACGACAAGTAAATAAAAGGCTAAAGCACTCCAATACCATTGAAACGGTTTTAATGTTGTTGCAATTCCATAATGCAACAATCATCAACTCATAAAAGACCCAGTACTTAAGAATTCACTTTAATCACTCCTTTGTACCTATTTTACAAAATAAAGGCAAGGCATATTTAAAATCCCCTTTTCCCTAGGTATTATGTGCCTATTTAACTTATGCTTATAGAAGTGTAAACTTAAAAATCCTATTAAATGTTATATAAGAAAAAAATATAAAAAATATTAACCTCTGCTTCAATGTACAGTTTCCAGAATCTGCCAGAACTGGGGAACTGGGCAACAAGGCGTTCATAGGTCTTCCGTGCTTTGTCTATAGCTTGGTTCTAAAAATTGAAAATCAAAACAGCATTTACAATATTATGATTTATGTAAATGAATACACTGATTTTACTCCAGAACCAAATAGTGTGAGTGGACCATAGATAAGGAAATGTAATCCTATGTCACTAAACCTGTGCCTCTCGAATGAGAATGCTCCAAGCGTCAAGGTCATATGGATTTTCTTCAAGTTTCTTTTCAGCTTTCTTCACTTTTTCTGGGACATATTCAGCAGTCTGGAAAAAATTAAAAATGAGACATAAGAGATCACAAGTAGCGTTCGAAAAGTTCCGTCCCAACTACAAAGTTAAGGTAATGACAACATTCCGACAACACAACATTCCAAGTCTCAATTTTTATGCTGGAGTTACTAATTGCAACTTTACCTGGAAAAGTAAGGTAATGCACTCTTACCACAAGTTTCTATGTATCTGGCGATCCAGCAAAAAGCTAGACTAAACTGACTGTTTCTAAAACACTCAAGCACATTTGAGTCTGCCAGAGAATTTACTGCACTGGAAATGTTAAAACATTTTTTACTGACCTGAAGCTTTTAAGATGCAAAAAGTAAATTCAGAACAACTTGTCTATTGCAGACCTTAGCCAAACAAATCCAGGTTACTGCACAAGTAATTCCATATATGCTATTCCATATATGCTACTCCATATCACAAGTTAGAGATTTAACAAGAAAACTATGAGATGACAATTCTAGCAGCAACATGTATGCCATCCAAGCACAATTTCTCTGTTACTTTTCTCATTTGTCCATGAGTGTACAGCTGTGCTCCAGTAGCTTTGGCACTAAACCAATTTTTTTCTTATTCACTCGTATCAGAGTTCTAAAAGCTTTTTTTGATACTAAAAGTTTTACCGAATTGAGTGTTAACTTGTTAACACAGTTATACTACAATAGTATAGATGTAAGTATTCTTTTAAAGGCTTGTGAAAATATCTTACTTTGTAATTATTTTCATCTACTTTGTGCTAACGTTAAAACTAGAAAACTGAAGATCACAATCTGATGATCACATACAGGTAAGACTTAAAATACATGCTTGTTACAAGTCTAAATGATACTAAGTTTTTTATGAAGCATGAAATAGTTCTAACCTGTACTCCAAACAGCTTATTTACTAACTTTCCAAACTTGACTCATTTTCAGCAGATGTTAGCAGTCCCAGATCACACGATCAAGTAAATTCTTGCTTTCTTGAGATGTAACAATAATAACCTGTAAATTATTACTACAAGACCATCTTGTGAAATATTACAAGTTAGCTTTATAATTACTGTTAGAATATATGATTCTGTACTGTATAACACAGCATGATTTATTTGCTACACAGAAAATCCTAAAACACCCCTGTCAATTGCTAAGAGATCATTTCAAGGTAATTCTTAATATTGGATCTAGGTAATACACAGCTCTAAAAATGAAAAAGACAGTAAACATGGCAGAGAGAACTGATATCAAAGGTGCCATCACAAATAAAGGGAAACAGAAGGTAACTAGACACTACAGAGCTATGACTTCTAGTAAAATTAACAAGCACCACTATTGCACATCACTCTTGTACAAAAGCAGACATTCCAATAATACAAACGCGAAGTATTATTAATAGATTTTACTAAAGACCATTTACAGTGGCATTATACAAAGATAAGCTGCCAGTGAAGTATAAAACAGTGACTAAAAAAAAGAAAAGCTGAGGCTAGTAAATCTAAGTAAAAAGCTTGAGTTACTTAAGAACATCAACTTTATTTTCATGAATGCCCTGCTCCTTTGCTTTTGTTAATCTCTGCAAATGCACTACCGTACAACAGCTGCTTATGTTATACGCTGAAATTCAACTTGGTCATTTAAAAAAGCTACCTATTTTTTTCAGCACTACCAGTTTTTGTGTCAGTCCTACAAGCACGATATAATTCAAGACATAAGCCTTAAGATTTTAAGACTAAGTAAATTAGATTTACTTATAAAACAGAAAAATTATCAAAAACATTGCAGAACTGCTAAACTGACACATAAAAGCAGCCATGCATGAAAGATAAAAGGAAAAAAAGAGAAATCAGGAGGATGGGCTTTATAGGAGTTTAAAGACCATCATTTTTTTTGAGTCAGTGCAAATTCGTAACTGCTCATTGCAAACCAGTGCAGCTTGGAAGGCCTGCAGCAAGTCCCACAACAAACTGAATTACAAAATTAACTGGATTTTAAAAAAATCGAATTTAAAATTAATAGCTCAAAGTTGTCAGCTCGAAACTAGTAAATTTATTAATTTCCATATACTTTTACATCCTTAAGTCCATCAAAATTCTGGCTCTCAAATATCACGTTATAGTTCAGCTGATACAGGCTTAAGATGCAAAACACAGTAATGAAATGAGCTAGTGATCTTATTTATTCCAAAATGGCATGCATAAACGTATTTCATCTTCCAGAAGACAGCACTGAAGCTGAAATTTCTAAAGTTTAAACTCTATTTATGTAAGTTATCTATCTCTACAGATGATCAGAATTTGAAAAGTTTATTCAACAAAGGGCTAATTCTATTTCACCCACATCAGCAGTAAGCACCGCTTCCCATTATATACCATCTCGGTGAAATCTGCTTGTCTCAAATATTCAAACATACATTACTCTGCATTCAATTAGATAGAAATGCCTATCAGGAGTACTATTAATGTCGGCTACAATTAAAAAATTACAAAATAAACCACAAACAAGAACACAACAAACCCACACTACAAAAACAACTGAAGCATTTGCAGCACAGGGTCCTGCACTGCAAGTTGCAGCTTTCTAACAGGAAAAAGTAGAATGGGCCACTGAAGCACACCTCACCTATTTCTACAGTAGTTCAGCTTTATTATCTTAAACCTCTTCACGTGACACAAAATAACTCAGCTGACACTTTAGTGAAACAGTTAAGGCTTCCAGGAGTTTAATTTCACCTATGCAGATATTGGGTAATTAAACTCAGAGAAGGCTGAAACAAATTAAGCTGGTAAAAAAATAGATGCTGAAAAGATGCACACTTGTAACATTCCTACATAATTTTTTTATGCTCGATACAGGACTCCTAACTTATAAATCCTAATAAGATGTTCATTCTTTTATTAGAAAAAGAAACAAACAAAGAACCTAAAAGACTAAATGCCTTCCTAAATAAGCAGATATATTCACTTAGTGGCAGCAGATGAAACATAAACTATTGGAATTCTACACATATCACCAGGGTTTTAAACTATACTTGAAATTACTTGTACCCTATGGCACACTCAACTTGTTAAGGCCAGTGAGCACAACCTCTCCTGCCTCTATTGTTCTCCAAGACAAATAAAAGCCATCCACATTTCCAAGAGGCAAATCAATGTCCTGGTTCTACTAGAACAAAATTAAAGCCTCCTTACCTTGCACCTTCACACACAATTACTCCTAATATATTAGGATTTCCAGCCTGGACTGTTTCGCCAGAACTAGGGCATTTGAGCAAAAATGCATTCAGTTATACACCGAAGCTGTGCAGACTCCCATCTACCACAAGCATACAATGAAAGGGAGCAAGGAGCTTGACTTTTAACCTAGCTCATTTATAGCCAGAAAGATATTTGATCCCAGTTTTGAAAATTTCACAGTTAAAGGAGTATGCAGCTTTTGACTATGTATTTGTCATTATAATGCATGAACAACAGCCAATATCCAAAAGTGTGAGTACTTAATTCTTGGGTGTTCACTGCCATGATCTTTTCCCTAAATGAGCACTTTTACTCCCTTCCTCTAGTTAAAAGAGGCACTTAACTTAATCTCACCCTATCACAAGTCAGTTCATGGAGTTAAATCAACAAAAAAATAATACTATTAGAAAAATGATTAGTTTTATAATGGTTCAACTCCTTGATTTCAGGATCAGATGTGATGCAGAATAAAAGATGCAAAACCATACAGGACTTCATCAGTCCTAACTTCGCTCAGCTTACAGTATCATACAGCTGCACATAATCAGATAGGTACTGGCTTCTAGCATTTCTTTGCTACCTAAAAAAAAAAAAAAAAAAAAAAAAAATGCTGCAAAGAACTGTTGCATAGAAACTGGAAAAATACTTCTTTCCCCTCTGCTTTTGATAACTGTGTTCAGTGTATCTCACCCACACATAATTGGGCTCCTATCCCACAAACAACCCTCTGAAGGTCATGGCATTTTAGCACTTAAGGTTCCATGACCACAAGTATCTCTGTTATTACAATCTAGCCTGATTCACAGCTTCCCTTTTATTATTTATATACAGGTAAATAAAAACGGAATTTTAGTTTCACGGATACTAAAAGTGTAGAATCATCTTTATGACTATAGTTTCCAAAATCTGAAAAGACCTAAATCCAAATTATCCAACAAGCAGTCTAGGAGCTACTTTCTGCAAAATACCTCAACTGCACAAAATCCAAATTTGAATTCATAAGAATGTCTGAGGGAACAAGAACAGAAGAAACAAAGTTGACTTTTAGTATGCAGTAGAAGTATTTATCAATGAGCTTCAAGGAAAAATTCTTGGTTTATACCTTACTCCTAAAATCAACAGTTAACAGTTTCCCCATACCTCTGAAAATGAACCCTTGTGATTCCAAATTGTGTAAGGAAATACCTAGTCAAACACTATCTGCACCACCTAATGCATCCAGTTGCTTAAAGCAGCCTCCTGTTTCCAAATGAATCTTCCACAACGAAAATGAGAAGTATTAAACAGCTGCTCCACCTGTGAAGCAGCCAGTTTAAAATGGTTTAAAAACTATCACTAGTTAGGAAATGAGAACTTCTACGAACAAGACATACAGGCCACTGTACACAAAAAAGACAGGGATTTTAATGGATAGTTCAGTCAAATCAGTTCCACATCCAAAAGATTTATGTCCATTAAAATTGAAGCTACTGTTTGGAACTATTGCCTGACTGCTGCAGTTTAGCATAGCCTGGACTGTAGCAGGTCCAATGAATACAACTTCAAATATATTAACATGCAATTTAACAAGCATTGTTAGTGGTTCAGTGAGGTTAATTTACAGGTGTGTCTCACCTAAGATTTTTTCCTTAAAGTTTAGTTATAGCTGTATACAGAGCAAGTTTTAAAGCCCCTTCTTCAGTAAAACATTCCTTCACTAGACTATAGTAACACCTTATCAACACTCACACTTTCTTGAATCAGTTTTTAATGCCTTGCCGCCTTCTACTTTACCAGCAACTCAATTCAACTGTGAACAAAATCTTGAAAAAATTTGTTGTCACTATTAACAGACATAACCCAGCATATTAATTTTAAATAATTTTTAAAGGATACTTTCATATGTACTGGCCTGCCCTAACATAATCTGGGCTGTTTCATCAAACTGAACAAAGTTTTAGATTATCATTCTTTCCCCATGAGACTATTTCCCAAACACTGGCATCTAGACAGGCATTTTCTACTTTAACAACTTTTTGGTATACCTGGAACTTGCTGACTCTGGAAATGCAGCTAAAATATAGAAATTACTTAAAGTTGTGTAAAAATTTGAAAAAACCCACTGGATTACCAACTCACAAGTCTTCCTCCACCAATTCATGTTTTCAATCTGCTTACAGCCTGCTCCTACTGTAAGTTTAAAAAGTGACAGTAAACCCAGTTTTATTATATATCATACATAGAACAATATAATCTGAGAAACCATCTTTCTTTCAGATGGCTCCTCCTGAGATGTTAAACCCACACAATCCTACAAAAATAAACTTCTGCTTTCAGTACTGCGCGCAATGACATCTATTTTTAAAATGTTAAGCTAAAGTTAGCTACAGTAACATTTACTATTGCATTTAGAATTCAGAAACTTACATGATACACTATGACAGAGAGACACAAGGCATGAATGAAAGGAAAGACAAAAGCAGTCTCAAGAAACTGGAACAGACTGCTACAGATGTCTTTTCTGTAGTCACGGAGACAATACAGACATTTCTTTTTTCCACAGCTCAGTCTTGGATCATGTAAAGTTACATGCATGCCAGACTGGGGAATGTATCATAGAAATGGTTACAGGAAGCATGAAATGCATGTTATAGGCTTAAAAGATGAGAAAACTAATGCAGGAGTAAAGGAAATAGTCTTCAGGTAAAATTGATGCCTGGCAAGTATATGTTTATTAAGCAGATAAGAACAGTGGTCCTGCCAAGGTAGAAAGAGGCAAAGAGCACAACACATTTAGGCTTTGTTAGAGGATACATGAAACACGACTGAAATGAAACTAGACATGTACATCGAGGTCCTGAAAAAACATAGACATACATCATTGTACTGTTTGTAACCTCAACACATGAAGAAATTGGGAAAAGCTTGTCAGGAAATTTTCTGTCAACCAGTGGAAGATAGAGCCTTTCCGTGTACAAATGAGGGTTTCTATGATATAGGCAGGGCTAAGCATTTGGTATTTTAAAACCCAACTTTGGAAATTCTGGTTTGTTAAAATATCATGCAGACTTTGCCAGGAGTCTGACAGGGACCTATGAGAATTCAAGTCCTGACATCATTCAATTGGTTCTGAAGAAATTAATGTGGGTCCAGCATAGCTGACACACTGCAAGAATTTAAAATATACTGCAATAGTGGTGGCTTCACACCACTCTTCTGTGGCTTCATCACATTTCTTTGGCCCCCAGCCCTTCTCTGTTCTACCATAATGATGCAAGAAGGGGACAACCTACATAGGTTAGGCTCCTGAGCTACACAGTAAAGCAGCCTAAGAATGTCTGGAGCCAAGCTCAGCCTACAGGCAGTAAACCCACATTTCAGTTGTACTGTACCTGGCCAGACAACTAAAGACCAGCTGCACCTTTAACCTTACAACACCTTTACTCTCCCATCCTCCCTACATCCAACATTCCATTCTGTTCTTCCTTCCCACACTACCAGCACTTCATACTTTATGCATCCAGTATGGCAATTTGTTATTCACACAGCAGCATGATGTAGACACCCCTGCGTACAGGTGAGTCAGAGCCAACAATTCTGATTTGTCAGTTATTTAATATCGTACACTCTCATGTACATCTTAAGAAAACCATAGATGCAAATTAACTATACAGTCACACCTTTCTACCGATCTGTGTGACTGTCAGTAAAAATGGCACCCAAAACTTCAGAAGCTGGTCATGGAAGTAGCAGATAAAACCCAAACCAGGAAAGTCAGATGCAACCTAACCTCTGCTTAGCTTCAGCTTCCTACAGAAAGAAGCATCTGTAACTGTAAGAATATTGCGCATACAAAGTTAGAGAGACATTCAGACAGCACTTCATTACAATATATAGCAGCTGCAATGGGCGGAAGGAAGCAGGGCACAACTGCCCCAGTCCTAATTCTCTATTGTTCCTTCTGTCACTGAGACACAGTGAATTTAGGTCTATCATGCTCTGTAAGAACACAGTTGAACTGGCATCAACGCTTACTTAAGGTGCACTTCCCTCTCTACGCAACTGGATGGGTGGTAGCCTACAGTGCAGAAAACCTCATACATAGTTAAAGACACTGATAGCAACTGCAGTCTACCTCAACATTAGGAATAAGAAACAGAATCCTGCCAGGGTAAGAAAAGAAATTGTGGAAGACAAGGTACTGAAACTGAAGGAAATGATGGAAGTGTATAACTGAGCATAAGAAAATTAGAAACTTCTAGGACACCAGAATCCGAAGGCCTTCATAAAGAAGATGGAGTAGGAAGAAAAATTATTTAATCTAACTAAAGAGTTGCTTGGGTTTCTTTTTTGTTTCAGGGTTTGTTTGTTGCTTTGTTGGGGTTTTTTGTGTTTTTTGGGGTTCTTTTTTTGGGGGGGTGGTTTTTTTTATATTTTGTTCGGGGTGGTGGTGTTTGGTTGGTTTTTGTTGAGTGGACTCAATGTGAAAACAGTAACTACAATGGTAAAAAGAATGAACCTTAATATGGACAAGAAAACCCCAACAAATCCAAGCCATATGTTAACCTATGTTTACAGAAGCTGCAAATAATGATTTGCAATTTCTGAATGCTAAAACCCTCTGTGATATGGCATCATGGTATTAAAGCTGTTACTTTACAGAACAGCTTTTACTTCTGTATATGGAAATTCAACATTTTGCATATTAAAGTCTCCTTTGAAAAAGAAAATAAATCAGCATAGGTTTTAAGTTAAATAGCAATGTATTACAATCATGTAATGAAGTATCAGTGTATTTTTTTTTTTTCAAAATATATCAGAGTGGGTAACTTAAACATGAAACATACTACACATTAGGATTATTAACATTTTACTGTAGCATATTTTTACTTCATTGACACCATCTTCCTTGTGATGAAGATAAACCATTCTGAAGAATCCCTTGCCTAAACATACTACGAATATATTTAGTAACCTGACCAGCTTTAAACATACAGGCTTTTAATTCATAGGATATTTTACTAATGAGCCAGGAACTGGGTATTTTACATTCTTAGCACTTCCCTACTCCCCTTCCCCAAACTCATGACCTTACAGAGTTTACACATCACCTTTTTTAAGTACAGTCCCAGACACACAGAAACATAACCTGTTTTGCAAAGAGACTAACATTCTACAAAGAAAAGCTTTAGGGAGCACTAAGTCATCAGCATCATTTTAAGGTTTTTTTGTAGGCTACCCTGGCCACTAAAGAAGGCCACAGTGTTATCAACCACTTCATCCTCAGTCAGGAACTTCCATCCCCACTCCTCCAACTAATACTAATTTTAAAAATAGGCCTAACTATTAAAAAGACCTTTTGAGAAAAATTCTGCCACTGAATAGGAGACAGCTCATGGTAATACCAGATTTCAAAAGATGACATACAACACTCTTCACATGCCTAGAAAATAACAAGTTATTATACATATTATATTAAAAAAAAATCCAAGCCTAACCCAACTGAAAAAGTAGTTATTTTTTCCACCAAGAGCAAGAATGCTGTACTGCAAAGAAGATGCTTTATCAAATAAGTCTATTTTTACTGATTCTAATTTAAAGGTATTTAAATAATACATTATTTTGGAGGAAAAGGTATTGTTAAAGAGGCTCACAGCCTCATGTTAAGCACCTATGTTCAGCAAACGCTCACCTCACAAAACAATGCAGGTGTACCAGTATAAACAGCTTATCCGGGTTTCAGTTTTCTTCTGGAGTGCGTGTACACCACGACCGCGGATAAACGAGAACGGGAAAGCAAAGCTCACTGTTGTCCACAGTGTCCACAATGCCTATTGTCCACCTCGATCTGAATTCAAGTTTGCTTACTAGAAACTCGCAGACCGAGTGCGACGCAGTTTTCAGCGCATTACCGGTTTAACTGACGACGAGCGCCAGGAGCGGCTCCGCTACCCCCAGCGAACTCTTCGCTGATAGAATGAAGCCGAGCTCAACATGGGTGTGTGCGGTGAGGTGAGGGAAGGGAAGCCCTCTGCCGACCACGCCACCGACGCGGCCGGCGGGGCTTACGGGCGCATGGAAGAGCCAAGGCCGTGCTCCCCGCGGCCTCCCGGGGACCAACAGCAGCCCCGGACGGCGGCCAGCCCCACACGCTGCGCCACAAGCTCGACCCCGCCGCGGCCTGCACAGCCAACACAATGCATCCCAGGCCGGGCGACCGCTACAGTCCCCATAACTCCCACTGCTACCCTCAGGAGAGGCCTACAGCCTCACCCTCCTGCTCACCTGATCTCCGGCCGCTCCGTCTGCTGACATAGCGTCTTGAAATAGGGCACAGAGACACCCCCCTTCCCAAGCAGATTAGAAACGCCTTTAAAAAGCGCCCGGCGCTGCCACCGCTGCCGCGGCCCCCTCCACCGGTCGCGCCAACGGCCGCGGAGAGGAGCCCCAGCCACTTTAGCGATAAAATGGCGGCGTGGAGCCTCCTGCCCGGCCGTCAGCAGGGCGGGGGAAAAAGGCGGGGTGCGGAAAACGGCGGGAAGCGCGTCATTACCGCTGCGCCGCTCTGGGGCGGAAGTGGTGGGCGCTCAGAGAGGCTCCGGTAGCGAGTGGGGAGCGCTGCGGCGAGGCCTGGTCATCCTCCCCATGCTGCGGAGGGAGGTCCTGTCCCCCGTGGGACAGTCCTGTCTGCTCCTCGCCGCACAGCGGCAGGGGGAAGCGCTGGGGCCCGCCCTGAAGCCGCAAACGGGGCGTTCCCTGAACGGCGGCCGGGGAGGGCCCTGGGGGCCGCTGTAGCTGTGTTCATGGCGCTGGGCAGGGTCGCCGTGTCTGCATTTTCTCCCCTTGCTCTGCCCCCAAGCCGGTTTGCTGGCGCACCTCTTGTTGTTGAAACTCTGAAGGACAGTGGGCAGAAACTAAAAGGCTTTGGTGATTTTTAGCCCTGGTCCTGCCGGCGAGTCGTGGGCTATTTCGTTAACGAAGCGTTGTCTCGTCAACAGTCACTTCTTTGCAGGAAGCCGGCACTGTGCCCTTGGTAAGGTAACTTCAGCAATGTCTGCTAGCAGTAGACCCGTCCCTTCCACCTCAAAAGAGCTCTTGTTATTCAAGGAGGCAAGTTCAAAAGACAAGCTGTGGGGTGATCGTCTCAAAAGACCTCAAGGACATAGGAGGCAGCTCCCCCTAAAGCTACTTAACTTCATTTGCAAAGTAATCGCCAGTCTCTCCGTGAGAGCGAAAGCTTTGAATTAGCCTCTGCAGAGAAACTATGTGAAGCATTAATTGAAGGAGGCTTGGCAAATACCAAGGTGAAAGCTGTTTTAGCTGCCTTCACAACAGCAGTGTAAGTGTTCTTAAAATTGTATAATACAGTAATTTATGCAGTAATACTTGAAAAAAACTTGATACTAGCACTCTTTAGGTTACTTTCTGCTTTGTCTTCCAAGTCGCTTCCTTACACCCCAGTAATGTGTGTGGAAAGAGGACCTTCTGAAGCTTGACACTTCACCCTGCCCCAGAAAGAGAGCAGATAGTAAATGCTTATATGACCAACCCGTGAAGTAACATTTTTCTTTCTGATATTAAAGGATTTTGAGTCTGTTATTCTTCAGAGGTGAAATAAAACGTGCTTATCAGTCTGTGTTGGTAGATAAGCTGTCCTGTTCTTTGATTTCTGAGAGAATAGTGATTTTGTGATACACGGCTACTTCATTGTTTTTTATGGGGTGTTTCTTCTATGTCACAATAAACTCTATTTTGAAAGCATTTGATATGTTACTACAATTTCTTAAAAAAAGCCCACCAACAAACAAAAAAAATTTGCAATTCATTGATGTGATGTTTTTCCATTTCCTATTAGGAACCAATTCCATATAAGTAATTGCTTAAAGCAATGCTGCTGAAATTTCTAACTAGATAATGTGAGTATTATTCTAGGTGTGCAGAGTGTTTGCTGTCTTAGTGGCCTGGGTGGAATTTTGATCTAGTTCTTAGAGGTTTTGTTCAAGCATATTTTTATTCTTATTTTAGCTGCTTCTGCCTTTGGGGTTGCTTTCTTCAGTTTCATAAAGTGATAAAGGTGGTTTTGAATCTTGACAGCACCAATGACATCTTGTTTGTCTAGTAGAATGAGTTAGTAAAGAGCAAAATGATGCCTACTGCTCCTTGCCTACTATAGGCCCTCACACCATGTAATAAAATAATGTGCTATGTCTTAAACTAGTGTTATTCTCGATTTCTTAGTTCCATACATAGAACAAACCATGGGCAAAACCCCAGGTACTGTAAATACAACTAGCTCCTATATCCTTTCTGCCAAGTGTTGCTGTGTGAGCCTAAATGAACTGCAATAATGCATAGTCTTAAATCTGTTAGCTGGAGAAATTTAAAAGGAGCACTACTGTAAAGAAAATAAAATTTTAATATTTTTATTGATACATTGTACTTTATCACTTGAGCTTGTCTTGTTTTGCAGTTAGGTGTGAACTTTTTAGCAACTTTGTGATAATATGTTTATGTTTTGGTGTGAATCTTTCAAGGGACAGTATTACTTTCAAAGCCTGTGTGTAAATGATAGGTTATGTTTCAAAGTACCTTTGAAAATGTGACTTTGTCTTAAATTTATAGTTTAGCTCTAACAGTGTTATCTTAACCTAAGTTTTACCTCTAACTTAAATTTAGGCTAATAGCTTGAGCTCAGTAGCGTTGGAAGTTTATGTTAGTTGACCCACTTGGCAGGCTGATTTGGACCTTTCTTGGTGTTGGTACAGGAGCAAATAATGGGGATGCAGCAGCAAAGCTTGCAACGACTACTTAGTTACTAATTCCTTATGCATATGTCAAACCTTGTTTTAGAATGTGGCTGTTCCTTTCCTTCCTTCTGAAGCTGTGTCATCTGGAGTGGAGTAGCTCTAGGCTTCTAGCCTGAGGTAGAGGGAGCAGTAAGACATGATTACAGGCCTGTTTGCTTTGGAAAGCTGCACTTTAATTTTCAGGTGGTTTGTGATATCAAAGCAACAGGACATTGCTAATACATGTTATGCTGTAGTGATTCATGCTTAGTTTAGTAATTGACATGAAACTTAATGGCAAGCTATGAGTTAACAAGCAAACTATTGTGGATTATGCTTCTCTGTGAGTGTTGCAGAAATTCAAAACAAACCTGAACCAGAACATGAGTTGGAGACTACTATACCTATTGTAGAGTGGTACTCAAATATTTCTGCTTGGAAAAACAATAGACAAAAAATGTATCACTTCAAAAAAAAAAAAAATCTGGAAGAAGATGAGTTCTTCAAATAAATAGATGTTGAACCTTATGGGCTGCCAGGCCAAGATCTTGGCAAACCATAAAGAGGGACAAACCTGAAAGGAAGCTACTTTCACAGAGTTGGGGCAGTGGTTATCAGATGGAGCTGACATACCCTTCTTCCAAGTGATTTTAGTTGCCACCGCAGATTATTTTTTAATACTAGTTATGAAATAGCAGGCTTTGTGTAACCTTTTGCATGTGACTCTATAATATTATTCAGAAACTGCTTGCAAAAGGATTCACTCAGATACTATCAGTGCTCAATACTAGAGAGAATATTTACAGCAGATTTGAACTGCCCTATTAATTGCTATGTGTTAGTGCTGAATCTCAAGCCATGAGTATGCTGGAAGTTGTCCTCCCCACTCTGTCATAATATTATTGGAGGCTGTGTCACTTCCCTAAAATGGATTTGAGCATATGTAGGGTGAAGACATGTTGACCTGAAACATGTCTTGCTATTGGCCAGGGCAATTGCGGGCTCTGTTGTTTCTTCAGCTGAGTTTTGCAGTGCTTGTGTACCCCTATGGAACCTATAATCTGTCCTCTTTTGTGTCTAAAATGACAATATCATGGGAAGTCTGTGACTAAACCAAGAAGGTAATCTGAATTTATATTCCTATAGGCCATAATTAAGAATTAAATTCATCTTTCTGCCAAACTGGTTTTGCTCCCCATTTGACGTTCACTGTTTTAGAATGAGGTGTGTCTCACTAATTGGTTGCATCAGTGGCAGAGATTAGGAAGAAAGCAAAATCCAAGCTAACAAGTTTTGCTGAGTTTGTTTTCTTGGGCTCTGCACTGGTACTGCTGGAGCTTGTAGTGAAGAGTGAAGGAAGCAGCTGGAGGGAGTCCGGTGGTGAGGAGAGGGCAATAGTGCTCAGCTGAAAATGGTATCCTGCAAGGACATTTCAGCTGGTGGGAGTGTCAGTGCATGAAGCTATTTGCGTGGGTATGTGACTGGTAGGAGCTGTAGCATCAGATCTGTTGCGCGAATAATATTCTCTGAAATAGGTTTCTTTCTGGACATTTTCTCACTCTTACCACCAGGTCATGTGCAGCACAGCACTACAGAGAGCCTTTCTTTGCTCTAAATATATGACTTACAGGTGCTGAAGTAGGAGGTGGGTGCAGTCAGCCACTTGCTCATCACATGAGACTCTGCTGGACTAAGACATGGGGTTTGGAATATGGAAGACTTTAATATGTCAAAATGAAGCAGCCTGGGTATTGGATCTATTGCTGCTTCTATGTCACTGGATCCAATAGTGGTCTTATTTATCATCAGTAGTTGGGAGAAGATGTCTTATTTGTTTCTAGATCTGCCCTGTTTCTAACTCGTACTTTCTGTTGTCATCTTTCCCATTTGATTACTGTAGGCAGTCTGTGCAAGAAAGGCATGTGTAGGCATACACCAGTGTTTGAGGTACTGGTGATTATCATCCCACTAGAGGTTTATGATATGGAAAGTGCAGAGAGGGTCATGTGTTGTGAGGAGTGTCTAGGTTACAGGAACAAAAACATAGGGTATGACAACAATAGCAAAGGATGAAATTCAGTGTCCCCTGTTAGCCAGTGAATTGGGCTTCATAATCAGTTTGTTATGAAATTAAAAATGGAGTCAGTGACATGCAGTGGTAAAGGTTGTGGGTGTAATGCAATGAAAGGAAGTTTCTTTTTTGGTGAAAAATAGAGAAATTTGTCAGGTTTTAAAATTAAGTTTATTTAAGGAGTGAAAGTACTTTAGAAATTTTTTATTTAAGTAGAGAACAAAGGTGAATGGATTAGTGAATACTGAGGGTTAGCAGTAGAATACAATGGTAGCAGACTGCATAGTTGCAGTTATGTGTTTTAATGGCGTAATAAGATGTAAAAATTATGGATTCGACTCTTGCCTCCTCAACATCAATTCATTTGCTTGAATTAGCTATCATTTAATGCTATTTAACACGGTATTGCCTCCTTTATTTTTTGTAAGCACCTTTTCAGCTCTCCAAGAAAAGTATAAATAATCCACACTTAGATCAAACAAGCTGTTTCAAAAGTTTGTTCAGTTTTTACTCCAGTGTTCTTTCCTCGTATAAGTAGTTGTATTCTATGACACTACTTGTGTTGTGGATTAGTATTACTGTTCATCAGTCTTTGTTTATATTATCTTGTGGATTCTTTGGAAAACTTGCTATAATGGAATGAAATATGAAGCTGGATCTCTGTCTCTGTTTAAAACTGTATTTTAACAATGAAATGCTAAGCAGTGGAAATAATGCTGAAAGTTGTTTAAGCCAATGACTGGATATTCTCAGAGGCAGGCTTACACTGTTGGGGTTTTTTTTTTTTCCTTAGTATTTGTGGATGCATTTTCATGGAGGTACCATTTATAGTCTGCACACAGAGAGTCTGACATGTCCTGAATGCTTTGGGTTTACAGTATGTGTGCAGATCAGTTCTTCAGTATGCGCATAGTCTCATGTGTCCAGCAGCCATTTCTATGGCATTCCTGTGTGCCTACCGCCAGGCTGCAACAGTATCAATGTGCCTGGAAGTTGGAGAGACACTAACGTCCTCCAGTTCTGCCTGGGCAAAATTTCCAGGAAGGCAAATAGAAGAAATCTTGAAAAACTCAAACTGCAGAGCAGAGTTTAAAATACAAATACAAATAAAAACCCCCCAACCACCCCCCTTCCCCCCCCCCCCCAAAAAAAAAACCACCACCAAAACCCGTAACCACAAATACAAGCACACACCCCTCACCCGTGAACCCACCAAAAACCAAGCCAAAAAAACCCCCCACCCCTACATGAATAATGCTATTGGCTTCTGTACTGGATTAAAGTGAAGTCCAAAACAATCCTTGCAGCTATAAGGATAAAGATGAAGTAATGTATAAAAATAGAGCAGCACAGTTCACCAATTGCAGCGTTCTCAAATTTTTGAGTGTTTGACTTTGTAACCTAAGTATTTCTGAAGTAGTTAGAAATGTGTTCAATGACGGTTGCCATGGGTTCTTCGCGTGACCGCTAGTGTCCCCTGCACTTCGACTCACCCGGGAGGTGGCAGGCAAACACCACTTCGGCTCGGCTGGAAGCGGGGCTAGGGGCCAAGCAGCACGTACTAGGCAGCCGCCCAGCAGAGAAAATGGCATTGTGGTAATTTCGGGTCTTTTTATGTCTAGATTACAGGATTTTTTCCTGCCACAGTACTATTTGACATCAGGAGTGGCTTTCTATGAATCCCGCTGTGAGTCACATCTTGCAAAGATGAATCATTTTTAAAGTATTTTAACATTAACTTATTTTAGAAACAGTCGTGCATCTCAGTTTTAAGGGTATTAATATTTAAAAGTAATAATAATAAGGGTAGAAAGTAAAAGCCTACGAAAGGAAAATAGAGGCATCAAAGGATGATAAAAAATCGAAGAGGGATCTTGCCAGTATTTAGCATAGCAGTCACAATCCAACAAATATAAAGGAGAGCAAAGTGAGGTGGGGCAGAACGTATTTATTTGTAATTGGTGTTTCATGGTTTTCCATACCAGCATTCAGGCTCAGTTGTTTTCTAGTGTATGCTTACTCTGGTTGTAAATACACAAACAAAGCCTTTTACAAACAGTGTTGATTGCAGTTATTTCTCATTAAGGATCAGTGATACAACATTTATTGTGAATTGTGTTTATCTGGTAAAATACTGGAGTGCTTCCAAAAATGTTGAACAGCAAATAAAAAGTTACTATCTAAGCATAATATTGCTTGCACTCAAATGCCTTCTCCTTAGCAGAATAATCCAATCGTCACCAGATGCAGGTGTAAAAGTAAGTTTGTAGCACATTATATGCTATTCCTTTTCATAATATACTGGAATACATAAACACAGAACATCAGAGGTTTCCACCTCAGCCTGTTTTGGGTATAACTCTTGTTTGCTTAATTACAAGTTGCTCACAAATTTGGAGGTTTTCCCTGCTGACACAAATTCTGCCTATTCAAGTGCTGTGTTTGTGAAGCCTAGAGAAACAGGAGAGGTGGAACTGGCCACCCAGTCCACCTGTAATGGGAGTGGAGAGGTTGCTATGCAACTATAGTATGTTTCGCTTGAAAGCTCAGCTCCGGGAAACAAGAGTGTACGTAAGAATTAATCAGCCTTTCTTTTTAAGTTTGTTTCCTTTTATTGCAAAACAAAGCTTGTTCGTGTGATCCAAATATATTGCAAATTCTCAGAAACCTAGAGGAGATGTGAAAGGAACCAAAGTTAAGGGTTGTTTACATCTCCTTATTTTACACAAGCTTGATGTAAATCTTGGAAATGCCAGTACCCTCCTGGTGCTGGAACAGAAATTATCCCCTCCTTCCACATTCGTGGTCTACAGCTTGATCCACAAAGTATTCCTTGCCTTGGTTCACCTTCAAAAACAATTGTGACTGTCTTGTGTGTCCCACCTTAGGTTATGCTTCTGTCTCTAATGCACTGTTGTCAGAGTTTATGGTTATCAAGGTTTATTTTGAAGAAATAAGTAATGTGTCTGACCCTGTGCAGATCTTCCTTACTGGTGATGTTACCTAGTCCAAATTCAGTTCTGCATGCTGCACTTGAAATAACAGCTCCCTTTGAGTTTATCCCTGTGTAAATTTACCTTGGCAGATTACGTGCTTTTTGAATTAAGGATTATGTTTTCATATTTATCTATAAAGTATCAGGGTACCATGGTGGTCAGATCAGGCAAGCAGACGGTTAAATTTGCACTTAAACTGACAATGCCAGGGTCCTTTTCAAGAAGTTTGGCTTCATGTTAACAGAGCTCTGTTCTCTGGTAAAACAGTGATTCCAAGTGTTAGTGTGCTACTTTTTAGTAAATTAAGAGGGACACAAAGCTAAGGAGGTGCTTTTACATTCTGTTTCTTAGCCAAGCTTGTAGTTAGCAGTGAAGATACTGCATTTCAGCCTCAGTCATGATAGCTCAACCACCACATGCTATAGTAGAATTTGCTTTGATTTTTTATTTCTGCAATAGCATAACACTGCACTTTGAAATCTCAGTTAAAGGAAATGTCTCATCCTAAATAAAAGAAAAAATAATGTTCAGGTCAACCGCCTGAAAAGTACTGCCTTGTGTAGGCAGCTCTAATTACATGTTGATTGTACTTAAATCTTACATTACAGTTCATTTCATGTTACATTCATGCATTTGTTATTGTTTTCTTTGTGTTATTTTGACAGTCTAAAAATAATAATACACAGATGAGTGTTTACTTTGAAACAGTAATTTCATTTTATTAGCACAGGGAGGGCAATGAGGCAGAAAAGGGAATGTTATACTTGTATGTTAGCTTTTGTTCTAAGTAGTAACTATCCAAAGACTGACTGGGGACAATTCCTGGAGAAAATTCCTCCCTGGTTATGGTATGCATTGTCACATGCTGTTTGTGAGTTGCTGTCACTACACAGTAAAGCAGTTAAAACCCTCAATGGTGAGCTACAAGACAAGCCATGAAGCACTTATGATATATTACTATAATTTTAGTTGCATATGTGTGTATGTATATCTAAAATTACCCAAACCTGTAATGATACTGCAATGATTTAACACAAAAATGAGCATGCTATGGATTTCTTTGTTTATTTATTTATTTGTTCCTTGACCAGAAATGGTCTCCCTTTATTTCTCATTATTCAGTCTTTATGTTGCTGCTTCTCTTTGTGGTAGTTTGTTCTGGTTTTGTTCCTTAAAGCAACAACGTGAGAGCTGCTGTTTATCAGAAGTATGCATCTGGGCCCTTCCAACCCAAACTGTTCTATGATTCCACAGTATGAAAACCAGAATTTCTGTGCAAATGTGATCACAAATGAATGACTTCCACGACTTTACTTTTTATTTCTGTAATTCATTAGAGATTATGTGCACTGAGGATGTACTTGTCCCAGCACAGTTTGGGAATGCCATCCACTCAGACATCACAGAAGGTTTGGAAATATTGTCAATGCTAATCACCTTGTAAATCCAAGTACCCATTGCAACAGCTGTGGCTTTCCCCGTTAAAAACTTACTGCCAGCAGATCTGAAACGATTCAGCACTAATTGTTTTCACAGAATGCTATAAACATGCCTTTGAGCTGTTGTTTGGATGCTAGAAGTACCTGGGGACTTTGTAGCATAGCCCTATGCATATGAAATGCTCTGGACCTGCTGTGGGTTAAATATCAAAATGTGCTTTCTGCAGTATGTGTTCATGTTCCCGAGTTGAAACAGAAGCTATGTAAGAATCACTGGTCTGTCAGAACAGAACCAGTTCAGGCCCTGGGTTTGTGTTGATGCAGGCTGACAAAGTTGCTTCTAATACGTTTGTGGACTTCGACTCCAGAACAACTTGTGAAACTCCCGTTGCTATTTCCTTGCAGAAATGTTGCATGCCGAAAGAGCAGCAGGCCTTTTATCTAGTAATGAGGGAGAGCAGAATCCGTTTTGATGTCATTTAGCTAGAATACCCCTACATTAACTTTGTTATTACTAAGGAATTAATTTCAGGTGCTTCCTTTAGCTTGTGATCCCTGAGATGAACAGAAAAGTTATCCCTTAATTTCTTTTGGGTGCAAGCAAGAAATAACATAGTATGTTGAGGTCCTGTGTGTTTCAGTATACAGAGCCAGACAGCTCTATTTGCCTATGTGCTGGTGAGATTAAGGACATGGCAGCAGCATGGAGACTATCAACAGTAGCATGGTTTTATGGAGAGGTATACAAGTCTTGTTGAAAAGCATGTGATAACTTTTTGGTTAATACACTAAAGACAAATGCTCAGGGAGTACCATAAGCTGACTGATGACAGTGTGAGTCTGTGATGAACTGAAGGATGGCACATAATAGTGTCTCCTAAGTTATTTGCTCATCAAAGGATGCAATTGTGTTTAGAAAGGGTGAAAGACAGCAGGTTTGGCTGGTTGTGTAAGAGTACTTAGAAGAGTTAGTACATTTTGTATGTTATCTAGCTCAATGTGCTTTTTTTTTCATTGGTATCTTTGTCCTCCCACTTTTCTTTTTGTTTCTTCTTTTGCTGCATAACTCATTTTTACAATATACTTTTGTTAGTTATCTGCTGGTTCTCATAATGAATCCTATCCCTTTCTTTTTCTAATCTCCTTTTCAGGTTTGCTTTGAGAATTCATGATCTTTTACTGCATTTTTGGTATAGAAGCTAGCACTCTGTACTAGTTACCAGTGTTAAAGAACCATGCCTAAGATATCTACCAAATCACGTATCTTATATTTTCTGAACATATTCAAGTCTGTAGGAAAAAAACACTGCTGTATGCACCAGAAAAGTGAGAACGTTATTAGAAATGTAAGTTAATGCCAAGAGGGAATGAAGAAAAATGCCACTGTTTTAAATAGAGTGGTAAATGACCCTTACAATCATGATAAGGCTTGAAACCATATTTACTCATCTTTTAAAGCCCTCAGAAGAATCCTATGGATTAAAAACTGTTAGGGCTTCTTTTGTTCCTCTACTTTAAACTGGTAAGTTAAAGCAGCTGTCACTTAAACAGAACTAAGAGAACTAGTTAGATTAAATGCATTTTAAATGTCTATATATCTTTTCAGAATGCCTTGAAGTCTATCTACATGGATATATAAAATGGAAGAAACAACTGGAGTTTTTCTTTCCCAGATGTATTTCATTTGTTCTGATTTTTCTATTTAACTTACATTAAAAAAGAGGATATATAGCACATGACAGTAACAACATAAAAGCATCTATAAAACCCAGATATAAGGTGTCTGGGTGAAAAGGCAATTTCAGTCCTGGATCTGCAAATACGGATTTATTTTTTAATCTATTTAAAGTATTTTATAATGTTGAACTACATCTTAGTTCAGACAGGGCTTAGGAGCTATTTGGGCTAATGCTGCTGTTTCTGTATACTCAGGGTATTGCCTATACATTTTTCTCATATTTTGGTTACTTTGCTTACTTGACACAGGGTTCTGGAAAACAAACTGAACTGTTGCCAAATGTGGGACATAAGCTATGTACTTCTAAGGTGATATAGCACGTTGTCTCTGGGCTGTCTGGTGATATTGCTTTCTATTGCAGTAAAACATCTGAGAGACAGTGAGCAACAAATGGCTGAGAAACTCCACGAAACAGGAATGAAACACAAACAACTATTTTGAGATAAACTATTTTACCTTTTATTTTTGTCAATTCAGAAAAAATATTATTCCTGATTATTATCTGAATATATAGGACTCAGTTATTCTTTTGCATTTTAGAAAGATTTTGAGCGAATACATTTCCCCATTATATTCTGGGAATAAAAAGGTAAGGGAATACTTCAGGCATTTGTAAAATGATAAAATTCAGAGAACGGTTTGTGTTACTTCTCTGTGATCAGTGCTTGTAAATAGCATCCTTTTTAGGAATTGTCCAGGTTTTTAAACTAGGGGTGAAGAGGAGATCACATTAGTTGGCCTTCTGTGTAGTTCTTTTTAAGGACTAGTGCAGTTTGTTTTGTATTGAAAAAGAGCACATAAGAAAACAATGTCTGAAATAATGTTTAGAATGCAGTGTCAAATTGTGTGAGAATCAGAGCTGCCATAGGCTAAAGCAGATACCAAGAGCTTGAGAGAGGATACAGTAAGGAAAGAGTAATAGCCCTTCCTTGTTTTCTCTTTATCCAATTTTGTAAATAAATAAATTTTAAAAAAGTAAGATACAAAGCTAAAATCCTCAATGTGCCAAAGCATATTTCTCTGCATAGAAGGGATTCCTTTTTTCATATAGGCATACTTAAACTAGTACTGAAATTTACAGTAAAATCCATCTCTAAAGAGAAACGAATGCTTAAAACTGGAGTGCAATTTGAAAAATAGTATACAACAAACAACAGCCAGACCTGATGTCACCGTTCCTGGAGGATGAAGAAGTCCAAACATGCCATCTGGAGAGTGGCTGTGATTTCACATTGACACTTGGATCCTTATTTCTTCTCCTTGGATGGTCCTTGTCTTTGATTAAATTCTGATCCTAGATAATTTAGGTATAAAATTCACAACAAGCTTACTAGTGGTTTGCTTTAAAGAATCATTTGTGATTTACAGAGATTTAGCTGCAAAATGGGGTTATAGTATATTCGAGGCAGACATCTTCTGAGTGCAATGCTGGTTTCTGTATAACAAATCTGTCAGATCCTGTAGACTGTTGCATTTGTCCCATAATTGCATGAATACTGTCTTGTTGTCCCTAACAGTTATTATGAAACTGAAGAGTTGTTCCAGTGCAAATTGTATATTTGACGCCTATTGACCCTTTAAATCCTTTTAGGAACTGGAAAAAATTTATCACGAGATCATTATTGAATTGCCTGTGGCCTGTGTCCTCTGCCTGTTTTCTGACCAGAAGAGTGCAAAACAAAACAAAACAAACATTAAACCAAACCAAAAAGAGAGGAAAAACATGAAAAGGCATTTATTCCAGACTGGTATGGCACCTCAAGGCCGATAGAGTAGGGAGAGATGAAAACAGGCTTTATAAAGAAGGTTCCAATTACAAAGAGCAAAAAGGCAAAACCAGCAGAAGACATATTAACTTGTTTACTTGCTTACTGAAACTTTGCCTTCCAGCTTCTGAGAATCCTGGTACATCCATCTCTGATATTCATAAAGCATCTGTGCTGCTTTTTCACTGCTGCTTTTGCTACGGATGGTATGCTTGTGGCTCACTGTTTTTTCTGTACTATAGGCAAGCTCCCTTAGCAAGACAGCATATGAAATCCAGAATGTGGTTTGGGAACTGTAAGACTTCACCAGTCTAGTGGATACTGAGCTGGGATATTTTCCTTGTGGGATCTTCCCTATTCTCTCAAAAGGCTGTCTTTTTGTTTCTTTTTTCTTTTTCTTTTTTTTTTTTTTCCCCTTTTCTTTGTCTTTCTTACAGAACATGTAATTTAATAAATTGTATTCAGACAGTGGTATTAAAAAAAAAAAGGCAGAAGATATTTAGGAAAAAAGCTCCAAACCTAATACACATACTCTGGTTATTTCTCAGTATAATTTGTGCCAGTAACTGCTGTGTCATGTTGCTCTGCACAGCACTGGGATTTGCACGTGTCATGGGTGACAGTCTACTTCATATTCTCTTTGTAAATTTGTAAATGTCAAGGTAAGCAGTAAACAGCCTCCTCCCAGACACTACTGAAGTAGCTTTAGGACTACAGAGTACGTGCCATGGTACTCATTAAATTGTGCCCTGGTTTCCTCAAGTGTCCTAGTGTAGGAGTTGTTACTGAGGCAACACAAGGACTACTGTGCAACTCCTGTAAAAACAAGTTACTGGGGTGTGTCAGGCATCCACATACACAGGGGCTCTGCATCCAAAATTGCCTTTTGGGGTTTGTTTTGTTTTGCTTTCTAAGTTAAGCAACTGAGAAAAGCGAAAGGGGATAGAAATAGTAACGTAAAAAGAATGCTTAAAGGTCTTTTAAAAATTTGGGGTTTATGTTACTTTTCTGTGCTCTGCTTTGGGTAGGAGAGAATAGAAATGCTGCTCATCAGCCTACCTGTGCCTGCACAAAGCTGCTAGGTGGTGGGTGGCTTTACCAAATGGTAGTCTTCTCACCTGCCAAGCCTGACAGTGAAGCAGAGCAGAATCATTCTCAACTTGGACTGGGAGGAACTGTTTCTCTATTTTACGTGGAGAAATTCGTCCATGGAGCACTAGTGTTTTGTCTGTGCTCACTATGTGAAAGTGCAGAGTGACCCAATGAAGAATATGATTATGTTGTTCTAAACAAGTGCAGTTGTGATAGTTGAAGGGGTCTGCTGGAGCCACAGCCTTTACATTTGGCTAGAGATAGATAGGAAGCAGAAACCTTTACAGTTAGCCCCAAGTGAAAGAACAGACCCTAGAGATAGGCAACAGACACAGTTCTCTCATATTAAGTCATAAGTTGCAAATAGTTGTTTGTCTAACCTTTTTGGCTTTTTGTGTCTGTACAGCAGATGTTAATGCACCTGAAAATAGAAAGTCTGAAGCTTATATATCCATTTGTTTCATATTTTAAAGTCTGTGTGTGTGTTTATATACTTATGTATAAAAATATGTATACAAATATGTATGACAGGCCCCTTTAGTGGTAATTCCTGACCCATTCATTTGCATCATGCACAGCTGACCACCATTTATCTACTCCATTGCCCAGAGCCCATTTTGTATGTTAACATCCATGTTGCTCTTGCTACTAGGATAAGCAGAGACTGTAACTGGAATTACAAGGCACTGACAGGCTTCCTGCATATGCCATATCTTGGAAGTGTTTGCTCCTGTCCTACCTTGAAGCAGGGTCCATGTAGATTCTGTTCTATGGTGGCTTCTTTAAAAAGTTCCCTTGAAAGTCCCTCTGAAATATAAAAGGCAGGCAAGCCTTGCAAGTTGTTGCCTAACACAGGTATATACCTCCAGGTGTATTTTCTGCTCAAAACCTGTGTTCTAGAGCATCTTTATAGCAGCTAAATGTTCTGATAATGGCAACCTCAGACAGTTACTGCAAGATCTTCATGTATAGGTGCTTGTTGGGTTAGCTAATTTCAAAATTACTTGTTTTGGCAAACTACTATCTGTTGCCTAACACTTGTTCCACAGGTGCTACAAACAGATCCCAAAAATGAAATGTTCCTTTGAAATGCACCCAGGTTTTTATTAGCAGGACTTCAGGGAGTTTTGGAGTTGCTTATTTTGTTGTGGTGATGCAGTATGAGGGCATATGTGAATTTAAGACCAGCTTGAAAGATCTCACAGGAAGCATATTTCAGTGAATGCTTTGGCTGTGGTGTAAGTACCTGTTAGACAACGGCTCCGGCCCAGGCTGCTCTTCCACCTGCTGCTGGGTTTCCTCACCAGCTTGGTTAACTCATTTCAGACTGCAGGCTGACGATAAGATGGCATATAGGCACTCTGAATTAAAAATCATTATTAGAAAATGGGAGAAAAATAAAGGAAGCATAGAAAGGATAGAAAGAGGAGAAATCAGTCTGAAGACGCTGAATTTTACTGGTGGTCCTAAGCTTGATTAGGCTAAAAATTCTCTTCATGGTCATAAATCTATGTTTAAAATACCAAACCCAGAAGAGTGTCAGGTTACTAACACGTGGCAGCATCCTTGCATCTAGAAAGGTTAGGCAGACACAAAATGCAGAAAGGTAAAAAACTTGGATACAAGTGAGGGCTTTATTTTAGTGGAGTGGCCAAGACAAGTCTCTGTATCTATTGAATTATTTCTGCATGAGTTGTTACAGCCATTGGCTTCCATACACAGGTTTTAATTGCGCCAGCATGTAGGTACAGGAGGAAGATTAGCTCTGAAAAACAAGTTTTAAATAATTGCTTTAGAGCAATTTTGAAAGATTTTTGGTTTTCTTCTATTCAACCATGAAATGGAGTTGTCCTGCTGATGGCTCAAGCATATTTTTAATTGAATAATTAACATGGACAATAGGCACTCAGCAACATTTTTTGTTGGTAATCACTGGATTTACTAATCTCCCAGAAGGTGGGATGATTCAGAATCTTTTAATGCCCCCAAAATAGAAGATAATTAAAACCCTACATACACAACTTGAAATAGAATTGAGTGCAAATGCTAAAGAGGAAAAAATAGAAAATGTTCTTGAGGGAAAAATGGGGGAGGGGGGAATAATTGTCCTGGGTACTAATAATAGTAAGGATACTTATGAAACTGCGTTTTAAATTTGAAGTTTTCCTTACTCTGCCTCACACTTGCTGTGTGGTCGATGGGCTTGGCTGCACTGAGGGCAGAGCACTCACAGGAGCCATATGGCCACTATGTGATGGGTCCCAGGAGATGTTCACAGTGGTCACACGTGTTCATATAGAGTGAGTGCTACACTAGTCAGCTGCTGAAAATTATATATGTAGCAACTGTCTAGTGAGCTGTGTCATGGTGAGAGGAAGCTGTTAGGGCTCTTATTGGGAGCGTTAGCTCACATAATCAATGATGCTTCATTCCTGAAGAAAGTCTAGTGAGCCAATACACATCCTGGGTGTGCTGTATTTTTTAATGGCAACTAGGAGTTTCAGACTCCAGAGCCACGCTAACATACAAAGTTGCAAAGCCTAGGTTAATCTTTGGTGTGTAATACCTTTTGTTGCAGTAATGAAGTTCTGGATATAGCCTACTACTTACATTCTGAGTATCACTTACTATGCATCTCTTACAGTCACTTGACAACAGAGGGCTGCTGCTTGCCATTGGACTTAATTCTCACAGTAATGAGGAACTAACACAAAGCTGAACACTTTCTCTTGCAATTGCAAGGGGTATTCTTTTAACATGAATTTTTCCTCCTCTGGAGGGGTTGGAAAAAGAAGCCATGACAAATGTTAGCCCTATCATTTACTTGACTAGATGAAGACAGACATGCTGAGGTGACAGGGCATATGATGGAACCCAAACAGAATAGGAAGTGAGTTACTAATCTTATTTCCAGTGTCCATAAAACAAGGCTATTAATTAACCTGTATAATAAGTACTCTTCTTACAGGGGTATAAGGGACACTTGAGACTTCACTATTCACTTCAAAGAACTAGTGATCAAGTTCACTTTGGCACAAACAGGGAAGGGCTGGATTTCTCTACAGTGTACTTCTCTTTCTAAAATTCTGTGTACTAAAATACATGACTGTGTATATTGTGAGTGTGAAATATTATTTGCAAGTTTGGAAAAAGAAAAGATGCCGTACAAAGGCCAACATTATTTGCCAATTTGGAGCCACCCTTTGATTTGTGGCAAAAAATTGTCATGAAATTGGGAATCTCTAGAAAAGTCTTGTCTGTTCCCATAAAAATGTTTAGTCCAAAATGCTGACTAATGGATACAAGAGAGATACAGTGCAGCAGTGGTCTGGGCCTTCCCACCACTGTAAACTTACATTGCTTTGACTCTTCTCATGCCTTCCAAGGCTCTGTCTCTTGGGGTCTTGCTTGCCTCTGGCAAGTAGTATTGTTTTCTGTCTTGGTCAGGACTCTTCTGCAGATAGATCAACAACAAAATAAAGCAGAATAGCTTAACAGAAAGAAAAATGGATTTGGAATGCTGCTTTTGATGGGAGGCCAGGCTCTGCCTGGCTTTTGTGCATCAGGTGGTGTAAGAGCTACAAGGGGCATCACGTATCCTTCATGCAACATGTAGGCAAGAAAAGGTGTATTAATTTCTCCTGCTATGTGTGTAAACCAGAGGACAAATGTTGCCAGAATGGGGATGGGCAAGAGGACACAGATGACTCTCTCTTCCATGTGAATTTCTACAAGACAGGAGGGGAAGGCTGCAGTGCATTCTGATCAGAAATGGGGGGTCTTAGGAATCTCTGCTAAGCTTCACAACAGCTGGTTTTTGTCTTGTTTTGTTTTGTTTTCCTAAATCTTGCTATTCTTAAAAAATACATTGTAAGTTTAGTTTAGTGGGGGTGAGGTGGGCGTGGGAGTGGTGTTGTGCAACTGTTTCAGAAAACGGAACAAAGAAGTGAACTTTAAAAACACACTGGAATTTAAACTAACCCACAATTTGTTACTACTTGGATATCTTTTGGATGGATGGCTAACTGCTTTAGTTTCTACGTCTATAGCATTCATGCAACCTTCTCCAATCACTGTATCCCTCAGAGTGAATGACTTCATAAAAGTACTAGCTTTTCCCAGATTTCATGGAGCAATACAGTATTTTACCACTTGGGTTGTTTTGTTTGTTTTTTCTTTGAGTATTAATTTGCATCATGTTTATTAAATACTTAATGAAGGTCTGATTCTGCAAACTTTTTAATTCCAGAAGATTACACTGGGCATTCTCAGGCAGTGATTATTCATGTGACTAAAATTGTTCCTGTAAATAAATTTTTACAGGAATAAAATTACATACCCTAAATACTGTAAGTTATAGGGATTCTGGATTAAAACTGGACTTTGTAAATAGAACACAGATATTATCACAGCCTCTGCATTCCTACAGTGTCTTTTTTAAATTTCCTCCCTTCCTGACTTCTTCCTTCAAAAGTCATAATCCTGGAATAGATGGTTTTGAACCTGAAGTTTGAACTTCGGGTTTGTATAAACTAAGTAGTAGAGCCATATCACTAGCTCTGAATTTGCTTTGGGTTGCTCTGTGCTACAAAAATTTATTTATTTAATGCTTTGAGGTGCAAGTGTGATCAGAGAACACACTGTAAATGTTACTAAAACTGTATTACGTCAGCATTAAGATGAATTATGAAAGAAAAATGTACAATTCAATACACTTTTGAAAGAGAATAGATGATGCCTGTATTACTTCACATCATCAGAATAGTTGTTTAATAATGAAAAGTTGCATTCTGTGTATGCAGAACTGTGTAAATCAGTGTTCTATCTGGTTTCAGAGATACTTTTAATATACTTATGAGTATTGCTCATACAGATACTGACAGAATCATTTGAAATTCAAGTCTGTGCTTGTGCACCAGAGTTCACTTCTTGTTGTAGTCACAATTTTTTAATTATTTTTTAATAGAATGACAGTCTTTGCATTTTTAAGCTAGGTATTAATATCTTGAGCAGCTTGGAATTTAAGAAAGTATTTTGGTGTAGTGCACATTTATTCATTTCCATAAGCTTGCACGTCAGTTGCACGGCATGTTAGAGGCTGAATGATGGAGTGGCATTGAATTATGATCAGCTCTCTGTGCTGGCTTTGTTACTCTTGGATATCACTGGCCTTGCTACTTGAGGGTGCAAAAATTTAGAATTAAGGTTGCCTTAAAAGGTAATTCTATCCTCTCACTTGCATGTGCCAAACATCATTCTTAATTGCTGGAGAGAGGAAACTCTCCCTATGCATCCCAAGTATGAGCATGCCTCAGGCTGCAAGAAAGGGAAAGGAAGTCGTGCCTTGAATTGTCTGATCTTCCAGCTCTGTTGGCAGAGTGAAAGCAGCAAGGTGGTGAGAAGTTTCCTTTTCTTTTTCCCTGTGATTGGAGAAAAATATAGGTTAGCCTTTAAACTTCTGTGGGAAGCAGGATATGAAGCAGCATTTCCCTGTGCTTTGTTAAACTATCCCTAACTTGAAAAAGAAGGGAAGAAAAACCCCATGCCTGTTACTGTAGGTGGAAACTTCATAGTAGTGCTGCTTTTTGACTTCTTTTCTGGTGAATTGTTACTTTGGCAATATGCATTATTTTGTGCTGCTAGCAAACGTTGGTTAAAATAATCAGCATATAAAAATGAGAAATAGCTTGTTTGTATCATGTGCAACTTAAATTGCCTGGATTATCTGAAGAAAAGACTGAGTACAAGTGTTGATTAGAGACTTTGCTTGTCATGAATTTTATATACCTCCTTCCACTTCCAAATATTAAAATTCAAGGTAATTAAACTAGTATTGCATGTTTTATATTGTGCAGTTTCCCTGGTTTATTTTGTATTTTTATATAAAGAAAAATCTAGTTTAAAAGCTTTTTGAAAACTCTTTGTCTTCCATCTGGCATGAGGAACATTTCTAGAGGGGAGGGGAAAGAAACATAGTACTGTCTGAGGTAAATTTGATAGTAGAAGATGGGATAAAACAAGAGGCACTTAGACTAATTTAATTAATGCCATGGTGAATTTAAGAATATGCTGTCCACTACAAGCATAAACATAGATCAGTAGCTGAATTAAGGAAGCAGTATTAGACTGCACCTGTTGGGTTTCAAACTGAATTCAGACCTTGTTTCAGTATTGCAGTTGGGACTGGCAGTTGCTGAAGGGATTAAATTATTTAAAGCCTTCAGCTGGCTAGTGTAGGCTAGCAGTAGCTTATAAAACACTTAATCTATTTTTTTAATCTCTTCATATGTTTGCTTTAGTTAGACAGTAAAACTATACATGACACACACCTGCCACATTCTGAAGCTTCTTTGTTGAATAGTTTAAATTCATCAATTAGAGCAGCCTTTAAACTGTAACCATTTGGGTTTCTTTGACAATACACTTCTTGTTAGCCTGTATGTCTTTCTTTGATGAACTGAAAACCAAGCATGAAGTATGCAGACATGAAGTCCTTTTTTCCACTATTTCCCTTTAAAAAGAGGTTCCCTTCTCAAGGCAAATGATGCTCTCCAAATAATCAATGTTTACTATTACCATTTGGTTTGCGATTGAAAAAGGAAACTAATTTAAAACAGTTTGAAGCTCTGGAACTATTTTTGCAGCGTGTTAGCCAACTGCTTACACAGTAGTGCAGTAAACCAGTTCAGAAATAGGTAATACTGTTTAGCTTGTTATGTGATATGCCACTTGTTTCTGGAAAGCTAAGTGTAAGTAATGAGTAGTTACAATATGGATTGGATGGAAAAGCAATCTGGATAGCTGTGCAACACAGGATTAATTAGGTAAATCCTCTTAGGTTTGGTTAGCCATTTCTTAGATCTACAGTTTGTTTTGTCATTAGTTGCTCCTGTTAATGTCTCCTTTCTGTCAAAGTTTATTACTTGGATTTCGGTTCGGCATCATATCTTTTTTGTGTCAAAATGAAGTACCACTGAATTAACTCACAACCTTCTAAACAATAAGCAGAGTAACACCTGGAGTAAATTCAAATCAGTTTTGGCATTCTTTTAAGTCTTTTTAATAGTAAACTTCTTGTAAGGGTAATTTCTGTTTTGTTCGGCGAAAGGTGTATTACATCTTTTTAATTTGGCCTTCGATGTTAAGCTACAGGACAAATGGCCATCTGTATCTGCTAATAAGGATGAGTAAATGCTTATTCATGGAGATGAAATGGTTCCTGCAGTATGCTCTTCATAAAAAGCATATGTTGTTGATATTTCTGGCCAACCTTTAATATTTTTCTCCTTTTTCATAAACACAGTGAAACTGTGGTTTTATTTCTGTAAAATGAGTTCTTGTAGCACCATCAGTAAAAAATAACTTAGGTATTTGCTATACTCTAGACTTTTTTTGAGAATATATAGTGTAAACTTGAAAAATTCAAAGTGCTTGTGTTGAAGTTGTTTCACTAATCAGTGTTCCTTATCTCACACTCTCAAACTTTTTTTATTGAATATGCCATTCTTCAGGAATAAGAAAGGAAAGGACAGAGGAGAAATAAAATTCTTATGGGAAATAAAAATTCTTCCCCCGGCCCTCAAGAGGCACAGAAAGTACAAGACCCGCACTTCAGGATGATAGCTAAATGGCTCAGCCAACTGGGGATATGCAAGAAGGCATGGGAGGAATTGGGCATTTCAGTGGGTGGTAATCAGAGTTTCATCAGCTCTGGGATTTCATATTGTTATACAGTGGTTTTGTACATGTCAGGGCAAGGCTTCATGAGCACAAAATCTTGAAGAATGGTGTCCCTGTTTTTAGTACTCCTTCTGCAGAACAATTTGTTAGTTAGAATTTATGGCAAATACTTGTTCAGTATTGCCTCTTCTAGAAGAAAGTATTATGTCTGGAATTCTATTTCACCTTGAATGTCCTAGAAAACTTATCTTCATCTATGATTGATCAGCTGATCTGATTAGATTAGATGATCATCTAATATGATCTGGTCTAGTGGAAGGTGTCCCAGCCCAGGGCAGGGAGGTGGAACTAGGTGAGCTTTAAGGTCCTTTCCAACCTAAACCAGTCTGTGATTCTATGATATTCAAAAGCAAATTATAATAGAAATTTAACTCTTAGAATACAATGTTTTTAATAGAAAATCAAATAAATATTGTAGTTGTTTCTAAAACTTATAAGAAGAGACAGACCAGAATGCTAGTTGGAATAGACAAGTGGGGAATGCAGATGATTAAATAGTGCCTTCATAGCCTTCCCATTCCTTAAGCTGACGCAGGAGCCAGGTTGGTGTCTGTGAAAGATGAGAACTCTCCCAGTTTACTGCTGACAGCCCTCTTGGGAACTGTTCCAGCAGCCAGGCAGGTTTGGAGTACAGCGTGTGCACTGGCACACCTCTGTGCTGAAGGCAAGAAACTGTGCTCCAGAAACCTCAGTTCCCAGAGTTGATCAGAATTATGGCACACATGGAAGAGGAAGACCTCCTTTTGAGTGTGCAGACACACCTTTCCAGTGTGCAGGAGGACAGCTCTGGAAATGGAAAAATAATCATGCAGCCCAGGAGAAGTATGTTGTTGATATAGGATTAAAAAAAAAAATATTAAATGTGATTAAATTTAACATTGTTAAACTTCTACAGCATTGCCTAACTGTAAAGTTCAATCTCATTCAAAGAAAATAAAAATTTTGCTGATAGTACAGCTGACTTTGTACTTCCTGACAGACCATTACAATCCATTATGATTTTCCTTAACCGGAATGTGAATTTACTATAAAGCTTTTTCCAATTGAGGAAAGAAAAAAAAAAACCCAACCCACAAAAAAGCATACTTTTGCCATTGTTTCTCTTTGTTTCCTTGACTGGTTTTAAGTCCTGCTGTGTTGTTGGACATCACGGCATAAGATGCCACCACAACTCCTGTGGACACATCCGTGGGTGGTTTAGCTCTGCACTGAAATGATGTCAGTGAGAGGAAATTCTGCAGGTGACTGCAAAATCTGTCGCCATATGCTTCCCATTCCATGACTGAAGGGGAAAGTTTGAAAAACATTGAGAAGTCTGCGGCAAAATGGTACAATTAATACCCACCAGCTTGATGCTAGGAGGAGAAAGATGAGCTTAAGCTCTGAGCCATGCATATCTTCCATTTCTGATGGTCTTCTAGATGATGCTGGGGTGCAGCTCCCCACATCATTGGTGGGTGTCATTCCCAGCCTGCCAAGAACCATTTCAGATAATTAAGCAACATGAGGAGTACATGATTGGCAGCAATTACAGTTTTCCAGGGCCACTGCTTGGTCAGAAACTGGTATTGAGGCACTGTCAGTCAGCACGCTGTGCTGTGGGATGGGATGTACCAGTTGGCCTCATGAGACAAACTCATTTCAAGAGCTTTAATAATAGGGGGGTGATTCTCAATGGGTGAGGAAACAGCTTTTTTTTTTTTTTTCTTTCTTTTTTTTTTTTAATTGTATTTTTTGTTTTTAAACAAAACCATAAACCAAACCACACATTTTGCAGTACCTGCACATTCCCAGTACCAGGGATGGGATTATATTTGTCAGGTTCTCTTATAAAATATTCAGAGAGGTTTTCTTTTGAGTAGCACCTAGATTAGGTTCAGAAAGTTTTGCAGTATTTAGCAGTCTTTTCTGGGAAATACTGATTAAACCTGGTTTAGAAAAAGACTGATTCAACTAGGTTGAAGGATTCGTGAAAGTGTAGTGATTTTGTAAATATCGGTCATAAATAATGGTAACATGTTGCAGTGTTATCGAACTGTTGCATTTAAATCATGTTTTTCTGCCAATATACTTCAGCTCAGTTATTTCTGAGGGCTGTCTTGATGTGTCTTAGGTAGAAGAATCTTTCTACTGATGTCAAAGCAAACATTTTAGGGGATGTATTAACTACCTCATTGCCAGGAACCCATGAGCAGCAACTAAGCAAGACCAGTATACAGAGAAGAACTATAGAGAGACAAAAATAATGTAAAATTGTCTGGGGAAAAAGCAAAGCAGACTTCTTATTGTGATTTGTGGAAATAGGAAGCTGTGAGTTTTCTGTGGTCTGAAATTTATCCTTTTAAAGCAACATTAGATATATTCCCTGCCGCAGATTACTTTTAATGGTAAAATATATGCTAGCTAGCTCAGATAAAATAGTTCTCTGAGCTACTATTGATTTAGGATTAGAATGAAAAATAGATTTCACCTTCTCATATTAAACTAATTCCAAATTAAGATTTAAATTGAAAGGATAGAAAGAGGTCTCAAAAATAAATTACTTTGGAAGCTCACAAATTCGTTACAGTTTGTCTAATAAGCGTTCCACTTTAAAAATTATACTCTAAAAAGTATTATTCAGACAGGAGTGTCGCCAAAGATGTTTTAAGAAGTAAGTTTGATTCCACAGTCATTTAGTGAGGGTAATAAGGTACAAAAGGGAGTGCAAAATCACTGTAAACAATGTAAATGCAAGTGATGCTAGAAATGACGGAATTGTGTCTGCTAGACCAGGAGACATTTCTGATGCTTCTGGTGAAAGACATGCTTATTGAATTGAAAAGGGGAAATGACCAGGTTGCTGCAATCAAGATACTTCATCACTGATCATAAATACAGCTCTGAGCTGCTGTTTTTCTTTGTATATAAAGCAAGTCAATTAAGGGACATGAGTTAACCAGCTCATTTCTAAGCATGGCTTAGTGCAAAGGCTACAGACAGTGATTAAAGTAGTTTTAAGTGCCTTATACTAAGAACACCACTGTTAAAGAACTAGATAACTAGGCAATTTCCTATTGTATTTTTAATTAAAAGTAATATTTTGAGATTGGAATTGAAACGTGAGAAAGTTAAAGAAGCAGTTATTGAATTAAACTTGTGCTTTTCAGTATCATCTGTGGAGTGGAATGCTTTTCTGGCTTAAAAGCCCATGTAAGCAGCTAAAGCAATCTTTCACACATGTAATAGATACAACTGTTTAATAAAAAATAAATGAAGAGCTACTCATACCCTGCTGTGAAGCAGTTATTAGCTTCTAGTATAATATGTGAATTTGCATCTGCTAAAGAAATGTGCTTAAATGGTAAACAATGTTTGATGACTGATAGTTACGTTTCATGTGTTAAAAATATTTATGTTGCTTTTGAATTTCACGTGTAAATAGCTGTCATTATGCTGGGGTACAAAAAGCTGATTTCCCTGTCCATGTGGCATGTAATGACGAATGCAACCACCCTAACAATCCAGGGTTTTCTTTTGGTGGCTTTTTTTATACTTTTCTCAGTATAATTTTGATCTCCAAGTGCTGGCTTTTGAGGGTATGTTGGTACACATGTAATCAGTGCTTGGAGAAATGGGAAAATGCCTCAGGAAGATTTTGACCCCACCCATGTCAGTGATGAGATTTTTGAAGATTCCAGTGAGGCTGATATTGTATTCTTAGTCTTCACATGGTATACACACTTTTGTCTTTCACGAGAGGCAAAATGTTGGCAGCCCAACAATAATGAATAACACTGGCACTGGCAAACTTTCTTCCTTCAGGAAGTAAGGGCTCCTGAGGCAGGCAGGCAGCTGGTGCACTGCTATGACTCTGCCTATAGTGCTGGCCAACATTGTCTCCTCTTTGCTTGTATACCCCCTTTTTCTGTCGGAATCCATCTGTCGTCTCTTGTCTGATACTTAGCTAGCGAACTCTGTAATATTTAATTCAGAAGCCGTCATTTTGGTTTCTGTTTTAGGTGACTCCTGACCATGAAATTGTGTTCCATAATTTGGGCTACTCTGCTAATATTACTGTTTCTATGTCTATCAAAATTAATACCAATATTATGTGTATTTCCACTAATTCCTGTTAGTAATTTAATTTAAGCATTATGTGATTTTGATTGAGTTTTATGTAGTAGTTATAACAAAGACCAGTAGATATTTGAATGATAACTTTTACTGTTATTCCAGCATTGATCTTAATAGCTGTATACATAAGAAACTTGATAAATAAAATATTCAGTGTGTGAATTTTCTTCAGTAATCAATAATCATCCGGAGCCATATTCATCCTAGAAATAGTTTCCTGACCATAATGGGTTTGCACCAGGAATTCATTTAGTTGCTTGTGTTGTGTGTAACTGTCCGTTAGCTTCCTTTCCTTTCTGCAGTGAGACCGTAGAAGATCAGGGCTCAGCCCTTATGATGCTGATCCTCCTGGCCTGTTCCTGAATGTATTGTGATTAATAACTAATACCACTGGTGGTGATAATGTTCATATTGTGTGATTAACAACTACAAAGAAGAAATCTGGTATAAAAGGAAACTGCATGAGGTATAGGGAGGAGAATGAAGCTAATATCAGGACTGTTTTTCTGCGTGTTGGTTGTAGTGTAGGATCTAGTACCCCGTGTGCATTGCTCGCTGCTGTTGCCATGGAGACTGCTGAACACAGACCTTCCGTCCACCTGGGACCTCAGTTGCATGGGGAAGCTGTCAGGATTTTTCTCCAAGTAATGACTTCATTTCCATGGTCTAGGGTGCCGTTTCCCAAGACCTGTGCATGTCCTTTCCTTGTTTTGTAATCTCTGCTTTAGTATAAATGAGAAACGAGTGAATAAAAACTGGTTCTACACTAAATACTTAGGGCTCAAAAAGAAATACCTTAAACCAGTGAATTAAATGGCATCGCTTTTACTCTACAGATTGGTTGAAAAGTCCACACCTACAGCAGTAGTAAATACTGCTTTTTTTCCTGCTCTTTTGCATGCCTTAGTTTTGGGATATTTCAGTCTGTGCCCTAACACTTGCCATGACCTTGAGCTGCTTTTAGGTGTTTTTGTGAAACATGAGCGATAGATGATATATTTCCTCACCTATCTGCACTTCTAGGATGCACTTTTAGGACATTTTGAGGTGTTACCCACAGTGAGAACTGTAGCGTTTAAAATTTATGAAATGGAATCATAAGTTCAACTGAGTAACAAAACATATTTTTAATTGTAATCTGAATGTAGCCAGCTCTTTGTTTTTAAATTATTTTATAAAATGCATATAGAAAAATAAGTAAGTCTCAAAGGTGCTTGTTGAAGAAGGAAAAGGATAAATTAATTTAAACTTCTTAAATTGTATTTGTCTAGAATAGCTGTACACCTTTTCCTTTTTAAAATATGGCACAACATGCATTAAGTACATCAATCACTGGCGGATGCGCTATTTAGGTAATACATGCCAGTTCATTACCTTATTCTGAGAGATTCAGTCTGTGTTTAAAAAGAAGAAAAACTGAAAATGGTCCTGAGGTTCAGTGCACATATTAGAACTGTAGGAACTGTGTTTTCTAAGTCACAAGTACAGTGTTGGCACAAACGACATCTTTGTAGAAGGATCTCCAATTCTCTATGTACTTGAGACCTTCTGTCTCATGTAAATAGCAGCTGAGACTGATACTGTGGGCCTTTTCTTGGGCCTCTCTGTCCTGATGGCAATTTTTCCATTACTTGGAGTCTTCTCCAAGAGAATCTACAGCAAGATTGTTTCACTGCTATTGCAAAGCCCTGAAGATAACATTAAAATTTAGCATGTACATACTCAGTAAAATCTCGTTGTGACCCAGCAAGGCTCAGACTTCCTAGTGTAACAGTCATGTGTGATGCTTTGCAGTCTCTGTAACTTCATTTTCTCATCTGTTGTATCTCATCACTGTTCATTTTAGTGTTGAACATGACATAATGCCTATGACATGTTTTTATTTATACATAGATTTGCCATTTTCCTTTCAATTTCTGCTTGTCACCTTCTTTTAAACATGAGATCATATATGTGTAGGGTTGTATTCTCTATTCCAATAACAGAGTGGTAATTATATCAAAGGATGATAAAGCCAGGAAAAACAACCAATTTCCTGTCCACCTTCACCCCAAATCTAATTAAAATGTTACATGGGTAGACACACTGTCTTAAAAAACTGATGCTGTGGCGATATTTTAGTGTATTTTACACTAAGACATTGTTAATCGAAAGTCTTTGTAATCTAAGAAAATAACATGAGCTTTAAGTCTTCATAACAGCAGTATGCTTAAAAAAGAAAATCAAATGAAAATATTTATAAACCTTTTCCTACGATTAAAATGCTTATAAACTTTAAAAGTTACAAGCTAAAGCATGGCCACCATCTACTGCACATGCAGTTAGCTAAGTGGAAAGGTTACCTTATCTTCCCTTCTATTGTTTTAAGAGAGATTGCTTAGAGGTTACAGTATTTGGTGGACCATAATGACTGGCTGCAGCTATTGTTCTTGTGATGTGATACCTTCTGCCAAGTGTCTCATTACTAGGAATGGACATGGTGTATTTCACTGGGTCAAAACAATTCATTAAACTGCTGCTGAATGCCACATTTTCCTTTGGAACAGATTTGGGCTGTTAGTGGTTTGGAACAGAAAAAGAAGACAAAATAAGCACAAGTTAGTTTTTTAACATTTGGGAAATTTCTTCAGAATATTTGTATCTCAGAATGAACACATTTATAGGAAAATAAGTTCTTAGAACTTAGAAAGAAATGTTTTGGTTTTTTTCCATATAATGGTTTGATCTGGTTTCATAACCCAGGTAATTAAAACGTGCTTGATCTGTTGTTCATTCTAGCAGGAGAGTCTCTAATGTGGTAATTTCAATCTTTAGGAGATATTTTTAACTGGTATTTCATTAATGATGTCTCATGGTGGGGGGGATGGGGTGTGAGAATAAGGAAGGCTTTAAGATACCTGCTTTTAAAAAGTAGGAAAACAGATGGGTGAGTTCCTGATGTATTAAGCTATTAAGGGAGGCTGTAGGTGAATATTTGCAAGCCATGTGCAAATTGACTTGGGTAAAACTGCTTCTCAGGAAGGATTTGTGCCACGAACAAGATTAGTAGCAGGACCTTTCATCAGTGCGACAAAAGGGTTGTTTGGTTTGGTTGGTTTGGTTAGGTTTTAATGTGGTCAGACTCTAGCTGCTGATAGCAAAGCCCTGGCTCAGTCCTCAAGTGCTCTGACAGTGAAGTTGGAAGGACCCAGGTAATGAGGTGGTCTTCCATTTAATTCTGAAATAGGCTTGGATGCAATTCACTGCCTGCCAGAGTTAAACTAGGCTGCACTCCTGTCTGCTGGGGTTTGTGGGGACAGTGATGGATTTGTCATCAAGATAAAACTTCTCTTTGCCATAATAAATTATCAGCCCAAACTAGGAGTCAGTTAATCAGACTATTTACTTTAAAAGGCTTTGGAATGTGTCCCAAAAGCACAACCCTAGGAATCTTTATTCAAGTAAATAGTTTTCCTGGAGTCAGTGGACCTGTTAATAAGCAGCTACTCACTTGAGTAATGCAGGATTATGTTTTAATTCTGTAATTTGACTGCCTGCTTATGTTTAATGACGTTTCTTTGTTGGAATGATGCATTTTGGGAAGTGAGGTAAGCTGGAACATTTGTGGTGTTCATACGTCTGCAGCCCTTGATCTTGCAATGTATCAGTCCCTAAAAAAAGAAGTGATTACTCAACTGTAAATCTGAAATGGTTGGTAATGTTAGTGGATGATACCCTATGAATATTCTCAAGTGTAGGGTGCAGAAATGATGCTCATTCCAAAACAGTAGTAGAAAGTACAATGTCTGCTATTAAAGATTTTACAAATTAACACTATATAATTGGTTTTTTAGTTTTAAGTAAGTTTGTTTTTTTTTTCTATTTTGAAAAGTTGGTTTTCTCCTCCATACAAACAGCATTTCAATGTTGTCTTAACTTTTTATCTTAAGTAAAAATACTTTTCCCCAATGTTTTGATATCACTAATTTGGTAACATTATTTTCACTATGCTCCAAAATGAAGTATAGCTTTTATAGCCAGCAATTTAAAGCTGCATTTTCTTTTTTATTTTGAAATCTGTCAGTGTGATTCTGTGTTACAATTCTTACTTTTCATTGATGGCCTTGGATGTTATTTTTCTCAGATTATATCAGATTCTCACAGTTTTGTTGTGGAGTATTCTGATATGTTAAAATATTATATTTGTCCTTGCCAAGTGCCTCAAAATTAGAAACACAGTGGATTCTTGTACACATGTAACATTTGTTAATCCTAACAATCACATCAAATTATTTTCCTGCTGGAAAGAGGGAATAAAAAATGTGAATATTAAATATTCTTATGTGAAAACACCAGAAAGGCTACATGAAAATGGCAAGACTCTTACAAGAAAATTACAGCTTCAAACTACAAATTTACATTATCATGACACATTTCATGAAGATCTACCCTTTCCTTGTGGATCTCCTAAGGTGTATGTATGAGGAATGATTTTGATCAGGCTTGTTCAGCCTGGAGAAGTCTCATGGGCGACCTTATAATAGTCTTCCAGTATGTAAAGGGGGCCTACAAGAAATCTGGAGAGGGTCTTTTGACAAGGGCCTGCAGTGACAGGACAAGGGAAAATGGCTTTAAGCTGACGGAGGGGAGATTTAGTTTGGATATTAGGAAGAAATTCTTCCCTGTGAGGGTGGTGAGGCTCTGGCACAGGTTGCCCAGAGAAGCTGTGGCTGCCCCATCCCTGGCAGTGTTCAAGGCCAGGTTGGACAGGGCTTGGAGCAACCTGGTCTAGTGGAGGGTGTCCCTGCTCATGGCAGTGGGATGGAACTGGATGAGCTTTAAGGTCTCTTCCAACCCAAAGCAGTCTGTGATCCTATGATACTTCTATGGCTCCTACAAAGACACAAAAACAGACTGAAAAGGAAAATAAGAGACAGAAAAATACAATCCCATGTACATTATAGTTCACATGATCCAGGAAAGATGTTTAAACTACTCTGTAGAATACTGTATTACTCTTAACTATTTATGGTCCTCTGTAAATATGAACAAGAACTTAGTATAGCTTAAGACATCTGTCAAATCTACACCTATTGATGTAATATGAGCACAAGCAGAGAAATAAGTGTTTCACGGTATCCCTGAACAAAATCATCTGTGACAAGTGGCAGGGTGACATTGTTTTTAAACGGAGTGGTCCCAGCTGGTTGTTTCAAAAACTGTGGCACTTAACAGTAAGGTTGAAAGCAAACTTTTTTTATTAAAAAAAAAAGTCTGAAAATCCTAAGATGAAGTACTAATTATTTATATAATTTCAAGGTAAACCCGTGATATTTTTCCAGACCTTGATACTGGTCCTCAGCACCAACTCTTATAATCCACTTCTATTGGGTTGCATCAGACCCAACATCAGAGGTTTCTTGCAGTTTCTTTTAATTTTTCAATGAAGAGACATAACAAATCAAGGCTGATTTTTCATTTCTTAATTTGGTGAGTACTTTTGTTTTTTTTTTTTTTTTTGGAAAGCTGTAAGTCCTTCCACAAGATTGGCTGACCACCATTTTTCTTACGGAAAGCCAGCTAAGAGGCAGCTCATCTCAAGTCAGCCAGCTTTTATCTACATCATAATCAAAAATATTTTAAAGATTCCTTCTACTTTTCCTAAGACTTACCATTTTAGTCACCATGTTATTATCTTTGCATGCAAGACAAGTTAATTTCCTAAGAGTTACCGTTAACACTTGGTAGAATTTAAATTGGCAATGTCAGAATGGTGTGTGAGGTTCCTTAGAACTAGGTTTTAAGGGTTGAGGGAAAAACAAGCATAAAGACAGGTAACCGAAGAATGTTTTCAGTCTGGTTTTCACTTTTGGAAGAGCCACAGAAGTGAAGTGATCTTCATGTGTACCTTAGGAGATCTTCAGGGAATAGCGATGCCTTCATGAAAATGAACATCGGCATGAGAACAGCCCTTGAACAAAGCCCCAGAAAGCACCACCAGCCCATGGAGGTGTCTTCTGTCCTTTGCAGTTTTTAAATCTTACTGAGGATCCAGGCTGTTAATTTAACTTGCAAATTAAACAGCAAGCAAGAAACAAAATACCCCCCTGCCTTTTCTTTTAGTCTTTTATTAAAGCTGGTTTAGTAAAGTAGTATTTTGATGTAAAAAAAAACCCAAAACAAACAACCCGGACAATGAAGTGGAGAATAAAAGCTGAAATACATGTTTGAACATCTGTGCTTATTTTTGAAAAGTACTTAAATAATGTGAACTGCATAGAGAAACCTGTGTTTTTCAATTGAAGAAGCATAGTGCTTCTCAACTGACCTTCCACTTGTTGCAGAAAGAGCAAAGTGTATGTTTGCTTTAAATTTGAAAGTAATCTTCCATTTATGCCCAGCAACAGAAGGCTGGATTTAGCATACGTCTAGCAAACAAATCTATGGGGAGGGCATCTGGGGAACTTTGAACTAGGTTTATCTGAATATGATGGTAATCAGTGGAAAGTGTAAATTTGAATGTTTATGTTTTAGAAAAGCATTTTTTATCAATGTTAACTCTGACCCCTTTACAGGTTTCAGCAGAAATTTGGATCTTGAAAGGTTTTAATCCAAATGCATCATGCTCAGTGCTTTGTCTCATAATACAAGTCATACTTCAGTGACAGTTACATCAGTTTAAAAAATACTTTAGATAAGGACTTGAGAGGATAAAAACCATAGGTAACTCTGTTCAGTCTTCTCTCTGTTTTGGGAGGATAAATATGGTAAGCGTAAAATATTTCAGCCAATGTGAAAAACAGTATAGTAATACCATAACTTGAAGTCCTACCACAAATTAATTCACTTCTTGACAGATACTGCTAAATACTGTTGGAAAGACTAAAGACTGTGGCTAAGAAAAGCATAAGAAAAGAGAAAGCTTAAGAAAAAGAGAAATTGAAGTGGAACTGTCCCCTATTTCAGTCTCCTTCTGTGGATTAGTGCTTGCTGCTCATACTCTGCAGGTTAGGTGATTACAGCCTGGATACGTTCAGTGGCCAAAACAGTGTGTTACCGACCAGCATGCTTCTGGGCTGTTTAGATTTCGTAATTTCTCCCCAGAAAGCTAAAACGAAGTCTGCACAGCCCTACCTACTAGCTGACAAGGAAAAACTCTGCCTTCTCCTGTTTTGCTGGGTGAGTTGAATCTGCTAAATGGAGGGTTATGAGTGGGAGAATTCAACTGGATATGTGGAGAGCAGAACAAGGAAATCATAAGAAAGCAGTTCTTCCCCTTTTCATAGGGGTGGACTCTGAGCATGGCTTGCTGTTTCATGCAGTTTCACCCTGTGTTATTAGCGACCAGGTGAAGGGCCTGGTGGGTGGAATTACAGCCCTACAGTCTTGCCTTCTCCCGGCCCTTATCTTTGTTGTTTGGATCTTCTGGGTAGCTCTAATAGCACAGCCTTGTTCAGGACTCAAGTTTGTTGAAGAGTTAAGAGCTCAGCTGATCTAAACAACTCATAACCTGATATAAACAACTCATCCTGGCCATAAAAAGTGTTTTGATGATACAGCTTATAGCAGTTTGATGAGTAAAACAAATTGTTCTAGCCAAAGCATTTTCTGTCTGTGTCTATGCTTGGGATTTTGTAAACAAAAATAGCACAAAATGTCATTGGTAGTTGTGCTGCCAGAAGTTCTCAGCCTGTGTTTGTCCTCAGATCATCATTTTGCTGCATAATAGATTACATCAATTGAAAATATCTTCTTCTTTAACTTCTGTTTTTTCTTTCCAATTTGAGCACTCACACCTAACAATTGCTTAATCCTTTGTAAAGGTACAGGAAGGAGGTGAAACAGAGGCCTGTGGAGAGGTGTGGTGTTTCAGTGCTGAAGTTTATAAATGAATATAAATGACATGGGCCTCCTTTCACAAAGTTACTTAAGTACTTTGAAACAAAACACTCCCCTTGGAGTGGTATCAGTAGTCCACACTACTTACAGGTGTAACAGGAGTTTCCGTATTAACCCCTCAGCTGCCTGTCAGCACAAAATACTTGCCAAGAGAAAATCAGGGCGAGAATATGTTCACTGTTTTTCAGCTGACAAAAAAGTCATGCAAGGGCTTCTCAGGCAGTTATGTTTAACCTCTGATAGAAATGTTCATCAGTGTTTAAAATTCCCTGATACATCTAATGTTGCCTTACAGCATGTTGTGGGTAGTTAAAAACTCTTCTGTGCCCAAAGGAAGCCTTACAAGCAGTCAAGTGCCAGAGGAGGTTTGGCACTTCAGCTTGCCTGTAGCGCTGCTGGCCGTTTCATGCCAGGTGGACCCCTTAGTACAATGAGATTTGCACTGAGCACAGGGAAACCTTCAATTGAAACAGCATCCAAGTGAGGACAAACAGTGGCTCTTCAGAGAGCTGCTGTGCTCCACAAAAGCAATTGGAGAAGTTTCAAAGAGATTTGAGAGTTTGATTACACGCTGGTGATGTTCCTATTGTAGGCTGAGGGGAAGTCTGGCTTCATCTGATTAGCAAAAACTGGAACATGAGGACCAGCCTGATAGTGGTGAGATGTTTTGGGAGCCTTTGTTATGACCAACTCAAAACTCCAGAGAGAGACCAGTGTAATGGAAGAAGTTTATCCCTTATTTTCTAAACCTGAAATCTATTTGTGAAAGTTGGTGAAAATCGTGCAGGCATATCAGCGGAGCATTGGATTCACAATTTTGTCTATTTTTAGAGGATCAGTCTCATTCACGTTCACCATATTTGGGTCAATTTGGTTATCAAAAACTTGCATGGTGAAAAATAAGAGAACTAGAAATAGTTCTTAAAAAACAGCTGTAAAAAATACATCAAGATTAGTTAGTAGCTGAGGAGGAGGATTTGGGGATATTTCATAGATCCCAAGTGTTTAATTTGGAGTGACACGTATGCCAGTTTATATCTGTGGATGGGATACTGTCACAGGCTGAATCAGCAGATACTTAATGCTTTGGTTGGTGAAGTCATTTTGGAGTTTGTATGGTTACAGCAAGAATGTTTATCAATAATTCAAGTCTTTTGAAATAGATTATAGGATAATAAAACATGTATCTGAGTAATTCCAGAGGACATTATTTTTTTGGGAGACGTGTGAAGAGAAGCTTGATTAATATCTGTAAAATTAGTAAGCAAAAGATGTGATGAGCGGCTCTTGAGAGCTGTAATTTACTGACACCCACCTATTTTTCTCCACCCCTAAATTATATGTCTCATTACTTACAAGACTGCATATTGGTGACATGATGGTAGTAACTCCAGTGTTAGGTTTTAGTACTTTGGTACAATAACTCTGTCTTCTCCAATTAATTAATTCAAATTCTGACTTCACATCTGACGATATTAGCAGAGCTGGACCTAAACAAAGGTTAAAGTCAAGCAGACAAGCATTAAAATCCTGGAACAGGGAGTGCGAGAAAAATAGGGGAGTACATAGAGTTGTGCAAGTAAATAAAGATATTCTTGGTTATTTTTGGCAAGAGGTGGAGAAGCATGTGATGACCAGTTGTAGCCAAGGATTTATCTTGGGGCTCACTACTTTATAGGCCAACAGCAATTCCTTCTTCGCCCCGCATCAGCTGAATACTATTTAGGGTCAAGAATGCTGTTTGCAGAAGTTGACTAGTCCTACAAGCAACCACTAATATTTAAGTGATGTGTAACATTAGGGACATGTGGGTACTGAGGGTGCATCCTGTTGTTTTGGCAAGAGCTGAGCAAGGCAGAGCAATGGACTGTACTGTGGGACACAACATGGTCATTACGTTTGCTGTGTCCTGTTATTTCCGTAGCCAGTGGTGTGTCTGACGGTGTCTGGCTGTGGTGGCAGGGGGTGCTCAGCAGCAAACGATGGCAGACTGGACCTAGAAGGTTGGTGCTTCACTTTCAGGGCTGGGAAGGGGACTCACTTCATCTTATAATGCATGAACCCTAATTTAAACAAGTCTGGAGTTGACATGTTCATTCTCATATTGCCATCTTCTAAACTCCCATTTTTGAGAATTGGGTCTTTTCCGTGATGCATTCCTCATCCCAAGGGTCTGTGAATGATGTTACAGGAGCTGGTAGCCAGGGAGATGGGTACAAATTGCTCGGCATTTTGTGTTTGACAATTAGGAGTGCAGGCATTGGAGGACCACTGGGGGTTTGTGGGTGCTCCTCGAGGAGCTCACATGGAATTGCCTCCCTCCAGGTAGTGATGGTCTGGGGTGGGTAGAGGGGAGTTCGCAGTGGGAGCATCTCAAGCTGCCCTCGCAGGTCTCCCTGGAGTACGCAGAGGGTCCTGCCTCGGCCTCGCCGCTAACCTGCAGCTTGGGCGGGTGACGGCCACGCACCTGCCCGGCCCCTCCGGTGCAGCGAGGCCGGCAGAGCGCCAGGCGTTACTTAGGCGCCCGGCTTCGCCCGCGTCCTGGTTGTCATGGCGGGCGGGGCAGCTCTGCCTATGCGCGGCGGGACTGACAGAGCGCCCAGGCGGCTCCGGCGGGGCCGGGTGGGGGCGCTGCCGCCGAGGCGCTGGGCGGGCGGCGGGAGGGCCCCGCGGGTTGGGCGCCGCAGGCTGGGAGCGGGGCCGGGGCACGCCGGAGCCCGCAGGCCCCCTCCGCAGAGGCCCCGCCGCTCTGTGGCGATGGGCGGCAGGCGCCGCTAGGCCGGCGCGGGCAGGGCAGCCGCGGAGGCGGGAGGAGGCGGCCGGGGGCGGGCTGGGTCCCTCCCCGGGAAGATGAGGCGGAGGCCCGGGCTGCCGAGCGGGCTGAGCTGGGGCGCTTCCCTCCCAGCCGCCAGGACAAGATGGCAGCGGCCAAGGCGGCGGCGGCAGGAGCGGCGGGGGTGAGGGGCTGAGCCCGGCGGAGCGGCGCTTCACCGTGGCGCTCCCGGACATGCCCAGGGTGGCGGCGGCAGCTCCAGATCGGACGCCAGCTCGGCCCGCTCCGTGAAGGTGAGCGCCGGGCGAGGCGCGGGGCCGTCCCCGGCGGGCGGCGAGGAGCGCTGCCTCCGTCGGCACCGTTCGTCTCTTTCCCGCTGGGAGCTGCGGGGCGGAGGGCCGGGGCAAGCCCTTACCCCCCTGCCGCGGGAACGGCAGGCACGGGGCACCGCTGCCCTTGTCGGAGCGCCGCGGCGGGGAGCGGGCAGTACCGTTTCCCCTTCCTCTTCCCGTCGCCCTCGACGGCGCCTGCTCCGCCGCGCCCGCGAAGTTCCTTCGTCCCCGGCGCAGGGAAGCGCCCGCCCCGAGCACTGCCTGGGGGTCCCGGGCGAGGCCGCCGCCGCTCGGTGGGGGAAAGGCGTGGCCGCCCGCCTCGCCCGTTACCGGCCGCGGGGCGGTGGCGGGGCCGGGCGGATCCTGGCTGTGCACCGCTCCCCTCCCGGGCTCTTCTGGGCCGCCTCCCTCTTGTACAGTGCTCTGAGGCTGGCCGCGGGTGCTTCCCCGAGCTGCGTCGGGGGTCCCAGTGCGGTGCCCGGGTGCGGCGGTGGCTCCTCGTACCCCGGCAGGACCCAGCCGGTGTTCCTCGGCCTGAGCCCCGAGCAGAGCCCCGCGGGAGCCGCTCCTCCGCGCTGGGCGGTGGCTGGGATCGGGCGGGGAGCGAACGGTGCTGCGGGGCCGATGTAAATAAACACAACTGGAAAGGAAGTTGGCGCTTCAGAATTTGGTCAGTTCCCCAAAACTAGCTGTCTGAAAACAGGCGGGGGGTGTTATTGTTGCTGGTGGCTTTAACGTAGTGATTGCAGCGGGGATTCTGCTGGGTTTGTGCTGGTTCTTGATTCATCGTGGGATCAATTCTAAAACTGACAGATGTGTTTGTGGGTCTTTAATGCTGTAGGAAATGGTGTTTTTTTTGTTTTTAAATTTTAGTTTACATTAAGCCCTCAACCGTCAGTGCTCTGTGCTTACATATATATAAATATCTTTCTTTTGAGGCTATACTTTTGTTACGAACTCTGCGTCTGACTTTGTGCCAAGCCCAGAGATGGTTTCCTTTTTTGTTAACTTTGTAAGTTGCTTTGAGATTCCCAGGCTTGCCTTCCCTGGAATTATATGGCTCTCTGATGTTTTTGTATTTTCCTGCTTGTACACAACCGTGTCTGTTTCAGTTATTTTTGTATCTTTAAACTGTGGGAAAATGTGAAATTGACACGAGAGACGATTACATTGAGTAGAGCTGCAGTTGTTGATTACAATGCATATTTCTCTGGTTATTTTTTCCCATTGGTATTACCTCCCATTACATCATTTGCAAAAAAAGTTTCTGCTGTGATTGGTTTTACGGGAAGTAGAAGAGCTTGGTTGGGCTGTGAGGACTGACTTTGTGACATAATAATGCCGTAACAGAGTAAATTGGCTAAAGGTTTCTATAAACGAAGTTTAAGATTCACGCAGTAGCTATCTAATAAGTGTGGCAGCCAGCAATGAGATTAATTAAGTACCTGGAAAATAGGTCAAGGCTGTATTACTGAGCAGTAGGGTGAGATCACAAATAAATAGAGCAAAGCGTTAGCGTGGACTTACCGGGGGGGAAACTGATCCTGATAGAACAGTGGCGGCTGCTTTATCTGTGCTGCCGCGAGCCATTTATGGTAGCACTCGGTGAGATGGTGTTTATCATCATGGAAAACAGGAATTCAGTAGAGTTTGCATTGAGTGTGTTTATTGCCAGGGAGTTGCATTGTAGTGCAAGTTCTCCTGCTTGCTCAGGGGCTGGCATCAGTTGCACTTGTGAATTATTTTCCTCATAGCTGCATTTGGCTAGGTGCTCTTAATTCTGGTGGTGGTGATGTGCTCCTCTCCAGCCTTGAGAACTCTTCGTATTCAGAGAGATTTCATCAGCTAGAATAAAGTTGCATTGAAAAATTTCCTGGAAAGCTGCCCCTGACCTGAGGTCTCTGCTGGGATGTGTGGGTTTTTTTCTGTTTCAGGTTTTTTGTATTTACATGTTTCCTCCCTCCTGTCTTTCAAATAACTACCTACAGAAACAGGGAAATGAGACCGGCTCCTGTATAACAAGACACCGGAGACAAAGGCAGGGTGTGGGGAGGAAGAGTGAGCTTTCAACTCATCCTGCAGAAGATACAACTGCTAGAAATATTAGGTGTGTGTGCTGCTTTTCTTGCTGTGTGCTTCTACTTATAGCAGTTGCTTCAAAACAAATACTGGTTTGGAGGTACTTTTTTGAAAAGTATCTGTCAGCTTGATCAGGTCTGTTCAAGGGGATGGGATGCTGAGCAGCACTTCCAGAGGCAGCATTGACTTATCAGCCTCTGGGTAAAACAGAATTAAGTACGCTTAATTCTTGTGATAATCCCAACCGAAATGTGTAGGCATGTCAGGCTGTGCTTCTCCAAGCTTGTATGTTTAAGGATGCACCTCTCTGTGCTATTTCAAGGGATTGCATTCTTACTCTTTCTTGCATCTTCCATCCTGCCAGTATGTTGATTAAAGCATCAAAGATCCTTTTGACAAAACACTGCGTTTTGAAGCAGGAATTTTGTAGTTGGCTTTCTTTGCATGTATGTGTGTAGGGGAATAAAAGCATTGGTAAGGGGAGCAGCTTTGTTGTGTGAGGCTGAATGTCTATTTCAGAGGAACGTTAAATACAGAAGGAAAACTTCTTTTAGTTGAGCTGAATCTTGATGTTGCAGTGTGAGGTGTGTGAGGTGGTGTGGCACACAGCTGCTGGGCACATAGAGAATAGTTATTATAGGCAGTTTTGTTTTCTGCATGGAACTTTGTGGAAAAAAGCAGAGACCATCCATGCTTTTTGAAATCCTTTTATTAGACAAGCCTTACCCTCACTGAATATGTGATGATCTCATTCCATCTGCAGAAGCATTACAGCTGAGGTAGACTGCTCTGTTGCCTAACAGCAGTGTGAGTTGGGTAGAGAGCAGGCCTGGGAATCGACTGGTGTTCCTCGACCAAGGAAGGAAGAAATGTGGGAGTAGGATGTGCTTGTGCTGATACCAGCTCTCCTCAGTTACACGTTGCTGTTTTGTGAAACTGTATCCCCCTTTCATATGTCAAGAAAGCTCATTCGTACCTTTCTGTGTTTTCTGAGTTTCTTCAATTAGCTGATGATTTTACAGTTATCTCATTTAGAGGAGAATTTCAGAAGTCCTGGCATAGGATTAATTTGATGAAGGAAACATCCTTAGCACTTTGCTGAAACTATGGAGCTCCAGTAGGTAGGTTATGTAAACTCATAGCTAGTCATATACTTATTTTCAGCTGGCCTATGACATTTTCTTGCCTTAGAAAATAAGGGTAGTGAGAGCTGAGCTCAATGGTGGGGACCTTTTACTAAGTTAATGTTTCTGTTCCTAAGTCACTGAAATACTGTTTTTCTTCAGATATCTTGACTGAAAATCTGAGACGGAGTGGAAAATAATGTATTGCTTTCTATCCAGGTCTTGGAGAAAAATTCTTTGTTTGGGTGAAGGTTGAGATGGATCTCTAAGCATCTGAAACTGTTTCAGAACTCTGGGTGGGTTGTGTGCCAAGCCAAATATGAAGGAATTGACAAGGATGAGCACTGTTGGAGATAGCTGATGAGTGTGCAATGCACATTCATGCATTGAATGATGATTTAAGTACATTTAAAGCACCTTTCTATATGCTATGGTATGGGTTATCTTTGACTTCTGTAGGCAGTGAACACCCTCTATTTGACCTGAAATAACCTGTAATGAAGCACAAAGCCTGGAAAATCCTGTTACCTGTTCTTGGTCTCCCTGCCCTCCCTCCATAGACCATTTGGAATATAAAAGAGACAGAAGCTCTTGAGATTTCTGGAGAAATTGAAGCTCTGTTTCTCCTCAGAGGCGCTAACTTTTGGGTAACAGATGACCAGAGGAACAACATGTAATTGTGAAAGTGGGTTGTAATCTGTGGCTTTAGTTGATAGTGTAGTATTTCCTACAGGGTAGGTGCCATTGTCCTCCTTCCCCCCCTTAAATCTTCAGTTGTTTTATTTCGATGTAGTGAATGTTGGGAAAGATGGCAAGAAGCGGTTTGAGTCTTGGCTTTAGGTGCAGTTTGGGGATAATCTTTGTACAGGTTTGTGGTATTTTTTCACATAATGTCACTTTTCTTTTTCTTACAGTGTCTTGATATTCAACTTTAATTTTCAGAGTAGTTAATTTTCTGACAATGTGGGGTTAATCTCTTGCTTAGCAATTTTGCTTGGAAATGGAAGGAGAGCCAAATAACTGATGTGGTTTTTAAGCAAATCAAGTAATTTAGTTCTGGTTTGTTGGGGTTTTTTTTCTTTTTTTTTTTTCCCTTTTTTTCCTTAGTGACTTGGAATCAGTTTAAGTTCAAAATATCTCTGTTATTAACTTTTCATATTTAATAGCCCCATCATTCAGTAAACTTTTTGTACAGTCTTTTTTCACCTTGTATTTTCAGAATAAAGTAGGAAATATTCCTTTTTGGAAGTATGGTCTTTTCTTCAACTCTGCTGTACCCTACAACAGTTGGATGAAGGATGAAGCCTGGAAAAATGTTAAGTTCACGTTCCACAACACAGCAACAAGACAAGACCCAGTGAAATACCCAAAGACAAAACAGATACAAGAAATATTGTCATATATTTTTAGTATTATCAAAGCTCCAGAAACTATCTAAATACTAAAAGAATAATTGGATCCTTATGTAAAGATAATAATTATTGCATGTTGTAATACTCCCATTAAAAAATCCTATTTTAAAAATCTGTAATCTTAAACTTGTGTGACTCCATTCTTGGTAAAATAATTTAACAGTTCTAGAAAACTATTTTAGTGCTTTTAAAAGCAGATTAGAAATTAAATGCTTGTCATGTAGTAAGTCAGCTATTGTCAAACAAAAATCCCTTCATATTTGTATAAACATCCCTTGCTGAGTATGTGTGGCTCTGCAGTAACTGCCTGTTCAGAATAAGTGGTGGAAAATGTAGGGACACAAGCTCGGGTACTAATATCTATCCAGGGTCCCATTAACATCCTCATTGGAACAGGAAGATGTGGCTGCAGTCAGAGGTGCTCACAGCCACTTCCCATACAACCACTGTCTAATCCACTGACTTGAGCATTTCTTGCCCTTCTCTGTACTGGAGGCTCTGCTCCTTCAGGTGTGGACACTGGTGTCCTGCAGCTGGTTTTATGTGACCAGGACGCTTCGCTTCCAAGGCGCAAGCTTGGTAGGAACTTAAATTGCTGGGTGAGACAGACTTTTATCACAAAGCTGAAGCTTGGCTGTTGCCTTGCTTTGGGGCAAGTGGTATCCAGTACCTGAGAGAACCTGCTTTGGGTTATGTTAGGAGCTTGGTTAGAAGGTGAACCATGAGATGGAAGTGTGTCTCCTCATCTTGTGCTCACCTTGTCTATCTTGAAGCCTGATGAAGCCAGATAGGAAAACTGTTCTCTGTGCAGAAAAAAATGCCAGTAGGACAACTTCAGCTGGGATTTCAGTAACTGGTGCAGCTGTCCTTTGTGTAGGACTGCTGGAGTGTCTTCATTGCAAAGAGGTTTGCTGCTTTTATTAGTGTGACCAAATCCCTCCAGACCCGCTCCCTTGGGTCTTTGGATGTGGATGTGGCTTGCAGCAACCTGGTCTAGCGGAAGGTGTCCCTGCCCATGGCAGGGGGTTGGAACTGGATGAGGTTTAAGGTTCCTTCCAATCCAAACCAGTCTGTGAGTCTATCATTCTATGAACTGCCATCTGAACCCTTCCCTGATGTGGCTGGTTCACATTGGAACAAGTGCCTGCCCACAGGAAGGAGCCAGCATAGACACCAGATCTGAATGAGAAGACTGTCATGCAAATGCAAAACCACACAGAGAGCACAAACGTCAGTACTGACAATCAGTACAAAGCCTTATTTTTTTTTCTTTCTTTTTTTTTTATTTAAAAAAAAAAACAAAACAAAAAACCAAAACTTTGGCTTTTAGCTGGTGATTTAAGCTCTGTCTGGAAGGTAACAGTAACCACTAGCATCAGGTATTCATAAAAATTATCTGTATGCGCAATTTAACTGAAACTGCAGTAATTCATGTAAGCTATTTCCTTTTTCATACTTGGATACAAACCTACATTTATTCTTGTGTTTGCACAGTCTGTGTTGCTTACTGCTCTGTTTTGCTTCTTTGTCAGTGTTCACAAAACCTGGTGTTAACCTTTACCTGATTCCACTGGCTTGAGTAAAATGTGCTGTTTTTGTTCCCCTCTTCCACATGGTGCAGGTTTTGCCTGTGTTGGTACACAACAATTGGTGGAACTTGCACAATTTCCAGAAGGCTTTTTATTCGTTTCTTGTAAGATGTTTTTCTGCGTTTTTGACTGAAAAGTGCCTTGTGCATCATTGCCTTGTAAACGTCGTCCTTCCTGTGTTTTCCTAGAAAGTTTGGTCATCTGTTACTTCCTACCCTTTTCAATTATTCTATGTTTTCTTCCCCTTTTATTCAAGCAGCTTGCTTGTCTACAGTCTCTGTTCTAGTTGAGAAGTTTTTTCCACAGCTTGTTTTTGAAGCTTCAAACTATTTATAGGGGTATAGGGTCACAAGACCTTCATTTTCAGCATTTGAATATATTTCATATGTGAATTTTGGTGTTTGGGACCTTACTTGTGAAGCCTTCTGGAAGGAACAGGCTTTGTTCCAAAGAGAATTAAAAAGCTCTTGGTCTCCTTTTTCCTTATCTATTAATATCAACTTACTTTGTGAGTCAAGAAATTAACTTATATTGAGCCTATTAGGAACGCATTGCTTTCACGAGATTCTGAAGGGGTTTTTTAATACCTTTTCTTTATGGCTTTTGAAATGATGCTTTGGGCTAAATTCTCCCTTTGCCTGTGTCAGCTCTGAGCTGTGCATAAGGACATGGTGGGTGTTTTTCTCAAGAAATACATTGGGAGGTCTTTGCAGCAAGTGCTCCTGGAGACTAAGTGTGTTCTCAAAACTTAGTTGATGAGATATCTAAACTTTGTTTCAAAGATTAAAACCAGTGAATGTTTATTTATGCTGCAAATGGAAAGATTGTTAAATATGTAAGAGAACACAACAGGAAAAACTGACACATATATTTCAGTATTATGCTCTAGTTAGTGGGGTCATATGGTGCCTGTGGTCTTGCCTTTCTTTTTGCTTACTTTCTGTATAGCTAAATCAGTAAATTCCCCTGCACAGCAGAGAGGGAGAAAGTTCTTGCACTGGTGGCTCTGGGAAATATTATAATATGGGTTATTACAGTTACTGATTCATTAGGAGGCAGAAGGCTTAGCCTTCTGTGAGAGAATATGCATTTCTAATACACTGATTTCTTTGCCTGTAGGAAACTCCCCTTCCTGCATGTATTTAGAAATGTGAAGGAAGCGGTAAACACCTCTTTTCCCCTCTGTTCTTTATTGCTCTACATATGCCATGTCTAATTTATACAGCTGTTTTCAGTAAGCAACCAATGCTGTCTCCATGATGTTGTTGCTCACAATGTGTTATAGAGCAGAAATATATTTAAAATGCAGTTTTAAGTAAGGAATTTGTATCCTAAAAAAAAAAAGATAAGGACTCTGAAGAGTTTTCGTTCTGTGTGTATAGAAACCCTTTCACACCCTTCTGTGTGAAAACCCCTTTCAAATGTATACTTTGTGTGTCTGTACACCTCAGTCAGTGTATGTTTGAAAGCTGTTACTGAGTGTAGCTGAAGTGACTGACCTGGAAACTATCAGGAAAAGATAAATTAAGGGAAATATGTCAGATTAGATGTCTTCATTCTGATTTAAGTGTAAAAGGATTAAACCAAAGAAAGGCTGAAATTCTTATTTACTGTAATGTTTTGGTTGCAGAAGGAATTGAATGTGATCTAGGCATGCTGTCTTGGCAGCTTGGAACATAAGTTCATGCTGATCCTGTTGGAGGAGTGATTATGATTTTTCATGTATTTGGGGAAAGTTGTAGGTCAAATGTTACCTGCTGCTGGGTGGTTCTCAGTGTGTAGGAAATAGCTTTGCACAGCTCCTGAACTGTGCTGTTTTGGTACAGTGGACCTTGGTTTGTGAATTTTTACATCACATGCCAGACTTGATAAGGTCGACAGGCTACTTGTGTGTCTGCTGTTACGAGCTTCATTTGCAAGTCCTGTGGGGAACAGCAGTTCTGTAGTGTTGTACTAATGCGTGTTTGGTCCAGCTGAAAATCTTTTGTAATAAGAGGGAGAAGGGTAATGTTGAATGAACCTCCCTCCACCTTGAGTGGTTTAGAGGACTTGATGAAGAAACAACTTTGTGAAAGTAGTTTTTTCAAAATGGGCGTACAGATGTTCTGGCATGCCAGCCATGCTGCGAATGTGAAGTAGCAATGAGTTAAACAGCCATCTAGATTTATATTATAGGAGCTGCATTCGATATTGTCTAGAGCCATTCTAAAATGAAACTTCTTAATGAATTTCTTAGCTGGGTTGGTCCATTTCTAATTCTGCCCAGCAGACTAAGAATGCAAAATTAAGCAATGAAATCAAAGTAAAGTGGCTGAAAATAGGAAGTCAAAATTGCATACATATTTATATAGGAAGTTATGGTTGGGTGTTTCTGTTTTTGTTGTTTGTGTGTTTAAAGAGGTGGTTTGCCAACAGGCAATTTGAGCTAACCCCCTCTACCAGATTTTATTTCTACTTTATGGAAGGTGGCAAAATCATTTGGAAATACAGTAAGCATGGCTTTATGTCCTACTTCTCTACTTGCTGTGATCTGTCTTGCTACATGGAAGAGCAACAGGCAGTAGCAGTAGTTTGACTAAATCCTTAAGTTCTGTGCTGTGGTACAGAACCTGAAGGTGTGGGCTCTCCTAAACACCGCCAGTAGGGACTGTTGTTTTGGTGTGCCTGCTGGTTTTGAGTTCATAAAGAATTAGTCTCTTAAAAGAAGAGATTTGGCTGGTGAAGCCCTGGCTGGTTAACACACACCGTTTGTGTTGATGGAGGCACATTCTGATTTGGAGAGTGTGCTCTCACTGGGGCTGATCCCCGATACTGTGATGCTTGTGCTTTCTTTCCAGTTGCGTAACGGCTTCTTGCCCAGCAGAAAAAAAACCAAATGCTTGAAGTATTATTCCATTTGTCTTTTTAACTGATTGCAGTCATATTGGCATCACAAGATGTAGCTTTTGATACTTGTGGAAAATATGAATATAGTGATTGTATTATTCAGTGCTACTACTGGTAGATACGACAGTGTCTAGCCCTAGGAGTTCACTGTGATACTTCATGTAAAATGTGGTTGTGTTCAGTGTATGGGGTCAGTTCTGTTTCCAAGTATTGAGACAATGGTGTATTTGATGAGTTTGCTTCAAAATGAACTTGTATTTTCAGTTTCTGGTATCAGTGTAACATTTGCAGCGCCTGATTAAAACTGTCTCTGATGTTGTCCAAATCTAAAAGCAGCCCCGTAACAGTTTTCTTAGGTGGGTAGTAACTATGTTTTTCAGCTGCAAAATTAGATCGTATTGTCTTTGGACAAAGCTTGGAACCAACTTCTGGCCTTCCAGCCTCAGCCTTCACCCCTGATTTATGCAGGACTGAGGTTTCCAGATCAGGAGAAGGCTGCCAGTGGCTTAGCTTGATTTTGTTGGTGCATGCTGGGCCAGGATTCCTGAGCTCTGAAATACCTTCTGTGTGTTAATCAAAGACCATAATTACGGCTTTTGTCAGTGGACTCTTCTGTTTGTTATGCCTAGAATTGGCGAGCTGGCATCAGAACTGCCTCTGCAAAAGTGCCTCTGCATCTTGCTGTTCTTGGTGATGGAGTGTGTGTATGCCTGTGCAGTTCATGTCCAGAATTGCCTCCGTGGTCATGTGAGGAAACAAATGCTGTGGCTTGTGTTGCTTGAACGACATTGGTGCTTTCTCCTTTGCTCCACTCCCTCCCTTCCACAGGTCAGAGATCTGGTTTCGAGGTAGCTGGGGGTGGGGAAGATTCACTGAACTTGTATCTCTTTACATTTTATACTTCCTATGGATATGTTTTCCTTCATAAATTGCAGGAAACCTCAATTGACTGTGCTTTGTTATGAATCGTACAGCTGGAGTAAGGGAATTCCTTAGGGCGAGCGGTTCATGGGTGTGAAAGTGCGCCCATCAGGACAGCTTGTACGGCTCCATATCCAAAACAAACAATAACAGAGACGTGCTGCTGCTACCAGTAATAAGTTTTCTTCTGGGAGGAAAGAGAGGATGAATAACTCAGCTTTGTATTTGTTAAGTAACTTGAAAAGTTGAGCAACACCTAATATAAGAAGTATAGTTTTCTGTTGTTGTTTTTTTTTTACCTGGGAAAAATGACTGCTGGTATCTCAGTGCTTTCAAAGTGACGCATAATGTAAGCAAAAGATTTCATAAGTGCTACTGCTCAAATTGTGCATTTGCTGGAAGCTACTGAGCTTTCAGAAAGCCTCCCTTGATGCCAAACTGCACTGTGGGAAGGGTGTGAGTGTCCTGGAACTGGCTCTCTCCGATGGAGGCTTGAAAGAAGTTGGAAAACAAGTTCTCTTGAGTTAAACTGTAACTATAGTATTAGGTGGCTGCCCCTGGCTAGGCTTTGCCCACTGGGGGTTTTACTGCAACAGCAGCAACATGGTGATTGTGCTTTTGGGGGGCCGTTAAAAGGGGTTGTTTATTTTGCAGAAGAATGAAGGGTGTTGTGGCAATTTCTCTGCAGCTCTGCTGCAGTGGTTTTAGTAACTAATAACTTTGCTACCTCTCCCCCCCAACTCTGTTATGAGGAAATGTGAATTTATAGTTAATTATTAATGGTGGTCAAACCTGGAACAGCCTGTGCTTCTCCATGTTGTTAGTCTGCCAAGTTGGTCATGTTTTGAATTTGCCTAGAACTGCTTGAAAAGGCTGGAGACGTAGTGTTAAGAATCTAGTAAAGAACGTGATGACAATTAGGTGAACCTTACAGAGATGTTGCCAGAAGTGCTTCATTTCACTAAGCAATGTCTGCTTGTTTCTCTGTTTCTGCAGAGAGAAGCTTGACCAGGGTGGGGGGATGCAAACTGTGAAGCACCTCCTGTTCATTGTCATTGCTTTGGGAAAACATACTTATTTATTTCTTTAAATGAACAAACAATGAATTTACTTATTTAAAATATGTTTACTTCATTACTTTGTTCAAATTTTCTTGAGAAGCACAGGATTCCAGAATTCAGTCTTACCTATGATCAAAATACACACATTTTGTATAGTTTAATGTCTAATAAGTCAAGTGTAGAGCTCCCAGTTCTCTCTGTTTCAACCTTGAGAGCCAGGAAGACACGTTTCCTTTGAAGAAAGCCTATCTAGAGGTAATAATGTAGTTGGTAGGTGTCTCAGGACAGGCTTTCTTTTCCAGATCCCCTGCAGTATTCACTAGCAGGGAGGTTGCACATGAGTTGTGATGCAGCAGTCTCAGTACTGGAGCAAAGCAAGCTGAAGAAATCTGGAGCCTCCTTCAGCTTGGGAGCAGTCACTGCGCTGGAGTAGAGTTACTGTGATCATCTTGCACTTGGGGAAGGACAAGAGGGCTTCAGAAATGTGTGTAGAGGGAATGGGCACGCTGCTCTGAGACTAAAACTGAATCAGGCCCGAAGCTGCTGTAGTAGCTGGAGACTGTCTGTCACCTGGGCATTGCTTTTCAGCCCATCTTCTGGTGGATTTGTGTGTTCTGCTCTGGTTTGCACCCTGGAGAGGTCATGTGGTGCATACATTTGGGTGTATTTTAAATTTAACTGGAAGGTTGCACCAGATTCTCATGGGTGTTCAAGCTCAGGTACCCTCACTGAAATGGCACAGGTTTGTCTTTCCTTTAGCATTAGTTGCTTTGCTCTACACAACCCTCTTACTGTGCTGCTGGACTTGTTAATGTTGATACAGTGTGGGCTAGGTCTGTATGAGGCAGCAGTGGCAGTCTCAGTAAGAACCATGCAGAAAGATGTATAAGCTTAGGGAAGTGATTTGTGAGGAAGGGGGAGAATGAAGGATCCATGCTGCGATAGGTGACAATGTGCAGTTTATATTTTCTTTTATCAGAAGACCTGCTTAAAAAACAAAACCCCAAAACAAACCAACAACCAGACTTCCTGCACCAGCAGCTCTTTACACTTTCCAGTCTAGCTGTCCATAGGATTATATTGTATCCTGAATCCCACAAAATAGTAAGAAAACCCCCAAACCCTGCAAACATACAAAACCGCAGCCAAAACCTGCCACCACTAAAACCTCACCACCCCTAACCACAAAAAAATCCCCACCAAACCGACAAAAAACCCCTCCCTCCTCCCCCTCTCCTGCTGTCTGGGTGGGGGGGTAATCAGTTCTGTTAATAAACTTCACTTCCCAAAGTGAAGACCTCCAGCAACTGGTTGTGTTGGATAGTTGTATGTTGTTCTGGGGTATTTTTGTTGCATATATGCTAATGTGTAGTAAAGAGTGTACTGTCTGAAAAGTCCTTCTGAGCACTGCTTGTGAGTGCATGGCAGAGGTCTTTAAGAACTGTCAAGTGTAGGATGCTGCAGGATTTTCATGTGCCTGTTTCACAGGAACACCTTATTCCTTGGTTATGTGAAGATACTCTTGCTTCTCTAAATGAGATTGTATCTTGAAGTGTATGTCTAAAAAAAGACAAAATAAGGGGGGTAAAGGGGAAGTTGAGAAATCAGATGCTTGTACAAGAACTCCAAGGCCATTTTTACTTTTCTGGAGTAAAATTTGGCTTTTTTTTTTTTTCCATGTTTGCATCAAAGGCTCTTCTCTCAGGGTATGTAATCCCTTTTATTTAGTGCCTTCCCCCCCCCCCCCCCCCTTTTTTTTTCCTCAGGGTTGCTAAAAATGTTCTTATAATAACTCAATAAACACTTCTTATCTGAGAACAGAGCTGTTCCTGTGGTCAGAGTTCAGGGTCATGGAGTGAAGCCTAACATGCAAACCCAAAAAGATGATAGCCTATTTTTTTCTCATGCAAATGAAATTAATTGTAAAGCTGGGTCTGTGTGCTTCCAGTCCTTCTGGAGTGGTTCGAATAATATGAGCTATAGAAGTCTTGCATGTTTTTGAAGACCAGTGATCCCAACAGGCTCAGGTAAGGGTTTGAGTGGTCTTCTGGCTGTGTTGGAGGACCATCATTCCCCTGCTTTCTTTGCCACCGGGTTGTTGTCCTGTCTTCAGAAAACCTCCTCAACTGCAGTGTAGGTTTATCACTGCTTTTTCAAAGTAGTCATCTTGAGAGCTAGTCTTAAACCCTTGGTGTGGAGCAGAGGGCCAGTGGCAGTCCGTAATGCTGGGTGGCTGCTAGCCTTTTCCAGCTGTCTACATTGACTGGCTCTGGGCAAACAAACAGCTTTGGAAAGGAAAGGGTTTTGAATTTTTCTTCTACTGCTGGGGCAAAAAACCATTACAAGGTACTAAACTGAGATGATGGTATGATGATTTTAATTGCTCTTAAGCTGCTAAATTGTGAATTTGCATAAATCAAATCACAGCTTCAGAATAATCATGCCATGTGTTTGGTTAGTTTACATTTGATCAGTCATTGCAGTGTCTGGCTCAAATTTTATGGGACTCATCTGCAATTTAAATACCCATTGCCAGAATCTTCACGTGCTTGGTATGACAAAGTGATTTAATTCAAGTATTACTGGTATTGAACTTGTTTTTGAGAGCTGACCAGACTTGTATAAGCCAAAACATCCCTGGAAACTTGTAGTCATTTACCATTCAGTGCCTTTTTCTTAGGGTTTAGCACTATGCGACGTTAAAGCTTAAGGCTGGTGTTTGACAGCTCTGGAAGGAGACACAGTAGAGTGAGTGCAGAGATGAGAGCTGGAAGGTGCAGCATCTGAGAGAGGTGAGGTCTACGCAATTTAACAGGGAATTGAGATTCCTTATCCTGCATGCGGGCCAGCTACTGCTGTCCTCCCTCTGATGCTCTGCTAGGACCAGACTCTTCTTCATGCCTGCTAAAGGGGAGGTACGGTGAGGAGCGTGGCTCTGCTTTCCATAGAGCTGGTGTCCTGAGCTGGGGACAAATCTGGGGACTAATCCTGTGCAGAATGGGGCTGCTGTGCTCAGGAGTTTCCCAGGCGAGCAGGCTGCTTCCTGTTGTGAAAACTGATACACAAACTAATGCAATGGGATGCTGTATAATTTGCAGAAGCTACTCGTTTTTTGTGAATGGATTAGATTTCAGGTAAATTAAAGTGCACAGTAAAGTTGCAGTTGTTTATGTGAACATACACATGCTTCTGTAAGGTATTTTGGGCTCTGACACACACTTTGCTTTCTCTTTCATCACAGTGAAATTCTTTGAGCTTTGACAGTTGTCATTTGTTCTCAGAAGCCTGATGGTGCTTATGATGAGTAGGTCTGATACATTGTGGAACAGGTAGCTTTTCAGTTATTTTAGATCACTGTTGATAAATATTTGAATTATTTAACTTTTGCTACCGAATGTTTTTATGTAGAATTTTTTATTTTAAATGAAAGCTGAGTTTTTAATAGCACAAAGGTAGTTCCCTCATTTGAAAAATGACAGCTGGTGGCTTGCTGCAGACTATCTTAGTCGTACCCTGATCAACCACCAAAAGCAACTACTGCAGTGACCTGCTGCTGCCACAGCCCTTGTGTGCACTGGGAAGGCGTGGGGACCTTGCTGTGGGCTGTAAGATACTAAACATGAAGTAACTTTAGGCTAGTTCATTTGGAAAATCTACTCATGTCCTGATCTTTTTAGAAGAGGAAGCTACTTGGAAATGTGAAAGCAGGATTCTCACTTGCTTTTTCTTTTTCTTTCCCTCTGTAGGTATGGCCTCACAAGTCTTGGTCTATCCACCATATGTTTATCAAACCCAGTCAAGTGCCTTTTGTAGTGTGAAGAAACTCAAACTAGAACCAAGCAGTTGCGTGTACCACGAAGGAACCTACCCGCAAATCTGTGTGAATGGTAAAAACTTTGGAATTTCTCCCCACAGGGTTAGTACATTCTTTCAGACTAAAAATCCATTTGACAGATCTCGAGGACAGAACTTTTTGTTGCCGTCAAATGCTGTTGCTTTAACAAATATTGCAGGTGCTACAAAAGTGTTAGTGGCGTGGGCACAGCAAACTCAGTTGGAGGCACCTCCGACTGGGGCAGATACCCTGGAAGGGCCCCAGCGATGTGGATTGAAGCGTAAGAGTGAAGAGTTGGATAATCAAAACGGCACGATGCAGATTGTTGATGAACTGTCCATCCTGCCTGCAATGTTGCAAACCAATGTGGGAAACCCAGTAACGGTCTTGACAACAGCTGCAACTTCAAAACCAAGTGGTACAAGTGGAGACGGAGATTACCAGTTAGTACAGCATGAGGTATTGTGCTCTGTGAAAAACACTTACGAGGTTCTTGATTTCCTTGGGCGAGGGACCTTTGGACAAGTTGTGAAGTGCTGGAAAAGGGGTACAAATGAGATCGTGGCAATCAAAATCTTGAAGAATCATCCTTCGTATGCACGCCAAGGACAAATAGAAGTGAGCATATTAGCGAGACTAAGTACTGAAAATGCTGATGAGTTTAACTTTGTGAGAGCCTATGAATGCTTTCAGCATCGTAACCATACTTGTCTGGTTTTTGAGATGTTGGAACAGAATTTATATGACTTCCTGAAACAAAACAAATTCAGCCCTCTGCAACTGAAAGTAATAAGGCCTATTCTGCAACAGGTGGCTACTGCACTGAAAAAACTAAAAAGTCTGGGTTTAATCCATGCTGACCTCAAACCAGAGAACATTATGTTGGTGGATCCTGTTCGACAGCCTTACCGGGTTAAAGTAATAGACTTTGGATCTGCCAGCCATGTATCAAAGACTATTTGTTCGACCTATTTACAATCTCGGTACTACAGGTAGGTGTCTTTTCATTTGTTTTTAGCTTTTAATGGAATAAAGTTGCATTTATTAAAGTTAATGGCTTAAATAATTACTCTTCCAGATAACTAATAATAACTTGCACAACTTAAGGACCATCTAAGAAAGTTTAGGTCATACTAAGATTAAGTGCTCGGTTACCATTTTAAATGTGGATACTTGCTCTTAATGTTTTTATGGTGGTGTTTTTTCCTAGAAGTATGCTTTGGGTTGCACTCTGAATCCATCACTCTGCTGTTATTTTGAGGTCTCTGATGAGACGTTTTAAAAGGAAAATAGAAAAAAAAATTTAGCTTTCAGTTGCTTGATTGGGGTGCCTTTGATGCCTTTCCTGCTTCCCTGATGTGATGATTTTTCTCTGTAAGCAGCTGGACAGTGTACTAGAAGTGCAATGTTTTCTGTCCTATTGCCAAAGATTATGTAAATGTCTCTGTTTTTTTCCAGCACTTGTAAATATTTTGCCTAGTTCTTATAAACTGCTTTCTGACTGAGTGCCTTCAGCAGCTGTGAACTTCAGTGAACCTCTGGAGTTAGTGAGCAATAGGATACTTAAATATTTACAGTGATACCAGGTGAACATTTAAGGTGATTTTTGGTACTTGGTTGCATTCTGCATTGGCCTCAAAATGGATTCATAGTTTTGATTTTTTGTTTGTTTGTCTGTTTTCTAGCCCTTTCTTTGTATAGTTGTCCAATCATTGTAGTGTTAAAAAGCTATTAGTATTTAGCATCTTTTGAGGTCCTTTTGATTCCTTTATAAGCCGCACTTGTCTTGAATGAAGACCTCTTTCAATTCTGCTTTGCGTCGGTGGCAATAGTATGTCCTGTGTCTTGCCTGTCTGCCAGTTCAGTAAAAAGCTGGTAAATTAGGACAATGAGTAATTTGAAGAAAATGTAGATGCAGAGTTCTCTATTGGTTGTGTGATTCAAAGTAACTCTTGTGCAGCATGGCATGCAGTTTCTCAGATTTTATTGCTTTGGAAGCACCTGACTGGTGTAAATAAGACCAAAAAATATGAATTTGATCCAAAAGGACTTAAAATAGATGATGCCAGGGAAATGTAAAGAGAAATGCATTAAAGAGGAATGAGAAGGGACTTCAGAGGATGGGATTTATTTTGCAGGAGGTTGTGCCTTCTTGTCAAATCAGATAAGCAGCTATTTATGAAATATAACTGTACTTAAATGTTTTTTGTATTAGGAAAGGTTGGGAGTGATAGTGCAGGTTTGACTTGTTTGACTATGGCATGTTGAAACAAACCCTTTACAAAAACCAGGCAGCGGTTGGGACATTGAAATCTATTTATTATTTTTTTAATTTCCCTTAAGCGCAGCGGGGCTGTGTGCTTGTGTAAGTTATTTAGCAGGAGAACATTTGTTTAAATAGATTTTTATTTAAAGCTTCAAGCTGAATTAATCCAATTAGAATTCAAACTGGAGACATTTTTTAGAAAATGCTTGTTCCGCACAGCACCTCTTTTATCAGCATGATCCCACGTGTTATTCTTCTGCACAGCCTTTGCAAACTGTTTCTGTGCAAAGCTGTTTGTGTATTGTCATGAGGCATACCTGTAACCCCTGTGGGTTGGGATCTTGGCATGGTCAGAGATGACCATGCATGAGATTTAGTTTCACCAAGTGACAGGCACAATTCAATATTTAGACATTTATATGCATATTTTGTATGTAATATGGTGTGAACCTGGCTTTTTCTGACATACAAAAGGACTTAGCCAGGCCTAAGAATTTACAGGAAAAGTTATTAAGAGGAAAATTTTGTTTCAAAATTACTATTTTAGGATCTGAGGTCCTCAAAAAGGATGGACTGAAAAGCCCTTAAACAACAGCACAGGCTGGGAGGGTGCAAGACTGTCCCCACAGCTTCGGGATGCAGCTTCTCAACCGTGTGGTGCCAATGCCATCCCGTTCCACCTTCTGCTCTCCTGCATCTGCCTGTGCTGGTGCCAGCTGCAGGAGGGAGGGATGTGGCCTGGAGAAAAGGGAGGAACTGTGTTCTCTGGCAGCTCTGGCAGCTTATGCCACCGTCATTTTCAAGAGTAAAATCTGCACTTTCTTTATGGAAGGCATATGCCCAGCAGTGTCTATAGAGGTGTTACGTTGGATGCTCAAGAGAAACCCATAAAGAAGTATCACTAAAGCGAATAAACGGTTGTTGGTTGTTGTTTGGTTGTTGTTTGTTTTTTACCCTCTCCCTCTACCCCTTTTTTTGTTTCGTGTTCATGGGACTGTCATGAGCTAAATATGAGAATGGAGAAGACCACAAAAGCCAATGTTACCATGGGGTTTTTGAATGGTAGCACCAGTATTTTACATCAGTAAGAGGAAGTGAATAATGAATTGGAAAATAAGTATTAAGAGGATTAGGAATTAAGGGAGGTAATTCAGCCAGGTGAGTGGATAATGGGCTGCCTTACTTACCTGAGTCAGTAGCAGAAGAAGAGGTGGCCTACTGATGGCTACTGGAGATATTAGAGTACTTTTGCATGAAGAGAGATTGTGGAAAAAATGAAACTAATTGGATTTTAAAAGGGTGTAGTGAAGCAGAAAGATGGAGACAAAGTGGATGCAGTGATAATGATCTGATGTTTTCCTGTTTCAGCTTTGTGAAGCAAAGTGATAGTACGAGACTGGTTAAGTATAAAAATCGTTTTGACATTTCAGTACTTTTTTGGAAACTTCTGACTGTTCCATATTGCTAGAAGTTAGAGTATGGATATGAATAAATACCAACCACAATACATGTCTTGAATCCCAGATTATGTTTGTTTTAAAGAGGAAATGTTATTCTGAATGCTCTCTCCTTAAAAGACAGTGTCTGTGCTTACATGCCGATTTTATGCTGGTTGGGATTTTAATAGCTGTGGGCTAGAGAGATCTGGTATTTGAAGCCTCTTCTTCACTGCTGGCCTCGTGTTAAAACTGTTGACTTTTTATGAATGATCTAAGTAGGTAAATAACTAAGCAGTGTATACATTTTGGAAAGAGGAGCAAACCCTTATGTACAGTGTAGGTGCTCAAGCTTTGTCGTATATGGGAATGGTATGATAAGTATGTCGCTGTCCTTTCGGTCAGCTGTACCCCAAATCTCAACAAGGGGAGTGATGCCTCCAAAACCATCCCCTTACCTAAGCATGGTGCAGGTTGCAAAAGAGGGGAATCAACATGTTTTTTTCTAAGTCTGATGTCTTGTGCTCATTTGGTGAGGCAGAAAGTTTCCTCAGGGCATGGTGTTTCCCTCTAGAAGTAATTTTCCTTTGCTGTGACTCTCTTCTAAGGTTAGATGTATTTAGAGAAGCGGGTGTCAAAAGAGGGGTTCCAAATGGCAGGCTCCAAGAAGCAGTAATCTCCAACAAGAGTTGAGTGATTGGAAATGGTCGAGGCAGTCCTGCCTTTCTGCCTTGGGAGCCAAGTTGCTTTCCTTTCTGCTGCCATGAGAAGCAATGGCCTTCTCCGCATTTTGTGTTCGGAGAGAACTCTTTAGGTCTGGTTTCGCAGCAGACCTCTTCTTTCTTGTGGTACTCCCCCCAGGAATGTGTTTGCGGGAGAAACTTCCATTGAAACATGAACAATTTCCCCTTTTTGCAATAGCTGTGCACAATGCCAGCGGTTAAGGAGTCCTGTGTTACTCACTAGCTAATACCCCGAGGACAGAAATGCCTTCTGTGCATCACTGTCATCTGTGGCATTCAGCTGTTGTTCAGAGTGGGTGAAATAGTACTTAATAGGTGCACAGGTCTGTGTAATGGTAACAGCTATATGGCAGGGTTTGGTAATGAAGCCTCTTCCCTGATCCTTCTCCCACTTGTTGCTTGGCTGTAACACCAACTGAGCTAATAGGATACATTGACATGTTGGCATTGCATGTTGAGCATAGATCACTAAGGGAGAGCTGTAGTGTGGGCAAAGCTTCATTATTTCTAGGGTTTGCTGTTGGTTGGGAGGAGTTTTTCAAGGGGAATCACCTTCCTGTTAATTTTGATTTGGGGTTTTCTTTTTTAAAGACAGGATTTTGAAAATGACACTTAAGTAAACCTCACAAAATTTGTCATCCACAAAGTCCTTCTAAAGTCATGTACTTAACATTAGCCATTGCAGGTGTAGGAGTGAGTGTGTGACTTTACTGTGTGTTCCTTATGCACAGCTTCCACAGGGAGTTGAGCAGTCCCTGCTCCACTGGCCCGTGTAGCTGCCCTAGTGGTTACATTTCCTGTCTTTTGCCTCCTGTTTCCGAAGGAAACATCTGCTTCATCAGACTGTGTCAGGTTATACTGCTGTTAGAGCACAGCTGGAAATCTTCCTGAAAACATGTTTTGAGAACAAGCAGTCAGTTTCCTGATGGAAGGATGCTCCTCTTGTCTGTCTGCAACCTACTGTTCAGCATAGCCACATTCACTGGCAAAAATGGAATGGTCAGCAAGCAATGTACTTAATGTCCATATAAAATGGGGCACCAGCTGAACCTGTGACAGACTGATGGACAACTTGAGTGACGCTGGCTGAATGGAAGGTGTATGGTTATTAAGGGATGCTTGTGGCAGAAAACCATTTCCAAGCCCTACTGGTGACAGTAGTAAAATACAATCCCAGTTATTCAGCAGTGTGCCCAAAAGGAAGAGCAGATGATGTGAGCAGATGTGGTTAGTGGAGTCAACTCGTTCCTGAATTGGACAGTGATATCCTTTCTCCAGTCTTCCAACTAAGGATGGTCGCTAATCAACAGAGTTGTTCCAGACAAAATGCCAAATGTCACTAGTGTTGTGGCAGAGCTCAGAGAGATGGAAAAATTGTTGGATGTATTCCTGTTGGATGAGAGCAGGCTTTTCCCCCTCCTCTCACCCTTCTCTCCCATGAAGGATCGGAGAGGGTGGAGGAAGAGTGACAGTCACAGTGTCCTGTAGTGCTGACATGGCTTTCACTCACCCAGTCAGTTCTGCTGCAGCTTGGAAGAGTAGTTTGGTCCTGTGCGCGCTCTTCTGCTTCAAAGGGATTTGGAAAAGGAATAAAGCAGTTAAGTTGTGTGGCTTAACTGCTGCCGTTGCACTGGGCTGCAGCAAGGGCTACATGTGCGCTCTGCGGCTGTTGCACTAGGACAGCTTTTTATTTATGACTTTTTCAGCTTCACGCTTACTTTCAGAATAAACCACCAACAACTTCTGCTGATTTTTATGAAATTTATGTGATCTGTTGTTCTCTTAATACATTTCTTTCAAAATCAGAAAAAAATTCTCGTGGCTGTAAATTTCTGGAGAGGCTTGGTTTTGCACTGGCCTGTAACTTGATTAGATGTAGTCCTTGTCACTCTGGGGACCCCGGAGGGCACAGGCTGACAGTGCCTCCCTAGAGTGGTTTTGTTAAACTGAATGTTTTCTTCTTGTAGGTTAGGATTGCCAGCAGGATGGGTTACTATGACTCAGTAGCACATCTGCTGCGTTGGAGTAACTTACTGATTATTTTCTCCTACCATCAGATCAACATACAACTTAAATACATTTTAAATATAATAATACAAATTCTCTTTATAAGGAAGACCAAGGGAGAAATGCAGAATTGACATGTCAGGAGGCAGCTGCTTTTTCAAGTCCACCCATTGTTGTCACATACTTGAAGTTTCTAGATAGGCTCTATCTAGAGTGGGAAGTCTTGTTTTTCTCCATTCACAATGCCTAAAATTCCTTTTCTTTCTTTTTTTTTTTCTCTTTTTATTTTTTAGAAATTTGGTCTTTAGATGTGAAAATGAGAAGCAGAGCCCTGTTAATAAATCGAGTTCCTGTCTGTCAGGGAAGTGCAGTATGTGAACAAGCTAAAAATGCCTCTGTAAACAACTTGCACTTCAACATGCTAGCAGATGTTATTCTATCACTTTGAACTGTGCATCACTGAAGTGTATTGGGATATCTTAAAATAGTCAGGGGTGGTGGCCAGAGACTCTAAACTACTATAGATGGTGAGGCAGTTTTGCTGCTGCAATGAAATAAGCCAGAAGTACTCGCTGCTAAGGTCGTTTGCTTGCTCAAGGTCAGCATGTTCAAAGTCAGCTGCCAGACTTGTGGGCATGGTTACTGTCAGGAGTCCTGACACTGCAAGGATTTGCTGTTACAAGTGAATTGGGACACTTCACAGTATTTTCCTCCCTTTTAAAATTGCAGGGCTGTGATTACTGGTTTATTCTCTTATCTGAGCAAAGAGAACATAAGGTCAAGATAAGCTTTTGTGGCTTGTGTCTGAACAAATTGCTATATTTGTTTGGCAAGATTTTGTTTGCATTTTTTTGCACAATGCTCATTAATTGTTTAACTGACTTCCCATTTTAAACCTCTATTTTACCATTACTAGGAACTAACCAAAACCTTTCTAAGTACCCTCCAGGAATGCCAACCTTAGCTCATCAGAACTTTATATAGCTCTTGATAACAAATGTAGTTTCAATTTTCTATTACTTTTTAGTCAGCATAATATCATATCTTATATCTTTTTAGTCTCTATTCATAGAGGCAAAAATAAGAGTAGATATTTTGGTAATCGTGTGGGTTATTTGTGGTATTTTGGCATTGGGGCTTTTGGTTTTTGTGCATTTTTTGTGAGTTGTGTAGGAGCAACAACTCAAATCAGAGTTCAGAAAATGGTTCTCCTAGTCTTGAGGTTGTTTCAGTTTGAACAAAAGGGAGATGCTTTCATAACCTTGAAGGTAAAAGACCTCTTGGTTCTTGCTGTATTTCACTTTTTTTTTTGAGGTTGAATGATAAACCCAAGTTTGTCAAGGCTAAGGGAGGCAGCCTTTATTTTTTTCACGCATTAAGATAGATGTACTGAAATGTGATCCTTTTCTTCGTTGCACTGGTACTTACGTCACAAAGATCTGTTCATCATACATCAGGGCGTACATGAGTGTGAGTTTATCAAGTAATTGCAGAGCATATCAGTGGCGGCTACAATGCTGTATTGGTAAATATTGTGTCTAACTGCTCCCACTGTGCCTGGTTTGAAAATATGGCTGTGTATTTCTGTTGCAAGAGCAGCTAGTACTAGATCTAAATCACTGTGATTGAAAGCAAAGCCTAAGCATCAGGCCTTGTCTCTTCCATCTGGCATCCTTTGTCTTTGAAAGAGGGCTGTTTTGTGGGTGAAGGCTGCCTTCTGCACCAGCTCACAGTATCACAGCATCCAGCACGGGTGAAGATGATGGAGTGTATGCATGGGGGAAGAAGTCTACTGCATGTGTGGTTTAAACCCAGCCGGCAGCTAAGTACCATGAATTCTGGCATTAATTGGCAAGGGGCAGAGGTGTCTGACATGAAAATAAGTCTTTGGGATGTAATTAAGTAAAACTAATATTTGTGTGAAAATAAGTTGCCTGAAATGGCCATGTTGTCAAACATTTATACTGTATGTTTGAAAGTCCTTGATCTGACAGGGCTAGTTAATAGTTTGGAGGAATTTTTGTTTGGACTATTAAATACTTTATAAGAAGTGAAATTAAATCAGGGGGCTTGGGAAGGCAAGCCAAAAGCAGTTCACAGATATTTTGAAGCAGGTACATTTTGAAACTATGTTACCTTAAGAATATATTACTGTGTTACTGTGCTTAAAAATCTTGGTTGGTTGATCCTTGGACAGCAACAGTTGATTAAGTTGATTAATGTTATGTAAACCAGTAGTACTTGTGGGTAAGTAAGTAGGTGTTTATGCAGATGAGGTTGTGCTGGTGAGGTGAAAAGTAAAATCATTTTTATCCCTGTGAAGCATTTATTAAAACCCTGAATCTCCCTGCCCGTGTCGGTGCGAAGAATGTGGGAGATAGGGCAATGCCTTCTGTCCCATGTGCTTGCTGTTGGCAGTGGGCAGAAGCATACACTGGTGGTACTAAGATGCTGCAGAAGAGGGATGAGGTGATATTGATACTCAGTATTAATTTTTTTTGTGTGTGTGTGTATAAAACCATAAAACAATAGGTTTTTTTTGATTTTGCAGGTTCAAAAGTGATGTGAATTTAAAGTGGTTTTTAATTGTCAAAAATTGATTTTAGGAACTGAATTAGAATATTTTTTCATTATTTTTACTACTGTCTCTCAATGAAGCATACTTGCTGATAACTTTTGGATGTGTGCATTTCATCAGCTCTTTGAAAACCTGCATGCATTACACTGATTATGTACAGGGCTTTTATATAAATGTAACAATATATGGAGCTTAAAATGTGTATTACTGTAGTTTTATCAGCTGAAGACCTTCATAATTTTTGAAATTGGTTTGTGTTGTTAGGGTAATGCTGTAGGTTACAAATTGGTAGTAGCACTTAGTGATAATTGCCAACAAGGTCTTGATGTCAAGAGTGTTGTTTGGACTGGGTGTTGTGCCAAGTGCCTTTTTCTGAACCCCGCTGTTTGCGTTTTGGAGCTGTTAATTTTGTCACTCCTGATAATTAATCTTTCACTTCTTTCACATCCAGTACTGTTTTAGCTCAAGATCCAGTGTGTACTGCTTTATATAAAATATGCTATTTGTCTATGTGTATTTTATTAAGAGTGTTTTTAACACCTTAATGTTTCTATCAGCATTTCCACTTACTTACCCTTGAGCCCCGCTCACACAAAGAGTGATTTCTGAGGTTCATGTAAAATATCTTCTGCATCTTCTTTGTGACCAAGTTTGAGTTCAGTAAAGTGTCTTGGGCTTCATCTTGTGGTAAATCCAAAGGCTATACCTTAGGTTTTTGGGTTCTCTAGAACCTAATGAATGAATGAATGAATGAATAAATAAATGAATTCTCTGATTCTCTGTTGGCTGCTACTGGTGGATGACAGCAGGGCTGGAAAGACCTCTGGCTGCTCTTCCAGTTCTGGCAGTAGCACAGCAGATTGCAGGATGGTGTCTGTGCACTGAGGTACCTGCTATTGCCATCATGAGATAATCACGCTGGGCACAGTGTTGGTGGAGATGTAGTCAATGTTGGATGCTTTACCTCTCTGGAAGAGTAGCTAGAAGTGGAGCAGAGTGTCTCAGCATTTTTGGTAACAAGAGCCATAGGAAAGCAAGAGGATGTAATTTGTAGGTTATACTGTATGGCTTCTGACGGGGCTTTGGTTTTATTCTAGCCTTGAATTACTTCAACAACTTCCACTAAGAAAGTATTCTTAAAAGTTTTCCTGAACATGGGAAGTAGCTGGGAAGGCTCTGTTTTTGAATTTGGTGTCTGAGTATGCTGAGCAATTTCCGTAGAGAGAGATGCTGGCAAAAGTCAGGTGCCTAACTACTACTGAAGTTTATTTCTTGCTGTTTCTTTTCTGGAGTCTCTGCCTTGCCAGTAGATGAGCTGTCTGAGTCTCTGCTCTGACAGGGTTGATGGAGACCTGTTTTTTCATGACCAGCACCACTTACAGAATCATAGAGTAGTTAGTGTTGGAAGGGACCTCTGGAGATCAACTGGTCCATCCCCCTGCCAAGGCAGAGCCATCTAGAGCAGGTTACACAGGAATGTGTCCAGGCAGGTCTTGAATGTCTCCAGAGAGGGGGACTTCAGAGCCTTCCTGGGCAGCCTGTTCCAGTGCTCTGGAACCCTCAGCCTAAAGAAGTTCTCTTGGTCTGTGTAATTTTCCTGTTTAACATAGCTTTAAATACAGGCAGCAGTTGTTTAGCTGTTAAAAACCTACCAACAAAGTTACGAAACTGACAGGTATTTAACAAAGGAAAAAACCTGCAACTCTGTAAGGTATTATGTGGAGGGATAATTGGGAATTTGTGGTGTTAGTGCCTGTGTACTCCACCCTGCCCTCTGAATTGCTGTCTCACGGGTTGATTGCTCACAGCATGGTGGCACGCACCCTTTGGGATAGGTAGTTTGTAACCAGGCACTTGTCTTCCTGAAAGAACAGCTCCACCGTTGCCTAAACATAGCAAGTGCTAACTTATTTCGCTTCATCTCTGCTGTTCTGAGGTTACATTGGCTCTGATTATTAAACGTTTACATAGGAGAAAGAAATGCAAAGAAAAAGGTCTATCTGTGGCATCATTATTATCCCATGTACAAGTGATACTAAATGACTTTCTACTCCTTCCCTGTTCTAATGTAGAGCTATCTGCTGTAAAATTAGAAGAGAAGCTCCAAAACTTGGTCTGCTATTTGGTGCTGGGTTGGATGGTGGTCATGCCTCTGTGCAGATTCCTGTTTTGTGGCTATTTTTTTAAGCTGAAGCATTTTCATTCTGTGTGTACAGAGGACTGGGCTTACATGAGACCACTGGCTGACTCTTGCGGGATTTTGTGGAATAATGCTGGTGTCATACCCTTTAAATTATTTACTTAACCAGTGTATATAGGTCATATTCCTCCAGGATAAATAGCCTGCATCAACTTTAACCATTTCACCGAAGAGAGTGTTGTATGAATTAGGAATATCAAATGCAGAACAGTAACCTCAGCCCTTCCTTTATGGACAGAATTAAACTTCTACTAGAAGTTAATTACTTCAATTAGTGCTGTTCCCCCTCCTGGCTTGGGAGACCTGTAATTCCCTAGTTTGTGCGTGGTGCTTGTGTTGGATTTCCAGACATTTCCCATCGTGGATGCCAGGCTGATGCTTTGGGGAAGGCATCTTGAGTCGCTGCGGGGCAAGTGCTGGGAAGGGGCAGTGTTCCTGCAGTTTGGATGCTCCAGCATATGCCATGGGATAGTTCATCGGGCATATTCAGGATGAATCCTCAAGAGCCAAGTGCCTGTGCTTGGCACAGAAGTGAACAGGAACCATTGCAATGCTGGAGCAGGAGGAGGAAGCAGTGGAGGGGCTGCTGTGGGAGGCTGGTGTGGGGCTGGACCCCCAGCTGCACCCAGTGCCCTTCTGCAGCAGTGGGGCTGCTGCACGCCAGTTGGAGCTATGTAATGATGCATGTACCTTTTAGAAAACTAGTGTGTTCATTTCTAGTTGCTTAAATGATGTGAAAGGCTGCTCTATATGGTTGTATGTATTATTTGCACACCCCCACCCCCACCATGTGTTACACGCCTGCATCCCTCAGTCTTGGTTGTTCATGGATTGCATTGCTCGTGGGTCTTTAGTGTACATAAAATCAGATGCCATGGCTTGTTTCCCCTTTCTGCTGTGCTTTGATTTCGCCTTTGCTTCAGAAGTTTAGAAAGATATTTTCAAGCATTTTTGCCTTACCAGGGTGTTTTCTGGGGCTGTGTCTTTCAGAAAGAGGTCTCTCTTGTTAGAAAAATGTAATGTTTTGTCAAACAACTGTCTCGCAGGGTTGAGGTGAAAGCAAAAATAAAGGGCAGTACACAGGCTAGTGTGTATTAGAAAGTCAAAAAGTCAAGTATTGTGTATGTGCGTGTGTGCGTGTGTGTGTGTATTTATGTTATTTTGTGCCAAACATCTTTACGGTATCAGTACTGCTAGGTATTCTTAGAAGTTCAAGTTCGTGCTGTTCTGCTCTGAAGGGTAAGTACTTAATGCCTATAAATTAATTATTTTTGGGGGGACATATTTACCTTGTTGATATACCATATTAGTTCTGTGTTTGGGGAATGTTTCCATCACTTGGAAGCCTGTGGGTGTGTCAGTAATAGTGGTATGTGGTGAGCATGGTGGACACACAAGGCTCAGTGTGTCTCACCTTGGGGCATGGATACCTAATGTGGAATGCACATGGGGAGGGTGGTGTGTTTGAGCAACTCCTACTACGCTGCAGGTAGGTCGGCAGCGCACTGCTCTGAGAATCACTGGCTAATCAGTGTGATTATTTAAAGTATATAAGTATCTTCAGTTAAGTAGCCAGCTTTGCTGCCTTAATAACATCTTACGCAACTGCACCCTTCCCACGCTCCTCGCTGTCTCAAGGCAACGTGGCGCAGGAGAATTCTTAGTGTACAAAAGAGGTAGGAATGCAAAGGGAGTTGCTGAAGGCAATGTGCAGTTAATAATGTTTTCTTTTGCAAGTCAAAATATCTTGTTTTGTCATCTTCTTCCTAAATCTGTTGTCAGTTACTTTATTTGCAGCCTTTTTTCTTTGAATGAACTGTTGTATGTTACTAGAGAGCTGGTAGCTGAAAGGGATTAATACCCATTTCCCTGGGTATTAACCTGTGATGTGGTTAAAGAATCTCTTTGTATTCTTCATGAAGCTTAACTTTTAAATTAAACTGCATTTTGAAGAAAATGCTTTAATTTTTGTACATTTCATTTATAGTATTTTATTTTTTCACCATTAGCCGCAGTCTTTTTTTCTTCATTAGGCTCACATGTGACTTACCTAAGAAAAACATGAAAATTTTTTCTCATGTTTTGAAATCTGATTTGTGGAATTTGCACAAGAAACAAGTGCATGCTTGGGGTAATGTTTTTTATACATTTTATACAAATATTTATTAAACAGTGAAACAGCAAATGTATTTTAAGTAGATCTAGGTGTCAGTACAATATTCTTTTCTTTGTAAAAGAGAATTCTTCCTTTGCTTAATCTCATTATTTCTCCTGTATCAAACATAACTCATTCTGTAAAAGGCAGGATGGGGCAGAGGCCTGCACACTATAGGTGTAAACATCTAACAGCCTTCTGAAGTGTGTAAAACCAACTGTGAATAATCAGAGATACAGTCAGTGTCCAGTCTCTGGCAGTGATTGACAGTGGAAACCTAAGAAAAGACAAAGGAGCAAAGAAGTACATTTGTATTGATAGTTCCTGATTATGTTCTCCTACCTGCTGGCTTTTTAGCTTCTTTCGGTTGGACCTTTAGTGTAGCGCATTAGAGGCAGGTTTTTGTTAAGGCATACTCTTTTGGCGTGACCAAGTCCAGCAGTGGAGCTCCAAGGTGCAGTTCTCCTTTATGAAATAGATTTTGTATTTGTTGTATAAAGAGTTCCTGATGAGGAGCTGCTCTGTGGTACAACAGGCAATTTTACTGCATGAGTGACCAGTGCTTTGAACTGTGATCGTTGGCTGCCGATGTTGCTGAGCCAGGCGAGAGCCCAGGAAAACAGGGTAAATTGTGTCATGAAATTTTCCAAGCAGCTCTGTTCGAGTACAGTAGGAGAGTACTGTTTGCTGATAGGGAATGAGGGAACTGTGACTTGGTTTTGGAGCCCTTTGTCTGCAGTGAGCACATTAGCCTGTCCTGTCTCTAACACGAATGTTTTTTTTGAGTTGTGTTCCTAGTGTATTTTAGCCTTTTTGGTTATTCCCCTTTGCCTTCCTAAGGACATTTTGGGGCTCTTCATTAGGAAGGCCTGTGCTCTGTCTCCCGCCCAGTGTTACTAACATCAGGAAACAGTGTTGCTTAAAGAGGAGGAAGGAAGTTAGACTTCAAAATTCCCAGCTTGGAACCAGTGGGTTTTTTTTGTTTGCTGTTGTTGTTGTTCCTGTTACTGTCACTAAACTTTAAAATGTGTTGTGTGAAGGACAGTAAGAACCAGCTATGATTCCACTTTGAGTTTGCTTCTTTCTCATTTTAGCTACAAATGGGAATGAGATAAAAAAATGAGGGCTCTTGCCTTGCTATTGACATGGCTCTTGGTGATTGCATGAGAATGTACGGGTCGCGTTTCTCTTCCTTGCTCTGCATCTCCTACAGAAATGGAAGGACAAGGGAAGGCTCTGCAAAGGGGAGCAGTGCAGGGCAGGGCAGGCTTTCCAGCAGTACCACCCTGAGTGTGTGTGTGTTTGTGCAAGAGCTGTTGTTTCGAGGGAGGTCACTTCTGTTCTCTCCTAGCTAGCTTCTGTGTATATTAATGCATCTCTTCCATATTACATGCGTGTTAAGAAGTGGGTGGAGAAAGTGAGTGTACGTATCTGTGAGTGCTCCTTTTGAAAGCAAAACGAAATGTTTCCTGAGAAATGCTTGCTGAGAATGCAGAACTGGATTTGCTTTCCCTGGGAAATGGCTGGGAGTTGAGTTCGAGCCAATCATTGATTTTTCACAGTATCAAAATTGAATCTTCTTTAAACTAAAAATACCCCACTAATATTAAAAATTAGGCATTAATTTCTTGGTTGGCTGCAAAATGTACTTAGCATTCCAACCAGTGACTGACATATGGTCTAATTTCATTAGAACAGGTAATCCTGTGTCATGCATCTCTTGAATGTTCTTTGCAGCAGGTTTTTTTGGGTTGGGTTTTTGGCTATTTGATTTTTTTCTTTTTTTTTTAGAGCACTTTGGGAGCAAATTCATGATGAGCTTGTAATAGTCACGGATAAAGGAAATAGCTTATAGGTTTGTTCTGGAAATGATGACTTGACACTAGCCTCTGGCAGTGGAATTTAGCTATCAATAGTGTGTTAATCCAGTTAAGTAGAGAGCCTTTCATAGGGAAATACGAGTCATGTGTTCTAGCTAAATAATTCGCTTTAAAGTCATCATGCAACTTGTAAACATTGCCTCGATATTTTTGTTATTTCTTTTTTTGACATGATTATGACACAGCAATAAGTCCCTGTTGAAGGGGTGGCACATGCAGTGGCTGTGGGCGGGGTGTATTTTAGAGCATTCTCATCTAAAGCTGTGGTGGTACATATAAGCACTGACTTTGTCAGCTAATTCTTTCCTGTTCCAGTTTACTATTTAGAAAATACCAAATGGCATGATAGTTATGCATCACTTTTTAAAATCATAGCAAGCTTGCACTGAGACATACTGGTGATTTGGAGAAGTTTGAAGCCAGTGCTCTGTTTTACCTGCCTTAGAAGTAGGTGTCCCTAGGGGTCATTTTTCACCTGGGTACAGCTGAGATCACATCCTCTTTCCCTTCTGGGGTATGGGCAGTGGTTCGACATTTACACAACAGTTCCGATCAACTAGAAGGAATAACCTATCCAGTTAAATGCATGATTGCTTACTTCAGTAACTCCTGTTGAAACTTCAGTCTTTCCATTCATAGATTTTTAGCATACTTTCACCCCCCCTCCCACCCCCCCCACTGAACAGTGAAACAAAGAAATCCTGTGATTTCACTTGTCTCTCATTTCAGTGGGTATACTGGCACCAGTGGGGGATGAGAAATACACAACGCAGTGAGGTATGTGCTTATTCTGTAGAACAAAGCCTATTTTCAGTAGCTGTCTTGAAGTTGATAGAGCTGGTGATAGTGTGCCTTGTTAAGGTGCCATGCCGTTCTTTATGAAAAGATGCTGCTATAGAGTCCTTAAACCTTTCCAATGTAAGATTTCAGCACCTGGTCTTAGTAGATAAAATCTGGTGATGCTTGCTGGGTTGGTTGGTGTTCCTAATAGTTTACCATGCTGCTTTGACATTGGAAAGATAATGGAAGCAAGAGAGTGGCAACCAGTCATCTGCCACAGTTCAAACGAACTGCATGTGAGCTTCAACTGCAATCAGGGATGTGCAATTGATAGTGAGTCTCGTTTTGCCATGTTTAAAATAATAAAAAATATTTAGAAACAGGACGGGCATCTTTGAGAAACCTTCACAGCTATAGTTTTATGAGTCCTGTAAACCTGTTTACATCAGGTTTTATTGCAGCTGGTCCATAAATGTGCTCCACTGTTAAGGTCAGAACTTGCAAAAACATATAGAATCACTTATTCTATGGAACTGTAACTACCTCTGGGAGAAAACTCAGTAATCATAGTGCACTTTATTGCTGCATGATGCCTAATAAGCTTTGAAGTGAACACTGTAATGTTACACTGACCATCCCTGGAGAACATACAATGGTAGCAGAATGTAATGATCTGTGTTTTGGAACAGAACCATCTTACCTTCTATTTCAGAAGGCAGTTGCTTGAGGTCTCCAAATGTAGGTAAAGACCTCTTTCCTTAGTACTTCACCAAAGCGGCTTTTTGTCTCTAGGTACTCACTGTACCAAGACTTGGTAAGTTATTGATGTATTTCTTGTAGACTATAATGGATTTTATCTTCAGACTAAAATTTCTTTCAAAGCCTGCAGCTTTTAGGATTTTTTTTTTTTAATATTTACTGGATTTTGTCTTTCCCAGTTGGTTATTTTTAGTTATTGATGTTTTCAAAAAGAATCTCTGATCTTGAACCATAGTACAAGCTGATTTGCTCAAGGGCATTTGCAGCATCAGAGCCAGAAAATAATAATTAAAAGATAGTTTGTCACTGTCTTCTAGTTCCGAAATGACTAATGGAAGTATTCTTATTTATCATTATGCTCTAATGGACTCTTTTCCTCATAAGGCTATGTTACTAGCCTCTAAGTCTCTTGATGCAGATCCAGTGTTGTTCTTGTTTCCAGCTATTCTCAAGAGTTTATTTCTAAGTCTTCAAGCATTCCAGCATCTTGGCAATTGTTTGATAATGGATAATTTTGCTGCTTGTGTCTCAGGAGCATCATTAACGTGTATGTTGTTTATAGAGAGTTTTCAAGGCTGGTGGACAGCAGTTCTTCCTAGGTAATTCTAAACCAGTATATAGGTTTGTGTTGGCAGTGGGATTATTGCCAAGGATTTCTTTAAGTGTATTGCTCTGATTTTGATAGTTTATGCTACCCTATTAATGGATAATATAATTTCTTCTTCATGTATAGTCAATAAAAAGTTGACTATTGTTGTCAATCTTAAAATTAAGATTTCACAAGGAAACCAGGCAGGCTTTGAGGAAATTCATGTTATACAGAAATCCAACTGAGCTGGTGGAAATGATCCTTTCTGATTTTACTCATAACCTGTGAGTGATGTCAGTGACTGAAAAGAACTACAGGAACTTAATGGTTGTGGACCAAAAGTGCAAGGATTTCCCCTACCCACAGAAGCATCTGTGTGTGTGTGTAGGGACTGTTCACTTTGCAGGTAGCACATATAGGAAGTTGCTGAAGCAGAGCAGTAGTGAGCACTAGTGAAAATCTCTTTCAAGAAGAGATTGATTTGTTTCTCCTTCCCAGTTTCAGCACACACAGGTTCCACTTCTGGCTTTAGATGCACTTCTTACTAGAAGTGAAAAAATGCAGTGTGAAAAATTAAATTAATTTGACTCAAAAGGAAAAATGAACTCTGTTGGTGAAGGCAGAGCACAGTCAGTGTTGGGAGCCTTCCTCCAAAGCAGTGACGTAATGCAGGGCTGGCCTTTGAAAGTTTGTCCTATCGGTTTGTGCCTATGGCAGCATAAGCTAAAGATAGTTCCTGGGACTAGAAAAGGCCATGCTTTGATGTAAGGACTTTTCCTTGAAAAATTCAGACATGCTGGAAACAACACAAGTGTGAATTCTGTGCATCTCTAGTCAAGTTGCTAGTACCTTTTTTGGAGGTTTATTAACTGGACTTCAGCTTCTACCTTTTCAGAGAGCAAGAGTTCCCACTGAATACTCCTACTGTGTAGACTCTCCATAATACGTTAGTCTTTAGGGCAGTGTTCAGGGTTTGGCTGCAGGTTACAATCTCATGCAAAATCGATTTCCCAGTGGTTTTATTTTTGCAATTTCTGTTAGTTGTTGGCATTTGGATGAATTTTTAGTTGGCGTGTTTTGGTTTTATATTTTGGTGCAAGTTATTTGGAAGTTGAAACTCCCTGACACAGTACGGTGCCTAGATACATTATGGATTTGATGTGGTATGTATGTCAGTTCTCAGTTTAGGACATACTTGAGAGTGTTTCATAATCTTTATTGTTGTTATATTAATGCATTAGTAATAGTTCAAATGAAAGGATGGTTGTGTTCTTGAAATAACTCCTAACTGTTATTTTGTAAAGTTCAGGAAGTGTTTTTTGCTCCTCATGCTTTGCCAGAGCAGTGTCTTGTCTTGCAGGGGCTTGTGAAGTTCTGTGAGGTATTTTCTCTTTGCATTGAGAAGAACAGGCAGCAAAGGTAGCTTACCTTTCCTTTTTCTCTTGGAGACAAAACTTCCTAAAGGGCCCCAGCTGAACAAGCAGTGTGCTACAGCCCGCTGTGAGCATGTGTAAATGAAAGGAAGATCCCTGTCTATTTGATCCATGTTGTTTCTGCTAATATTGCCAACAAGTGTGCCTTTAATAATGTGTCTGTCTATACTGGGAACAGGGTGAAGTTTTTAGCCATAAATAATAAGCTGTTTGCAATTACTAGTGTCCTGGACTGGACTCAAAGGGTTTACTCAGATGAAAGGCTCCCATTATTATCCAGTTAGTATCTAGATTCCATTCTTATCTTTCTTCTTGTAACTGCACTCCCTGTTTTTAACTTTTGTTCTGACAGCAAAATGATTAGCATTCTGCTTGATGAAAAAGAAATCCCAGTGTAGTCTGGTTACCCTCATTTCCTGCTCTTCAGTGTGGTGGTAGAAGGTCTGTATTTTAGTACTGGATATTGGGCAAAAATGGCTTTAAAATTATACCAACATTCAGTGTTCAAGGCCAGGTTGGATGAAGCCTTGGGTGGGATGGTTTAGTGTGAGGTGTCCCTGCCAATGGCAAGGGGGTTGGAACTAGATGATCTTGAGGTCCTTTCCAATCCTAATTATTCTATGATTCTATAATTTATATAGTGAGAAAAACAAGTGGAAAAGCCAAGCCCTATGCTATGTTTTAGTGTTTAGGTAGTGTGTGTTAAATTTTTGTATGTAATGTTACTTTAAAGGTGTTTGAAAAGCAGAGCTTGCAGGAATGCTGGGCTGCTTTGCTGTAGTCACATTCCTGTTGCAGCATGTTGTCGGGGTCTGATATGACATCAATCTGGATGTAATAGATACAGAGTTAAGCAGTTTATTTTAGGATCTGAAACTCTTCTAAGAATAGAGAGGCTCTCCTTTACACAAGAAAGGACAAGTAAATTAAAATGGGATGTCAGGGAAGGAAAAACAGGGGAAAAGCAAAGTGGAGGAAGTATCTAAGAAAAAACAAAAACGGAAAAACCCTACAGTCTGGTCCTGGTGGGGTTCGAAGCTGAGGTGGAACACATGAGGGGACCGTTGCATATGGATTCTTTCCTCAGTGCAGTGGCAAGCAGGTGATGGGACATCCTGGAAGGCTAGTCTTGCAGTCTAACCCGCAAAAATAATCTGTGTAATTTTCCTCGCTAGTAGTCTGTAGGTTTAATTCAGCAGGGGGGAAATAAATAACCTTTTACATTTTCTAATGCAACTTCTTACTTTAGCTAGAATACTGGCAGATGACTTTCCACAGTGCCCCAAAGGGTAAGTAAGTAGGCTCTTCAGCACTTCCCCATGGTTATGTGAGCGGGATCAGTAAACCCTGGTAGTGATGTGACTGCTTCTGGTGGTGTCTGTTTACATCAGGAGTCTAATCATAGAAATTTGTATGGGAGGAGCTCCCCAAGTCAGCCAGTCAGCTCACTTAAAGGGCTACAGCAGCATACCAATTGAAGTTAAGGTTGTTGGATGTTGAGGGTGTTTTTCTTGTTGTATGGAAGATTCCGATAAAAATGTGTATCTCTTGGGTATGAATCTAGCAGGAGATTTAGAACCTAGATGTGTTTTAAAATATTCACCAAAATGTCTCTACTAGTGGAACCTTGAGAACACAGATTTAATTTCATGTCTGTTACCCCACCTGCCTCAGTTGCTGCTCGGTAGGTTTTCTGTCATAGCTTTCTTGTGATGTTTCTGGTTTTTATTTATTTTTTTAACTTAGCAGCTGGCATAGCTACTAAAGGGGTATATCCAAAGTTTTAAGTGTTCATTTCTCCCACAAGTCTTTTGCTTATTTGTCTTTAAAAAAAAAACAATTCAGTCAGCATACTGTCTCCGTTTATCCTGATGTCGTGTTGTCAGTTTGAGTCTTGATTTGTTAATAATAATGTTTTTTATAGTCCTGTATCATTCCATAAATTCTCTGTAACAAAAATACTGACACTTGTCTAAATTTACATGTTCTTTTTTTCTTTCTTTTTTTTTTTCTTCTTCTGACAGTTTCTTTCTTTGAGAGCAGGAGTATGTTATGGGCAACAACCTTCAGTCTACAAGTCAGGATGGTAAACTGTGAAAGTCTCATTCCAGTATTATGTAGGACATAATTCAGAAGGTAAATAAGATGAACATACTAGTTCATACGAATACAGAATGATCTGAAGGCCTGAGGGGTGAATAACAAGACATCTCTCTGCCTCTTGGGGAATGTTTGTGTTGTTTTTTGGTGAGCTTTCCGTAACTGTAATTTTAAGTAAAATCAGGTTGAGTTGCAAAATTTCAAGAAACTATCACTTTGCATCATCCAGGTGGGCTTCCATCAGCAGTAAAACCCCATAAATACCTTTTGCAGTAGATGAGGATGTAGTGGATGTTGCTACCCTCTCAGGTGTCTGCATGGCACGTTCCTTTGTCTTGCAGTATGCCTGCCTCAAGAACTGCTGTGCAACAGTTTATGCTCAAAATAAGATTTCCAGTTGTTGTGTCATTTCTTAGCCTCTTGGGGCTGAGCTGCAGACCTGCAGCAGGCAGGTGAGCCTTTGCCCTGTGTTGGATGGCAAACCCTTTTGCAAGTGTTGCTGCAGAATGAAAGGAATTTTTCTTCGTGTCTTCAGGGTTGACTTTCCTTTGGTCTTGTGTGTGTGGGTTTTTTTTTTGTTTCTTTTGTTTTTGGTTGTTTTTTTTTTTTTTAATAGCTGATTAATAATTTATTATGTTTGCATGATCTTTGATGTAACATCCAGATCCTTGTGTTCTCTGGTATTTTTCCTGAACCATGCAAAAGTGAGAGTCTATGTAAATACGAGACCCTCATGCTAATCTGTCATATCAGAAACTGATAGTTCTTTCCCTTGCCTTTTGTCTGCTCGTGGTCCCTTGGTAGTCTTAAGGAAGCAAGCAGCCTGATCTACCTAAGGATGCTTCCTTAGGACCACCATGGCATTGTACCCTCAGTTGTCCAGGTGTAGGTGTCATCATCAGCGTGAAAGCAGCAGAAGCCTGCACGCAAAACTGACTTACAAGGTCTTGCTATTTTTGATGAGGATGCGACAAGCAAATAAAATGGAAAAATAAGAAGTTCCTTCAGGAAGGACAAGCAGAGGGAGATGAGGAGTTGTTGCCACCCATGGCAGTGCATCAAGCTGAAGTGCTTGAAGCTCCACCAGGTGATGAATGAGGAGCCAACTGAAAGCTTGTGGGTCAGGATTAAAGGGAGGGCAGGGACAGGGGGCATTACAATGGGGGCCTGCTACAGGCCATGTGGGCAGGAAGAATCTACTTTGCTTAATTTTCAAGTAATTAAAACACTGCTTAGTATATCAAATACATAAATAAATCACTTGGTAGGCTGCAGTCTTTCTGAGGAGAAATGCAGTCATGGAAAGGCAGAAGTATAAACATCATCTGGTTTTAATAACAACATCTCAGTTCACTAGAGATAGAAATAAAGTGGAAAAGAGTCTATTGAAGTCACTTTATTATTCTCAGCTAAAAAAACCCAAAAAAGGAACACCTAGATTATTATCTTTGGTACTTCTGGTAACTGGTAAGAGAAAAGGGGTATTAGGTTAAAATTTGTCATGACTCGTTCAGACAAAACTCTTTTTGGGTATTAAGAAAGAGTGCTATGATGATCTCATAATATGATAATTTCTTGTAATTCCATATTATTTGACAGAATTACCTAGGATTTATTTGGGTTTTGTCTGGTTTGAGTTGTCTTTGTTTTTCCTCTGCCTTCAATTGTGAGTACTATGTTCTAGGTAACTTTTTTTTCCTTTTTTTTTTTTTTTTCTTTTCCCAGTGATTGCTTCTTTTTGTAAGTAGTTACATACTTGAGCCTCTCTCTAGGTAAGGTTTTAACATACTAGCTCCTCAAGGTCAGATCACAGTTCAAAGTTAAACTGGCAGCTGCATGTTGGTTGTACCTTACACCTAACAGTGGAAGGCTCTGATGTTAGGTGGGTCTTTTCTAGCCATTGAATGTTGGGTAGTTCTGTGAAATGTTTTGTTATGCTAAAATTAAGTGTTTTCTACTGGGAAATGAGAATTCCTTCTGCTCAGCACTGTGGACACCACTGCAGCGATACCATTGCCCTGGAAGTTCACAGGAGATCCTGTGACTTGTTTCCTCCTGTCCTCACTGTCACTTACCATGTGAGAGTCTGGTAGTGCTCCAGACTCCTTCAAAGGAGGAATGAGATTATGAATGAGGGGATAGTTTATCATGTCATCCCAAACGTATTTGTTCTCCCTGTGTTTTGTGATCTATTGTGACGGCCCAAAATTGCAGAGTGGTGGTTTTGATTCTTCCCTGCCACCTCAAAGACATAGATGCCTTTATACAGCTTTACTAATGTTTCCAGAGTCTGTTTCTGGGCACTTACATTTTGCTTTCAGTTTAAATCTTATCTTCTTAGAATTCAAAAGAAAACAAAACAACCAAAGAAACCCACCAAAAAAAAAAAAAAATCAGAGTTTGCTAGTTATGTACTTCCTAATGCTTAATCAATCATAGCAGAGTTAAAAGAACGATAGAAAACTGTGCAAGAAAAGCCAGGGTTCTGAATGTAAATCTGTAATACAATTTTGCATTATAGATTTCCAGCATCAGTCCTTTCAAAAAGACAGGGGTTAATTAAGCTTGTTGTCTGGCATACCATACCTCTGTTTCAAAGACCAAATGTACATTAACACGTGGCACTACCGGTCTGTATTTTAGCATCTCAATGGGCGTAAAAGCAAGAGACAGCTCAGCTATGAAAGTGTTTCTAAAAAAATCACTCAAGTGAACATCTTACCTGTAACATGACTTTTTAAAAGTCTTTACAAATTTTAGTGATGTAATTCTAACAAAATGGCATTAAGAATAAAAGTTATTTTGACCATAAAGAAGATTGTAAAGACTCTTTAGTTTGAATCAAGGGACTTAACTTCAGTAGCTCTTGTCTTTGTGCAACGGTAGTGATTTTAGTATGTAGGAAATGAGATACATGTATTTTATCAGGTCAGTGGTCTATGTATTCTGCTGGTTTGTTGCTGGAGAAAATTTACTATAGCAGCAAGTTGAGCTTCAGTGTCTTCTGATGGAAGTTGCTTTGAGCTCTACACAGTCAGTGGCTGCTTTTATTGTACATTGATATCAACTTTGCTGTTTAATCTAGATATTTTTCTGTCAGTCCATTCTTAAATACTCTTTAGGTTTTTTAATTTTTTTTTACCTTAGCAGTGGCCCATGATTCAAAGGCTTAATGTATTCTGGCTTTAAAAAAACCGTCAGTCTTTAATCTCAGAAAGGGTGGGGGATTCATTGGTCTTCTGTAGAGAAGCAGGGCATTAGGAACACATGGCAGCTTCTCCGCCCTTATTTTATATATAGTTTGAGTAATGTTACTGATCAGTCGTTATTTCCTGAAGCTTTGTAGTTCTAACCAGGGTTTCTTCTTGTACCCGAGTCTCTTCAAGTCTTTAATTTATGTTGTCCTTCTCTGCGTCTTTTCTATTTGATGTATCCTTTTTCAGATGGGGGTGACCAAAACTGAACACAGAATTCAAAAGTGAACACACACTATTCAAGGTGAGGGAATATCATTAGTTCTATATAAGACATAATAATTTTTGGTATGTCTGTCTTCTTTAAAAATAAATACTGATGTCCTGTTTATTTTTGCTCCCAATTGTAAGATACTTTTAATGAGTAATCTGTAAAGTTGTCTAGAGTGTTGTTGAGGTTTTTTTGTTTTGTTTGTTTGTTTATTTTTGTTGGAAAGTTGGTTAATTTATAACTTACCAGTTCTTATGGGTAAGTAATTAATAAAAAATGTATGTTTATTTTCACTATGGTTTACTGTACACCATGGATGATCTACTGTCACTATGTTGATCTGATTGCATATCTGAAATGCCCTCTGAAGTCCATCACAAATGCACTGGAGAGCCAACTGTTCTTTGTATCCTTCATCATCCACAGATTTTGCCATTACATGGTTCATTCCCACTGCATCCTTCAGGTTACTGAAGTGTACTTGCCTGTGGGCTTTTTTTTGACTGTTGCTACCTCGATTTGGATCCCTCTAGCCTAGCGTCTTTCTTATATTCTCGCAGGTCTCTTGAAAAGGTTGCACTCCTCCACGTTCATGATAAAGACTGGTAGTTGAAGAAAATAAATGGTACATGGCAGTACTCATTAGAATGCCTATTACCATCTGTCATTAACTTATTCACTGCATCTGATCAATTTCTTAGCCCTCTTTTCTTTAGAAGAATTAGACATCTCAGAACCCATATCTGGTTATTCCATTCACAAAGTGTATGTTGGCATTATACTGGTAATGGGAGTGTGGAGGGCCAAAGTTTTATTCTCAGGTTTGTAATTTGATTTAACTCTTGCAAATTGTGTTTGTTCACGTGAGTTCTCTTGATCCATGGGATGACTTTGACATACCCTTTTGATGACTCCTTTGCATTAGTATTTGTTACAGTGATGATGGTGTGTTGTATCCAGAGCAGATGATTATTAGGCATTGTTGCAATGAACAGTGGTAAATAGGGGTAGTAACTTTTGGCTTATGAGAGAAGAGTATAAATTTGGTGTTGCATGCTCATATTAGAAACGTGTCCATTTACCTTCAACTGTATAAATTTATAGAAGCCCAAACTTATGGAGAGCCAGTACTAAAGTTCTTATTCAGGATGTTTGAAATTACAAAGTTAAAATGGCTTGATGAGGCTTATATGCCTGCTTGGAAACAATTTTGCTGCCAAAGCTGTAATGAAGAGTTAGCACTGCCAAGGATATACAAGCATTCCTAGTGTCTAGCATCTCTGGAATAGGCAATTACACTTGGGAAGGAGCTATGTGCTCCTCATAGAAGCACTGTTGCCTTCAGCTTCTGGCATGGAAGTTGGTACAGGTGGTGGCTAAAGGCTTTGGTCTTGGAAAGAGATCACATAGATGTGTTGAAAATAGTGGGAGACAGGAGGGAAGGAAGGCTATTTATGTACTCTTCACTCATCTGGAGTGTGGCAACCTGGTGGTCAATAAATAAAACGGTGGCATGTGGGAGACAATAGATATATTTCATACTGGCAAAAGAGGAATAGAAATAAAAATTGCTCAGTCTTTTTAATCTCACTTCCTTGACCTCTAAGGGGGGTTTGTGTAGTGTGTGTGTTACAGGACCTCCAGTGGGAACAGAGTTGAGAAATTACTCATGCATTCAAAAGAACTTTTCATAAAATCATCAGTTCTGGGAGCTGCTGGTTTTACTGTTTTGTGCTAGGGAAAACACTTCCTTTCCCTCTTTCTGGGTGCTAGGTCAGGTGCTGAGAAGTGAGGACCCCTGGTCTTGCCTCTCTTAAAATACGTCCCTTTTGTTTAGACTTCTTAGTGCTTTTACTGGTACTGCAGAACCACTTGGTGCCCATGAAAAACTAACAGATAACTGTATTTTGAAACGCAGTAAATGTTCTCTCTTTTTTTTTTTTTTTGTCATCATATCTGCCCTTATCCTTCTTTAATTGCAATCCTATCCCTCAAAAGATATGAGCGACAGACTGACTGTGGCTATTTTTATAGGGTGCACATATTAACTGTTGAGTAAATGTAAGAAGTTTTAAAGAGCTTATTTTAGCAGAAGCATTTGTTAAAGCCCCTATATCCATAGGCTGTGTGTATATTCATTAAGTATTCAGGGTTGTAACATAATACAACAAAAGGAAGCATATTTTAGCAGAGATCTGTAACAACCGTGTACAGGCTGCTACCCAGCCAGTGGCTGAGTGCAGACATTGCTTACTGCTATTCCTAGTATTGTGGCATCTAGATATATTAAATTTATTTCTTGGATAATGAACCTAGCTAACACTGCAGTGTCATGATCCCACATCACAAAAATACATATGGTTGATCCCCAGAAGTTTATTGTAATCAAATCACTGTTGATGAACATGCAGCCTTGGAGCTTGGAGTATGTCTGTGTGCAGCATCTCCCAACTCCTCCTTGTGAAAAGGAATGATGATGTTTCAGCTCTTCATCTGCTGTATAGCCACAGAACAGCTTCTCTGTCCCAATGTAGCATGAAAATAAGAATCTGTTCCAAATCCTTTACAAGTTGGTGAATTACAGACTATTTTGATAGGAGTAAATGTCAGATGAGAAGATAAATAAGAATATGTAGGAATTCATTGTGGCTGGAAATTGTTTTGTATGTGGAAGTTCAATGTGACACACCATCTTGTGCTGAAGCCTAAGATTGTTAAGCTGTTATATGGGTGAGAAATGGTGATTTTCCCCACCAGTTGCAAGGGCAATTACCCTGATAGTTTTAACCACCTTCCTACTGTTTTGCGACATGTTAAGCTAACAGATAGTCTGTTTTAAAAGTAAATCACTTCATAGTGTGATGCTTGAAATAATATTTTACGTCTCCACATATCTTTCTCTATTAGCATGAAGATATATTTTAATTCTTTTCCCGTTTGTTAGTAGATTGAATGAACTGAGATGAAGGGTTTAAAAAGCACAAATGCAATTAAAATGGTTATCTGTGACATTCTTGAGTTGTGTTCCATGTGAACAGTGATGTTAAAAGCCCCTTTAGCAGCTGTGCCAGTGCCATTGTTTTCGTGGTTTTTGAGTACAGAAATAAACTCAGATGCTGTTGGTTAAATAATTCACATCTATTTCAGGTGAACAATAAGACCTGGTCTCTTTAGCAAGTGCAGTGTTTGCATGCATGTGATTTAAAGATTGATCACATTGAACTGATTTGAGTGCATTAACGGATTTGCAGTTATGTAATTAAATTGATATTTTAAAAAGCTTTAAGTGTACCTGTCCCATTGGGAAGTGTACAAGTGGATTTTCAGATAAATCCTGTTGTTTGTTTGGTTTTTGAGATAAATGCCTGTATTTGTGTTTAGAACAGAGTTGCAGGCATATAACATTGAGTGGATGGATTGTTAATGACATACTGAAGGAAAGGCAAAAGTGTTGGATCAATGACATACTGGTTTTCAGGCATATCAAGAATTTAATTTATGTAGGAAACTGATACTTGTAGGAAAAAAAGACCCCAAGATCTTGGAGCTGTAAAGTTTTGCCATGGATAAAAAAAAAATTCAATTACTGATGCTGTGACTTTACTGAAATAATTAGCCTGTGTTTTAAATACTTTTGAAATTTATGCATTTGTTTTCAAATAATTTTGACTCATTTTCAGGTTTATCTTTTGTTCTTTGTTTTGGGTTTTTCTTTGTCATGTTGGATTGCTGAATTACTGTTTTTCCCCAAGGAAAAAATTCAGTAACCATGTTTATTTGCAGAGCACCAGAGATCATACTGGGATTGCCGTTTTGTGAAGCCATAGACATGTGGTCGTTAGGGTGTGTGATCGCAGAGCTGTTTCTTGGATGGCCACTGTACCCAGGAGCACTGGAATATGATCAGGTAGTAAAATACATTTCACAAGCATGTGCACGCTTTCAGTAACTAAAGAATTTCAGATCATTGCATCCAGGATTTCAAATGTTCATAATATCCCCTATGAAATAGTATTTCTTCAAGTCTGTTCAGTGCTTTTAATTTAGTCCTTATTGATCGTCCTAGAAACATAAATCCTGCTTCTAGACAGAACTGTGTAATCCTGCTTTTCTGAATTAAATTGCAATATTTCCTTTCTTTTTTTTCCTGTCTTTCAAAGTAAATGTTAGTATTGGAGCTACTTTTCCTGATGCAAACCAAAGCTTGTGGCCACCATCACTGCATTGTAATCTCTCTTCTACTTGCGAAGGGGTTGACTCTTGAATGCTTGTTTGTATGTTGGGATTAGTTGTCTTCTGAATACTTTCTGATGCTTTCTGGAAATCCAACATAACTCAAAGATTTGAGAGCCTATACTTTATGAGGAACAAGAATCAGCCTTCACAATACTGTTTATATGCAATTGCAAAGCTTGAAGCTGTGCCATTTGTTTTGTTGGAATTTTCAGCTACTGACACCATTGGCCTTAGTGAGAGGACTTAAAAAAAGTAAGTTGTAGAACACTTTCTGTTTAGAACACTTAAGAAGGAGAAGTCTTTAATTTTCTAGCATAATGTGGTCATTTGGAAGGAGCATAATTGGCATTCTGACTATCCCCAACTGGTTTGGAACGTTGGCAGTGAAGGAGTCCCAGCTATAGCAGCGTTGGCTTTTTAGTAACTGTTGCATCCTTGGTTCAACATTCAGTTCAGGGGCAGTTCCCCCAGTGTGTTCTTCAGGTTATTTAAATCCTAATCCTCATGTAGTGAGTGAGCTTTTGGCTCCTTGGTCTTACAGGTCAGACTACTTTTCTATAAATTAATTTTTTAAAACCGCTGTGAGTGGATATATTGATTTTGGTAACACTTCATATTTCAGTTTACTTCATTTACATGTAATTCAGTGTTTCGCAGAAGTAAGCTATGGGCTGATGCTTTGATGTGTTTAGAAGACCTTTGTGCAGCGTATTGCTGTTAAAATGGAGAATGAAAGAGGAAACAACTAACCACTGTATAATTCACTATGCTCTTTAAGGAAAAATGGGTTTTGGAAGGAATCTGTAATGCTGTCTCAGAAATTTCCAAGAACTTGGCAAATTTATTTTCATCTAGTTTTGAAAGAAACCGCAGGAGAAGATCTGGACTTTCAAGTTAAAGAAAGCAAAGGGAGGGGTGCAGAAGATGTGATTTCTGGGATTGCATCCACTTTAGATCCCTGTACTGCTGTAACTAGCAGTTAAAAAGGATGCTGCTGTGGGAAAGGAAGGACTTGTAAGCCCACTTCATGGTCTTCTGATCATGATCACACATGTATGCAGATGCTGCTTCTGGATGTGGAACAAAGCTCGGACCGAGTCTTCAGTTGCTTGTGATGAAGTAGGGGTTTGAATGGTTGAAAAAACTGTGTCCCAATTCTTTCCTCAAATTAACTTGTTATTTGTCATAATGGCAGCAGCCCAGACTGTTAATTAATTTGTGCCAACAGGCTTACACAGCTATGAGCCTCTGGCTCTTGCACAGAGAGCAGTAACAGCATAAAGCTCAGTCTCATGATTATGGGTATCTTTATTCAGAGTGATACGGAGTCTCATTTGTAGAGACAAGACCTCCTTTCCCCAACAGCGCTGCAGCCAGCTTGTCATGCAGAAAGCCCAGGCAGATGAAGGCAGTCGAGTGTGGTGCACACTGTCCATACTTCATAGTGCTGGCTGGCTTGTCTGTGCAGCTTGAGCAAGCCAGGCCCTTAGGACACTGTATTTCTGTCACTTGTTTCTTGCCATCATAAGCCCAGGGCCAGCATGGCTCAACCTCTAGATATTGCCAGATAATGCATGTAAACAGCATTGTCACCAGTGGCAGCCACCTCCCAAGATTCTGTGTACTTCATGCAAATGACTGCATGGATTAAGGTTAATCTTCATGCCCGTAGATTTTCTGTTTGCTGTACGAGTGAATACTGGCTTTAAAAGATGTCTAGTTAAAGACAAACATAGCATTTAGGTCTGCTGGAAGCATCTGTTAATAACTCATTTAGCAACTTGCCTGATCCTCATATTTGAGAAGTCCTTCTGGAAGAGGAGCTGTAATCTGCATGAGTAAGAATTACCTTACTTTAGTCAGGCTCATCATTGTGCTCAAGCAAGTCTTCAAAATTTGCTTCAAATAAGTCCGATGCAGGGGTTTCCTCAGTGTACATGAATATAGCAGTTGTAGAAGATGGCTCCCAAGGGAATTCCTCTCCTCCTGCTATGTGGAGCATGTTACAGAGTAAACGAACAGGCAAGGGCTTTGTAGTGCATTTCCCCCTGTCCTTCTGGTACGTGGCAACCAATGTGCTAGCTCTTGAAAGGAAGCTCTTAGTTATTATTTGTGATTATAAGCAGTAACAGGTGTACTTCTCAGTGGGAAATGGCTGTGTCTTTAATACTCATTAAAAACAGGCATAGGTGCTTAACTGCAAATTTTTGAATTAATGCGTCATCTGTTTTGCCTTAATTTCTAAGACATTTATATTATGCTTAGAGAACAGCTAAATGAACTAGAAACATTGCTGGTCAGAGTGGGATTATCTTTACTTCCCGATGAACAAGAGGTAATGGCTTCCAGTTGTACCAGGGGAGGTTTAGACTGGATATTAGGAAAAATTTCTTCCCCAAAATGGTGATCAGGCATTGGAACCGGCTGCCCAGGGAAGCGGTGGAGTCCCCATCCCTCGAAGTGTTCAAAACCCATATAGATGAGGCCCTCAGTGACATGGTTTAGTGGTGCACGTGGCAGTGCTGAGAAAACGTTGGATTTGATGATCTTAAAGGTCTTTTCCAACCTAGCTGATTCTATGATTCTGTGTAGGGATTTATGGAGGATGCCAAATTCCAAAAGTTAGTTCCGTCCCACTTCGTTCTGTCACTTTGTCGGCAGAAGCCTCATATGTACCTTTTCTCTCTACTGCCAGTGAGTTTTTCTCCTCCCAGGTGCTCCTAGCTGTCTTGATTTGTCCTCTGTCTTCCATTGAATTCATCTTCTTATCCCCAGTTTCTGGCTCGGTGTATTTTACCGCTGTCTCCTGTTGATTTTTTATTTTTTTTTCCTTTCTTCCTTTTCTCTCTTATACCTCCCTGCTCCACCTTTTCCAGGGACTGGCCCACACCAGCAGCCCCTCTGTGGAGGCGTGTGGCACAGGAGCATGCCCAAAGCCCTTCAGCCCTTGCTCCTCCTGCACCTTCAGCCCTGACTGCTGGAATTCTTACTCCCTCCATCTTGACCTGCAACAAGCTCCGTTTTCTACTATTGCCAATCTTTATTCCAGTGTTAGGTTTCTCTTCTCTGTAAGATGTAATTGTCCAAACCTGGCGCTCTGAGGGTGGTGAATTTTGCCAATTTTTAAATGAAATGACAAGTTTTTAACTGGATCAGATTTTGAACATTGGAGATAAATTATTTCCCTTTTTTCTCTTTCTGTCTCAGATTCGTTACATTTCACAGACTCAAGGTTTGCCGGGAGAGCAGTTGTTGAACATGGGGACGAAAACCGCAAGATTCTTCTGTAGAGAAACGGATGCACCATATTCTAGTTGGAGATTAAAGGTAAACAGTGTAAGGTAGTAGAAAACTGCGTATTATTTTGTGAACAGAGAAACCAGAGAGACCAAGATTCACTTGAATACTGTTGCTCCCTTCTGCATCTCCTGTGTGTTTTGTCAGTCATTGCTCTATATCTCTTCCATTTTTCCCATTTCCCAAAATCAGCACCCCAAGCTCATGCCCACGTTTCCTTCCTCCAGAGGTGCTAAATGACCTTTGTTTTGATTTGTTTTGCCTCTTACCTGGTTACTACTTTTCACTTCACTTTTAAGAATTTGTCTCTGAGGCACCTAAGCTGCTTCGGCAAGATTCATTCAAAACCAGCTCCAGGACCAACAGCTCCTGGGAGAAAAAGGAGGTGAAGAAACAACATAACTGTGTTCAGCTTGTTTCCTTCTGATCTGCTAAAACAGTCCCTGCTGGCTGAAAGCTGCAGTGCTATGAAAGCATATGAAATTTGCTTGTTGTACTTTGTACTTAGATGGTCTGCACACCTTGCTTCTCTCTGAGCAGCATCACTGATGGGTGGTTACATTCACTCTTGTTTCCAAATTCAGTATTTAAAATATATCAACTGTGTGTATGTATAGAAGTATAAAAATAACAAGAAAAAGAAAGCAAAGAGAGACTGCACAGAGTCTGCCTGGTTTTTAGTTTATTTCTTTTTTACAGTGTTGTATTGCTGCTGTTTGGAGTTAAAGGTCTGAGTTTTAGGAAATGGGTAAAATACAAGTAATAGAAAACTTGTGATAAATAAATATAAGCTCACAAGAGAGTTGTTAAACAACTCTGCCAGGTTTTCAGCACTTTCTCGCGTGATTTACAAACCATCTATTGTAGTCCAGTACTGTGGTCGGTCAGACCTGAAATTTGGTAAGTTTTTTTATTTTGATTTAGAAAATGAAAGTAGTCAGCAAAGCAGCATCCAAACACACAACTGAAATATTAACTAAAAAGCCCACCCAAACCAATATATTTTAGGTCAACACTGAAAGTTACTTTGTAGTTACAAGTGACCTTTGTTGTCAACTTCTAAACTCGGCTTTCCTTTTCTATTTTGAGACATTGGAAGAGCATGAGGCAGAGACAGGTATGAAGTCTAAAGAGGCCAGAAAGTATATTTTCAACAGTTTGGATGATATAGTGCACGTGAGTATGAAAGCATTCTTCCTTTGCCAAAGGGTGGGGGTGAATGGTGACTTGAAAACATCTTTCTTAGTTTTGAAATAAACACCTTTAGAATATTGTTGTGCATCAGTTGTATCTGTTCTTCTCTGTATATGTTGTTCTGAGGAAAATGTCTGTGTCAGCCCTTTGGGCTGTTTATAAAGATCTTACTTGTCATTGCTTGTGTTTAAACATTGCTACTTGCCCTTGTGGTGGGGCAGCTCTTTAATTTTGTCTATAATGTGTACTTTCTCTTCTGCTTTATCTGCCATACTGGATAAAAAAAGAAAGCATATGGAGTCTGTTATCTTAAATACAGAATTTCCAGTTTATTTCTGCCATTTTAACAGTATAATTCTCAGTACAATCATTTTTATTTTTAAACAAACAACTGATTCTTCACTTTTCTTTAGCGTCGTAACTGTCTGGTCAATAACAACAGTAGATTTTTCATTCTCTTCCATATCCTGGAAAGAGAATAAAACCTTTTTGCAAGATTAGCATTAATACATGTTTGAATTTGATTTTTTTTTTGGAGATTACCTGTGTAGTTTAAGTTAGATCATATAAAGGTCTTTATCCCAAATCTTACTACATGACTCCTAAATCCCAGACTGGAATAAAGCCTTCAGGGGTTTTTAGCTGCGGAGGGTGAAAAGGGAGTGGTGTGTGTGCCAAAAAAAAGTCATCGGTTCCAAGCCAACCGCACTGGGACGAGCTGGCAAATGCACAATGCCCCACGTGATAAAATCACTGAATATTAGTGTTCTACATCAGAAAACAGTAAGAGGAGTTGAACTGATACTTGCGTCTTCTCTCTGATTGTTTTGTTCAATGCCAGGTGAACATGGTGATGGATTTGGAAGGAAGTGACCTGTTGGCAGAGAAGGCAGATAGGAGGGAGTTTGTCAGTCTGTTGAAGAAAATGTTGCTTATCGACGCTGATTTAAGAATCACTCCAGCTGAGACCCTGAACCATTCTTTTGTTACCATGAAGCACCTCCTTGATTTTCCTCATAGCAACCAGTATGTAACACACGAAAATTACTCTAAATCTCTGTTGTAGTGATTCACATGTACAATAGTGTTGTTTCCTCTGCTGTCAGAGTGAAAAATCTTTTGTCATTTTTGTAGCATTTTAGAGAATTCTTTCAAGTGCTTGCAGTGTTAAAGACATCTACTTGGTCAAGGAAACTGAGAATAACTGGTTTGGGTTTTTTTTCTGACAAGTAACATTCAGAGCAATAGATCTCTGAGTTATCATTTTTATGCCTGATCGTTCCAGTTCCAGCACTGCAGAAACTTGGGCTTGATTTTTGGCAATGTGAAGAGCATTAGTTTCTGTCAGTCAATGAGAGCTAGGGTTACAGACTTCCTCTTGAGGTTAATTCCTTGGATACTGCCTTCTGTGCATGGGTCCATGTGGAATATATTGAAAGTTTTCTTGCAGTTGTGGAATTGTGCATTTCAGTCTGGATTTCCTGAAGTTCAGGCATTTTACTGAAGGAAACAGATTTCCATCCATTTTAATTTACTCTCCTTCCTGCTTGTACGCAGTTGTTAAAAAATGGTGTTAGATGCAGGGAGCAGGAAATAGCAATATTTTCCCCTGATTTTAAAATATGCATTACAAAGGCTTTACATGAACATCATAATAACAATATTTCTTTTTTTTTTCTACTTCTGTGTCTGATGGGAAATGTGGGCTTTGAAATTTTATTTCCCCCGCCTTGTTTCAGGGAATTGTTCTATACATTCAATAACAGGAAATTCTAATTTAAGCAACTTAATTTTTTCGTTTTGATAGAGTGAAGTCCTGTTTTCACATCATGGATATTTGCAAATGCAGATCAAATTTGTATGACATATGTAATCGCAATAAAACATCACTTATGAGACCAGTTGCCTCAGGCAGTGCAGCTAACCTGACTGCGAGCTTTACCAAAATTGGTCCACTGAGAAGTCAGGTAAAAGAACTTATTTATTTCTGGTTTTTATAGTTATAAATTCAGTTAAGGCAGTTTCTCTACTTAATTTCATACTTTAAAAACAAGCGTATCTGTTAATTGACAAAATACTGTACTCTTGGTTTTTCCTCGTGTTTTCTTAAACCGGTTAGAATTATGTTTCAAAAGTCACAAACGGCCATAGCAAAGCAGTGCCGTACTGCAGTGCCCTCCGGTGGCCAAACGGCATTACTTCCTGTGAAATGTCGTAAATCCTTAATTCATAGGAGTTATTTTACTTGTTTATTATATAAGCTGGTGGGACAAGTATGTGAGAGATTTTGATTCATAGTTATGATGTTGCCTGTATTGCATCTGTTCCCGTAGGCATTAACTGCATCTACTCATTCAGTTTTGCACCAAGGGATACCGCTGCAGGCAGGCACTGCTCAGTTCGGTTGCAGTGATGTTTTCCAACAGGCATTGATTATATGTCCTCCAACTATTCAAGGTATGTTTAACAGTAATTCTTACAGTTCCTAAAATACAAGCGTCACTGTCTGTCTGTTAGCAGTATTTGAATTTTCTATTATATTCACTTAAGCTATATATTTAAAATAATTTAATTTTATGATTAAAAAAAAAAAACAAACAAAAAACCCATGTAAGTCAGGTCCAGATATACTGCACCTTTCTGAAAGAAAGAGCAAATCAGCCTCTGCAGGAAATTAGTTAAGCAATCCAGAGCCCATCTTCATATACCACACACACACATATATATGTGTGTATACATATCTTGGTTAAAATAGAGGAACACAGTGTAAAAGCTGAAGCAAAAGAGGAGGGTATTCTGAAATAAAATTTGAGAGAAAGCAAGAAAAATAAAGGGAATGTCAGTGTTGTGTTGCTTTTTTTTTTTTTTTATAACGCTTCTTGTGGCAAATCTGGACAATAAAGTTGGGAGTTTTTATTGGACTGTGAATGTTTAAGAAAACATCAGGAAACTTGCGACTTCTTTTAAGGGCATAGGTGCCCAGTGTAAACAGTGTCATGTTTACTGCCCTATGGTTATGATGAACTGGGACAGCTAGATAGAGCTGCCACAGACTTCTCGTGTCTGAAAAACACATCACTGAACCTTTGAGAATTTTCCTTGCATTGTGCTGTGAGGAGGAAAGGGCAACTTGGCTTAACTCTCCTGTATTACAAAGGATAAGATTGATTTAAGCATACAATTTTGTATTTATTGTAAGAAAGAATTGGCTGAGAATTCAATTCTTAGAGCCATTTGGAAGATTGTGAGGTGGAAATGCTAGTATTTCCTCAGTGTAGAAAACATCCAAATAAGCATAGGCATCTCTGGAAGGACACGTGGTAATGCAGTTACCCTCTGTTTCCCTAAAGAAATGCATTTATATAATGCAAACATAGGTCTTGTTTCTTTGGAGGAATCTTTAAAACTTCATGTAGATCTCAGAATGTATCAAGCAACACTTGTTTTGTCTTTTTATAAGGGGGATCGCCAACAAACAAAACCAAATGAAATTCCAGACCATTTTCAATCCAAACTTAGAGCCCAGGAAGTCTCTTATCTTTTTAGATAAAGACATATACAGCAGACTTTCTCAGTAATGTTATTTGTGGCTGCTGCATCTGTCTTGGGTTTCAGAAACTCATGAAAGCTCCAAGTAGTCGCTGTGCATTATCAGAGGCTGTATGAACTAAATGCATAGCTCCAGACAGATTTCTTGCTGAGCGCTTAGTGTGGCTAAATGATTTCTTATTTAAATTGTATACATGCTTTAGACAATGACATAGTGCATACTTAAAAACCCTACTGTTTTCATTATGCCAGATGAATAAAGTGATTTTGGAAAAGGAAATAGTACAGGGAAATACTGTTATCTGTGATCTATATACTGTATTCTTAGTATGACGATAAACTTCCAAATATAAATTCTGCTACAGCTTGAATGAAGGGAGTATGTTGTGGCCATCACATAGGTGATGAGTTGCTGGCACGGAGGAAAAGGGATATTAATGGTATCTGGCACTGCTTCAAGGTTTTCTCTGCTTGGATGCTCTGTTGAATATTTGAAGTGCTAAAGCTCACTACTTCTGGCAGAGTGAAGATGTTGCTCTTCTAGAGGGCTGTGTGGAAAATATTAATCAGCAGTGTTTCAAAATTAAAAGCTGTGGACTGCATTGTCATAACTTAGTATTGTGTTATGACTTGAGAGAATTGCATCAGATGAAGATTTTCGTTCATCCTTTATTGTAAAGATATAAACCAAAACCAAAACACTTTCAAACTTTAGTTTAATAGTTCTTCAGTAGTTACCTCCAAACACCCATTGCTAAGTGTTTGACTAAAACACAAGAGACAAAGTGCACTTAGAAGATGTGAAATCAGTATATTTGCCCGGACAGTATTTTTTTTTCTAGAATAACTATTCTGTTGTAGTATCTGTGTAAAAATTTCCTTTTTCGTTTTGTTTAACATTATGTCAAAAATTGCAGTGTTTGTATACATCTGTTAGTTTCCTGGGACAATAATGAAGTATATACAAAGTGTGAAATGCATCTATTTCCTATTATGCTTTTGTGGTAATATTCTAACAGTGCTATGGTTTGCAGTGTTTTGATGAAGAGAGGAATAAGCTTATGGATTCTACTGCAAATATTTGATGGTATACACAGAAAGGTTAATATTGTTTCCCACAAAAGGGATAGTAACAAATAGGGGCATCTAATGCATGGCATTGCTAGCTATAAAAGCAGAGAGGAATGGGTTTCAGTTAGCTGGAAATACAGAGCATGAGATGTGCAAGAGTCACTGTAAGAAGCTTTGAAATTCAGTTCTGCTTACTTTCTGCTTCCTTTCCGATGCTTTTAATGTAACCTCTGTGATCAAGAGTAAACACTTAGCTCTGCAGAACTTTATGCCAAAGTCATTCCAATGTCTTGTATGTTTCCAAACAAATGGCTATTGGCAGCATCAAATGATGCCAATTACAGCATCAAAGGCTGTGTAGGTAAGTAATGGCACACGGATCTTTTACGTGTTGACTTATTTGGCTCAAAAGTCTTAACTATGGAATTTTGCTCAGAAAATATATGCAAGACTGGTGTTCTGCTGAAAGCTGGGGTATGTGTTTTTCTCTCTGATAGGAATTCCTCCAAACCAGAGTAAACCCACCAGTTTCTCCCTGAGGGTGGATAACTCAGTTCCGTTGGTGACCCAAGCCCATGCAATTCAGCCACTCCAGATTCGAACAGGAATCCTTTCTCAGGTTGGCTTACTTTCAAGTAAAATTATCAGTTAGCAAATACTTTTGCCCTCCCAATTTCTGTTGCAGCCCCTTTTCTGTTTTGTGCTGAGCTACAAGCAGCTAATGTAAATTCAGTTGTTCCCCATGTCACGAAATACTCTCTGCTTCCAGCAGACTTGGTCAAATCAGACCCAGCAAATACTGGTTCCTGCATGGCAGCAAGTAGCACCGGTGGCAGCTCCTGCTACATCTCTGGCTTCTGATCCTGTGGCTGGTCCACAGAGGCTTGGAGACTGGGGGTAAGCCCACATGTTTGTGTGCGACACCTTAATGGCTTTGCTTTAACAAGATCTATGGATGCTGATGCACATGAGTTGCAATATCAAACTTCCTTTGCTTCTCCTTAGGAAGATGATTACCCAGGGCACCCATTACAACTCAGTGATACCGCAGCCTCTTCTAACACATCAGATAACCTTGTCTGCCCCTCAGCCAATTAGTGTGGGCATTGCACACGTTGTCTGGCCTCAGCCTGCAGCTACCAAGAGGAACAGACTCTGTCAGAACAGGTTGGCAGAATCTTTCTAACATTCAAAGGTGGTGCTGTCATTGCTGTTCAGTAGACAGGGGAATAGCCTGTAATGGTGGCATGTTTGTTAGTGGCAGTTTTACTTAAACAGTCTTTTGGGAAAATTTGTCCTTTCTGCCCAGTATTTTCAATGTTGTTTTGATAATACAGACTGAGTGGAAAAATACTTTAAATACTTTAAATAGTAAGAAGTTTTAGCTCCTCTTAAATATCATGTACAAAGTTGTCTTCATAGCCTTTGGGAAGGTATAAGAATATACAGAAGTAGCTGTGATTGAGATATTCCTAAGCCTGTGTGGATGAAGATATATCAGGTTTAGGCAACTGAAAATAAAAAAGAGATACTATATATCAGGGTTGCTGTATACCTTGCAATCATCTTAAGAATAGTTTTACTGGTAGCCAAAAATTCTTCAGCTGCTTGCTAAAGAAAATACGTCCCACTGCTGTACAGAGTATTTGCAAAGGTGGGGGATGCTTAGTAAAGGGGAAAGCATGGGTAACAAAGGAGAGTATTAGCAGTCTTGTATTAAGCTGGTAGCCTCTAGGTGAAATCCTTGCTTTTGTCTTCAGGGAGAATCTCTACAGGAAATCTGTCAGTTTTCAGGTCTGTTGCTACAGATTCACTAAATGTCAAATGGTGTGTTTTCTTTACAGGAGCAATGTGTTACAGAATACCAATATCCAAAATTCAGCCTTTATAGCTCCAAAGATACTTAACCTGAAGGCTGTAAAGAGAATAAGTTGTATAGAAGCACAGGACAATCTTAACTCGGAAGGACAGGAAAGTAACTGTTGTGAAGCATCAGTCAGGCTGGATCCTGATTCACCACTTGCAACCAAACAGCGCCAGGCTATCTTCATTGCCAGCTCCCCCAGCCCAGCAGTCAGTGTGATCACCATCAGCAGTGACACAGATGACGATGACATAGGACGAACGCATTCACTGACAGAGTAAGAATCGTTGTGTACCTTTGTTAAGGTGCTCCTTAAATGTAACTGTCTTAGCATAGGTACTGCATTTAATGACTTCGCACTCAAAAAAGGCAGTATACGTCCAATCAAATTTCACTAAGAAGGTAACTCTGTAGCAGTATATTATTGGAAAAGGAAAAATTCTTTCAGAAGTCTGCATCTTTAATCTGTGCGTGTTAGGCATTTTCAAACCAGAATACTTTCAGGCCCAGCATGCTTTTTCATCTTAATACTGTCATGCCCAATTTATTTGTTGAAGGTTAGTCTTACGGCTTTGTATAATCAATGGTGGCATTCTAGCAATAGCATCCATTAGATAATATTACATATATATGAGTAAAAAATACTCGTCTAGCAGCTTGAAAAGGTGTGCATTTGGGTGTAAAAGCAGATGCTGAGTGTGGTCCCTCAAAGGAGTTTTCTTCCACAAAGTTATCAAAGGAGTATTTATCATTTTCAATGAGGGCTTGAAAGTTTAATGTTTGTTTGACTTTATTTTTACTTGCAATGGTTCTGAACTGGAGGATCATGTATTTTAAACCTAAACTTTGTCAAATGTTTCAGAGCACTGAACTTGCTGAGAAGCAAGTTGTAAAAGCTTTAATTGATTTGTTTTAGTATTGGTTCAGTGAAACATTTTTTCATGTTTAAAGATGCATGTTTAGCTTGGAATTTCAAAAGAACACTAAAAAGGTTTAAAATCTGTTTTGGATGTAAAAGACAAAAGGAATTGGATATTAATTTACATTTCAGGGATCTTTTCCACTAGTTGGACCCTTTTTATTCCATAATTACACTTAAGTCAATGCCATCAGAAAGAATAAATGAAAAGTGGGATGTGTGCTCACTTTCTTTTTGTGTGGTAGGTGTAAAGGCAGCCTTGACTGCGAAGCCTGCCAGAACACCCTCAACATCGACCGCGTGTGTTCTCTCAGCAGTCCTGACAGCACTCTGAGTACCAGCTCCTCCGAGCAGTCTAGTCCATCTCCTTGCAAGAGATCCAACAGGTAAAACATTGTGCCCCTTTCAGTAAACAAAGGTCCCAATATAAAGCAGACTCAGCTTATACTAAAAGTAGGGAAAAAAAAAGCAAGAGCTTTTTGTTACATTGCCACCTGGTGAGGCTGAATGATGTATTTAAAAATTAATCTATTGGCCTGCAGTTGAACAGAGTAGACTGTGCTTGTATTGTTCCTAACAGATCTGTCTTGCTACACTGGAACTTTTCAGAATACTGAATGAATGATGTTTATACAGAAAACGTGAACATCTTGCATGCAGCTTCCTTTAGAACAAAAATCTTCTATGGTTGCAAGATTAAGTAAGCCAAAGTGGGATGGTGACAGATTTGAAGTTATCAGAACATCTTTAATTTTTGCACCCTCTTGTTGTCCCATTGTGTATCTTGTAATCTTTAATGACATTGATGCCTTTTTTTCTTCTACCAGCCATAAGCATCACTTACGTGAACACTGCTCATATGAGCAGCTTTAAAATATCTGACGTCTAGTTTAAGCCTTCATTTTTGTACATTATTCAAAATTCACTCTTAGAGAAACATTCAGTGTGAATCTGAACTATTTTATGGCATTTCTTTCTACAGTACCTGAGAGCTTGACACTAAAGCATCTGTCTGTGTGAAAGTCTTAACCTGTGACTCAGTCAGAAGTTGCTACTGACGTGGGATGTTCTGGCACCCACAAATGGGTTTCCGTCTCATTTTAGTCCCTGCCCTTCTGGTGCTAATATGCTGAAATTTTAATTGTAGCTACTTGTGGCACTTCTACAAATCAGATTCCTAGGTGTGAGTTTGCAGACCAAGAAATATTTAATATCTCTAGTTGCTGGTATTGACAAAAGGTTAGGTTTAATGTGATTTACCCAATATCACATAGAAATACTGTGAGCTAGAGATAGAATTAATTTTCTTCAAGCAACCTGTAGGTGCCATAAACATGACCAGTTCTTTCATTTTTATTCTTCAGTTCACTTCCCATTTTCTGTAGAATAGCTTACTGCATGGAAGAGAGTGATTCAAACTCGGAGCAGTTTCATTTTGCAAAATGAGTAAGATAGGAGTCTTAATGGAAAACCGGTTCGTTTAACTAAAGATTTTTATCACAGCATGTGTTGGTGAGGGAATGGAACTGCTAGTCTGTACAGGCAGTTTTATGTGTTTGAAACTTTGGACAGCCTGACTTAATGATGCTTTTAATGGATAATTTACGTATAGCAGTGATTCTGTTTATGTAAACACAGTCTTCTCCCCTCAGAAGAAAAACAAACAAACAACTTGTGCATGAACCACTTTGGAATCCATTTGGTGTTTTGTAAGGCCTGAAATCTTGGGTGAGCAAATCTCTGCAGTATTGGACGCTGGATACACTGAAAGGTGTAGTAGGTTGTTCTCTGTACTGTTGAGGGCTTGGAAGGTGTATTCAGAGGAGATAGCATGTATAGTCTGATGAGTACTAGGACTAAGGAAAGGTTTTGTTTACTCAAGATGCAGCTCTGTGTTATGCTTAATCCAGTCACAGGTTTAGGGGTGGATTAGCTTTCTGTAAGGTTACTAAACTGATCCAGCTCATCCAGCTAGCTCCAATAACAGAAGTATAGTAATAGAGCATGTGGATAGACTTTTTTGTTTTGGCATGGTGGCTTGATGTTGAAGATAGTCCGAAACAAATTTCTGTGATTTCTGGAACTTTGAAGATACTGAAATTAAAAGTTGTCAGAATTCTTTAGGTGAACTAGACCAGGCATATTTCCCTGGTCCTATTTTTAAGCATTTGTCATTTCTGACTGTAAAACAAGAAAATAACTAGAAGCATTTGAAGAATTTCTGTTCAGATGATTAAATTTTAACCAGGAATTTTGTCAGAATCTACACTTACTTATTCATCAACACATACTGTTTATGTTAGCTCCATTCTCTTGCTTTCTATATAATCCATACCTGGCACAATCTCAGATGAGGACTAGTTAATTTTCTTTGTTGTTGTTGATAGAGATGCATCTGTCATGTACCCTTTTACTTGTGTAATAATATATAAATGAGATTAATATATTTTCTGGAAGCATACCTCATTGTAAATTAGTTTTCTTTACCAGGTTGTTTACTACTTGTTACCTAATAGGTGTTTGGTTCTGGTTCCACTGACTGAACTTTGGTTTCACTTCTGGCAGCTGGCATTTAACTTCTTTTCATCCCTCCTCTTCTGACAGAAGCATGGAGCTTCGTTAAATTTTAGCAAGGGTTGTTATTATGAGTTGGTTTCTTCACCTCTTTGTCTTCCAGCTGCCTTGGTAAAAGCAGTGGTAGAGTTGAGTGAGTTTACACCACTTGACCAGGATGGATTCAAAAGACCACAGGTGCTGTCGTAGATGCTGTGTAGATACAGGGGGTTGTGTTTGTCTCCTTCAGCTAAACCTGTGACAAAGAATCTGTCAGTCGTGCCAGGCTGTGCTCATTGGAGGAGCTTCAGAAAGATGTCATTTTTCAGTAGATACAGTCTAGCATGGCTGCTGGTGGTTGATCTGCAGATGAGAGGGAGCTGCCTTTCACCATGCAGATTGCTTCCTCAGCACGTTATCTCTCTTCCTGACTCTCAAGGGCCCTAGGGACAGCTTTTCACAGACTCTGTGATGTGGCTGGTTTCTAGAAGGAAATTAGATCAGTATGTTCTCATTTGCTAGCGTAATAACCATCGGGAGACATAAAAAAATATGTTTTGATTCAGGAAGAAATGAAATTATCTTCTTCAACCTTTTATTTTTCCTAAAATCATAGAATTCAGTGGTTTATTTAAAAATTAATTTACAAAGTGGGTACAAGTTGGGTTACGCACCTAAATGTGTAGAAGTTATCTCCTTCCTATAACCCGTGGGTGGTATAGCTCGAATGTTGAACTGCCATCTGAACATCCATGCTTGTATAATTGAAATATAACCTTTTTTATCCACCTTGCAGTTGCTTCATTTCTGTGCATTTCCTGCAATAATTTCATAAAATGCATCTGTGTATAAAAATGTTGTTTCAGTGCAATACTTTGATTTCTGTACAGTATGTCAGATGACGAACAAGAGAGCGGATGTGATACGGTAGATGGTTCCCCAACTTCAGACTCTTCAGGACATGACAGCCCATTTGTGGAAAATGGCTTCATAGCTAATACCAATAAAAATAAAGATGCGAGAGCATCTGTTAAGCCTGAAAGCGAATCGGCTGTTCGCACAGTAGTGGTACCACCAATGAGACTTCAAAACAGGTTACACCTTGATGAACAGATGGTGAATACAGGTAAGTTAGTCCAGGTGTGTTTTTTTTTTTTCTTTCTAGACCAGTAGATAAGAATAGAAATTTGAACATTTATTCAATAGCCGTATATGTGGAGATTTTTGACCTACTCATCTATCTGGTAATCTGTAATAAACACTTCTAAATTGTGTTGGGTTTTGACTTTAATTAGCATATTACTTTATTATTTCTGCCTGTATGCTGAAGCAAATGAAACTTTCTCTAACTTTTGTTAAAAAACAATAGTGACAACAAAACCATAATGTTGTTCATTTTATATCTTGGAAGATGCTCCATGCCAGCCACTGAAAAAGGGTCGATCTGTCCTGGGAAGGATAAACCATTCTTCTATTGTAGGAAACCGTCAGCAAAAACTGGCATCAGCGTTCCATCAGCAACAGGTGAGCTTCAGTCAGGTACGTATACTTACTCACTTCTAAGAAGTACTTTTTCTGTCTTGAGGATCCAAACATGCTGAATGCTTACAATTTCAATTGCTGTCAATGGCAACTGCAGGTTTTCAACAGCTTGATTACAGAAGTGTTCAAATCTTGAAAAATGGATTTCAACTTACTGGGCAAGTCATAAGTATCTTTCACTTTTGGTCATTTTCTTAAAGCAGCTGACTTTATTTTTTAAAATGGTAGAAAATCTACACTGTGAAAATTAGCAATGCCTATATAAAATCAAAGCATAAGACAAAGTGAAAAATATTAAAATAATTTTTTCTCCTACATACAAATGTTAAAATACCCAATAGTGCACGTTTAAAAACTGCTGCTCTGTTCACTCTCGTTCTATTAGTAGTGTGCATGAGAATGCTTGTAGTTTGAGTATCCAGAGATAGGATAGAACTTAGCTAACCTGACTGTTTCTTACCTTTACTGCCAGGTAGTGAAGCTGTGGAGGAGGGTTCGGGGGGAGAGAGAGGTTGTGATTGTAGTTCAGTCCAATGTTGGAAGACAGCCAAGTTAATTTAAAAGCTACTTTTATCATTTCCCAACAACATAATAAATGTGTCTGCTATGGCTGAGAACTGAAGTTGAAGTCACTTTTAATTAATTAATTTTGAACTGTAGCTGCACCGAGCTTTTGTTTAGGTATCTGGAGGTACATTTAATATAAGAGCAGTACCTGTTTGTCAAAGCCTTGCAGAGCAACTGTGAATGTGAAATTGTAAGTTAAATACTAAAAGCAAGCATGCTATAGGGAGATAAGAGGATTTACCAATAATAACTTGAATAGTTTAGACTGAAAGAAACATTTGGGTGGGTGACATGATCTCCCCTTTTGGGTGATAATGCAGAAGGATTGGTTTAATTAATTCTAAGCAAACCTTAATGTGATCAGCATAGTATTAATTTTTAATCTCTTCAATGACAGCAGCTCCTCAGCCTCTTGGCAGAAAGTGTAGAATGTTATTTTCATTACAGAAATTTATGCTGATCTTTCTTTGGTAGATGTCCTGTGTAGTTTGCAGTATTTAAAGGGAGTAATTGATTTTGAGTCTTTCTCTTTGTAACTGTTACTGATTGTCACATCTTCCTGTGATCACAGCCCTAGACTTCTGTTTGCCTAGTTGTCTCAGATGTTTTCAATCCGTTTATTATTTTTTCTGCTCTCCTCTAAAATTTCTCTCCTATTTGTCCTCTTTGTGCCTCATTATGGTGCCCAAACTGAATGCAGCACTTCCAATTGATGCCAAGCCAGTGCTGAGTAGAGTGGAATAAGCACCTTGCTCATGTGATACATGGTATTTCTGTTAAAACAGCCCAGCATGGCATTTTATCTTTCTTTTTTCTTCTCCTTTTTTTTTTTTTTTTGCAAGAGCATTACAATAACTTGTGTTCTGTTCACCATCTCTTATTGTCAGATTTCGTCTGTGCTACTATCTAAATAGCTAATAAATTTTATTTTTGTTTGTTTAAGCATTTAATTATTCCTGTCTCTATTTTCTTTCTTGATTTTAAGTTAATTAGTTTTAGTGCATTCTTCAGTTTTTTCAAGCTTTCTTTATACTTAGAAACATTAACGCCTGCTCATTTCTGTGTGTGGACAGGTTCAGCATTTTGGATCTGGGCCGCAGGAGTGGAACGGGAACTACGGTCATTGGAGGCAGCAGGCTTACGTCCCGGCCAGTGTTGCCGGCCATGCATTCTCCCTTCCTCAGGGAAGTCCGAACCACGCTGCCGTGCATGCTCACCTTTCTGGAGGTCCCCACCTTGCAGGACAGCCTGCTCTTCTCCCATACCTGTCGCCAGCACCCCTTAGTACTGCTGCACCTGTTGCCCACCTCCTTGCCTCACCATGTACCTCAAGACCCTTGTTACAACACCCAACGTACAACATAACTCATCCCAGTGGTATAATACAACAGGTTCCAGTTGGCATAAATCCCCGTCTCTTACCTTCCCCAACCATTCATCAGACTCAGTACAAACCAGTTTTCCCACCACATTCATATATTGCAGCATCACCTGCTTACACAGGATTTCCACTGAGTCCAACAAAACTCAGCCAGTATCCTTTTATGTGAGAACTCAAATACAATCTGTTGAGGAAGCTCAATGATATGGAAGTTTGATTTAAGAAGAAACATGGTATTTATTAAATATTAGCCATGGCACAACAGGAAAATTATTATTATTTTTTTTAATCATGTAGACTTGGGTGCAATTTAAACAACTCTGAGCTTTAAAAAACTCACTTTTAATGTGTTTTGCACATTTGGTATAACTTGTCGTTGGTCATGTTATCTTATATAGTAACTTTAGACAGGTGACTTATGGGAGCAGAAACCTGGTTTTGCTCCTGCTATTTTTTATAAAATTGCCTTCTAACTAGTGCAAGACACGTCTACATTTGGGAAGCCATTCAGTGTACAGAACCAGAGCAACAGATGCACATGTGTCAGCAGTACAGTGTAGAAGTAACTTGTTTGTATCGCGTATCTTGGTGTTTAAATGTCGAGTCACTTATCTAAGAGTTGAGCTGTTTTTCACATTGCATGTGTCTTTTGCATGGGTGAAAAAAAAAAAGCCTAAACATTGCTCTTAAATGTTGTTGTCCTAATAATCTCAGCTGCATTGTAAACTGTTCCCACACATAGTGCCTTAAATATTTGAGGTTGTTATTGTTATTACTTACGTAGAAATGTTGAGGACTGCAGCACTTAAAAATTCAGATCTGCTGATTTTTTGGTAGCGTAATGCTCATTCTTTGGGTTTTGTGTGGTCTGATTTTAGTATTGGGTGTGTTTTCCTTACTAAGAAGGCAGCATGTTTTGCTGTAGCTGAATTTTGCTGTCTTTTTTTGCCCCCACCCCCTCGAATGAACTAGCTTCAAGACAAGCCTTTAGTAGTGCTTAAGAAAAGTTGATTAAATAGCTATTGAGTAGTGACACACAACACAGTATTTCATACTGGTAAATGGAACTGCAATACAGCCCAAGTAGTTTATTTTACAAGTGTTTGTCTAATTGGATATAATAAATCATTTAGAGGTGCGGTAGGCATGACTGACTAGCTAAGGAAAGGAAAAGCCCAGTGCTCATTGATCCATGATGTGATTTCATCTTAGCTTGAGCAAACCATGCAGTATTTAATAACTAGTAGCAGAATATTTACTATTGAAGCTTGAAAAGATGTGAGTTCTTTGTGTGCAATCTTTCATTTATGCATGGGAGAGATTTTAGTCTTTTGACATGATGGTATTTGTTTTAGCCTGCTGCGGGTGTTTGCTTATTTAATACATTCCGTCAGGGACGTCACTTACATGCTTTTTGCATTACTTTTTTCCTTAGGAAGTGTGTCTTTTTGTTTTTGTTGGATTTTTTTTTCTTTTTTTCTTTTTGTTTGTTTTGTTCAAATGAAGTTGCTTTTGCAGCACCAAAGACTTAATCATCCATTTCCTATAAAAGGTAGCTACTTTTTCATAGACCTCAAGTATCCTGTAGTGTAGAGATGGGATTTACAGAAGGTATTAAGCTGAGGCTGTGTTTTAGCTTATGGGCAAGTAATAAATTGTATCATTTATCTTGAATGTATCATAGATAAGCTGCTATATAATGATTGCCACTTCAGATAGCTGTGAAATTAGGTGATTAACTAGTTCTTTCTTAGCCTTCTAATTTCTGTACAAGTCTAATTACATGAAATAGAAGCTGGGGTTTGGGTTTTGTTTCTTATTTTATTTTGTTTTCATGTTTGAAGTGTCGTAACTACTATACTGTAAATGATGGAAGATGATTGCATATGTTTTTTTGGGGTGTGTTATTTGCATCAGTATTTTATCTCCATTAACTTTGAGCTCGTCACTGCATATAAGTGGATGTATTGATGTAACTTAATTTTTTTATGTTTTCATATTGGCATTGTGTAGACACTTCAGAAGCTGCATCTTGCAGGCTTGACTTAACTTTTTTTTAAACAAAATCTGGAATACAATCCTTGCGATGTTGACTGGAATAAGAGTGAAAAGCATTTAACTCTGTCAATAAGCTAATAACTGGTAATCTTTTTCTTTACTCCACTAATGCAAGCAGTGTTTTATTTAATGAATGTCTGAATGAAATAAATGTGCCTACATTTGATTTATTTTTTAAGAAATAACTAAAATACAACAGTATTAGATCATAAAAAATAATAAAAATACCAGCAGTACATTTTTAATCACACTGAAAATCAAGAAGCCTAACTTTTCCCAAAAGTTTCAGTGTTTTTAGTAATCAAGTCTATGCATTTTGTACAAGTGTGTGTATATAAAGTATACATTAGCAACTAGGAGTATCCTGATGAATTTGAAATCTTATCAACACATATGGAAAGTCTAAATATAGGGAGTCAAGAAAGTCCACCTTACCACTTCAAGCCTGTGCTGTGTGGTCCAGCAGATAGTTTTCTGTTCACTCCCTTGTGTTGGGAAGCGGCGTGATTTTGGTGCTCGCTCCATTGCAGGCAGTGGACACACCAAGAAGCACCAATGCAAATGGAGTTAATGAATTTTGTATTGTGATTACAAAAAAAAAAAAAAAAAGCATTTTTTTTTTCTGGGGCCATGGGGATTTTCATTGGTCTGATGTATTTACTGTACGTTCTTTTTACTGTGCTTAAGGTTTTTAGCTAACGTGATTGTTAAATTGACACAATTATCTGTATATCGCAACAAAATCCTTGTGTACGCAGGACAAAGTTGCTGTAAATGTGCCCCAAATTCCATCTGCTGCTCTTCTGAGGTATTGTCATTTTAGAAATGTCTGCGTTTCAAAGAAGGAACTATTTGGGATCCCATCACAGCTTAAATTCAGTGTAAGGGGGTGACTTCCCCCACCCTGCAGTACACTCTGAGAGCACGGACCCCTGTCACTCTGCAAGGGTCCAGGGCCCGTCTGCAGAACAGAAAACTGAAGCAGCTTTCAGGGTGAGGGCCTTTTCTGTGGAAAAAAGCCATCCTCTGGGAAGCAGTTCTACACCTTACCCTTCTAATGCCTTTTTTTAAATAAAACACTGCATGACTCTGGAATTGCATATTACTTTAATTTGCAAGATATATATGAATTTCTTGTGTTCGGTTTTTAACTTCAGGGTGTTTTATTGGTCAGATATGCTACTGTATTAACTTTTTTGTTTTGTTTTAATTTTTAAAGTTTCTGTTTTTACTGCTAATTAACTCGGTTTGTGTTAAGTAAAAGTTAAATCACACACTGCAAGCTGTAGGAAGACTTGTTCTAGAAATACCCAGTGCTAGAGACTTGATTAATAAGTTTGAACTGTTACTGTTTAACAATTTGTAGACTTGTGGCTTATTTTTGCTTTGGGTTTCTATGCTACACTAGTTTGCCATGTAGCAATTGCACTGTGCAATATTACAATATGAGGACTGGGAAAATTTTTTATGGATGTAATGTCTCTTACAGTTTGCGATAGTATTTCTTTCTAGTTCTCAGTGATTTAAATGTGACCAAGCCTTCTGTACTTTGTCACAAAAAGCGGGTTTTCCAGGTGACTATTTTGGTGAGTGTCAAAATAAGAATTTATGGTGTATTACTGTCAAGATTCACTTTGAATTAAAATATATATTGCAGCAGATGACTTTTGGTTGCTTTCATTCTTTGCTGTGTCACATCATTCTTTGCTGAATTAAGGTAAAAGTAATGAAAATTCTCAGGGAGGGCTCTCAAATTCTGATCTAATCATCTGGCTAAGCTGCTCTTCTTTCAGAAAGCTTAAATTTTATTAACTTTCAAGGCTTGATTAGGAGGAGCTTGAGATTCTGCCTACAGCATAGACGAACCTTGAAGGTTCTTTGTCGTGGATGTCCCACTTTTATAACCTTTAGAAAAAGGTTGTCTGGTGCAGATTACCAGCGGACACATCACTGCTGCCAAGGGTCATACCAACCCTGTGGCAACTGCTGCGTGGCCAGCAAGAAGGTGCTACACTGCCACAGATGGTCCTGGGCAGTGGGTGTCTCAGCATGTCCTGGTATGGACCAGATATCTGTGGAAGGCATGTTTGCTGGTGCAACGTTCGTGGCCAGATGTGCTTGTTCTGCCGTGGGTTTACAGTGCTTACTGAAATCTAGTGGTTTGGAGTCTGTCATGGAGCAGGCTGTTGGGTACACATGTTTCTGACATGGCGTGGTTTCTGTGCTTCACATTGTATATGAGGTGCAGTCATGAATGAAATGTAAAATGAAATCACAGTGGAATGTACTTTTGATACGTGAATACTTCAGAATAGACAAAAAGCTTTCCTTTGCTAAATACGAGGTGCTGCAAACGCTGATCTTTCGCAGCTGCTTGCTCAGCAATGCAGGTTGGTCATGCTGTCTGCAGAGCTTTTCCTGAAGCACTGGACCTTAGGCTGCATGAAAACACATCTGTCCACATTCTACAGACACCTCTGTTGCTATGGGAGCAGCTTACTTTTCGTTTTTCTCAGTCTCATGTATCAGTGGGTTTTAAATGCATGTTGATGTTGGTATCTATATGCCACATTTCCCCTAGCAAACAGGCCATTGCGAAGTACACTTGATACAGTTTACACTCTGGCTTTGGTGAGGGAATATGTTGCATGTGAAGTCCTTTCTGTTCTCCCTGTCTGTTAGTAATAATGTCTGAATGTCCCCTATGCTCTTTCCCATCCTGTGTAAGGATAGGACTAAAGCAGACAATTGTAAGTAATCTTGTCTCAGCTGCCTTTACGGTGACTAACACTGGTTTAAACTTTGGTGAATATTTTTCCTGTCATGAAATGCGAAAGACAAATTTATACTGCAGTTATGATAGCAGATTCATTCAAGGAAAAGCTTTCGGAGTCAATGGGGCTGTCAAGAGCTGCAGATCTGCAGCAGGACAAGTGGGTTCAGGACGATGCTCTCTTTTCTCAATGAATCAGCTTAGGCTTTCAGCTGGAGAGATGACCAGTCTCTGGGAGGCAGCAGAAGCTGCTGTTTGGTGTCCCTCACAAAGCAGCCCAGTTCTGACAATCACAGTTATTCATGTTAATCACTACAACTCGTGTGGTTCAGCTCCTGCCATGAATTGAGCCAGCGTGAGTCAAGGATTTGTTGGGGCTGTGCAATACTACTGCTCCCTGCTTTGAGAGCTCTAACTTCCCCATAGGGAAGTTAGATACGTAATGTTTGGTGTGCATGTCTTGTGTGGTGAGAAGCTCTGGGCAGCACCAGAGAAATGCTGTAGTCCTTCCTACCTCTTCCCACATGGAATGACACAATGACTGAAATGACTGCAGGAAGGTGCATGAAATCATGGGTAAGGTTTGGTGGTATTCAGTGTTAATGATATCTTCCTACCTTTTACCTGTAAGAAGGTTCATTTTATCTTGGGAAGAGTGGGTACATGCTCTAAGCAGATTTATATAACTTCGGCTGACCCTGTCTTGAGGAGTAGCACTGAGTATTCTTTGTTAGAATGATGAAACTTCATTTTGAGAGGGTGAAATACACATCTGAATGCATTCTTGTCCTTAAATCCTGAAGTAGCGGGTTAGAAGCATCTACACCCTGTTGCTAGAGGTGCCTGGAGACTGCACTCTGTTCTGTGCTTCTATCTGAGTTTGTAAACTTGGCCTGTTTATTCATCAAAATAAGAAATGTTAACTGTGTCAGACCATGGCCTACTGCTGCTTCACAGAGCATCACAGAATCAGCCAGGTTGGAAAAGACCTTTAAGATCATCCAGTCTAACCATTCTCCGTCACTGCCACATCTACCACTAAACCATGTCACTAAGGCCCTCTTCTACAAGGGTTTTGAAGGCTTCTAGGGATGGTGATTAGGTGTGCATTGCCACTTCTAGTCCCTCCTCGTCTATGTGTGAGACTCGTGTATAGATTCCGTCATGAAGGCAAGACTCAGAATGGTTGTGGCAGCTCTACTGCGGGCAAGCAGTGTCGGATCTAGGTTTTTACTCACCATTTCCACCAAGGCCCCACGGACTGAGGTTCACCGAGGTGCGAGTGGCTCCGGAGCGGGCCCCTTCAGCCCTGCACCCTGCGGAAAAGGCAGCGTCCAGGCTTGGAGTTGGCTCCTGAAGGACCAGAGCCACAGCCCCACGCCCTCTCAGGGCTCGCCCGGAGCCGGCAGCGACCCGTACCGGATAACACCCCCGGGGGCGCGAGCGGCCAGCGCGCGGGAGCAAGGCGGAAGCAGCGCGAGGCGAGGTAGCTCGCGTGGGGAGGGCCCGGCAAGGGTGAGGTGAGCTCGGCCTGCGGTCATGGGGAAGGGGCTCTGGGGTGGCGTCCTCTCGGCAGGGAGCAGAGCAAGCGAAGTCCTCTCTGCTGGCCATGTACTGTTCGGTATTGCCACCGCTGACATGGGCGACAGGATCCAGTGAGCCCTCCCGAAGTTTGCAGATGACAGGAAGTTGAACAGGACTGCTGGTCTGCTGGAGGGTAGGAAGGCTCTGCAGAGGGATCGGGACAGGCCGGGTCGATGGGCCGAGGCCAATTGTATGAGGTTCAACAAGGCTCAGGGCCAGGTCCCGCCCTTGGGCCACAACAACCCATGAAACGCTCCAGGCTTGGGGAAGAGTGGCTGGAAAGCTGCTCATTGAAAAGGACCTGGGGGTGCTGATTGACAGAGATGAACATGATCCAGCTTAGCCAAGGCAGCCAGCAGTGTGCTGGCTGGTATGAGAGATAGCGTGGCCAGCAGGGCCAGGGCAGTGTTCATGCCCCTGTACTGGACACTGGTGAGACTGCACCTCCAGTCCTGTGTTCAGTTCTCAGCCTTTCACTACAAGGCACTGAGGTGCTGGAGTGGATTTAGAGAAGGGCACCAAAGCTGGTGAAGGGTCTGGAGCGCGGGTCTGATGAGGAACGGCTGAGGGAACTGGGGTGTTTAGCTTGGAAGGAAGAGAAGGCTCAGGGGGACCTTATCGCTCTCTACAGCTACCTGAAGGGAGGATGGAGATAGGTGGGGGTTGGTCTCTTCTCCCATGTAACAGGTGATAGGACAAGAGGAAATGGCCTCAAGCTGCACCAGGGGAGGTTTAGGTTGGGTGTTAGGAACAATTTCTTCACCGAAAGGGTAGTCAGGCATTGGAACAGGCCGCCCAGGTAAGAGGTGGAATCACCAGCCCTGGAAGCGTTCAGAAACCTTATAGATGAGGCCCTCAGTGACACGGTGTAGTGGTGCACTTGGAAGTGCTGGAATAATGGTTGGATTTGATGATCTTAAAGGTCTTTCCCGACCTAATTGATTCTGTGATTCTATGACAATCATGTTATGACAAAACCTAGAAAAATATGAAAATGATGAAACAGGTTTACACGGGGCTCCCTGAAGGTAACCAACGGTACCACCAGAGGGCCCTGCACTAAATACCTTGCCCCTAAATAAACCAGAGTGAGCAGTAATCTATCCATTTTACTGTAATGATCATACAACTGCCATCTTTTCTCTGTGGATAATCATTAGCAGTCATGATGTGGAAGCTAATTTTGCATAGAGTGAATTAGTGATTTGGGGGAAAAGTGAATAAAATGGCACAAATGGGACATATCAGTGGCTGAGTAATTGCATTGGTGACAGTTGGAGTGTGCTGAACCAGTTGGATAAATACATAATTATGGGTCATCATGACTTGGGGGATGCTGCAAGTCACTGGGTAGCAGGATGCCAGACTGAGGTGAGCCGATGCTGAGGCTTGCTGCATCTCAAACCTGGCTTCTAACAATTTACCAGAAAGATGACTTCTTTCCTGCTGGAAAGGCTGAAAGGCCCAGGACACATTTCTGCACATGGGCAATGCTGTACCCTTTCAGAATCAGCTCTCGTGCTCCTGAAGCACATTCTGCCCCGAGCCCACCTTCACTTTGCTCCTCCTCCCACCACCATCTTCTGTTACCCACAGACATAATCTGGGAACTAAAACAAATCAAGGGAATGGTGCAAGGGGCTCACCTGCTCTGGCATTCACACTATATTTTATGCACCAGTTGGTCTCGTAGCAAATGTTTAAGCATCATAGAGTCAAGCCTCTGTACTTTGGAGCTCCCCTTTCTGCCTGGAGGTGGGAGCATGATCACAGACCGGCAGGGAGTGACCAGGCGAGTGAATGCAGGAGCAGGGTGGCAGAAGGCCTTTCCTGTGATTATACGCTGGGTGGCTGAGGATGTAGCTACCAATTCGGTCAACCCCTGCTGTACACTCCAGCTGCTCTATTCTCAGAGCTGTTCTTGCATTTACAGGGCTTGGGCTGCCTCACAGGAAGAGGTGCTCCCTGACACTTCAGGCAACGAGAGCCACTTCTGGACATGCCCTGACCTGGAGCCTCGCATGTACATCAGCTGGCAAGAAATGGTTTCCAAGGTGAGCAGAGAGGGACTTCTGTTCGCAAGAGCACTGTGAGTGGATGCAGTTTCATTTACACCCAAAAGGCAATGCTAGGCACGGTTGCTTCAGCAACGCGTGGTGCGGATCAGGGTATGGCACCCAGCGAGCCCGCGCAGCCACCCAGAGCAGCACCTTGGCCCGTGCCCTCTGGCTGCTGAGGCCCGCGCTGGACAGCGCCCTGCTCCCCCTGCCCTGCCTCTGCCCAACCTGTTTCCGCCGCTCTGCCGAAAGCTGCGGGGTGGCCGCGGCTCAGCGGGGCCGGGCGCCGGGCGCCCCGCGGGGCGGTGTAGGGGGTCCCCGCGGCCCCGGCAGCGCCGCCTCCGCTCCCCGCCTCCCCGCGCTCGGAGGGCGGGGAGCGGGGCCGGGACTGGCGGCGACGTGAGCCCTTTGTCGATGAAGCTCCCTCCCGCGCCGGAGCCTGAGGGGCCGCGCCGTCGCTGAGGGGCACCGGGCAGAGCCGCCGGCAGCATGAGGTGCCCCCCGCCACTGCTCCGCAGCCTCCCTGCGCAGCCGCTGCTCTAGAGCCCGGCGCGGCCATGGGCAGCGCTGCCCGCTGAGCCGCGGTGGGGCCGTGCGAGGCGCGGGGATGTGTCAGCGGGCGGCTGGCGGCTGGCGGAGCGGGGCTCGCCCCACGGGACCCAGCGGAGCGCCCGGCACCGCGCTGCCCCGCTGCGCCCCACCGGAGGGAGGCCGAGCGGGCCTGGCCGCCGCCGTCGTGCTGCTGGGGGTGATCGCCGCCGTGCTGCCGAGCGCCAGTGCCCAGCCGGGTAAGGAGCAGGGAGTACGGCGAGGGGAGCCTGGCGCTGCCGCCGCCCTGGCCGCGGGGAGGGAAGGGGCAGGCTGCGGGAGGCTCGCCGCTGCAGGGGCAGAGGGATTCCCGTCTGCCGGAGCCCGGCTTCCAAAGGCGAAGGAGCGAAACGGCGAAATCTGCCCAGCGCCGTGTAACACTGCGGGAGGGGGTGCGTGTGTTTGTGTGTGTGCGTGAAGCCGGGCTCTTCCTCATTGTCTCCCGCATCCTTTTTTACCAGCTCAGCTTTGAAGAGGGGATGCTCAGGTTTTCTGCCTTTTCCTGTAGGCAGCCTGCGCGGCAATCATCTCCCTGGCCTTCCTGGCTCACGCGCAAATAACAGCTTTTCCTATGGGACAGGCTGGTTGGATTAGGTCTCGTTCCTTGCAGAGAAAGAGGGACGGGCAGAAGCTTTTGTTAAACCAAAGGATCGTTTCTAGCGCTTCCGTACGTGTGTGGCGGGGAGGGGGGGAAGGTGAGGAGGGGTTAGGAGAGGGCAGGCTCTGCTGAAATTCGAGCTCTACAGCGAGAACGCAGCTGAGAGCTCCGACAATTTCTGGGTTATTTTTTTCCCATTTCCCTTGACTTTCTGAGTCAGGCAGTGTTCTGTACTCTTCCGACTTCTCACAGCAGTCGATACACCCGGTGACCTCAATGCAGAAACGGTTACTGTTGTTAGTAGTTATTGTATGTGCCAGATAGAGATGCCAAATATAATTCTAAGGCTATGCTAAAATAACTGAAAGAGGTTAGAATTGGTATACGGATAGATTAATGCCATGGATTTAAGAGCAGAGATGTGGATCCACATTTTGAAGCTGTTAACACTATTGTACAGTAATCGTAAGCAATTGGTGTCAGTTTTGGAGATACATCATCAGGTTCGTCATTTGCAGGTTGTAGGTTGGTGGAACAGTGCCTCTTGCTTCATGACTTTTTCTGAACATGTAAATACTGTGGTTTGATTTATCTCTGTAAGGTAAATTGACCTATGATTGGAGGAATGGCAGATTTTTTACCTGTGTTTGTTAATTCAGCTTGGATTTCACATGAACTCTGGTTCTATGTTTGAATTATGAGCTGTGTCTTCATTCAGAGGTTGCCAGGCTCACAGACCTGAATTCTAAAAGCTGGGGTGTTTTTGACAATGCAACAAAACACCTCTTCACACCTGATCACCGGGTTCAGGAGTAGAATGAAAAGCATTTTGTGTTTCTTCCTTTGTGGTCTGTGAGTTTTTATGACACAGCCATCATCTCACTTGGAAGCAAGGAAATCTGAGAGTTAAAAAAACATATTTGTAGGTGTCTAACAGCCTACAGCTATAAAAAATGACATGACAACTTACAACAGTGCTAAGCCAATAGCCTGCATAACATACACAGTGGGAAGTAGTGTCACAAGTAGTCATTTACTTGGGAATTTCAGACCATCAGGTAGCCATGTTAAGGTGCTTAACATAATCTGGTGTACTTTACGGCTTTGAGCATGACAGCTGAAGTTGCAAGTAAAACTTTATCAGTCCTATGCAATGTTCATCAATAATTACAACTGCTAAGGTGCATGCGTTGGATGTCGATCAACCTGAACATATCTGTACTCCAGTGAGACAGGGCACAAGAAATGCTATCTGCCATTGAAGCTGGGAGCAAAACACATAGTAAAGGCAGATTTTCAATCAGTAGCATTAGTTATGTCTAAGAAGGTTATTTTCTATATGTTTACATAGGGCAGGCTATGTGTAGTCCTGGATTTCTGTTAAGCAAATGTGCTGTTACTGGTGTCTGTTATTATTACTGCAATGTATGTGGTTCACAGAGCAGCTCTACTGCCATGAAGTCCAAGTGGAATTACATGATGCATTAAACACTGGGAAGAGCATTTGTTGTGCACCATTTTTGCTGCAGCTTTCTCCACTGGGGGGTATTTTCATCTATGGGAAGATTATGTCTGTGCATATGTAAACACAGATGATGCTTGGTTCTTCTGTTGGATTTATGTGCAACACGTGGCATTGCTGTGTGCGAAGATGAAGCAGGAAACTCGGGTACAGAGGGTAAAGAGAGAAGTTTTAGTGTGGTGCCAGTGCTTCAGAAGATAACTCTCAAGTTTCCTGATCCCTGAGATGATTTTGAATAGCTCTGGTAACAGTATTTCCTTTGACTTCAGAAAAAATTCAATGCAAAGGAACAAGATCTCCCTGAAAAGAGACCCTGACAGGATGAGATGATGTGCTATGAGGCTTTGGGAGAAGGGAGATTGGTTATCTCTGTGTTAGAGGCTTAGAGCCAGACCTCAGGGTTGCTGAGTGCTCAGGACACTTTCACCATCGAGTAGAGAGTGATTAGGTTTCAAACAGCAGATGACAAGCTTTATTTTTAATTTTAGAAGTATTTTATGCTTCTTTAGCTGGACACATACAAACTTGCTCACTGACACACAGAGTTGAGCATTCATTTCTGTGGTACATCATCGGTACATCATCCCCAGGACCACTGCTTGAATTCAGATTGAAAATAAAACTACATTTTCCACCATAATCAGAAGAACATAACTGTGATTTCTGATGGATTACAGAACAGTAAGTGTGAAAAAATCTGTCAAAATTAATATATCTGTCAAGAAAGAAGAAAAGTAATGAGCCAGAAAATGAATGGGGGAACATGCTCCAGCCAGAGAAAACCCCCTTGTGAACCAGAGGCAACCATTTTCCTTGGGAGAAGGAGAGAGAAGCAGATTCTGAAATGAGTGAAACTTTGAAAGGCAGCTATTGAAAGCTGATCTGGTCTCGGGGCACCATCTCTCATCTGGTAAATACACATGGCACTATTGTTTGAGAAAAGTGGAGAAGGCATGTCGCTCCCAGTTGTGTGGTCCATGACCTTTAATTAGCTGATCAGAGGGGTGCATGGGGGAGAAAATGTTAAGAAATGTTAAAATAGACTTTTTATATTTTCCATCACCCATTTTGCTTGTTTATGTAGCCTGCTTGAATTATAAACTTGTCAGGGAAAGGTCCATTTCTTCTCGCCTTGGCTGAGCATTAGCACAGTGAGATCTCACCTTAATTACCAGCCATTTCTAGAATGATAAGGACACTTCCAGCGCAGTGGCTGCTTCTGGCAGCCAAAGCTGTGACTGAACAACTCAGAGAGTGCTCTGTGCCAGCTGCTATGCTGCCAGTCCCACCTCCTGTGAGCCATGGCTCTTGATGGATGACAGCTACCTGAGCACTGATCCAGTGCCTCTCAGCTCCTGGAACTCCATAAAAACTGCCAGAATTGCCACATCCGAATGTGTAAAGGTTGGTGTTCTCACTGCTGAAGGAGCTGCTGCATAGGCAAGGACTGTGAGCATCCAGCTCCACCTTGAGGAAATTGGTGAAGATATAGAAAAAGGCACTTCCTGTGGTTGCTTTCCAGAATTACAAGTCCAGCATTTTAGGAAATCAATAGTTTCAGACAGGTTGTGTTGCTCTTTTCATTTTCTCTCTGATGATCTCAACAGAACAAAATGTGTGCAGATAGCTCAGATATTTTGTTAAAGAATAGTGAAAAGTTCAAACAAAACAGGAAACTCCAGCATGGGCTGAAAGATTAGGCTACTAGGAGCATGTAGAAAGGTGCTTCCCTGGAAGTAATCGAGCATTTGATGGGTATGCTTGGTATAGATCCACCAACCATGAGTTACCTTCTTCCACTACATTCCTGTATCTATCTGACTTATTCTGCACATTACCTGATGTATTTATCTAGATACAGAATACTTTAATCTCATGTGTATTGAAACAACTTTGATGAAACTGTTCTCTGTAGATTAAGATAAGCACCTGGTATCTCAGATGAGGTTGAAGGATGTCCATGTTTTGCCTGTAAGGAATGCTGACTTGAAGTTTGAGACCTGTGGTTAGAGAAGAATTTCTAAACCTTATTTTCAGACACGTTACAATCATAAAATAGAATAGTTAGGGTTGGAAAGGACCTGAAGATCATCTAGTTCCAACCCCCTGCCATGGGCAGGGACACCTCACACTAAACCATGTCACCCAAGGTTCTGTCCAACCTGGCCTTGAACACCGCCAGGGATGGAGCATTCACAGCTTCCCCGGGCAACCCATTCCAGTGCCTCACCACCCTTACAGTAAAGAACTTCCTCCTTATATCCAATCTAAACTTCCCCTGTTTAAGTTTTAACCCATTACCCCTTGTCCTGTCACTACAGTCCCTAATTAAGAGTCTTTCCCAATATACTTGTAGGCCCTGTTCAGATACTGGAAGGCTGCTATGAGGTCTCCACACAGCCTTCTCTTCTCCAGGCTGAACAGCCCCAACTTTCTCAGCCTGTCTTCATACAGGAGGTGCTTCAGTCCCCTGATCATCCCTGTGGCCCTCCTCTGGACTTGTTCCAGCAGTTCCATGTCCTTTTTATGCTGAGGACACCAGAACTGCACACAATACTCCAGGTGAGGTCTCACAAGAGCAGAGTAGAGGGGCAGGATCACCTCCTTCGACCTGCTGGTCACGCTCCTTTTGATGCAGCCCAGGATACGGTTGGCTTTCTGGGCTGTGAGCGCACACTGCTGGCACATGTTCATTTTCTCATCAACCAGCACCCCCAAGTCCTTCTCCTCAGGGCCGCTCTGAATCTCTTCCCTGCCCAGTCTGTAGCTGTGCCTGGGATTGCTCCGACCCAGGTGTAGGACCTTGCACTTGTCGTGGTTGAACTTCATAAGGTTGGCATCAGCCCACCTCACAAGTGTGTCAAGGTCCCTCTTTATGGCATCCCTTCCCTCCAGCATATCAACTGAACCACACAGCTTGGTGTCATCGGCAAACTTACTGAGGGCGCACTCAATCCCACTGTCCATGTCAACGATGAAGATGTTGAACAAGACTGATCCCAACACCGACCCCTGAGGGACACCACTCATTACTGGTCTCCAGCAGGACATTGAGCCATTGACCACAACTCTTTGTGTGCGGTCATCCAGCCAGTTCTTTATCCACCGAGTGGTCCATCCATCAAATTGATATCTCTCCAATTTAGAGAGAAGGATGTCATGTGGGACAGTGTCAAACACTTTGCACAAGTCCAGGTAGATGACATCAACTGCTTTACCCTTGTCCATCAGTCTGTAGCCCTACCATAGAAGGTCACCAAATCGGTCAGGCAGGATTTCCCCTTAGTGAAGCCATGCAGGCTGTTACCAAGCACCTTGTTGTTTTTCATGTGCCTTAGCATGCCATCCAGGAGAATGTGCTCCACGATTTTGCCAGACACAGAGGTGAGACTGACTGCTCTGTAATTCCCCGGGTCTTCCATTTTCCCCTTCTTGAAAATGGGGGTTATATTTCCCTTTTTCCAGTCGTCGGGAGCTTCACCTGACTGCCATGATTTTTCAAATACAATGGCCAGTGGCTTAGCAACTTCGTTCACCAGCTCCTTCAGGACCCGCGGATGGATTCCATCAGGTCCCATGGACTTGTGCACGTTCAGATTTTTAAGATGGTCTCGAACCAGATCCTCTCCTACAGTGGGCCCAAGGTCTTCATTCTCACAGTCCCTGCATCTACCTTCTAAGACCTGGGTGGTGCAGTCAGAGCATTTGCCAGTGAAGACCGAGGCAAAGAAGTCATTTAGAACCTCAGCCTTCTCCAAATCCTGCATAGCCAGTTCTCCCGAGAGCTTCCTCAGGGGGCCTATTTTGTCCCTAGTCTGTTTTTTGTTTGCTATGTGCCTGTAGAATCCCTTCCTGTTATCCTTAACATCCCTGGCTAGGTTTAATTCTAACTGGGCCTTAGCCTTCCTAACCTGGTCCCTAGCTTCCCAGACAACATCCCTGTACTCTACCCAGGTTGCCTGTCCTTGCTTCCACTTTTTATAAGCCTCTTTTTTCATCTGAATTTTCCTCAGCAGCTCCTTATCCATCCAAGGAGGTCTCCTGGCCCTCCTGCTGCACTTCCTTCTAGTTGGGATGCAGCACTCCTGAGCTTGTAGCAGGTGATCCTTGAATATCAACCAACAGTCTTGGGCCCCCCTGCCCTCCAGGGCTATATCCCATGGAACCTTACTAAGCAGGCTCCTGAAGAGGCCAAAGGAGGACTCTTTTGAAGTCCAGTGCAGTGAGCTTTCTACCGCTCTTCTCACTGCCCTGGGGATCTCAAATTCAACCATCTTGTGATCGCTGCATCCAAGGCTGCCCTGGAACACCACATTTTGAATGAGCCCTTCCATGTTGGTGAGCACAAGGTCAAGCATGGCATCTCTCCTTGTCGGCTCCTCTATTACTTGCAGAAGGAAGTTGTCTTCCACACAACCAAGGAACCTCCTGGATTGCTTGTACCATGCAGTGCCATCGTTCCAACAGATGTCAGGGTGGTTGAAATCCCCCATGAGAACAAGGGCCTGCGAGCTTGAGGCTTTTCCTATCTGTCTGTAGAGTGCTTCATCCACAGGTTCTCCTTGATCAGGTAGCCTGTAGCAGATCCTCACAGTAATGTCTCCCATCGCTGTTCTCCCTTTAACCCTGACCCACAAACTCTCTGTAAACTGCTCACCTGCCCCCAGACAGAGTTCCATACTCTCCAGCCTATCCCTAACAGAAAGGGCAACTCCCCCTCCCCGCCTGCCAGGCCTGTCTTTTCTAAAGAGCCTGTAACCTTCCATTCCAACACTCCAGTCATAGGAGCCATCCCACCATGTTTCTGTGATGCCTATTATATCATACCCCCGTAGATGTGTACACATCTCTAATTCCTCTTGTTTGTTTCCCGTGCTACGGGCATTTGTATAGAGGCATCTTAGCCGAGCTCCAAATGAAGCTGGCTTGTTGGCTGGAGCAGCCGGAATGTATGTACATTGTTCCGAGCATTTATTATAAGTGTTGGCAACTGACGGGGTGTGTTGGGATGGAACGATGCCCCCCTCCCCCAACACATCTAGTTTAAAGCCTCCTTGACCAGTCTGGCAAGCCTCCTACCAAAACTGCTCTTCCCCTTTATCATCAGACCAGCTCCACCAGCCCCCAGTAGACCTGGCCTACAAACTTCAGTCCCGTGTTCAAGACACCCAAACCCCTGACTATGACACCACCCTTTTAACCATCTATTGATCTGGCCAATCCTCCTAGCTTTTTCTTGGTCCTCCCCTGTGTCCTGGAGAATTGATGAAAAGACTATCTGAGCTCCAGAGCCCCTAACCACCTCTCCCAGGGCTCTGTAGTCTTTCTTTATGGTCCCCAGTCTACTACTATCTATATCTCTAACACCCACGTGGATCACCAGGAGCGGGTAATAGTCCGTGGAACTTACTAGAGTTACTAGAGCAGGCAGCCTCTCTGTAACATCCCTGATCCGTGCTCCTGGTAGGCAGCACACCTCCCTCGAGACGGCATCAGGCCGACAAACAAGTGCTTCTGTCCCTTTCAAAGTAGAGTCCCCTATTACTACGACCTGCCTCTTTTTCTTGGTAGCTCCAGTAGAGATCTTTACCTGTGCATCATCTGGTTGTTTGTGGTGCAAGTGCATTTCCTCGTTAGCCTCCTGCAGGACAGCAAAGCGGTTCTGCATGGGGACAACAGATTTAGGAGGAAACCCCTTGCCTTTAATTGTCCTTTTCCTCCTTTTGTTATTTTTCTTTGTCACTAATTCCCAACTTCCCGGGTTAGTGGCCTCCTTCTTTCCTTCATGTTCAGTCATCCAGTAGTGTATTGGATACGTTGCATCCTCCTAACCCTCACTGCACTGTTTTCTGAAGTCTCTGACACTTGCTTGAGGTCAGGGTGATGAACAAGACAAAGGAGACTGGGAGTCATTTTTTATTTATGGCATTTTCTCAGTCATGTGGGAATGGTTGTTTCTGCTGAAGTAAATACTGGTGATAAATGCATATGAATTCAGGCTTCAATGTCCAAACATGTCAACATTTCATTAAAAAATAATCAGCATTTAAGTGGTTATTTAGTGTTTTAACTCCCTTCTCCTGCGTCCAAGGAAGGAACTACTGCACTGGCTGAACTGATCTGCATTTTACTGCTAGCCCTTAGGGCCATGGGTAAGACACTGCCTTCCTACTAGCAAGGTGGAGTAGCATGGGTGGGCTTTGAACACATGGCATTTCTCAATTAAAACACCCCACGAAAAACATTCCTAGTGCAGGATACAGGAAAAACAGTTTCTGTACATCTCACACAGAGCATTTTGCTGCTGGAGTAGTCATAGTGTTCTTGGCACAGTTGGTTTTTGTGCCTGAGGTTGCCTCTTGAATTTTAAGGGTCAGGTGTGTGAAGAAAACATTAGAAATGATTTTTTTAAAATCAAGGAAATGACACATATTCTTTAGCTGAAGGTGTTCAGTTTTTCTGCCAAAGGAAACAGGAATGGGAAAAAAGTCCAGGTAAAATAGACTGGGACAGAGCAGAGCAGGTAGTGCTAATCTGCCTGAGTGCCAGAGGTGCTTGTTCAGAGGCTGCCCTTAGGGAGGCAAGAGCACAGCTCTATATAGGACCAGAGAGGAGGAACTTCCACCACTGTAGCTGAGGTGATACACCTGCTCTCTCTGCAGCCTCCTCTGAGGCTGTGGGGTCCTGCTTTCTGGGCTTAATTACAGTTTATCCACCATTCAAACAGCTTCAGAGTGACTCAGTTTGATGACTCCGTTTTAAAAGGAGGAGTTATTGCTGAAAATGAATAGTCTGAAGATATAAGTACAGTGGGTCCTTTTTGGGAGAAAATAAATTATTATGTTATTAATATTTAAATAACAATTACTGCTGCAGGTATAAGAGATATACAATGTGTATAGCAAGATGTAACGCACAATATTTCTATTTGATGTGGAGGTGTAATCAGGAAAAAGTCCTTTCTGGATTCTGGGGGCAGAACGGAGGAAGGAAAAATGAAAAGACCATTTGAAGATGGAAAAAATAAAAATCCAGACTTTAAGGACAGTGCCTGTTTCTACATTTTCTCCACTACAAATTGCTGTAAATTTGAAACTATCTACAGTACCTTGTCTATTGTTTTATCACCTGTTAGCAGTACACCAGTGTCGGTCTTTTAAGGGAAGTACCTCAGATGATTCATAGGTGTTCTGTGCATATTCTCCAGTTTTCAGGTACTATCATGAGGTCCGATGCATCAGCTGGGGAAGCAGCAATAGCTCTTCTTTTGAAATTTCTCCTGAATTGCATTCATGTCTATGTGTTTTCTTTATTATGACTAAAAAGCTCTTGTGTTGAAGGTAGTGATTTTGGTTGCTCTCTAGAAATGTCTTTGTAGATAATATACCTACTGATCATGTGTTTTCCTAAGTGCTCATGCAGATGGTTGGTGATAAAAAATTAGTGAAGCAAGACAATATAAATTAAAATCCATCTGTATACCAGGTAATAAAAAAGAAGCAGAACTATCCTCCATCACTCGCCTTTTTGTCGATATGATGATCTCACTGCAGTGTCTATATCTGAAAATAACTAAAAAGTCTTTGAATTGTTGACCTGGCTTTGAGAGGTATGGATTTTGTAAATTAAACCTCAAATATTCACTAGCTAGGGTACACAAAGACATTCTTACATAAATATATGTAACCTCACAATGCTGAGAGACAACCGTTAGCAAGTCAAAAGAAAGGCTAAATGTTTAAATGCATGGAAATTAAAATGTAAAAAAGATTCCACAGGAATGGAAAATAACGATGCATTAGTTTTCCTTGGTATTTCTTAAACAATGAAATAATTTAGGCCAGCAAAATATGCTGGCAACTGATGTAGAGATGGTAAGAAAAGAGTTGAAAAGTGGAAGTTTATCCGTGGGAACAATTTGTTGCCAAATAGTTGTTTTTCGTTTTGAAAATAATAAAAATGATCCAGATTATGTGATGTTGCTCATCACTGAAGTTCTGAAGAGCTGATTTAGAAGAAACTATTACAGACTTACTGAGTCTTTTCTTCGTGTAGTTGTCTTCTAATCTGATGAATAGCTTTGGCAGATGAATGTATCAGTGATGAAAAACTAGATTTTTATAGGGGTCATAGCTATTTAAGAAAGGGAATGGATTCTCATGGTTTTCTATCTTTGTGTTATGTTTTCAGTGTGAGGTCTTTAAACTGAAATTTAGGAATCATTTTAAGAAATCCTTAAAACTGATAATTTTGGTTTTATTTAGCATATTTTAGTCTGGCCTTCCACGGCACGGTTATTTTAAAAATGCTCTTCTGATCTTGTGGTAAAACATCTTGGCTGAATGACTTCAAGACAGGTTCGGGCTTTGTGGTTATGGCAGTTCGATATTCTCAGCTTGGTTTGCCTGAGTTTCTTGATGTTCATTAACTCTGAAAGTCTCGCCTAGTTTTTTCTTCATACTGAGTGTAGCTGCTGAATTAGATACTCACATAAAAGTAGACTTGAAAAAACTGTCCACTGTTGACTGGTTGTCCATAAACACACTTGAAACTGCCCACCTTTTGCTTGTAGTGGTTAGTAACAGAGATGTTTTCAAAGCTGCAACCTGCTGAATTTATCAATATATTCCCCTGTGCAAGGTTTGACATCCCAAATTTATTGCTATTGAAAACTGAGAATTTGACTTATTAGAGAATTAGATTTTAGGTTTTAAATTGGCTAAAGGCAGTGTTTTTTTGCTAGACAAATAAGGAGGAGTGTTGAGTAGGCATTCTGTAGGTTTCTGTTTGTGGCTCCACTGTTATTAAGAAAAGCATTATTTTCTGTACCTACCTTTTATTTTCCTTGGCTAATGAAACAACTATGAATAGTTTATGAAGCCGTGCTACATAATTAACATGAAATTATTGAGTTATTTCCAAAAGGTTTTTTACCAGGAGCTCTGAAACACCTTTATGTTTTATTGAGAAGCCATACAAAACAATCCTGTTGACCAGGTTGGGTTGTTCCTGAGCATGTGCAGCATTTCCTCTGGTCATCTGAAAAAATAGTGCAAGTTGGAGAGGGCAGTGATTAGCCATAAAAAAATACATTACATGGAAAAAATTGTGTTGGCAAAAGATTTCTAGGCATTTAGCTCACACTGATGTCAAATTTGTCTTCTGCCTAAGGTGGTCTATAAGATTTCTCTTCATTTTAGTGACTGATACAAATGTGGCACCTCTGGGTAACCCTTTAAAGACTATGCAATCCAGTTTATTTTTTTTTTCAAGGGCTGGGCAGCTCACCACAATTATTGCTGAAGGGCATTACTATCATATTTGGAAATGTATATAGTTTCAAAACTGTCCCACTGTGTTTTCTAGCCACCCTGTCTACCAGACTGAGGAGTTCCAAAATCTCTTTTCCATGCTTACATGCTCTTACACTGTGATCAAGTCATGCCTTTCACTTGGAGTTCTCAGATGGCTCAATCAAAGACATATTTTCCGCATCTTTTGTCATTCTTGTGGGTCCTGCTTGAAATTTTTCCAGTCTGATGTCCCTCTGGGACTACAGCTTCCAGAGCTGGTCTGGTATTTCTGGTTCATCAGGAACAAGCATTAGCATCAGTGTCAGATATAATTTTTTGTTGTAGTGCTGATGTCCCCATATGTAAGCAGTGAATTAAGACTATTCCTGTAGGGCTTCCCATTGATTTGATTATTCACCTCTGCTTCCAAGATTTATTTTTTTGGAGTAAGCCTACTTTGCAGACTTTGGTATAATCAAGAGAAGGAAGATTGACAATGCCTGAAGCTTCTCCTACTTGTGGAAGTTGCAGTCTGCTCAGTAACATAACCCTTCATCACTGTTCCCCTATATAGACACCCTTATCCCATGAACTTGGTTGGTAGTCTTTATTTCCAGATATATGATCTGATACTTGACTGCATCTGCCTGCCAGCTTCATTGTTCATCACCTTTCCAGTTGTCATCTGAGAACTTTTATCAGAGAGTTTTGACTTCCTCCAGGTTACTGAGAGAAATGTTCAGTGTCAGGCTGAGAATCAGTCCCCGTGGGAGTCTATTAGAAGCATTGCTGCTCAATTTGATCATTTAAAATCTGTTACATATGCACCATATTAATTTTATATTTTATTAATAAAAATGTGAGATATAAAGTCAAATGCTTCATTGAAATCTAAGAATATTAGATCAAATTTGTAGTCTGATAGAAATATAAAATCTAAGTGATCCATAAAAAATTGTTCCTGGGCATTAATTATTCCATATTCTTTTTGTTCATCATTAGTCAAATCCTTTCTTTTATAATCTAGTCCATCATTGCCAGCAATATCAAAATGTCTGCTTGACAGTTCCCATTTACCCTGTTTAAATGTCAGAATATTATAGAACAAAGATAAATACTATTCTTTGTTTGCTTTGTCTCCTAGCACTAGGAATAAGGGGACAATCAGCAATTGAGAAAAAAGGAAAAAAAAAAAAAAAGTCTAATTCAGAACCAGTCATTGCTGCTTTACACTCCCTGTAGCTGTAGCACTCGCTGCCATAAAATGGGATCTTTAGGAACCCCCAAAATGTAGGTCTGGTGCACTCTTTGGTAGTACCTGGCTGCACTGACTGACGGAGATTAGATGGATCCTGTTCGGTTCAGGGTGGTGTTTCCTATGTCCCTGCATGGACAAACACAACAATATGAATAATTAGCACTAAAAAAACAGAAATTATAAGATGTGCATGTTTAAACAAACTGAAGTTAACAAGTTGTACTGCTCATCTGCTGAGCCTTTCAGGACAATGTAAGTAAAACACAGTAAGGAATAATCTGGAAGCTAAATAATTGTAGTGTGACATTTGAGTTATCTATGCCTTCTTAGAATTGTTTTCCCCCTTAAATAAGTGGTAGTTGTTTCACTAGATATAATTGTTAGCCAGAAAACCGAGTTACCTGCATTAGTTGAACTGGTGTAATACTGAGACAGCTGTGTCTCTACTCTGTGTGGATATGACATTTTCAGGAATATCAGGAACTTCAGTTCAGAGTGGCATCTAATTGTTGTTTTGATATTGCTGACTTTTCTTTCTACAGGGAAAAAAAAATACAGTGCAATGTGTATTTTAAGTCTTCTCACTCATGCTTCATTTAGTGAAGACAATCAAGTATATTCATGCTTCTCTTAAAAAGTTTGGTCTCTCTTGGTGCCTTTGCTTTTGCAGAAAAATAATTTGGGAGTAATTAAATTAAAAAATGCATGCTTATTACCTCACATCATCCACTATCAGCTTCTCAAAACAGTAAGTCAATTCGTATGTGTGAAAGCTGCTGTGAGCAGCAAATTCTACCTTTTCAGTATCCAGGCATGTATCTGGGTGTTCCAGCATATCCTGGTAGAAACAGCATGGGTTTGCCTTTTAGGCACGGGATGTGTAATTCTGCAAAGATTTATTCAATGCAGAGCACCTTCCTCTTTTACAGTCTTTTTAATATCAGAATGTCATTCTTTCTCTTCAGTGCTATTTAAACATATTAAAAGTTAAACAACCCTACCATGATAGCAATTATATAATGAAAAGTAACACTCCTTTATTACTTCATTCCTGTATGAAGTAAGACTTATTCCCTTGGGAGTAACACTTATAACCCTTTTTTGTATCAGTATTCCTCTCGGTGTTAATATTGGTATTTATTCCTGTAAATAATTGAAGGGTTGCCATTTCAGCTGATGCTACAGTCTCTTTAGCGAAACTACTATTTACTGCACCTTTGATAATTTCCATGTCTAAAGGGGAAATAACCTCACTTTGGAGCAAAGAATGTACTTTATTTGTTTTCTATTTAATACAAGTGAATTCTTGTAACTGAGGTGGCAATGAGATTTGGGAAACAGTTTAAATGGAGTTTTATGCATGACTTGATTTTTTGTTCTTGAAATATATACCAATAGTGTTGATAGAGTGGCATTTAGATGAGGTTTCTGCAATGTTTTTGTCAATGGTGTATAACAGAGATTAATTTTAAGTGTTTGCCAACGTGTACATATCCCACTGTTGTCAAACTTGTTCTTAAGAGTATTTTTGAGCTTACTGATTATGCTGTCTTTGCCAGAGAAAACACAGTAATATTCAAGAAGAGTGATGATGAAGTCACTCAAACAAGTGTCTCCTGTGGCTCATAGCACTTGTTGGGGGTTTGTGTTCTCTCAGCTGTGGAACCAGGGGAGTTCTTCAGCTTCTTGAAGAAATAGTAAATATTCTTCCAATATTTTGGAATAAAAGAGATTAACATAAGCAGAATTTGCAGGGTAGCTTCTCATTTTTTATACCACCTCTAGTTTAAACCTGCAGTTCTCTACCTGTTTTTATGTGCTACTGACAGAGAGTGTGAGTGAGCAGTGATTTGGTGATTTGTCTGGAGATTTTCAGCTCTTCCTCGATGTTTCCTTATGGAAGTTGTGCCACATGGGCTATGCATTTAGCTTTGTAGGGCTTCTGTACAGTTTTCTATATTGACTGCCTGCTTGCTGTCCCTCAGGTACTGCATTGGCACATATCAAATACTTCATGGTCTTTACTGGAGTGTGCAAGTGTTTGGAAAGCATTAGTTACACTGCTGCTCTTGTCCACTTGGGATTTGTTGTATGGCTCCTGATGACAGAGATTCTAAGAGACAGAATTATATATGCTTTTTCATATAATTAGCTTTAAAAATTAATTTACCTTAACTAGCATGTGTGTTCGCTGCATTGACAGCAGTATTTATATTCAATGAACTCAGGCTTTTAAAAACCATGTTATTGCACATTTTGCTGCTGAAATGTCACAAATTGTAGGAGCATCACCAATGCTGAGTTAGTAATACATTCATAGATCTTGCTGTTTTGAAACCAATTTTTTTCTTCATGTATTTATTGTGAAACAATTATCATGGGCTATTCTCTCATTGTAAATTCAGAGAAGAAAGGAGGCCCCTATCAATTTTACTGTGACTTATTTCTCTAGAATTAAACCTAGCCTGGGATGGTAAGGATAACAGGAAGGGATTCTACAAGTACGTAGCAAACAAAAAACAGACTAGGGACAAAATAGGCCCCCTGAGGAAGCTTTCGGGAGAACTGGCTATGCAGGATTTGGAGAAGGCTGAGGTTCTAAATGACTTCTTTGCCTCGGTCTTCACTGGCAAATGCTCTGACTGCACCACCCAGGTCTTAGAAGGTAGACGCAAGGACTGTGAGAATGAAGACCATGGGCCCACTGTAGGAGAGGATCTGGTTCGAGACCATCTTAAAAATCTGACCGCGCACAAGTCCATGGGACCTGATGGAATCCATCCGCGGGTCCTGAAGGAGCTGGCGAATGAAGTTGCTAAGCCACTGGCCATCATATTTGAAAAATCATGGCAGTCAGGTGAAGTTCCTGACGACTGGAAAAAGGGAAATATAACCCCCATGTTCAAGAAGGGGAAAATGGAAGACCAGGGGAATTACAGAGCAGTCAGTCTCACCTCTGTGTCTGGCAAAATCGTGGAGCACATTCTCCTGGATGGCATGCTAAGGCACATGAAAACAACAAGGTGCTTGGTGACAGCCTGCATGGCTTCACTAAGGGGAAATCCTGCCTGGCCGATTTGGTGACCTTCTATGATGGGGCTACAGAATTGATGGACAAGGGTAAAGCAGTTGATGTCATCTACCTGGACTTGTGCAAAGCGTTTGACACTGTCCCACATGACATCCTTCTCTCCAAATTGGAGAGATATCAATTTGATGGATGGACCACTCGGTGGATAAAGAACTGGCTGGATGACCGCACACAAAGAGTTGTGGTCAATGGCTCAATGTCCGGCTGGAGACCGGTAACGAGTGGTGTCCCTCAGGGATCGGTGTTGGGACTGGTCTTGTTCAACATCTTCATCGCTGACATGGACAGTGGGATTGAGTGCGCCCTCAGCAAGTTTGCCGATGACACCAAGCTGTGTGGTCCGGTTGATATGCTGGAGGGAAGGGATGCCATCCAGAGGGACCTTGACACACTTGTGAGGTGGGCTGATGCCAACCTTATGAAGTTCAACCATGACAAGTGCAAGGTCCTACACCTGGGTCGGAGCAATCCCAGGCACAGCTACAGACTGGGCAGGGAAGAGATTCAGAGCGGCCCTGAGGAGAAGGACTTGGGGGTGCTGGTCAATGAGAAAATTAACATGAGCCGGCAGTGTGCGCTCACAGCCCAGAAAGCCAACCGTACCCTGGGCTGCATCAAAAGGAGCGTGACCAGCAGGTCGAAGGAGGTGATCCTGCCCCTCTACTCTGCTCTTGTGAGACCTCACCTGGAGTATTGTGTGCAGTTCTGGTGTCCTCAGCATAAAAAGGACATGGAACTGTTGGAACAAGTCCAGAGGAGGGCCACGAGGATGATCAGGGGACTGGAGCACCTCCTGTATGAAGACAGGCTGAGGAAGTTGGGGCTGTTCAGCCTGGAGAAGAGAAGGCTGCGTGGGGACCTAATAGCAGCCTTCCAGTATCTGAAGAGGGCCTACAAGGATGCTGGGGAGGGACTCTTCGTCAGGTACTGTAGTGACAGGACAAGGGGTAATGGGTTAAAACTTAAACAGCAGAAGTTTAAATTGGATATAAGGAGGAAGTTCTTTCCTGTTAGGGTGGTGAGGCACTGGAATCGGTTGCCCAGGGGGGTTGTGAGTGCTCCATCCCTGGTGGTGTTCAAGGCCAGGTTGGACAGAACCTTGGGTGACATGGTTTAGTGTGAGGTGTCCCTGCCCATGGCAGGGGGGTTGGAACTAGATGATCTTCAGGTCCTTTCCAACCCTAACTATTCTATGATTCTATGATTCTATGATTCTACCCACAGTTGCTTTTGCTGAGTTAATCTCAGTGTAAAACAACAGTTTTTCATCTCCACTTTATGTTAACTTAGGTTGACTGTGTAGTCCCAGTGCTATATCCTTGCTACAATTTCACAGTGTTAGCCATCTCAGTGTAATAGCATTTTTTGGGGAGGCTTTGCAGAAAAGAAGCAATATAAATCTGAATGTATTTCTCCTCAGCATCATCTTCAAAGAGGGATGCTCTCTGAAGGCCACCAAGACCTGGCCAGTAGCACAGTATTACCAAGCACCTCCATAAGACCCAGAGAGGCTGCTCTGCTCTTGGCATCACGAGTCTCCATTTTGGCTTTGTGTTTGTACCTTCACTCAGACAGAAACCCATTGTGCATTTCTAAATTGGCTTATTTACCTAATTGGTTTTAATAGTGTTTTTGTTCATGTTTTTTGCTTTTTTTTTTCAGGCCAGCTGATCCGTACACTTTCCTGAGCATTTAATTTGATATCTACGTTAATTCCATATCAGGGAGTAATTAGAATAGAAAAAGAATAAGTAGGACTTAAGTTATGAAGCAAAACTGCCATGTGAATTTATTGCCTGTGGTACTTAGGGACCCAGTCATCTGCTACAACTTCTTTTAATAGCTCCTTCTGACTTTAATGTGACCAAAACAAATGTGGTGTTTTGTACTCGGGTTACATTTGGCTGCTGCTGCTTAGCTGTTGGCACAAAACCCATGGTGAAGGGATGGGAGCACTGACCCTGAAGTTTGGTATACCCAAATCACCAGGGGTGCATTACAGAGCCTACCTAATACATGGTTATCTTCCTCTAGTCAGTTCACTGAGTGATGGTGCTGGCAGAAATCCTTAACAAAAGTATTATTGACTTGTATGGGATTCTGTAAATGCATCAGTTTTCAATGCAATTTGGAAGATAATGCACAAGGAATACGAACTAGCATTTTCTAATATTTTGCTTGCTTTCCTAGGGAAACAAAAACCTAAAGCAATGGATTTTACCATCCTTTCTCTTCTCAGTCATAGAATCACAGAATGTTTTGGATTGGAAGGAACCTTAAAGCTCATCTAGTTCCAACTTGATTCATTCAGCCAACACAAGGTACCAAGAAGTACAAATTAGCTTTTAAAAGGTCTGACCTATTTCTCCAGGCTTTTCTTATTTGAAACAAAAATTCTGTCAGCACACGGTCTTGTTTACATAAACACATGCACACACACAGTAGTCCTCATTTAATCCATATGCATTATCCTGCTGAGTACTCACTTGCAGCTCTAGGTCCTGTATTTATCACTGTGGCAGTAATTGAAACTTTTCAGCAGCTTCCCACAATGCTATTGACAAAAAAATCTACAAAACCCCCTCAGTGCACATTTTTAGAGAAGATATAAGATTATATTCTCTCTTCCAAGATGTCTTGCAGACAAGTGTCAAACGCTCAACATCTTTCTGAAAATGTTTGGTTTTGTTTGATTGGTTTTGGTTTTCTCTGAGAGATTATTAAGAAATTGTTAACTAGTGTCAAGTTTATGGGTTAATCCCATAAAGAGGTGATGCAGACCACTGGTGCCTTTTCTTTAGAGACAGAAGAAAAAGACCAGGTTGGACAGAGCCTTGGGGGGCATGGTTTAGTGTGAGGTGTCCCTGTCCGTGGCAGGGGTGTTGGAACTAGATGATCTTAAGGTCCTTTCCAACCCTAACTATTCTGTGATTCCATGATTCTATAAAAGAGGACATATCCTATTGTGTAGTTTTCACATCAGTGATTTACATTACAACGAAGTGTGATTTAAGATTTTATGGTAAAACAAGATGAAATTAACATAAACTTTGGTGCAAAAATAGCAATATGTTCCAGTTTCCAGAAAATGCTTTAAAGTAAATAGCAAGTGAGACTCTTAGAAGCTTCTCCCCCTGGCTCACCCCAGGTACTGCCTCCTGGAACAAAACTAAGACCTGCTCATCACTGCCTGATAGCTGGGTAAGGGCTTGTGAAGGTGCTCCCATGGCTACAGGAGAAAAAAGGGAGGGTGCCAGTAAGAAATCATTCCCTTTCTGAATTTGCTGCAATGTCCCTGTAATTCTTTTGGTGTGACAAACTGATGCAGCAGTGCGTAGTATTACTCCCTGTGTCCTAATGTTAGATGTTTCAGATATGGGAGTAATACTATCCATTAGTGGGGGGATTTGAGCAACCTGGTTCTACTGGAAGGTGTCCCTACCCATGGCAGAGGGCTTGGAACTAGATGATCTTAAGGTCCTTTCCAACCCAACCTAAACCATTCTATGTTTCTATGTTTCTATGATAATAGCTCAACTAAGATTTGCATCAAAGCTCTCATGGGCCATAAGCTGAGTTTTTACAATATCCTATTTCTTTTCACATTTGTCCTTTTCATTGTTTTGCCAAAGAAAAAAAAATACCCAAAAGTACCTGAGGATCACTAAGGCTCGGTTTTAAAGGTACCACAGGTACTTCAGACTGCAATGCTCAGTAATTTTCAGTGAGACAGTACGTACCAGAGCATTGTCTGGTGAGAATCACAAAGACATCTAGGTGCCTGCAATTGCAGGTGGGAGCCTGCAAGATCATGGGAATAATTTAAGTGCATAAACTGCATTGCCTCTTCAAGGGGCTGGTGGCTTCTCAAGTGAGTAGGTGTGAAGCAGCTATCATAGCTGGCAGCTCCTGCAAGTCTTATGAGGCACTTATACGCATCATTTGTAAATCTGCCCCTGAGGCACTTGTGATGAATTGTCCCAAGCACTGTATTAGTTTCATGTTTGTTTTGTCACCCGTGCAGGCGCTGGCTTCTCTGAGCCTGTTTGCAAGCTTACGTATTGCAGGTCAGATTTTTAGTAGCTTTTGTTCACCTCAAAGGATCTATAACTGCCTTCAGTGTTAAATACCAAAAAGCACCAGCCCTTCATGTTGCTAATAGTAAAGAATTGAAAACAGTTGGCAGAAAACAACATTCATGTTGCAGTAGTTCAGCAGAGTTGGTACAATATGCTTGGATTATTCAGTACTGCCTGTGAGCAAAGACTGCTGCTTACTTCTCTGTCTCTGATCTACAGCTCTCAAGATGGTGCACAAATGCCCTTTTATAGCTCAGAAGAATCTTTGTTCTTGTGTCCATGTGTATCTCTTGCTCTTCTGTATGGCAATGAAAGTTTTGGTAGCTATGATAGACTGGCATATTAAGTAATAGCATGTATTTGTATGTAAATATATTGTATGCAAATATATGTTTTTCTCTGTGTTCCTCCTTTTTTTCCTATGCTTCTCTAAGGCCAGCATATGTTTATCTGAAGGCAACAGCTTTAAAGTTGCTGTTTTTGTGAATGTTTGATCTAATATAAGGCGCCCAGCTCCATGATTTATATGTTAAGGAATTAACAATAACTGCAGTTTCAGAATACATGAACGAAATGAAAACTAGCTCTTTCCTTGTCTTTATTTCCTCAAATTTGTATTCACTCATGATTTGCTTTTGACTTCAGAACCACCTACACTGCTTCATACAGGTTGGTTGTACCGAGATTGTGACCGTAACTGCAGGTGACAGTGCAGCAGCTGGGCATGGAGCAGCTTTCCCTCCTTGCTGTCTGTAAGTGGATGCACATCTGCTTTTTACCCTGCCATGAGAAACAAGGGTGTTCTCCCAGGTTGGCTAGTAGATACCAAAAGGGTTACGCCTCTACAAGACAGTGATTTGGGATATTAAATTGAACTGTCCGTAGAGTTTCTTCATGTTGCTAGGTTATTTAACCTCATACTGCTTCTTCATTTTTCCAGGCTTTGTCTTCCTTCTTTTTTTTTTTTTTTTCCTCCAAACACAACTGCATTAGGAATTAATGTGACAGGAAGCTGGGAACAGTGGCAAGTTTGTTAGAGGAGATAGATGAGTACAGTGGCAAGTTTGTTAGAGGAGATAGATGAGTACTTCTGTTTATCCCATCTGCTCAACTCTGTATATGTCTCCATTACCATCATCATCCCTGGGTGATGGCCTTGGCTTCATGAGGAAGAAATGTATTAAAATTCTTCAGCCTGAAAGGAGGGAAATATTTTTGAATCATGAATTGTCATTCATGGAAACGATCATGGTAGTGAGTAGCGAATCATTACTGACTACATTATTTGTAATTATTTACTCTATTTCTCTCTAAACCTGGGCTTCTTACCACTAACTGCTGAACATACAAATACCAGACTGAAAGGTAGTCCTTCCCCAACAGCTTGTTTATGCATCTGTACCCTGTTCAGGCAGTGGCTGCTAGTATAAAGCCTTCTCCACTGCTTTGAGTTTACCTGGAATAACTTTCCTCTTCTACTCTGCTCAAATTCCCAAATGACTCTATGGCCATTTTGTGCCATCCTGCTAATGTATTCCCTAATTCAGATGTTTGGGAATAAAATGTGAACATCTTACTTCCAGCACCGCAAAGCTGGTTTTTACTTTTTTTCCCCAGTGATGATTTCTTTGGTGATGACAGCATTTGCAAGTGAGAAAATGTTTGCCTTCCATGTTTCCTAACTGGAATTACAGCCAACTTATTTCAAAGAACTACATGGGACACTTTTTAAATTAATCTTTGCCATAAATGTTAAAATTGCATTACATGATTGAGATCATGGGAACTAAATTTGGTGGCTTTGGGTTGTTTTCCAACTATTATTGTGCAAACATAAAGGAGTGATAGTACAGGAAAGCTCTCTAAAAATGCCTTCTGTTCTGCCAAGCTAATAATTTTTTAATCAAACCTCTTCAAATTTATTCTGCAACCTCTTTTATTTTTTTTTTTTCAGCACTCTTAAATCTTGGGAGGCTCCTGAATTCTGAATAGTTATTGTAAAATATGACATGAAGGTAGGCTGCTACTTACCCTCAGGAAATGTATTCAATTCTGCTTGATTAGGGCTTTCAGAGATTTTAAACTGCATGAGGATAGTTGAAATCTTGATAGTGAACAAGATATACTGAGCAGTCTCTGTCAGTCAGCAGTGAGATGGAGTCAGCATTTTGTTACTTATAGCACTGAAAATAATTTAATGAAATTAGAGAAAAACAATTATATCAAATGACCATGGCAGATATTTGGACTGGAAGTGCAGTGTAATAGAGACATATTCATATCAAAATGGAAAATCATGTGTAGTATAGCACAAATCATTAAACATTTTGCATCTGCAATGAATTCATTTCTAAATACAGCTATGAAACCTCTCAGTGATTTTTCTGCAGTCTTGATTTTTCTTACCTTCAGTGTACTCACTGTGCTATTAGTGTTATTTATATGAGTAGTTTGCAATAATGCCTCTAGGTGTACATTGATGCTGTTACTATTTTTAATGTTTTATCACATTAGGAAATCTGGACTTGATACACACCTGGTCATTTTTTGTCTTAAGATCTGGTGCCTGTTTCTGCAGTGGCTGCTTTGAGCCTCTCAGGCAGCTTGTTTCTCATGGCAGCGTCTGGGTGGGCTCAGTGGGTGGAGCGAGAAGGTGGGATGAGGCATGGGAAATACCTTCCATGCAACCTCTCATCAGCTGAAGTGTGCCAAGAGTGGAGAGTTTCTACATCACAAGCAGAATTCATTTGTTATTAATTTACTGAAAACTGCTAAATAATTGCTGATCAAAATAGGAAAAGCTTCCATGTTACTGTTCGCATCGAATTGCTGTTGACAGCACTTGGGTTTGGTCCTAGCGCTACAATGATACATTGTGGTTTACATTATGTACTATCGTCTTTACATATTTAGAAGGTTCCCTGTTATGCAAATACAATAGGTGAACTATTGTTAAACTACGTATGTTGATAATTAAGTGGTGAGGTGACTGGATTTTAAGTTGCAAATGTAACCAGTACAATTTACAGTTCACACTGAACTACACTAATTATAACCAAAGTAAGGAGGTTTTAATAGTTGCTTGGATAACTCACTTTTTCCCTTGCTTTCATAATTTCATCAGAGAGCGTTTCAAATTGTGGGGTAAAATCATTTAACTGGATCTGTCTTACAGGTTTTAATTTCCTGTCTCCCAGAAATTACTTTTTATGTAATGTGAAATCAGTATTTTTTTGAAGTGTGGAAGTAAATAAGGCTCATTCTATAGTTAATAGTTTAAAATAGGTTTATTTGTTTAGTAGATTTCTTATTATGTATATTTGCTATGAAACTTATAGTGGACTGACCAGTAGGGTTGTAAAATGCAAAGTGATGTATTAATGCATTACAACTGTACTAATAATTTTATCCTCATGTGATTCATATGGTGATATATTTGGAAAGAAAAAATGCAGTTACCTTAAGGTACAATACTGTGCCTTGAAAAGCATTTGGCAGCAGGAGGAAGCTGTTGTTGCTGTTGTTTTATTAGTGTATGACCAGAGTAACAGCACTGAGATAGCAATGGTGCTGCAAAGAGGATGCAGAAATCTGGAAATAGATAGGCTAATGTTGCTTTTTGAATGCTTAGAGAAAGGTCTTTAATTTCATAGTCTCTTTTTTTATTTACTTTTTAAACCTTTGAAAGCTTTTATCTATTTCAGTAAAAAACAGATCAAGCACAGGGACTGCAACAAGGTGGTGAAATGAGTGGTTGTTATCTGTGGGTTATAATCTGGGGGTTTGCTATCTGTGACACCACTACCTCAGTCGTAGCATTTGGAAGATGTTTTCTGCTGTGGAAAATGAACTGCAGAAAGGTCTCCTGGGACAAGGCAACCGAGATAGGCTTTGTGTTTTTCAATGTAAAGTGTGAACACAGGAGAGTTCATTCTTGATGCAATTGTAAATAATTGCAATCAGATCTGAGGCTTCTTCTGAGTGTCTAGCTTGAGAAATCTAAGGCCCAATTTTGAATATGTGTTGAGAAGAGGGAGTTTTGACAATGCTGCTAAATTCTAGCAAGTCTCTAGAATGAGTGAACTGTCAGTTTTTCAGAGGCTTGCAAGGAGTAGATTTGGCTGTACAGTCATAAGGACAGTAAATGACACTTTCCTACAGTAAGATAGCTCCATTTCTGTATTTCACACCTCTGCTTGAAAGCATCTGTATACTTACATTTCGCAAAGAAAGAGCTGCAGTAGTTTTTGAGAGGACAAAATAGCAAATTTCCTCCCTAATTTTGTTTTCTTAAAAAAGCATGATCGGTTCTATTGAAAACCCACATCCCTATATCTCCAAGTCTGATTAAAGAATCAGCTATGTATAAAACCTCCTCCTGAATATTCCAGTTTAGCAAACATAGAAGGAAGTGAAAACAAGGCATTATGGAGAGAATTAAGCAACCTCAGCTGCAGGACTACCCACAAATGATGCCTACCACATTGACTGTGTCAAGATCAAAGCTGTAGACAAGATCTCAGAGTTTAACTTGCATAGCCTAGTCCAGTGCATCAGCAGTGGGGTATTTATTGCCTTTCCTTCATTTTAAGTCTTCAACTGGTTATGATTCATGATGCTTTAAAAATAAAAGGGCTTCACAGTGTTATCTGTCCTTTTAGAGGGAAATTTTCATTCCCCTTTAAATGAGCTGTCAAGGAGGTTACCTGGCAGGATGCAGTGTGGCAGAAGTATTTCAGTCTTGAAATGGTGATAAATATTTACAGCTATTTCTCTGGAGCTATTTAGTATTGTTAAAATGAACAATTCTAATTACAGAATATTTATTGAGGATGTGATGACTCAGCCACTGGTGCAATAAACAGAAGAACAGAAACTCTGTCCTTCCCTGCTTGGAAAATGTTCCTCCTGTGATTTTGTAGCATGAATAACTAGAGTTAGCATCATGAATACAGCTGTGGTTTTAGCTGCCCCTGATATATCAAACATCCTAGTGCATCAAAAGCTTGCATCAGCCATTTTTGAAAGCCTGTTAATATGCAGTAAAGATTAAGTAGTATTTAGCTTTATGTCTACTTTGCAAATGCCTAGTTCATCACCTGCAATGCTTGCAGTGGTGACCAGAGCATCTGTTCAGCTGCAGGACAGGCTATAGAGCAGTGTGCAATTTGCAGACATTATGTAGCCATTATTTCATTTAGTTTTGAGGTTTGGCATGACCAGTAGATGAACACCGCTCTTGACCTGGATTTTGGCTATAACAAACCTACATGGAATAGGCCTGTGGGATTTTAGAAGGGTGAAATCATTGAGTTTTACAGAAATTAAACTTTTCAAAAACCTCTGCAGCTCACTGGAGAGCATTCTGTGGATTCCTAGAGGGTCATTGAAGAGTTCTATAGAAAACAGATCATTCTTTGTTGATTTTCACAGTATCTTACTGTGAAAGAATAGCTTACAACCTCAGTTTTTTCATTGTGTCAGAGCATCTCTTTGGCAGAAGAACCGGTTTTACTGTAAGGGTGGTCAAACTCTTCTACCTTGCCCATGGAAGCCATGGAGTCTCCATCCTTGGACATGTTTAAAGCCCAGCTGGACGTGGTTCTGAGTAACATGCTCTAGTTGGCACTGCTTTAGCGGATAGTGCTGAACTCGGTGACCTCCAGAGGTGCCTGCCAGACTCATCTGTTCTGTATGACTTTCTCTCAGGTGTTACCCTTCCAGTTTCCCTACAGATACAGAACTGGAACCATAGTAAGGGAATAAAGTGTGAGGGTTTGTTCCATGCAATGCGCAGAGACCTGTGGTTACTCTCAGACCCAAACACCTTCATGATAACTCTGTGTCTATCAGGATACATGTGGTCCATGACCTTTCCCTCCCAAACAACTATCCCCTCTCAAGGGCTTCAAAGAATGAATATTAGTAGATAAATAGTAACTGAAGACAACCTATGGAGTCCTTGCATTGATTCCAGGTCTTCCCCATGCAGAACCAAGGACAGTGGCATGCTGTGTGTGTGTGTGTGTGTGACTTCAGAGGAGCCCTTCACTATGCTAATAATGAGCTTTTAACACTTCTTTTTTCAAAAGGAACTAAACCAGAAATGAGTAGTACTCTTTCCTATTTCATTCTCTTTGCCAAAGATAACAAGCCTGCACTATAACTCTGTGCTGCAACATTGCACAGAGTCTGAGGCAATTATTTACAAAACCCCTTCAGGAAGGAGAAACTTCACCATACAATCAATCAGTGATGGTCTCAGCAGCCATGAACATCCTGTGGGATACCAAGACCTCTTTTCAGACACAGTAGCCGTGGCTTCTGCTGTCCTGCTTGGAAGAAAGCAGTAGTGAAGAAATAGCTGCAAAAAGGCTTGGGAAAACAGTAGCTAGCAGAAGACGGCTGGAAAAAACAGTTAGCACATTAATAACAGAAGCTTTTGCCGAAGATGGTGTCCTCTACAGAAGGTTACATCTGCCAGGAAGAAAGAATTGAACTAAAGATTGTTCAGAAGCATATGGTCCACCTACTCCTTTCTTCTTCCCCTGCTAGGAACTAGCCCCTGTGCTACACAAGTCAATGTTCTGCCTTCTTCAACGGGTGCACCAGCAACACAGGTGCTGCTCTGCAGCAAAGCCAAGTCCAGCATTTTGTGTATACCTGAGATGGCCAAATACATTTTTCCCCCCTATAGCGTAGGGAGAGAGACTGAAGAATTTCCAGGAAGATATCAGGAAAATAAAAAAGCAAGGTTTCCACTAAATGAATGGAACAGTGGGTTCTATAGATGTGGCCAAATTTTGCAGAAGTGTTTTTTTAAGAGCATTATAAATTGCAAAATGAGTTTAGATGTCTCTGGTTTAGCTGTGAGAAATTGGGGTCCTTTGGCAGGAAAAAAAAAAACCCTGAAGCACTAAATTTTTTCAGTAAATGCTATAGACATCCTAATTAAGCAGGTCAGCTTATTCCAGACTTAAATTTATAACAACACACCTAAAAGCCTTTGCAGAATTGGAGGTCACCTGCAAAATAAAATGACACAGTAATATGAAACTTCAAGTTGCAGGATTGCTGCAAAGGCAAGAATCCCTTCACAGCAGTTTGGGAAATTACTGGCAGGATTATATATGACAGATCTGTTTATGGGTTGCTCCAGCTGTGCCAGCCGTTTTGTGGCATACCATTCTCGTGGTGACTTTTGCCAGGTGGCATGGGCAGGGACAGTAGACTGTGGCCAAATGGAGAGCATGCTTTTTCCCAAAGGTTTATTCCATTTTCATGACTCCCTGAGGCCAACTGTCTTCCTGCTCAGTGTATAAATAGGCACCTGAACATCTAGCAATTTGCCTCTTGGGCAAACTGTTTGACCACCTTGACAGTAAAAAAGGTCTTGTCTTATGTTTAAATGGAATTTCCTGTATTTCAGTTTGTGCCCACAGCCTCTTGTTGTTTGGCACCACTGGGAAGAGTCTGGCTCCCTCTTCTTCACTCTTCCATCAGGTACCACAGAAGAGAAGAATCACCTACCTCAACCTGCCAGCAGTGCACTGCCTAACACAGCCCTGGAAGCTGTTGGCTTTTTCTTCTGTTTCGTTCTGGAAAGGATAGCACTGTTTATTGTCACTAGTGTGGTTCCTGTGAGTGCTTGACCCAGTCCTGCCACCAGCACCCTTCGTCACATGTCTGGACAAAGGGAAGAGTACAGGATCTGAGCTTGAAACGCAAGGTGCCCTGATGGGTATTTTGAACGAGGAGCAGGTTGAAGGTATGCTATTGGGACTGCTCGAGTGAAACAGAGTTCTGAGGCTATATTATTACAGACTCAGCTGTTATATGTGATTAGCCCAAAGAAAGTAGCACTTTATTAGAACAATTCTAAAAATAATGAGTGCATTTAAATTCAGCCCTTCAACACTATTCCTAGTGGTTTATATCAAGTTGCCTAGCATCTTATACAGGGACATGGAGGTAAAATTTTGCCTTTTAGCATTATTTTCACCATCCATATGCGTGCCAGAATTATTCCACAGAATAATTAAGTACATTTGTAGTTCACTCTGTGGAATTATTCCCATGTGATTTGGCTAAGGCCATTAGAAATAGAGGTAGTGGAAAATAAAGGCAGCTCTGAGAAGTTGTGTTTATAAGCTCTGACAATTGAGTGGTTAAATAAGGCACAGTTTATTGTGTCAGTCATTAATATAGAAAAACCTGAACTGTTTCCTAATGATTTCAGCATGGTTCATTACATAGCGTGATCCAGTAGCACATAAAAAACTATCAGCAAAACGAGCAGAGGAAGGTAGAAGTTATTGCTGCCTTGAAGCAAAATGCTTTGCAGTAAATTGGCTCTGCACAGCTCAGGTGTTTTGTGTTGCTGCTCACAGGATTCAGCCTACAAGTGCTTCCAGGCTTGCACTCTGAAAGGTCTCCAAAGTTTTGGGCTTAAGTACAATGCGGAATTGTATTGCTAATGTGAGTGATCTTCTCAGGAGATAAAGCATCTGTGATTATTTGGTTTGAGGTTTTTGGTGTATTGCAGCTTCCCGAACCCATTATTTCCAGTGGCAGTAGCAAGTGATATCTTCCATGATTTGTCAGTGCTGCAGACTCTTATGCCTGCTGTGGTAGCTTAACTCTCTGCTGCAGAGCAGTGGTCCTATTCTTTACTGACATGGCACACTTGACTTGATTGATGGTCTACATTTTCATTGGCATTTTTTCCAGCTCCCCAGTCTTTTTCTTTCCTGCTGTTGTCCTTAGGATGTCAAGTGATATCAAGGGTTTTGCAACTTACAGGCCTCCCTGCTCCGTGAGCACTGGGGTAATCTCCCTCTGGTAACTTGCTTCTAGTTTTGTCTTTTCTCAGGAGGCAGGTGCTCTTTGACAAGATAAAATATGTGTTGCAATTCTTAAATCAATGGAAGTAGTGGGTCATTTGGAATACAGGAACAAAGTTACACAAATTATCAGAACTCCAGTAGACAACAGAGAAAACATGAGACGATACTGATCATGCACATGCAATACTGGAGCCTAATCAGGATGTCCTTCGCAAGCTGCACCAAGAATTTCTCCAGCTAGACTTATTTTGAAAGGACAACATAATACTGTGAACTCCATTAATACTTCAAATTCATCAGGGGTTTTCATGGCATACACCTGAAAGGTTCCAATTTCACACTGGAAATAAAATCCAGCTATTTGCCAGTGACAGCTGATGGGTTTATAACTGTCCAGAGCTGATTATGCTGCAGTCGGCCACAGTGCAATAATCCTGACATAGCACTGTCATTCTCCTTCTCTTGCAAACACATTTCTTTGCTGCTATGGTCTTCCTATGAATTAGACGTGACGGTATCAGTCAATCTGCTGACTGTGTACATATCCCTAGGACTCTTAAGACCATCACTGTAACTCTGCTTTCTCCCATTTTCCATCTCAGTCTGTTCATAGCTACTGTAGAAGTTCAGTTTTAGTTCGAGCTGGCTGAGTCACACCTGTCACTTGTTATTTACTTGTTTCAAAACAGCGTGTTCTTAGATTAACTGCTAGTAGCAGGAAAATTCAGCTAACATGATTGTGGGGAGAAACACTGAAACTTCTAATACGCTTAAAAAAAAAGTTCTCTGAAATGACTGATGGAACTTGTTTCACTCAACTCAAAAATTACATTTTGCTAAGAAAATTACTTTTCCACAATATTTGCTGATTGTTTAGTTGGAGTTGAGGGGCACACATTTTATAGCTTACTTAAAGCTTTAGTAATCCTTAATTGTACTCGTATGCCCTTCCCTAGTGGTGGAAAATCTTTTTTAACTAAAGCTGTATGTCAGTTGGAGTCTTCTGGGGATGAATCAGTACATAATCTCAAAACTCCTTCTCCAGGGTATGCAAGAAGAGGTAACTGATTTCCAGTTTGTTTGTTTTTGTGAAATGTTCTGTAGATCTTGCAGTCTGTTACAGTATCAGTTGCTATCAGAACATTGTAGGGGATGTAGTAGAAACTACTGGAAAATGCTTACTGACAAACAAAATCCTAGTTAGATCATTTGACATCACTCATAACATCTATTGAGAATCCTTTCCTGTTAGTATAGGTACATTTAAACTCTAATATGTCAAATGTTTTCAGATTTTGTTATAAATAGAATTAATTGCAAGAAAATCTGATGCATTTAAATGAGATATGGAACAATATGGCACATAATTTATGGCAAGGAATTCTGTGTTGCAAACGCTTTATGCAAAATTTATAAAATCCAGTGCTGGAAACGGGACAGGAAAAATGTATAAAACTTGGACCTCCACAATGAAGCTGAATTGTGTTTAGTAATCCCATTAAACCAGACTATGAGAATAGCCTGCTATAATCTTAGCATAGGCTTTTTGTTCTATTTAAATACTCATTGTATTATGGAATAGCTTAGCTGTTACATTTTTGGCCTAATTCTGTACTTCATTTTAAACATACTTGTATTTGTTTCCAGTGCCATCAAGCTCAGGGTGTTGAGTCAGTGCAAACATTGAGTGCGTCCATGCGAAGCACTTGCTGAGTCCTGAGCTTTGTCTAGGTAGGAAAAAATGTTATTGTGTCCTGTCTACTGCTTTTGGGGGGTGGGAGGGTTAGCTTTAGTAAAAATCATTTACCATCTGAAGTACTGTCTCCTAGGCTAGCTGTTCGCATACCTCATGAACTGACAGAAGCAGTGCATCTTCTGAAAGCTAACTCAGAAGTTATCTGGAAAGCACATCTGATTGTTATAGGCACAGCCCATGAAATCAGTCCTGCAAGCACTTCACAACAGGATAAGAGTAAAGACTTTGTTTGTGGGGAAACGATGAAGTAAAAAAAAATATATATTATTTGAATGTAATGGAAAGGAAGCTGAAGAGACAGGTGTAAGAGAGCTGGGTTGTAAAGAAAAACATGGAGTTGCTGATACATTTCTGTTTGGATAGTCTGACAAATTCACTGCTCCAGACAAAAAACCTTAGGTCTCCTGCCACCAACTTATGACGAGAAAGCTACATTATTATAGTGCCCGAGAAGGTGTTACCTAGGGCTTCTTCTGAATTTGTTGCGTGTAATAATCATTTTGATAATGTTGAGAGGTTAGAAAAATGAGTGTTTAGTATCAGAATGACCACTTTATTGCTCCTAACTCATGACTGCTTTCACAATTTACTTTGGTCTCACAGAGGCATTTTCTGTGGTATGACTAACACAGGTTTCTCCATCCTACTGTGGATACATGCCAGTGCACCACATACTGCAGATGTTCTGACTGAATGATGATTATGTACTAGCCTGGGGACAGAAAAGGAGCTGTAAGGCCTTTGGGAAATACTGTCAAAATGTAACCAATATCTAATCTTTTAATTGTAGAATCGCTGATGTAGCTTTAGCCATTGCCTGTTTGTTAGGCAACTTCCCACTCACCAGCTATGTATGTTGTTAATCTGTGCTCACAGGAAATTGTGAAGTGTATTAGCACACCTTTTTGTCTTTAATGTCTTTTATTGCTTTAGATGTTTTTTTCCTCCATAGAATAGATAAACACAAAATTCATCTATTACCATACATAGTATTGTTTTGTGAAGTCCTGCTATGTCTTCCAATACTAAATTATTGGGGCTTTTTTATTATTCAGAGCAATAAATACTTTTGCCTTAGTCACTGCATCAAGGGTCCAACTAAACACAGATTTCCTGATCTCTGTGCATAGCAGTTTCTATACCCTTTGGTTAAAAAACAGTGAGGTTCATTATAGGAAGACCCAATTTACAAATGTTCTGAGCAACAAATCTGAGAGAAAGGACCCAGGTTGTTAATCCCGTCATGATAGATCTTCTATAGCCACCTGCAAATTCCAGATGCTTTGGGCAGATTCTGTTTGGCTGATGGGAGCTTTGACTGTTTGCAGTGGATTTCTAGTAGCAGCTCTAAAACTGTGTGTGATATGAGTGAATTTCCTACAAGATATGTTTATTTTGTGCCTTATTTATTACTGTGAGCTGTTTTTCAGAGAACTGCATGGAAATGTTTGCTATGCTAGCCGATCATCAGGGCCATTCTGGTAAATGGAAACCCTCCACAATAACTGAACCATGATCTGTGCTTAATTAAAGACTGTAATTTGTAGAAAAAATATCAGAATTTTGATTTATGAGTCTTGGGTTTGTAGTAGCTGATACAACAACATGGCAAGGTTGTGTGTTTTCAGAAGCTATTGCAGTACCGAAGCATTATGTGGCTTGGATGCAGGTGAGTTTCTAAGGCACCCATTTAAAAAAATGCATTTCTAAGTGGAATATAATTGCAGCACATGCTTTTTTAGCTGGTTACATGGAGGTGAATATCTGCTTGCTCTGATTGTTAAAATGTAACCCAAGCTACTGCTCTGAAAATCTTTATCTTACAGCCTTGTTTTTAGAGGAAATGCTGTCTCTTCACATCCTGATTTAGCTTATATTTCTATGATCAACATTTTCATAGTTTTATATTTTTCTGCATTATGTCTATATATTTCATGAAAATACCTGCTTCCCTTTGAGACAGCCTTAAACGCACATTCTCGTCTGTCCCTCGTGCTCTACATGCAGCTCTTGTCCCTTCCAGACGGTGGCGCTGGCAGTGCAGGGGCAGGAAGCAGGCCCTGAGCCCATAGGGTATGTGAACACAGCTGATCACAGGTCAGACTGACCTAGGGTGTGAAGGAGCCCCCAGGGCAGCCATTCTGAGCCGCTGCTCCCCAGAGCAGAGCTCCTGCAGCTGGGGGCTCTCCCTGGGGTCAGGAGCTGGTCGAGGGGAGAGCCCTCCCTGTGGAGGTGAGTGATGGCACACGCTGGGTCGCTGGACATCAGCTGTGAGAGCAGCAGGGTAGTGGTGAGTCCATGTGACACCCTGAACCTGTAACTGATGTTGGTGGAGCTTTAGTTGAGCTCGAAGCATTTAAATCTGTTCCAAAGAGAAATCACAAATCCTCTGTTAAAAAGAACACTTTCCAATCAGCTGATCACAACTAGCAAAATCATTGAAATACTAAATAATTGCAGGAGAACATTATGGGTGTGCCTCCATTAAAAGTATGTACTTCCTCAAGTGCTTATGAAACAATATGAAAGTGGACAGATCTTTCCAGATCTTTCCTTGGCATGAGGTGACCGTAACATCAGCGGGTTTACTTTGATTTATAACAAATCTGACCAATTTGCCTTAGTGTAAAGGATTACTACAGCAGCACTGACTCTGTTCTTAATGCTCTTGGTTTCAGTGTGTGAATCAGAGGTAACTCTGCATTTTACTTAAAGGTACCAAACACTGCATTATAAGCAAACTTGTGTGATAAACACTTTGTAGTGTTATTTAAATCAAAGTATTGCTTGGACATGTGAAAGCATTTTGAAAACAAGGATAAATATTGTGCCTCCTGATTTAATGCTGAATGGCATAAAGAATGGAATGTGGGTATCAAGTCAGTCTCCTTTAGAAAGGCACTGATCTCTTTGTAACTAGGGGCAAGCCAGAAATACAGAAAATCAGAGGCACATCCTAACCAGTTCTGTAAATTAAAAGCATTTGTTAGGAAAATGCCATTTGTCTCATTTTCTTATGCAGAGAAATCATGTCTTAACCATGAATATTTCTGCTAAATGAGGTATTTGTTGCATTCAACAGGAACAAAGGAATATAAAAATCCCAATGATTTTGTAATGACTTGATTCAGCTATTTTTAAACCCTTGCAATCAGTAGCTGATTTTTTTCTAATTCAGCACAAATGATTGCACCTTCCCATCTAGCACCAGCTCCACTGGAAACAGTGGTAGAGCAGATTGTTCTCCACCCTGACAATTTTAAGACTTCTTTTAAAGAATGCAAACCCTAGGATTATTTGCAATAGGACCTTGATGTTTTGTAATTTACAGACCCAGTGTGAAAAGTCTTTGGTCTTGCTGTCTATACAGATCTGGATAAACTAAGTGACTTAAGATACCACCCTCTCTGTCTTTGACTTATTAAGGTTTAGTATTCGTATATGTTCTGCTTATGCTTTGGTACATACCACATATACAAAACCCCTGATGGAGATGGATGAGAAAAGATCACCTTGCAGAGACCAGCAGCTGAAAAGTGAATTCAAGATTCATATTTTTTCCATGTAATGAGCTTTGTACTTTTTCTTCTCCCCTTGTTTATGGCATTACTGTTAGTGGGATGGTCTAGAGATAAACAGGACAAGGTTAATAGGAGGAGATGAGATGTTTTACTCTGAATCACCTGCAGAGCTGGCAAAATTGCATGTTCTAGGTGAGCAAGCCTTTTTTCATCTTTCGAATCTGAAAGGAAAACAGCAGCTTTCAAAGCAAAATACAGGAATACAGGTGCTCAGAGTTAAACTTAGTGAGGTATGTGTTAAAATATCTCTGAAGATGTTACCAAAGAAGAGAAAGAGGCAGATTGCTTTGTCAGCATGTGAAAAATGTCTGACTAGGCACAAACTGGCTCCTTTTAGTTTCCTGATACCACATGCTTACAGATATGTCAATTACCATCCTATTATGTTTTTTCTGTCTATCAGAATGTATTTGCTTCCCTCAAAAGACAGTGTATAGAAGATTAAGTAATCAGTATCTGTTTTGGACTCTGATATCCCAAGTGTGATATACTCGGAAAAAATTTCTGGGATTTCAAGTTTATATCCAAAGACAGTGAGGTGTTGAGAAAGTTTGGCATTAATTTTCCTGTACCTGAATTCTGATGTGAAAACTCTCTTTCAAATTTTTTATCTGAGGGAATGGATGAGACAATTTTATTAGGGATAGTATCCTCAGTGATAAACACGAAACAAGAACTCATGAGTAAAGACTGGTGCACACAGCAAATATGGCAAATACATGGTACAAAGATGATGATTAAAACAAAAAAGTGAACAGCCTTTGCATTCTGCAAAGCTGTTGTGAAGAGGTGGTGTCTTGGGAGTCAGACCTGCTTGACCTCTGTGTTTGGTAGGAAGGGGCAACCAGCCCTTATTAACCCCACAGATCTTCAGTTTCTTTGTCCTGCTCAGAAAGTCCTTTGTGTCTTTCCTTTCTCTCTCCAACCATTAAATGGAAACATGAGACCCAGCCTCTGAGAGATTTCTGGTTTCTTCAGGGTGGAAGGAGTGGGCTGGAGTCCATGCGAAGAGCTGACGTGATCCATATGTCTCTTGTGCCTCTTTTTGAAGGGAGAGGAATAAGGGTGAATTCTAAGATTTTACCATCATAGAGATTTTATGACTCCTAGTCCTCTCCTCTCTGGATGAAGGGAAAGAGACCTGTTCTGTATGACTTACAGTTAAGGAATAGAAGGGAACACATGGTTGTCCTGCAAGCTAAATCACCATCCCATCTTGGATGTTATTTCTGAAGTTTTTATATATGGATATAACTACTAATTAAAAAGGTAAAGAAATGATACCTGAAAGAATAAAACATGGTTTTGCATATTTAGTTAATCAAGCATTAAATACACCATCTCTGTACCAAGGTTTATTTAATGCCTTGACTAAGGGCTTCAGGTTGTCTGCCTAAAATGTGGGTGATGCTACTAGTTTCAGAACTAATGACATGAGAGCATCTCTAGGTCTTTTATCTAAGCATAGAAAAGACTCAAATTTCCCATTATTTGTTTGAACTGGTAGTACAGTGAAAACTGTACCTGGCATTGTAAAAAAACTGTAAAATGCACTGGTTTAATGAATTGCACTGATGAACTGATACTAAGGGAAAAAGGCAGAAGGGATGGTCTTGTGATGCTCACAGTTCAGATTTGTGTAGCCACTTCACATCAGAGTTCTACAGATTACTTTGTCCTTAGGTTTTTGCAGATTTTAAGGTGGGGGGGTTGGGGGGGGAAGTAAAACATTGTGAACATGTATTTGTGCTTCACAGAGGAATGTGCTTAGGCTTTTGCATATGCACAACAGTCAATCAGTGTATCCAGATGAAACTACTTCCTTCTAGAAAAACTGTTTCTAAAGTATTTGCTACTTTCTTGTATTGTTTTGCCAATACAAGTGGCAGGTAATTTTTTTAATCACTTTTAATTTGCCATGGAATCATGCAGATGTATTAATGATAATGGGGAAACCAGCCTACTTCTGTATAATGAACTGGCATGCATTATGCCTGCTGAATTGAAAAGAAAGAACAAAATTTTAATAATTTGTTTAGATTTTAATTTGTCATATGCTTTACTCTTCTTCCTTTTTTTGAGGAATTTCAGGTGTTTTTCTCAGGACCTCTCAATCTGCAATTGTATGTGGATTCATAGTAATGATACATGCAAGAAATGTTGCATTATATATTCCTTTTAAGTAAGTCACAAAAAATTGTACTGTCATTTAGAAGAAAATACAGTATGCATTTAGTGTATTACTTTCCTTTTTGATCAATGAAAGCAACACCTATCTTTCATTGAGTAAACAGGGGATGGGAGGTGATAAACATAAATGTACTTGACCTTCTAAGTGCCTGGAGGTTTGAAATGCAAATTTTCTTTGTCTTGCGTCAGAGAAAAATTGGGCTTCTGACTCTTAAAGTTCCCTTTCATGTCATTTTGGTGTATTTGTTCTGTAGGACTTTGCTGTGGGATGTTCTGTGATGACATCTGTGAAATGTGACATAAATGAATTCTTTCATGCGTATTTCTATCATCCAGTTTGAAAAATAGAGTGATGGTTATTAACTAATGGGAAAAATGTGTTTTCTGTGTACCCTGGGACTTTGAATTAGAAAGAAAATGCCTCATATAGAAAATATTTTTAATAATAATCTACTAAACCTATTAATAATCTTCATCAAGGCAAGAAGGTCAGTTGCCCCCTGAGGATGATTTGTCTCCTTTTTGACCACTCCCATAATTAGCTTCCTTGTTATAAATGCTTACCACTGAGTAGCTGAAGTTAGGGCTATTATTAATCAGGAGAAGCTGGTGCTGTGCTCTGCAAATGCTTGGGTCAAGGGTACAGCAACGTTGCCTGTGGCTGTCTACTCTGAAAAGAAACTCCTTCCTGTGTAGTTACCTGGTGCCACACTCTACACTTGCCTCCAAAAGAAATAACCTTTTTTTTTTTTTTTTCCCAAGAAAGGCTGAGTTTTCCGCTAGATTGAAGACAGCAGGTTGTATAGACCAGATCTGAAATAAAGGTAAGTACTGGCATAGGTTGCTCAGAGAGGTGGTAGATGCCCCATCCCTGGAGACATTAAAGGTCAGGTTGGGTAGGGCTCTGAGCATGATGAAAATGTCCATGCTCATTGCAGAGGGGTTGGACTAGATGACCTTTAAAGGTCCCTTCCAACCCAAATGATTCTATGATTGGTTTTATTGATGTGACCTGATTCTTCTCCCTTTTTTCACTTCAGGCCTCTCCAGGCAGTTTTATGCCTGCTGGAGGTGTTGGACCCATAGATTTTGGCCAACCCGACAGCTCACTAAAGGGCTTCTGCTGGTACTTTGGGAACATATGTAGCATTTCAGGCTGGAAAAGTGTCTGTCCTAGAGGAGAAATTTGTTTTTCAGCATGAACTAGCAGGAGAAAAATGGTCATCGCAGTGTGAAGCAGATGCTGTGAGGAGGCTGGATTGCTTAGCTAGGGACCGAGGAAAAGAATACCAAACATTTCTCTACAGAGCCATGCAAATCATCTGGCAGTGACTTCAGTTATGGCTCAGTGTGGAATTTAGCGTTAATCAAAGTCTGCACTGGAGAACAGACAAATGAGAGCACACCACAGAAACCCAACACAAACTCTGTTAAACCCCAGGCAGAATTTACAGAGGTGGTTAGTAGAGGGTTGGAGTGCTGTGTAAAGGTGCATGTATTGGGTCTCTCCTGTGTTTTTCATGGGAACATTTCAAGGACTGTCCATGCAGGGAGGACTTTTGTTGCCGTATAAAGAAGATACTATTTTGTTTTTCCCTAAGGGTCTGGGTAAAATAGTTATCTTGTTAAAACAGACAAAAAATGAAGTATGTGCTGGAATAGAGAAGAAGTGATATCATCCCCCTTCCCGTGCTGCAGGGTCAGCAGGCTTTTCCATATGACTGCTGAACTCAGCACAGTCACCAAATTCAAACTAAAGAACAAGGATGCTGCAAACTTGTATGGGCTCAGCAATTTGAAAAGAAGGCCTGTCCCGTTTGTCTTCTAGTTGTAACTCTTGAGTGATATACTGAGAGGCATTTCTTCATCTGCTGGCTTTTGAAGAGTTTGGGAAAATGTGTATTTTATGCCCTGTCTTTTAATGCTGTGATATTTTAATGAGCAGCCACTGGGAATTAGTGAATACTTTGTAAAATTTTGCCCCTCTGTGTGCAGGAAAGATTGTTGTTGGTCTCATTGGAAATTCAGTGACTTTGTTCCATTACTGTCAGAAGAAAATATTTGTTTTCTTGCAGCCTAACCCGTTTCTAAGAAGGATCTGCTTTTATTCCTGGTGTACAAACACATCTGTTCTGATAGTTTGTGGGTTTTTTAATAAATTGTATCTGAAATGAGCATCCAAGTCAGAGAGATTATATATAGAAATGTGTAATTGCACTTCTGTGAGTCTATTTAGGTGTCAACAAGCTGCCTATAAACTCTGTTTATACCAGTTTGGTGATTTGCACATGGTTTGCTAGAAGCTGTCACCATAAAAGGATATTTAGTACTTTTTCCTATCACTGTTGCAAATTCACTACCATGTTTAGCATCTGGCCCTGCAGTTAAAATTTGTGTAGGACATGGTGTGGTTTCTTCTTGCTGGCTCCGTGGACTGACTTGAGACACCACTCACAAGCCCTCATCTTCCCTCGCTGTGGGAGACAAATATTCTGAAAAATCAAACCTACTTCATGAGGTGTAAGAGTGCTTTAAGGGCCAGGCTTTAGGCAAGCCCTGCATCCCCTTGGCTGAGGACAGAAGTGAGAAGTCTTCCAGAAGATGTTGCTGTGCAGGTCTGTGGACCACAAGGAAAGTGCTGGGGTCTGAGCCAAGGGCAGAATCAAGGCTTTGGTTCCAAATGCTGAGTGTTTTTAAGCTAGAACGTTCTGAAAGCATGGCTGAAGGTCTAGCTGGTGCTTCTTTTCCATATTCCTGATGCTACAGATAATTGCCTGCAGCAATGACAGCCCAATGTTCAACCTTTTCATTAAATACTAGTTACAGCAAAATATGGTTCTCCACTTGAGATGGGTTATTTTAATTGCCTTTATCTGACAATTACAGAACATTTTGTAAGACAGCTAACAGGCTAATCAGTGACTTGGAGGAATCCTGGGTTCTTCTAGTTTTACTCTGGCCAAACTAGACAAACATACTTTGCTTCAGACTAACTCAAACCAGAGATGTTGAGGAAGTTAATCAGTCCTCTCACAAGTATTTCCTATTGACAGGCAACAAAATATTTGACAAATTTTCATATTATTTACCTTCAGATTACTTAATCTGGAAGCATTTCTAAAAGAGTAATGTTTTATTTAAAAATGATAATTTATAATAGTTTATTATTAGAAATATTTCCTTGTGAGTTGCTTTTTCATGTTAAAATGCTTCAATAGATTAAATGATTCAAATCTGCATTTAATGGAACTGTATAAAATAAATTCCTCCCCATTGTCTTCAGCTGGTTTGTAATCATACCCTTATGTTTTCTGCCCTTATTTTCATTCTAGCACCATTTAGACCAACATATGCTTGGAAAGCCAGTGCATTTCTTTCTACAAACAAGTGTTATTTCACCTTTTGCAAAAATACTCGGTTATCTGCTCAAAGTAGCAATGTACTCGGGACTTTCTTTTCTTTTAGAGGGGAAAACCCCCAGCCTTGAAATGCCTAGCACAATAAGTAAATTTTGATTTTAAAAATGTATTTTTAATTTAATATTCTTGTTTTTGAAAGGGCAGATGAGGAGGGCAGGTGTCCAGACTCTGCATGACAACCTTGATCGCTGCGTGCCTGGCACCATAAATGCCAAGTACTTATTAGATGTTTATAAAATTATTTTCAGGCACTCCAGCTGATGAGTAGCTTGCAAACTGAGCCTCTTTTGAGGAATATATGATGTATATATGCAAACTGCTCTTTTTGCTCTTTCAAAATCAGTGATCCAGGTTTCAAGACGCCAAGATTGACTTAAGTGAGCTGAAGTAGTCTGAAATAATTAGCAAAGCTTTCTAGGTTGTTCTTTCTTTTGGTGGTCTTATTCTGTCAGAAGCCCTCCCAGGCAGTTTGCGTTTGCCATCAGCACATTTCTCATTGTCTTCCCGCTATTGTCTTCTCAGTCCTTTTGTGTGGCACCTGTTATTTCTTGCCTGGCCTTTAACCGTGGCGTGGTATTGTTTTCCCTGAGTTTAGCTGCACTCTCCCTCTGAAGTACCAGGGGGCGTCAGCCCCCTTGATAAGTAACTGGGATTTGCAGCTGTTTGTCTGGGCTTCGTGAAGCTGGTGGGAGAAGGAAAAACCAAAGCCCCTAGAATTATGATAAATCTCTGAGAATCTTTTATATCGTGTTAATGTATTTATGCATTTCAGAAGCTGGAGACCAAGCTACTCTATAAATCTCTAATGTTATGTACGTGCATAAAGTTTCAAATTACTGTTTACTGACTTCACTGTAAAGGGATAGTGAGAAGAAATCCCACAGGAATGCAATATTCTTAATTCTGGGTTCCTCTGTTTACGTTTTTATTTTTGTAAAAATTAAAGTGCCTGTGCTCAGCAATAAATATACTTTAGGCTAAATAGCTAAAGCACTTACACTGGGGTCTTAATTTTGGCACAGGAATTCCACATTTGGCTATCTTTGTAGATACAGCTTGTCTCTAAACTGCTGAGTATCCCTAGGCCACTGTGTAACCCACTGTGTGAATGTTACTAGGGGTAAGCAGCTCAGGAAACTAGGTTGCTGCTTTGGTGACTGAGTTTGGAATTTAGTCCACAAAGTCTGTGAGTGCTGCCATAAGTAAGTAATATTGCTGACTTGGCAGGCTTTGAGCAGTTTCAGTTTGACATGTCACACAACGCTGTCATTCCAGGTTGGTCCCTATGTGCATTGGAAGCGTAGTGGGAAGGCTGGTTGAGTAAGGAGTTCTGTAATGCTTTTGTATAACCTTTCCACAGAGGGGATAAATGTCTTCATGGAAAACGCTGCACAGATCTACGTGTCTGTGCTCAGCATGTCCTTTGTAAGCGAATGTGACTCACCTAGATGTTGCAGCGGTTGTTGTATTTCAGTTCACCTAAGCAATTACATATATAATTCATTATAAAATATGGAAAGAAACATTATCAATTATCTACTTGCAAATGAGGTGGTAGGTTTTATTTCTTTTTTTATTTTTCTAAGGGAATGGCTTGTTGAATTGTGAACTAGCTGGTAGCCAAGCAGCTGGTCACTGATCACTGAACACCTATTCCTCCTCTGCTCATTCTTCTAAGGGAACAGTATTATGTCTTCAGGATATTTGTCTAAATGGTGTGAGCAATGTTATTCTCAGCATGGGTGAGAACTTTATCCCACCATTTATTTGTCTTTGACCACATCTTCCTGAAGGAACCATAGGCCAGCAAGGACTAATTTTACTGGAGTGTGGGGAATGTTGAAGTTGAACCACCAGTGACTGTTCTTCTAAATCCCCACAGCAAACATGGTCTGAAGTGTAGATTGGCTCAGAGCTTGAATCAGTGCAAAATGCTTGAACTCATACAGAAGACTGAATATACTGATTTATTTTTAATCTTAGATCCATTCACCACACTGAGGGGACCCAGTGAATTATATTTGTTGTCTCCCAAATGCTGTTTTCACTCAGCTTGCTCTGCCGTCTCCTGAATAACTGAGATGCATACCTCTAGGCATGTTGTGTGATAGCAGGTGCAGTGTGACAGCATGACTAATGTGCATCTACAATTAAATAGTTCCTAAAGATTTCTTTTTTCATATCATAGTGCCAGGAGATTCCAAAGACTTTGATATTGCCAGTTATAGTAATTACACTATACCCATTATGTTGCTCTTGGTAAATTAGATTTCCTGAGTTGGTCTGAGCAGAGGTGCAGTCTCCCGTTTTAATCTGCTGTCTGTAACATACTCAATACTTTTTCTACATACTGCATTTACTGAATATCAAATTAAAATCTAAAATAGTATACTTTGTTACTGATTCTCAACATATCTCTTTCCATATGATGGCAGTGACTGGAGAATGAGGGTGATCAGCACAATAGCTTACAGGGGAAAAAAAAGCTACAGCCAGAAGCTTTAAATAAATAAATAATAATCAATATATTTCTCATCGGAATCCAGAGCATATAACTTGCCTGTAGTAGTATCCCTATGCTATTGTCTATTGCTTTTACACCTGGCCTGACTGGGTGTACTGCTGGCTGATTTCTCAGAGGTCTCATTCAGATTTTCCATTTCTCATTAGCCTCCAGTTGCTGGGAAAGCTGGTGACAATAATAATAATAACAATAATCAAAAAGTAATGGTAGAAAATAAAATAAGTATAAATGCTTGATGATTTCTGGGGTATTTTTATGTGGTTTAAAAAATAAACCCACAAATTTTCAAGAGCACATCCTGCCATTCGATTGCTGGATTTGAGATGCAGTGAATTGTTGAAGCATGTATAGTTGCAGTGAATCTGATACATCCTTGCCCTCCGGCTCTTGCAGCTGTTTGCAGCTCTGCAAAACAAGTCCAAAATGCTGTTTGATCAAAAGAGAATTATTTATTCTTATTTGCATCAAGGCCAATTTGAACAACTCATAGAAAGGATGGGCTTTAAAACAGGAATCAAGATATAATGCTAGCACTTTCAACCCCCTGTGACACAATGGTTTTAAGTGACTAGAGTCTAGATGAGCTTTATGCTTACTTTTAAAAAATGCAAGTGATAACAGTAGGTTCAGGGAAGTGGGGATTAGATTTTCTATGCTTACAGTAGGTTGGAATCTATGTAATTAAATAAAAAAAAGTAAGATAAAAGCAGGCCATATTTCAGTTGAAATAGTTCTCATAAACAAAGCTAAACTTTGCACTGCCAGCACACCCTCTTACTTCATAGAGATGCAGCGTTGTAGTGATAGTTACAAATGGAGATCCTGTGATTGATGCTGTTGTGATGTAATACACCATGTTCTGTTGTCAACATTTATTTTTGTTATCATCAGTGTTTTAATATGTCTAGGACAAGTTTTAAATAATTGCTTTAGTAAGAGAAGCTTTTGGATGAGAAGCATGGTGCCTGGTGCTGTGCAGCAAGGGAATGTGACTGAGGCATATTTATCACTTTGAAATGACAATTTCTGAGATGACAGAGCTTTGATTTGTGCAGAAAATTGTTATCATTTAGTTTTTAATTGGAATTCTGGATACATCCCTTATACTATTTTAAGTATTACCTGTTAATGTAAAAGCAGTAGTCAGTGAAGAATGAAATGACTTATTAGTCTTTATTTAAGATTCAAATTAGTTTTAGTAAAACCATGCAAAAGAAATTAATGTGAAAGTCAACAAGACAAACCTTTAGGCTGTGAGCAGAATTTACAATCTCATTTCTGCACTTTGCTGCAAATAAAGCATTTGTCTTCTGTTTAAGGTAATTCAAACTCACACCTGAGAGACCAGACACCAAAGTAGGGGGTCTCTCACATGTTCTTCTCTTTGTGGGGCAGAGGAGTCTCCAGCAGGTTGAGGGACTGTCTTGAGAGTAGTGTTTGCTTCATCCTGCACCTTTGCACAGGTGCAAAGGAGCATTTTGAGCACTCCTTGATGATCCATTGCTTCTGCTTGTGTCTGAACTGGTGCTGGGCATAGATAGTTGTGGAGCCAGAACTCGTCTCGAGTTTTATTTTTATTTTTAATATTCCCCAGATACTTTTCTTTGCACTTTCAAGGTAGCCTGTTTGGCATTGTGCAAAAAAGACTTTCTCCTTGGCTAACTTTTGGCCAATGAAGCTGGAATTCTGTATTAACTGTCTTCTGGCTTGCCTTTATTTTGCAGCTGGCCCAGGCTACTACATGGGACTCTTGGAGCATAGCAAAAGGGCAGGAAAGTAGACAGAGCTGCAGTAAATGTAGTGAGAGAGCCGTTGGTGAGCAGTATAGGTCCCACACCTTGTGCTAGTGCTCCTCCTGGGGCTTCCAGAGAAGGGCAGGTGCTGGAGTAGAAAGTGGCAAAGAAGCACCATGCATGAAAAGAATTTTAAAAATCCCAGGGTACATGTGTCTGAGTTAAATGGATACTTGAAAGCATATTTTACAGACTTTTTCTGCTTGTGCAAGTGTCATGAGCATCTTCTTTTCATGTGTTCAGCAGCCACTGTCTTTACTCACAATTTTAGTTCATTGACCATCCATGAAGTCACCAGTTTAACAGAAACCTGATCTATGAAAGAAGAGCAGCAGTCATTGAACGAAAATTATTTCTTATGAGTGTGACATGTCACCTCTGTGAGTGTTTGTGTGCACGCTTTCCACCTTTTCCTGGCATCCAGGCCAGTAAATCTCAACAGTGAGGAAAAGCCTGTGTTGAAAAAGTACCTGGAAGTGGCATACATCTGACTTAAGGAATTTGCTTAAGCACTGCCCTGATCTTTCAGGAAGATCTATCTAACCTGTCAGGAAGGTTATGGGAAGAAACTTTCACCTTACGCTTCTGATCTTACTTGGAGCAAAGCCTCAGATGTCAGGATTTTTTTTGGTAGCATCAGGCACTTGTATCTTAATGTTGACACTGGAAAAACTCTTAATTGCTAACAGATGAATACTGCATGATCTGCCAGTCTTAGCACATTCTTGCTTCATGCCTTTCCTCTTCACATACCTTTCCCCCAGTTACCCTATCTTATTTGAATTGCCTCATTTCAACAGCAATACCTGCATAGAGCAGGTTAATGGAAAACCTTCTTAAATGCTACACAATGCATGTGTTTAACAGTGTAGCAGCAATGCCTTTAAAATCCCGGTTAGCCTGAGAGCTTTTAAATCCAGATAGTCAGTTATAACTACATAAATGCAAAATGTTTTCATAGTGTATGTACAAAGGAAAAGCCTGTCTGAGTAAGGCATTGTCTTTCTCTCTTTGCTAAAGGTGACCACACATGTCTGTAAAGATTCACTGAGTGGTTGGAAAGAAATTAGGGTCTGGTTAGGTTGGAGGCTGGTTCGGGAAATGGCTTGCAGGAATTTTTAGAGAACAAAATTTGATGAAACTTTTGCAAAAAGAGCAGCAATCAAACGACAAGAAGTATTGTGGCAGCACTCAAAGTGGGTCAGAGAGCCAGGCTTTTTCAGGGTTTAGTTCTAAATTAAATTAGAAGTTAAAAAGACAGATTTTTGTTGGGGATCCAAGGGAGAAGCATTATCAATTGCTTTCTTACCAGAGCCATTTTTACTAATCGGTAAAGTGCAATGTGATGGAGCATGTGAGTTCCATGAACTAAAGCACAGAAGACAGCCAAGCAAACCATACTGCTATGGAACAGGAAATGTATCTTATCTTAAACTTTTCAGATGGAGGACTTTAATGATTTTCTACCACTAGCCATAAGCCTTTCTACAGGAGATTTGGATTAGAAGGTCCACCAACTTGTGCAGTGCTGTTAAGGCACCATCTGGAAACAGCAGCATCTTTTCTTTCTAATAATGCCCTCTGTTCCAGGCAGTGCATCTTTTTTTTTTTTTTTTTTTTTGAGAAACCAGCTGCTTGCTTTGGTAACTGATAACTATTTACTCATTTTATAGTTAAAATGCACTTCAACTATTACAGAAAATGACTATGCCTGTATCACTGATCCTTCTTTTTTTTTGTATGATTTATATTTTTAGGACTCCTGTCATTTCATAGGGAAAATGTTATTTCATCAGGGGCTGTGGTGGTAGGACAAGAGGTAACGGCTTCAAATGTAAACAGGGGAGGTTCAGGTTAGATATAAGGAAGAAATTCTTCTCCTGTGAGGCTGGTGAGGCACTGGCACAGGTTGCCCAGAGAAGCTGTGGCTGCCATCCCTGGCAGCTTTCAAGGACAGGTTGGATGGGGCCTTAGGCAACATGATCTAGTGGGAGGAATCCCTGCCCATGACAGGGGGTTGCAATTAGATGATCATAAAGTTCTTTCCAACCCAAACTATTCTGTAATTCTATGTTGTTGTCTAAGTACTTGACAAAAAATGCCTATACCTTTATCTTAGGGAAAAGGGTCAACTTTTGAATACCTCATCACTGGTTAGTACTAGCATTTTTCATGTTTGGGCAGCCAATGCAAGAAGAGGGCTACAGTCTGTAAGTACATCTACCTGCTTTATCCCTGTGTTTGGGTCTTTGTGAGCTTTGGGTTTGCTACATCTGTTGCTTGTACTTGTATGTTGATGCCTGTAAATTAAATACTGAGCCACTGAAAAATATATAACTGGCATCTGAATGTGAGTAGTGTAGGGTTACAGCCTGCACAGTACCGAGCTCTCTGTGCGAGGAATTGGACATCCTGAATGATGCAGAAAGGTCCACTGCTTTTGCAGACAAACCCTACAGTCTGCCAATGTTATTGTTTTTTTTTTCAGATGTCATATTTACATTTTTATAACACTTCTTCTGGATTTTAATTCATGACTGAAAAGTTGGACTTGACTGGGCAGTTATTTAACCTTTTTACTGTCAGGGACTGAGCTCTCCCTTTGTGCTTTTAGTCTTTTGTACTCTGTCAATGGGGGTGGCAGATTTTTTTATTACTGATAGTAATGGTGTCCTGTCAGACAACTATTTGCAGCAATTTCCCAGAGGTGAGGAAGTGAAATGAGGCAACATAATGCTATAAACTTGAGGTATTGCCACTTTTATGCAGCAAAGAAAAGATCCTAAAAATAAAAGCTAATGATCTGTGGAAAGCACAGTGAAAGTCATAGAAAATGGAAATAATTTTTAAACAGTTGCAAGATAGTTTCTAGCCTGAGCCAAGTCCTCATCTACTGTAGAGCAGACAAGGTGCTTAAGAATTAATTACTCAGTTGATATGCATAGTTTATTAAGACGTGATTTTTAATTGCAACGTATATTGCACTTCATGTCGAATATCCACTGTAGGTCATAGCAAAGTTGCAGGTTGGTTTGTTGTTCAGAAGAATTTAGTTACTGCTCTGTCATCCTGACTTGACCTCAGGAAGCTCTCTGACAACTCTCTGAAAGCTGACAGTTTCCTTCATAGGAAAGTGATTTCTTTCCTCCTGAGACAGACATTTGTGTAAGGTAGGACTCAAAGAGCAATATTGAATAAAAAAAAAGTCAGATTTTTTTTTAAAGGAATTGCCTTTAAATTGATAGTTTCTGAAAGGTCATTATATAAGAAATAACAAATAAAGATGATGTGTTTAAGACTTTCTTCCTAGTTTCTGCCCTTTTCTAAGTGGAGAGAGGGAGGGAAAAAAACCAAAGCCTAAAAAGCAGCTCTGCTGTCCCTTACCTTCAGTACTGTCAAGGGTGCTCAGGAAATGAGTTATCCTAATCTAAGAAAAAACCCATCTATTTTATGTGGACTCCTTCTCAGTGAGAGCTTATTTTTTTAGTCTCATTCATTAACGTAAAGAGGAGTCCCCTTCAAAGAAGGATGTGCTGCAGTTTGTTAGCTTTTCTTGTTAGTGGATCTTATAAATTCACTGATTTAACTTTTGTGCATTCTTAACATAATCTTGTGCCAAGTAATAGACACTGCTTTCCTGGATTCAGAGATTGCATTGTAGATAAACCAGGATGGATAAACACTGCTGATTTGGTCCAAGTCTCAAAAGAGAGAATAGAATTTGGACTTGATTATTGTTTCATCGTGTTTATTTTAAAGGCATGTTTTTTACTTTAGTGTATTTTGCAGACACTCCTCAGTGTGACCAGATTATTTTTCTAATCTAAAAATAGATAACATACTGCTTTTTACTTTCATACTTGGAAAGCATCATCAGTGGGACAGTACTGACTGCTGTGAAGACAGGGAAAGCAGGATGCTTCTCTGTATGACCTACATTTCTTTCCTGGTCTTCACCTCTTTATCTTTCATTACAGTCAGAGGCCACAGGCAGTGAAAAGAGCTTGAAAGCAGCAAAAAGGACTTTGTGGAAACCTCTGTTCTTGTGCTGATCCTGTATATGTGTTAACTCTGAGACCATGTCCTGAGAGCATCAACTGGTTATCTTGCTGGGATGGACCTGAAAGAGGGTCTGCCTCCATGTCCTATGAGGCAAGCATGGCAGTGCCCAGGGCAGAGCCTCCCTGTCTGCCCTACATGTCTTGGCTTGAAATAGTCACTGGAAAACACAGACAGCTGGTCCTCCCCCCACCTTGGCCCTTTCACGTGTGCTCTCTCTAGTAACTGTAATTTCAAAGCTCTGAAAACATAGAATCATAGAATAGTTAGGGTTGGAAAGGACCTGAAGATCATCTAGTTCCAACCCCCCTGCCATGGACAGGGACACCTCACACTAAACCATGTCACCCAAGGCTCTGTCCAACCTGGCCTTGAACACCACCAGGGATGGAGCATTCACAGCTTCCCTGGGCAACCCATTCCAGTGCCTCACCACCCTTACAGTAAAGAACTTCCTCCTTAAATCCAATCTGAACTTCCCCTGTTTAAGTTTTAACCCGTTACCCCTTGTCCTGTCACTACAGTCCCTAATTAAGAGTCTTTCCCAATATACTTGTAGGCCCTGTTCAGATATTGGAAGGCTGCTATGAGGTCTCCACACAGCCTTCTCTTCTCCAGGCTGAACAGCCCCAACTTTCTCAGCCTGTCTTCATACAGAAGGTGCCTCAGTCCCCTGATCATCCCTGTGGCCCTCCTCTGGACTTGTTCCAGCAGTTCCATGTCCTTTTTATGCTGAGGACACCAGAACTGCACACAGTACTCCAGGTGAGGTCTCACAAGAGCAGAGTAGAGGGGCAGGATCACCTCCTTCAACCTGCTGGTCACGCTCCTTTTGATGCGGCCCAGGATACGGTTGGCTTTCTGGGCTGTGAGTGCACACTGAATCCGGCTCATGTTCATTTTCTCATCGACCAGCACCCCCAAGTCCTTCTCCACAGGGCCGCTCTGAATCTTTTCTTTGCCCAACCTGTAGCTGTGGGTGGTATTGCTCCGACCCAGGTGTAGGACCTTGCACTTGTCGTGGTTGAACTTCATAAGGTTGGCATCAGCCCACCTCACAAGCATCTCAAGGTCCCTCTGGATGACATCTCTTCCCTCCAGCATATCAACCGGACCACACAGCTTGGTGTCATCGGCAAACTTGCTGAGAGCGCACTCAATCCCACTGTCCATGTCACCAACAAAGATGTTGAACAAGACCGGTCCCAACACCAATCCCTGAGGGACACCACTCGTTACTGGTCTCCAGCTGGACATTGAGCCATTGACCACAACTCTTTGTGTGCAGCCATCCAGCCAGTTCTTTATCCACCAAGTGGTCCATCCATCAAATTGATATCTCTCCAATTTAGAGACAAGGATGTCATGCAGGAAAAATGGATGAAATAAGTTGAAATTAAGAAGCTTTAGGGTTGCCTTGACATGGTGTCAGGCATTTGGTTTGCATGCTGCTTTACTACAGCCCCATAATATAGCCTTTCACAGATGATGCCTTTAGTACATATGCATATCAAGTAGAGTTAATGCTGTAGTGATCAGCAGTTCTTGGATTTCATTTTATTCTCTGAAACTGTTTTGGTGTATAACATAGACTCATAAAATCACAGACTGGTTTGGGTTGGGTTGCAAGGGATCTTTAAGCTCATCTAGTTCCAACCACCTGCCACAGGCAGGAACACTTTCCCCAAGACCTGGCTGCTCCAAGCCCTGTGCAACCTGGCCTTGAACACTGCCAGGGATGGGGCAGCCGCATGCAGTAATCCGAGCGCTCTCTGCTTCTGGGTTTGCCTGTCAAGTAAACAGTACTTGGAGTAACACTGAATAACAACTTGGCTAACAGGAGCAGTGGCTGAAGATGCTCCTGCCCCCAACCTGGAATTCCAGGCAGGGTGGGAGAAGCTGCTGCTGCTGCAGTACATTGAGTCCCTGTCCTAGTGCTGCAGAGCATAGTCCAGAGAGTTACAGCCTCAAATGTTATGTGCAAAAATGTTTCCTTTGAAGATGTGCTTGGTTTGGTGAGCAGAAAGCTTTTTTGGCTCAGGGGAACGTTCACAATTACACAACCAGCATGTCAAAATACATTTTATTAGGTAATCTGGTGCACCTCTCAACCTTTTGAAAGCACTAGTGTTCTTTAAAAAATACATATATTCATTTTAGCAGGGATTCTCTTCAGTCTTCTCTTGTATTTGATTTTGCATGGGGGATTTAAACTCTGAAAGCTTTATTGAAGGAGTAGCTTGTAGTGAAGAAAATACATTTTTGTTGTGCATAGTAAGAAAGCTGTACTATTGTTGACTTGTAACTGCTGAGGGAAAAACTGAGTCCACAAGTCTTGCACTTTGTTGTCTAACTCCCAAAGCAGATTAATGTTGAGACCCAACACTCTTTGCATGCTCATTCAGGATTTGGTACCACCGGTACAGTCTGTTCTGGCTCTGGAAAATAAAACTTTAAAAGGTCAGTTCTTAAGAAATGTGATTTGCTTAAAAATCGTGGGATTTAAAAAAGTTTTAGCTTTGTTTTATCCCTTGGCCACAAGAAATCAGAATTTTCATGTCCCTTTCACTTAAGGGAATTTTTGTTCTGTTTTTTTCTTTCCTGTAAAAAAGCTCCTCAAATATTGTAGTACTCAAGGGAAAAGCATGAGACCTGACAGATACTCTATTGCGTGTTCCCAGATGACCTTGAATTTTTTTTGCTACTTTTTCCATCAGATCATTTATGCTGGTGTTAGCAGTGCCTGTAGAAACTTCCCTGAATAAACAGAATTCCTTTACAAAAGCTTGTATAAATGTGTGTTTACGTGTAAACGGAGAACCAGTGTTCTAAAGCAGACTTTCAGGCTCACAAAGCATTGATCCTGAAAGTGTTGTTGAATAAAAACAAAAATTAAAATAAAAAATAACTTTATATGTGTCATTCACTAAAATTCTGTGAATAATGTGATAAACACAAGCAGAAACGGTACAGGAGCAAGGACAAGGGCTCCTGTAGCAAGTTCTGGTTTCTCTATGATGATGTGCAATCATCCTGCAGCACAGCACGGTCGTGAAATCCTCCTCTGCCATGCTCCTCTTTCCTAATGATTGGCCTGAACATCTGCTCTGGGAATACAATGTGCAGCTGGAATTGTGGGTGGCAGAATGGTTTCCTCAAGCCCAGGACTACGTTGTTTCACTGTAGCTCATATCTTGCCTCTTACTCGTCTCCTCACCTCCGTCCCTGCTTGCCGGGTGCGATTAAAGCATCCTGGCAGAGCTGCCTCATGGTGGAGGAGACACGTTTCACCTCCAGGCAAGGCTGGCACTTGGTACAAATCATCACACCAGTCTGTGGGCTCCTGAAGCAATACTGCTGACAGCCGGGAAGCATTTGCAGGCTTAGCTCAGCTCTGCTTTCCCAGATCTCTGCCAGCTCACACTGGGGCTGGGCAAGCAGTGAAGGCAGGACATGTTGGAAGCAGGAGAGACGTAAGTTTTCGTTGCAGCCTGATATTTTCATTTCGTAGCTAAAAGCTTGCCCTTGATGGAAAGCTTTGCTGCTGGTGCATTTCTCTTGGTACCAAATAGGAATTCTGTCTGTGAAAGAAGGGAAGGTGCACAAACATTCCTACAGAAGAGATTTTCTGCTTTGATTTTCACATGAGCAAAAATATGCCTGTGCAATTGCTATGACTGAGTATTGTGTCCAAACTTTGTTCTCTTATTTCTTAAAAAACCCATGCTTTTTACTGAGAACAAATCTTTGTGCAGTATGGTATCATCTCATACAGTTTTTCACACTGAATACTGTTTTGTTTAAACAGACTACTAGAAGTATGGGGACAAAGTATTGTTTGTGGTTGTCAAAAACAAATTAATAGCAGTTTTCAGATACTGTTTTCTAAAATCACTGAGAAGAGGGCATTTTTTTTTTTTTGACGGGAGATGGTGCTTGTTTATAATGACTGGTAGTTGTAGCTGTTGACTGCTACAGGTGAATAGGGGCTAGGATGTGAACAACCTCAGGTGCTGGTAAGGAGATTTGTGTTTTAACACTCCAAGGTCAGAATTTTGGTTTAGAAGGACAATATTTAATTTGGGAAAAGTTACAACTGAAGCAAATACAAGGATTGGTCTATTGAGTTATTGTAAACTTTTCCCAGAATTGGTGCAAGAAAGGTGATATTAAAGGGGTCATAGACCAGGGTTTATTTTGCAGATTTATTTACCGTTGCTCTTTTGGAAAAGTGCAATCCCAAGGAAATTTTTGTAAGAGCAAGTAGTGACAGGATAAGGGGGAATGGCTTTAAACTGAGAGAGGGGAGATTTAGATTAGACATCAGGAAGAAGTTCTTCCCTGTGAGGGTGGTGAAGGCCTGGCACAGGTTGCCCAGGAAGCTGTGGCTGCCCCATCCCTGGCAGTGTTCAAACCATTCTATGGTTCTCCAGCTGTCCACCATCTACACCTCCTGCAGTAGCTGTGGGTTGGTCACTGCCAAAAATGCATGTATTTAGCATGATGTTACTGCTAAATGGGTTTTAGGATTGTTGGAGAGGGCAGTTAGTCGATAGCCTGAAGTATGAAAGAATAACAGGTGATCCTGAGGCATGAGAATCAGCTACTGTGAAAGAAGGGAAGGTGCATATACAATGCTTGTACAAGCAACGGCCCAGCCCACAACGCATGTGAGGTAGAGTTTTCATTGTGACTTTCTTGATTTGAATTGTCTTATTTTTTCATCAGATGTGTTCACCTGTTGATAGATGCAGAAGTGAAAATATTTTCCCATGACCACTCTTTTTCCATATACAGTCTTGGTTTGCACAGTGTTTGATAAAGACCTGTTGATATCACCCTACCAGTTCTCAACCAAAGTGTATGTACTTCAGTTTAAACTCCACAGGAAGATAATTTTGCCTTTTGCATGCTGCATCCAGTTGTGTGTGCATGCTTCATACAGGATGTCGAATTTATGACAGAAGTTTGAAATAGATACTGATAGTCAGTATCTTTTCATAAGTGCGGAATCAAAGACAATTTCCTGCAGTGGAATGTCAGCATTGTATATTGCTTGCAGAACATTTTGTGTATATTTATTTATTTATTTATTTTTCTTAAAAAAAAAAAAAAAAAAAAATCTTCTGTAACTCAAGAGCTTTACTTCATTAATGGCCAAAACCAGAAAATTTCTTGTTGGTATAGAATGGAAGGCAGTAGAACAGAAGGACTAGAATTAAGCAGTGGCTCAAGGACATTTTTTTCAGTGTTTTATCTTCTTTGCATTTTTTGAGCTTTCCTTTACTTTTTGTCAAAATGCGGTAACATCAATCCAGTGTTGTTTTCACGTTTATATTGTCTCTTTGCTTGTAATCATTCTCGTTAAACCAAAGTGTGAAGAAATAGATGAGAATGGTGCAGACTGTGTGTGACTGCTGTTGACAGATTTTGCTGATTTAGAAAGCAAGAAAACATTGACTTGATTAATTCCCCTTGAGGACTTGCTTTCACTAGGTGCTAGAAGAAATCCCATGTGAAGGCTTTGCAGTAGGGCTTTTCAGTTAAGAAGTGAAACAAGGCAGTTTGAGGTGTAACAGATTGGGTAATGATGACTTCACAGAAGCTTAAACTTCAGGCTGCCTAAGGCCTGATTTTGCAAGGTACATCATCTAGTTCTTAATTTCAAGCATATGTTTGCATTCGTTCTAGTTGAGCAAAATACATGTCTTCATCTTTCCTACCTTCTGTTGAAGAGCTGCCTAACTGTAGCAGGGAAGGAAAGGCAACCAAAACATAGTCTGAATCACAGTGTGCCTCACAACATATGGCAGAATACATAGAATATCAGAAAACAGTCATTTAGGTCTCTGGTACCCCAGTGACACATCAGCAGCCATGGTGCTGCTGGTCCAAAAGCATTTTGTGCTGCAAACCTTTCCTGGTGGGTCAGGTTCCCTGGACTCTGCAGCCTCCTGCCCAGTCTGACCTTCTGGTGCAGCTTCATAAAGGCTGATCGGGATTCCCTTTAGCCTGCTTGTATCTCATTGCTGTAGGGAGCCCTGTGTCTGCCTACCTGTGCTTGTCTCCAAAATGCGAGTGTGCAAGTTAGCCTGTGTTAGGTGAAAGGTATGGGGACTTTTTGGTTGCTAGGAGGGCAGGGCTCTGTTCTTTTATCCATCCTAGAGCTGCTCCTCTAAACCAAATTGCTTCTGGATTCTATATTATTTCTTGCATTTCAGTGGAGGAAAGATAATACTGGTCATTCTTCACTGTGGTTTGATAAAGCTTTTAAAGAAAGGAAAGATCTGTGGTTTGTTTGGGGGATTTTTGGTGGGGTTTCGTTTGTTTCTTGTTTTGTTTGGTAGAGTGAAAATGCTATGCTGAACATAATTCCAGCATGATCCTGTTGAAGGCACACAGAAGCCTGAAGGAGCTGGTCTAATCATCTGCTTTGGCCTGCACATATGGATGATGGGTGGTGTGCCACAGGGGTATCACCAGAAAGAAACTTGTCTTTAAATAGGTGCAGTGCGACCCACTTTCCTCTCTTGTGCTATGTGGTGTTCTGCTGCCGGCTCCTCTTTGTGAGGGCTGGTCGCCTCTGGTGCTGTTGGCTCTGACCCTTGGGTTCATTGGTAACTGGAACTGATGTCCAGCCCATTTTATAACCATGTATCTCAAGGGTCTGCCCTTGCTTACTCTTCATTGTCATTACACTGGAGTTATTCATAAGGGCATGGAGGAGGTTGGCATCTTCTGTGCCTGATGCAGATGCACTGCAGTTGGAGGGCAGGGACCAGCTCTGGGTTGTCCCTCTGTTTAGCAATGCAAGGGGACATAGCTTGGCGTGGTAGCAAGTGCCAGGACTGATTTTTGACGGGTTATCTTGGCCAGGGGGAGAGAAAAAGAGTCCCTTAAATTTTACTCTTGAGTGAATCTTAATCTTTAAATTTGTAAGAATGTGAGATTTCCCATGCTACAATTTTAGAATAACTGTAATCACTTTAAGAAAACAAAGCCTAGGAACATTATGGTGTTGAATGTAAACTGGTGTTTGAAATGATGCGTTGTACATCTGCACACATCAAAAAAGGACTTTAATTTCCTAATTGGTTTTGGATCTTGCCCCCCTTTCCTCATGTTCATCCCTGTTTTATTTTCTTCCTTTTGTGTTTATAATTGCATGCATTATTAGAACTGGCAAGATGAGTACCTCCAGATGCATCCTACAGGAACACAGCCAATGCTGACTCTATTCCCATGGCAGACTGCATGCCAAGTCAGTGGTTGTTAAAATCTATGCTGTTTCTACACTGCTTCTAAAGCCATCTTCTCACATAATATTTTGGTACTGGGTCACTGATGATAACCTCAAGAATAGTCCAAAGCTTAAGAAGGTGTCTTTAAGTACGTTAAACCATCCCACTTATAAGTAGTATTTTGAAATAGTATGGTCTAGGAAGCTTTCCTTATTCTTCTGTCTGGTGATGTGAGCTGAGGGGTTTATAATCTGTCAAGTTGTACCTTTCATTGGGTTTTTGTGCCTTTTTTTTTTTTTTTACCTTCTTTGAATCTTTATGCCCTTTGTCGACTAGAGAAGTTCACTGATTCTACTACATATAATACATTTTGTGTTGTGATCTGTTGCTACAAAGCAACAACTCCTTTTCCTTTTGGGAAAGAATATACTTATTTTACTTATTATTTTACAGGTACCAGGCAACAGCATATCATCGTTGCTCCTTCTACAGGATCTTTTCCTAACTGGAGAGCTATACTATCACCAACACGGCCTTCCACAGAAGCTAAGGCTTCCTCGGTAGCTGATATTTCTATGGGACAGACTTTGGAGAATGCAAACTTGCTTCAGATGATAAAAACAACACTGACTGGCACACGTACCAGGACTGTGGATCAAACTTATCTGTTGCCCACCCTTTATCAAGGCAGTGGAAACAGCGCATCCCAGGAACCTGCTGAAGTTTCAGCTGAGTCACCTCTGAGGTCATCACCTCAAGATGCAGATGAAGCAGCTGATGTATCAGGTTTGCCTCAACTTGGTATGTTTGCCACTTTGTCCACTACACCATCAGAGACACATTTGAGTACCACTGTGCCATTTCAGCTAATACCATTAAAAACACCTTCCATTTCAAAAGAAAGCACAGCAGGATCAGACATGTTTGCTGCTGTTTCATCACCATCATTCTCCTCACTGGTCATTCAGTCACCTCATACCATTAACTTTTCTAAGGCAGCTGTCCTTCCCATCAAAGTGCCTTTGTCTGCAGATCCTGAAGGTTTCTTCAACACAGATTCAGCCAGATCACAGGTTAGTGAAAGCAGAACTAGTCCTCTAAGCACAGTCACTGTAGTACATTCCAGTGTGGTGAATCACAGAAAGAGTCCAGAGTTGTTTACAGGTGCCATGCCTTTCAACCTCTTTGGAGCAACAACAGTGTATTTCACAAAAATAGTGGGAAAAAGGTCTCCTTCAGAAAGGACCTCTTTTTTGTCTGTATACTCTGATATTCCAGTGTCAAAAACATATCAGTCTTCCCCGTCACTCACTTCCAGAAGCCTGTCATGGTTTCCAAATGAGAGTATATATAATGTATCTTCTATTGGAGTAAAACCAAGCAGCCAGCCATTTAAGGCAGTGTTGGCTGACAGAAATAGTGATATCAGTCCTCTGTCATCATCAGTTTTTCAGAATAAAGAGGAGGTTACTACATCAGTCTTCCATTCTGTGGGTGTTCCACATCTAACGAGTCATCCTCAGTCTTCCACAGCGCTGACTAATGGCAGGACAGGTTTTACCAGTATACCTTCCATGCCATCAGCTTCTGAGAGCCTGGCTGGGGTCTCCAGCTCAACAGAGAGCACATCTTCCCTTTCACTGCAGAAATTGCTTATCCCAGATGCAAAGCATGCTGGCAATGCAGTGCTGCCAGTGCGGTCATTTAGAAGTGAAATAGATTTTCTTTATAGAAATGCAACACATTCGTCTTCAACCAGCTCAAGGTCTCCCTTGCTAACCAAGACAAATGGCACCTTTTCTTGGACAGCACCCACAAACAGTCCTAGCTTGTCAGCAGTTGATGAGGATACTTTGCAAATCCGTCTGACTTTTCCCTCACAGCACTCAGTGGTGGCTCTGAATCAGACTCTTGCAGAAGACATGACTGATGCAGCTTATGAAGCAAATGGCCGGCGGTTGCCAACTGCTTCTGCAAATGGTCTCCCAACTTTTGATGGTTTTCCTGTGGTAAGAACAGCTCAAAGGCCTCTCACAAGACAGGTGACAGCAAAGACGTCCATGAACTTTAGCAGCTATAGTGTTCTGCTTTATGAATCTCAGATTTCCAAAGTTTCTCCAGATATCCAAACTAGTAAACTCCCTAGAGTATCAAAGATACTAGGCACTGTTTTGGAAACACCCATGACTAGTCCTAGTCTAGCTGCAGTGCTGTTAATTAATTACACTACAAGCCTTTCAAATTATGAACCTGCTATCACAAATACATCTGCTGCTAATATCTTTGTGACTGCACATCTTTCACCTGGAGATGCAGAAAGTCTGGCTCTAACTGCAAATGAAGACAGAAATATGACAGTACCCACTGTTATGACCCCGCATGCAGAATATTCACATCCAATATCTTTAAATCATTTTACCTCTGATCAGACTTCACGTTCAGTTCATAGAAAGCCACTCGCTGCTGTCGTGCCTCCAGCCTGGGATATGATGTCGTCACTGGTTTCCATGACAACAGTGATGGACAGCCACAGCTCAGGCTTTTCTGGGACTTTGAATGCAGATTCTGAAAGCAATTCAGATCTTGTCAGCTCTCCTGAAGCTGCAGCTTTAGCTTCTACATGGACCAACACAGCATTGGTATCTTCAGCTGGCATTCGTATTCCTTTGGTAAAAACTTCAGTGAAAACAGCAGTAAGACAAGTTCCTCCAAGTACTTCTCCACTGGAAAGTGAGTACCATGCACCATACTCAGCAGTTTCAAGTCTGCAAAAGAAAATTGATACAAATATGCAGTCCCTCTTCTCCACCCCTTCAGCAAACTATACATATGCAAACTCTCCACAAGATATTTCAGATTCACCCTTTGCTGGGACTAAGTCAAATAGTTTTCCAGAATTTTATGTAGATGCATTTGCACTGAAATCCTTTCCTGTTCAGTATTCAACCCTTGCTACCACTTTGACAGTGCCTGAACACCTTCAAAAAAGGCATGGAAACGCAGCTGAAAACACTGTTAATTTCTTCACTGTTGAAGATGTTCATATCAGTATACACTATGAAGCACCTCTCAATTTACACATGCCTTCTGTTAATGATACAGGGACTTTCCCTAGCTCTCTAGAGTCACAAACAACTGATGCTGGAAAAACTGCTCTACTGACAAAACCCTTAGGCACACCACCAATGTTGGCTTTTCAGCTTATCGACAACTTGACTCTTTCAGCCAGCAACAAAAGAAGTGCCATCCACAGCACACTGCCAACTGAGTCCCCATCACCTGCAACTAAGCATTCTAGCTCAGTTCTCTTGCATAGTTTTATTACAGAAGAAGATATCAGTTCTGGAAGTTTGCCAGAGTTTGCAGACAACCAATTCGAGTCCTCTGGTTATTTGGTTATGGCTGATAAAACTCCAGCTACATTTAGCGTGGAGGAATGGGACACAAGTGCTGCAAAAAATAGTTTAGTTCCCAGTAATATATCTGATAAGGCTACCGAGGGCATCCCATTGCAAACCCCTACCACCAGTGCTCTGCCGTCAGTCATCATAAGTTCTGTCCATGCATCACCAACACAACTAACTTCTTTTTTGTCAACAACCAACTCTACCCATTCTGTCATTACAGTGTTATCTGGAGTATCTTCTGGTGCAATACCTACAGTAGGAACTTCAGAAGCAAAACCACTAACAAGAAAATCATCTCCAGCTTCACCAGTGCCAACTTCTTCCTTCTTTTCTCTAGGCACTGAAAACACACCCTTGCCATCTGTGATGGCTTTAAGCACACCGATGTTGACAGTTACAAAAAATAACACTGCCACAAAATTGACATCACATCTAGGCTCAGTAGGAACACATACAGACTTTCCTTTGGCAGCAGGAAACACAACTGCCTCACCTGTGGACCTGACAGCTATGATTATAACCCCTAAAAGCAGCACGGTCATAGCTCCTACACTTGCACCCACAGCACATGTACCAAGGCAGATAGAAACAACAGTAACTGACACCCAGAAGTTCCTGAGCTCAGAAATCACCAAAACGCCAACCCCATATCCACTGACAATTACAGCAGCTTTGACATCTATTACAGCATCAGCGAAAACAACTAGGCTTCCCCCTACTCCTGTGGGAAACACCTCTGCTCCTCCTGAAAGCACAGCCCTCGCGTTTGCTAACATGACAGCAGCTCCCCCCCTCGAGTGCCGGCTCTCCTGGAATGTTATGGTGAAAACAGGTACGGAGGTCACTGAATTTCCTGGGGTTGCTCATTTGTCTATGAGGGCAACTAGTGGCAAGTGGGAAAGGCACTTAAGTGTCAAAGAGTGTGGGGATATTACCAGTTAATCTGGGATGAGGCTGCTGCACTGACAAGCCAGACCAAAAGAGCAGGGCTGCTAGATAGGAATGGCATTGGCTTTATCTTGGATTTTACAATGAACATCAAATGAAGCAGTGAGATCAGGTGCTCTGAATTTCAGTGGGTCACTGCAGAGATCTAGCAGTGTGGAGGGACAAGCCCATAGGACATGATGGTTTGGTCTCTGCTTTGCAGTAAGGAGTCTGTCTCACTGAAGAAAATAGTGAAATAACCTGCTTCAGTCTTTGGCCCTGTTCACATATGAACATGTAGTTCTGGTTTTAGATGAACACCTAATTCTATCAGTAAAGATTCATTTAAAAGTAATGTTTAACATTGAGTTGTATGCTTCAAAATAGGGGGAATTCAAGCTCTCTCTGTGAACAGTACTGTTTCTGGCTCTAGCTGTTTTTTCACTGACAGCTTTTCCTTAGCTATAAGAACTCTAAACTAAAGGGGTCTGGAGAGGTCCCTTGCCCAGTCTTCTTATGGATTTGTTATGGTAGCACAGCACAGCACCAGAAGATGCATGTCTTGGAGATTTTGGCAAAGAGCTACATAAAGGTTTAGGAGCTTGTATAGACCTGAATGATACTGGCGACAATGGAATAAGCAGCTTTTGGACGTAATGTGTGTTAAGTAGCTGCTAAATATCTACACCAGTAGCATGATGATAGCAACAACTATTCCTAAAGATAGAAGTAGCTTGTATACAGTATATGACTGAAGCTACTTAAGTACAGCTATAAAACTCTCTCTGCAAATTATAAAAGAAAAAGAAAAACCTTGTGATAATGTTAATAAATAAAGTGTACAGACACTTCCTAAATCGAAAATACTTGTAGCAGTGGAGTAACAAATCTCTTTGCTTATCTAACTGCGGCCATGAAGGTATGAAGCATGTATCCCTTATGCAGATCTGTCTGTGCAGCACCAGCTCAGTCCCCTGGGAATGCTGCAGCAGTCTGTTCGTGGGCAGTTGAGTGCCATTATACTTCACTCTGAAAGGCAGCATGGCAAACATTTACTGTTGTTTCTGAAGATACTGCATTTGTTAGACCTCACTCTGGAAACAGTGGGCTATTGCCATGGAATGAACAGGGAAGTCAGGGACACTGCCAAGACCCTGCAGTTCTTGCTGCCTTTGGAGCTGCTGCAAATCCTAGTTGCTTTGGTGATCTCTATCCAGCTAGGGCCCAACATAAAACAATTCTAAAAATCAAGCAATAGCCTGGTAATGTCTCAAGCCAACATGTGGCTTTTGTTGTTCCACAGTTCTGTTTCTGAACACAAGGAGGATGCTGATCAGCAATTCCTTCAAAGAGAGTGTGAGAAGAGGACTCAACCAAGTGCTGAGACAAGCTTTCAACCAAAATGTCAGCGCTCAGGTAAGCATGCGTGGCTTGCCTGCATGATCTCACTGAAACAGCTCTCCCTCCAAGAGTATCCCACCTAGCTGCAGCTCCAGCGGTGTCTCTGAATTCAAGAAACCTCTTAGAGGGGAGCACTGAGGTTTTTCCATGGCAAGAAGGCATAGGTGGCACCCATTCTGGGCTGTCAAAACATAAGGACTGCTCCAAAGCTTTTATCACTTTATCTGATGAAGTAGAAGGGCGAAATACAAATTTCTTTTTGGTATGCTGTGGGAAATGACTACTGACAGCAGTTTCCTCCTCCCCTTGCAGCTTGGGACTAGTGCTGCTGTGTTCGGCCTGGATCAGTTGCCAGAGCAGGCTTACTAAATGGGGTGTCACTGCTGTCAGTCCACTCCCTAGTTTGAAAACGCAGTACTTGACAAATGCAGTTCCTCAGGGATGAAAATCCTGAGCTGCGAGCAAGCACGTTTTATTGAAAACAACTGAGGAAGATACGTCCATCACTTTGCAGCTCAACTGTATGAGCCTCTGAGTTGCTGTGTGAAGGAGCATGCTCGGGTGCATTGCTGGAGCACTCTGCTCTGCAACACAGATTCTTTTGCACTTAGGCAGGGCTTTGTGCTGAGTCCAAGACTGTTATGAGTTATACTCACTGAGCCAATGGGAAAGAAAAAAAGTGATTTTGCTCAAAATAGAGGGCATCAGATTGACTGTTATCCCTATGCTCTACAGCTGCAAGTTTGAGTGATGTTGGCTTGGGAACTGTATATTCCTGACTCTCAGCAGCAGCAAAACCTGTCAGGTTTAGTCCCCCACCTTCTTAAAAACCTGAGAGAAGGTGACAGAGGAAACCAGCTAAAAATTAGTGTGGTGGACCAGCATCAGGACTTAAACTTTAGGGAAAATGCAGAATTTTGCGGTAAAATTCCTATTTTACAGCATATTCGTTCTTGTGGGTTGTCATTTCTACTTATATAGGTGATAGTGTAACCATCTGGGACAATACAGGAGAACAGTATAGAAGAAACAGTTGAGGTTGAAGAATCAAATATCAGAAATGTGTCTTTCAAAAATTTGTCTCCAGACCTGCAGTGACAGACACATGCAGAGTCAGTGAACTTCAGGTGTGAAGTAGGAGCTGGAAGTTCTTTGTTTTTTTACATTCCTAAGTACAATGTTGCCATGTCTACACATGAAAGAAGCTCCAGCCTAGATATGTGAGCTGTTCTAACCAGCTATTCTGCGCCACTTCAGAGCACATGCTACATGGGCTAGGTCTAAAGCTCTCTGAGCAGGTCTGCTGATGCCGTGCCTGATATGACACTAATTGATCCTATGGGGTTTATTGGGGATTACAGCATAAAAAACCTGCAAGGGGACTGTATTAAGGATGAGAAGTCCCATCAAATAGTGGTTGAACTGCAGAGAAGATAGAAAAAAACATCTTTCCCTGTGTGTTTTAGGTTGAAATCCTGGAGCAAGCGAATAACCTAACAGTTGGTTACTACGTTACCCAGGGGAGACTGGTTTTTATGCCAGCAGCTGTAATGGAAAGGCTTCTTGCATACGGTGTTAGCAATGCCACAGCAGACATGAAGCAGCATGTGCCACATCTGCAGTCTGTGGTGGCCCTGGCCTTGCCCTGGAAGCCTTTTCCAGCCTACCACTTCCAGCTGAAGACAGGTGAGCCAGAACCTGTGTGTCTGTTAATTGTTCAGTGCACAGAGACAATTCTCCTCCTTCCCTTTGCTGTCCTGCCTCAGCCCCTGCAGCAACACAGCAGCAGGACAAGCTCTCTTTGAGTTCACACGTTGATGTTCCCAGCACAAACGGGACGGCCTGTGTGCACATGTTCCTTTGTGGTGCTGCTGTCACCTCTTTTGACAATCTGTTGTCACCAGCTGTGAAATGGCAGGGTGTTAGGGCTGTCATACCAGCATCTTGACGAAGAGTTGGCTTCTGATTAAATGGACTTAACTGCACCACCTGTTAATTAACCTGTGTGTTTCTTTTGAGGATGATCAGATGAGAAATATGTCTCTATGATATTATATATACATATTGTTCTGGCTGAACTTGTTGAATTTGGCCAAGGTCCCAGCGGTCTGAACCACCATTGCTGTTTAACCCTTCCATGCTGTAGAGAGAGCAGTTGCCATGCAGCAGAACGGTGTAAGCTATGAGAGGGCAGTGTGCTGTAAAACAACTCATCCAGTTGTAAAAAGATTTCTTATGTGTCTGCTTGTATGCTTATATGCACATACTTATTGCAGTTACCCAGATAAGTACATTTTTTTAGCACAAACAGAATGAGAATCAATATTATGATTGATTCTGTCTTGCAAGAGTAAATGACCTGCAAGATTTAGGAGTATAACTTGTGTTTTTGAATTATTTCACTTACTGCCTTGCTCTGAGTAAATATATGTACTGTGAACTGGTTATACCATATTATATATCCCTGCAGAAACAATCTCCATTCGTTTGTGGACAGGATTAGCTCTAATATTTCAATTCTTACATTTTGTCCCAGGTAGTTTAATGCAGTGCATGAATGACATAAACTGATCTTATGTGGCATTATTTTCATCTGCTTAATTTGTAAAGTGATCATTTTGCTGTCAGGCATTGCAGGAGTTACACAACTGAGAATATTTTGGTCTCATGCTAAAATGTTGTTCCTTTTCTAGAGCTGCAGTTTGTGGGTCAAACAGACAATATACAGTCATGCAAATTTGTTCAGACCATGGAACAACGGTTACAGAGGGCATTTCAGGATGCAGAAAGAAAGGTCTTAAACACCAGCAACAACTTAACAGTTCAGGTACAGCTTTGTGTCCTTTGCCAGTGCCTGGTGCCAGACTCTCTGGGGTTGTACTTTGCTATGTGTATGCTTGTGTTTCAACATAACGCCTTTGATAACCACCATGGAAATAAGTTTATGTTTTCGTCTGAACTAAGATTGTTTTATGTATTGCAGAAAAGTATATAAATGTATGATTTATAGAAGACTGTTACTGTTATTTTCATAAACTTGAATTTTACTGTTTGCAGTTAAATAATTTAAGTGAAATTCAAATAAAAATAAATATGTATTAAAATATTCTTCAAAATTTATATTTTTACTGGTTATGTTATTCTGACACATTAGTTGCTTTCAGTGAGGCTGTCCAGGTATAAAGATAGTGACGTGTAGCTTTTTCATAGCTTTTTACAAGATCTGAACTAATATTTCTTTCTTCTTTTACTTTTGGTATGCGTTCCAGTTCCACACTTGCAAACCCAAATTCACTATGAAGGGCCTGATTTTTGCATACGTTTATATGTATAGTGGTCCAACATTCTTATGCTCTTTAATCCTGAAGTATGGCACAGAAATTATCCTTTGGGTGTTATTATGATGCATATTTGAATTATAAAAAAACTCTGTGTATGTACTTGTGCTCCCCAGAATAGTTTGCACAGAACTTACCAGAGGAAGAAAACTGGTCGTCAGAAATCTGCTTAGTTACTTTGGTACAGTTTCTTGTGAGCTTGTGTTCAAAGTGGAGGAGCTCAGAGAGGCAGAAAGGAGCATGGTAAGAGGTAATGCTCTGTAGTAGGTAAAGTGGCTATTGAGCTTTCCAATAGCTGGAGCCATGATGCTGAGTGGCACTTCATGGTTGCTGATCTACTCATGTCAGAAGTGGCAGATCTCACAAAGCACCCAGGCAGTTTTGGAAAGAGCCCTAGCAGAAGGCAGTGGTGTGGGTTTCATGAGTATTGCCAGCTTACGAAGTGATAGGGTGGTGGTGGTGTTCTCAGAAGCAAGTCCTGACTACAGTTTCTGCCTGCTGCTGTCCTCCTGTAGCTCTGCATGTGCTGAAGTAAGAATTAAAGTATCATACAAGTAAAGTTTTGCAGAGTCATGTTGAGTGAGCTGTACCTAATCCATTGTTCAAGTTAACATTTCCCCAGTTTTTTGCACTGGATTGGTTTGTTGTTTTATTTTGTGAGGGTTTGTTTTGTTTTGTTTTGTTTTGTTTTGTTTTAAGTAAGCTAAAACATGGCTACACATTATTTCTCTACCTCTGTTTCAGATTTTGAACACCTCCAATGTCTCCCAAGCTGTCACTCTGTTTTATGTAGTGCACAATCAAAGCACAACTCTAAATGGAACTATTTCTAGCGACCTTCTTAATCAGCTGTCAGCTGAGCTGGTGGGTTTCTACCTAACTTACCCACCTCTCACCATTGCAGAGTGTAAGTATGTACTTCCCAGCACATAGCTCCTTAAGATTAGGTTTTTGCTTTGCAAGCACTATAAGCTTTGTTGTCAAGCTCACAGGATGTAGGTGGTTTAGATGACTGCTTTTAAGTTATTAAAAAGAGAAAAAAAAAAACCACCCAAAAAACAAGATGGGGGGAGGATTAGGTGGTGGTGGTATCTGGGTTCAGTGTTTGCTTTGGTTGCTGGAAACACTGGCAGATAATTAAGGAACACATATATATGCTGTCATTAATTAAAAAAAAATTGTATGTGCCAGGTTCCAAAGAAAATAAAAAATTGTAGTTTTATATAAAACAAACCACAGAATGTTCCCAGTTCTCCATTTCTCCGAGACTTAGCACAGTGCATGAAGTTCATCTTCAGCATAGCCCTTTGCTTTGGTGGAATATTCAGCTTAGTCCCGGAGCTTGCTCCAGTGGTAGGACTGTGTACCACACTCGGGATGTCTTTGGGTAGTGAGTGAGCTCCATCTTAGCTCAGTTTAAAAAGATGTTGGTGTATTTGCTGAACTTTGTCCTCAGTTTTAAATGTGGTCTAAGCACTTTAGCATCAGTAATTTACTTGCATTTCAAATGTTATGGAGAATCGGAGGTACAGAGAGCTAGAGAAAATTGTGCATCTGTACAGCCTGTATGGCATAGGCTCTGCATGCTAATCCTCTAAGATAAATAAAGAGACAACATATTTGATTATAAAGATTTCTGTATAATTTGGTCATTACCTTAGTGTGTGAAATGAAGCTTACTGCAGAGATATATTATCTCTTCACCAGAGGACATCAACATTCACTGGATGTGAGAGGAGACAGGGACATGCAGGGTACATCAATGCATGGTAATGGACTCTGGCTAAGGAAGTATGGATTTCAGCTGATCTCACTGTGTGTAAACCTGTCCAGGGTGCTTGTGAAATTTGAAATACTGTGTTCAAATACCAGTAAAGATCTGGTTAAGATTCTGGTAGCTACCAGACTCACTGATAAGGTTAAACTGGTGATGGAATAGTTTGTAATTTTTCATTTCACAAGTATTGAAATAATTGGAAACATAAGGGTAGAGCCAAGTATGTCTTTATGGTCAGAAGACTGAACTGAGCAGATTCATAGCTTTAGGTGAAATTATTAAGGTGTTTGCTTATTTTCTGATTCTAAGAAAAAGCAGAACCAGGCTGCTGGAAAGTGAGCTCTGGGGAAAACACAAGTTACCCTTTTTGTCAGTCCATTTTATTTGCAAACAGCCCCAAAGCAGTGCAATTCTTCATCAGTTACTTTCACAATGAGCTGTCTGTGGGGTAAGGGCTCACTGTGTGGTGAAATCACAGCTAACTCTGGTGATTGTGCAAATCCTTGGAAAAGAGTGAGTGTATATTATTCTTGAAGCATTGCTCATCTAAATCAGATATATGCAAACAGTTGGTAAAACTGCCCAGTGCTGAATTCTTGCACTGCATTGGTGCACTTTGGAATCAGACTTTCCAGGCTAAGTAAGTGTTTTCATCAAGTCTTTCCAAGAGCAAGGAGAGGCTGTTGCAAAGGATGTGCCTGGGGACCTTGGAAGGGATGTAGACCATTCATCATCAGACAGGCTTTTTCCTTTTTGTGGCTAGTGGATGAACCTGTCTGAAGATTACCTTGTGTGCAGGACTGTCTTTATGGGGCATCCAGGAGCACAAGGAGAAACCCTAAGGATTTTTTGATGATGACTGCTCTCAATTCAAGTGTTTGCCTTTCAAAAGAGGCCTGTTGCATAGGAAAAGGGTTATGGTGCTTCTCACAAAGGCACTGCAGGCGAATGGCTTGGTAGTCAGGAGCTGTGAAAGCCATTTGTTACACTGCAAGGGTCCCATGTGGCATTGCAGTTCTCTGTTGATGCCTGTCCTGGGTTCAGCAGTAGCAGTCATTTTTCTCCTTCTTAGTAGCTGGTGCAGTGCTGTTTTAGCTTTAGTCTGAGAACAGTGCTGATAACACACCAATGTTTTTAGTTGCTGCTAAGTAATGTTTATTCCAGTCAAGGACTTTTTCAGTCTCATGCTTTGCCAGTGAGGAGGGGCACAAGAAGCCGGGAGGAAGCAAAGACAGGACACCTGACCCAAACTAACCAAAGTGGTATTCCATACCACAGCGCATCATGCCCACTATGTAAACTGGGGGCAGTTACCCGGAAGGGCTAGATCGCTGCTTGGGTTGGGCTGGGTATCAATCGGTGAGTGGTGAGCGGTTGTATCCTCTTCACTTGTTACTTCCCTTATCATTATTGTTATTGCTGGCAGCAGTAGTGGTTTTTTGTTATACCTTAGTTACTAGACTATTCATATCTCAGCCTGTGGGAGCTACATTCTTTTGATTCTCCTCCCCATCCCTCCAGGAGCCGGGGAGAAGGAGGGGCGCGAATGAGTGGCTGTGTGGTTCTGAGTTACTGGCTGGGCTTAAACCATGACATCCCTGCACATGATGAAATGACCTGATAAAGTGATCAGCTCCTTTAACAACTCGTAGATTATATTTCATTTTGGAGTTCTTGGTTTTATTGCCAGTGCAGCAAATACTGCAAACTCATGGACTTAATGCCACATAGTGTTTATGGCTTCAGACTGATAGCATGTCTTGTGAAAATGTTTTACTTTGAAAAGTGTTTGATGCTCATTCATGTTGCAGTGTAGTTGTTTCAGTTTATCAAACAAATACTGTGTCTGCTCTCAAAGCGTGTTATTTGCCAGCAGACTCCGTCGGCTCCTCCAGAGCCTTCGCAGTCTGTCATGGAAATGCACAGCTTGGGACATGCCATGAAATCCCTCCTCAAAAGCACTCGCTGTGCATAATCAGACCCTCGAGAATGGTTACAATTGCAAGCCACTTTGGAGTTTAAAAATCAAGGTAACTCAATAACAGTGTCTCAACCTGAAAGCAGGGATATTTTCTGTATTAAGTTCCAAGTGTTCATGCTTTCTGCATTGCATAAATCTAATGGAAAATTGCTGAGCTGTATAATGAATTAGGAGCATGTTGAACTTTTCAGCCTAGTGTACTTGGGAAATTGGAAAACTAACAAAAGGCATCAAAACAACAAGCATCAGTTTCTGGCAGACACAAACATGTATGGTATTAGTACTTTCAGTGGTGCAGAGTGAGGGTAAGACTATCACACTTCAAGGAGTGTTCATATTAGTCTCACAGCATTCCTGTGGAACTGTACTCTGTGATTGGTGGAATGTGATGCTGCTTTATTTTAATGCTATTTTAGGTTAAAATTGTGGTCTGGGTTAGGTAAGGATTGAATCACTGAATCATCATAGGTTCTCATCTTGTTTGCCCCAGGGGATTACTCATAGAAAGAAAGCAGCAGAACTGTGTATAACTTAAGCACATGCATATTACCTGTTATTTTTAGTAATGGGCAGTCCTGTGCTTTGCCCCAGACAATGTACAAGCCAATAATTTGGCAGCATAAGATGTTCTACTTAGTACTCCAGTGTTTGCTTACATTTTATGTCCTTTTCAGACAAGAGAAATTGTAACCCTGAAAATTATGCATCTATATCTCCTTCTGGGCCATAGTTCAATTTTATTTATCACTGTCTGGTTAACCACTTTTGGGACATATAATGTGTAGGATGTTGGAATATTGTAACATAATTTCAACTTTTACTTTTAAAGCTTTGGAGTATCCAAACCTTGATGTCTCAGAGTCAACTAGAGACTACTGGGTGATAACAGGTAATTTTTAATTTCCTTCCCTCCTCCACGCACTTCAGATAACAATAATTTTTAGTGCTCATTTATATGAACACATTGGTGCAGTAATTTTACACAGAACTAAGTGGCTGCCTGCTGAACCTACGTGCTGCATTCAACTGGGCAAAGGCATTTGCAATTACCCTGGGGCATTAGAACATCTTGAACAGAGACTTCTGTGTCCAACACCCATCTCAGAATTTATGCCACTTTGGTTTAAGCACTTCTGAGAGCAGCATTATTTTCTCAGAGTTTTCAAACACGGATAGGTTTTCTGTTTGTTTGGGGTTTTTTGTTTTTCCTGGACCCTCGATTTAAATCTGAAATCAAGAGGCTTGTAGCCATAACCCAGCGAGAAAGGTGATCTGTTAAACTGAGGAAATGCGTTTCAATTTGCTGACTGTCTGGGTCCAGGAATTTTTGCATCTTTCACTGAAGCATTAAGCACATAATTTTTTGTTGATGGAAAAGGTGCAGAGAATGCTATTAGGATTCACGATACTTGTTTCATCACAGTCATTTCACTAGTATCATATTCTTACAACTGTTTTGACTTTAGAAGTGAGAAGTGGGCAAGAAAGAGACCCTTTCCTCTAGGCATCTGTGAGTGCATAGATACCAAAGTCTTTCTAATTGGTGTGTCTGTACCTGGAATTGTTTAGTGCTCAGGAGAGCAAGAATAAGGATCCTGACATAAACCAGATTAAATTCTACACTGTGGTTCCAAAAGCTGGTGTAATTTGGTAGCAGTTATATCTATTCATAATTTTGAGATATAAAATAAGTTCATTCAGAGATGATGATCCTCTGAAGCTCCCTTCAGATGTGATGGCTTTATTTGGTACGGCTATTTTATTTGGTATGGTATTTTTAATGGTATGGCTCCTCCTGATTTGGACCCCATGAACCCAATACTCCATTTCTTGGGTGCTTACTACAATGGACTATTATTGATATTATAATGGAAACACTGCTTTAAAAAAAATCATGGTGGTCCCAGCAGATTTTTTAAGTAATATTAAAAAAGTCATAAATACGTATGAATTAAATTCGCATGTCTTGTCACTTTTTTGAACTTGGTGTAAATTTTCCATTTGTTTGTACTTAGGAGATGTTTATTTGGCTTTCAGGGCTCTCAAATATACATTTTGTTTCTAACTGAGCTGCACAAAATCGTAGTGTCAGTCTTCAAAAATGCTGGATGAAAAACTGTGTTCAGTTAACAGGAGAATCTAGCAATAAGTGTAAAACCAGGCAGCTCTCAAACAGGTTTTAACTACTTTTTGCATTGAAGATCATAGATCAGGTGCTTCCTGGAGCCATTTTGGTAAACTGAAGGCTGAAGACAGTCTTTGGAGGATTTTATTCTCTGAAATCATTGACGTTATCTGAGAAGAACAGTGCAGGGGTTGAAACAGAAGCACATTATATCCCCATCAGGAATTACTGAGGGGCTGTAACAGTGTCCAGCTATTTTTCTTCTAGTTAGTATATCCCTGTCTCAAACTATCCTGCAGACCACGTTATTTCATTGGTCCATGAAAGATGTGCTGACGTGATTTTCCTCTGTTCCCGCAGTTATTCAAGGGGTTGATATGGCACTGCTGGGACTGAACAATCAGAGCTTTGCACGACTGATGGAGCAGCGTTTGGCTCCTCTGTTTATGATGTCCCATCAGCAAGGAAGACGTTTCAGACGTGCCACTACTGTGGGCAGTTACACCGTGCAGGTGGGCAATACAGCATTGGTGGCTCCTAGATGTGTGCGGAAAAAAGGGCTGAAGGTCTTTGCGTGTGTCCTGCATCGATCTGTAGGGGAAAAATTAGATTTAACTGGATTGAGATTTCTTGTCTTTTCTCATGAATATCAAAGCAGAGAGTGCAAAATTCTTGGCATTACTGTTGGGTTTCTTCTTCTGCAGTCACCCATGTTTGCATGCTTCCCATCTTGTAGAGATTATTATTAGCTAATCAGTGTTAATACATATTTTCTTTGTGCTTGCTCTGAGGATTGGTACAAAGTAAATATTTTAGCATAAAGTCTCGTATTCAGCATAATGAAGAGCTCCAGGCTTTTGTTCATAAACAAGTTTCCAGGTCTACCTTTCCTGGAAAAGGGAGCTAATAAATCTAGAACTTCTTCTTCGTTTTTGTTGAAAAAAAAAAAAAAAAGTATGAAGGAGTCTTTTTGCGGGGTTAGTCATCAACTCATGTGGCCACAGATCACATTATGAAGACTCCAGTCCTAATTTATTAATTATCTTTCTCTTAGTTAGCATAATTTCCCATTCACTATTTTTAAATGATTCATACTTCTTTTCACACTGATTTAGTGACTGATGCTAGTTGTGGGGGATTCAAGGAGGATCTGTCTTCAAAACATGCATAACAAGTTATTGCCTTTGGGTTTTTTTAATTACATGATGTTTTTCAAGAATTGTTGGTTGTGAGATAAAAGCCCAAATTACTACTTTTCTAGTTTACACACAACTGTGTGCTTTCCCACTGAAACAATTTGAAGAAGAGACATGTTTTTACTTGCCAAAAGTGTGAACCTTTGTAAAATTTTCCATGAAAACATGGCTTATTTTAGTCTGTCACATAGTGGAGAGGAATCACAAAACTCCTTTTTCCCCTCATAATTAAAGGTGTTTGATACTTCCTCTACTCTCAGGACAGATAGAGGTACAATGTAAAAGTCCTGCAGAATAAAATGAAAAAAAGCATAGTTCTCTTTAGTGTCAGCCTGGCATGAAAAATAACAAGTATAGAAATAGAATGTGAGGGAATTTTTCAACTGCAATATGCCAGTGAATTGTAATTTTCAATATTAGGACAGGTTTTAAGAATTCCCTCTTCACATAGGACTGTAATGTCCAAACATTTGATCCTTTCCTTCTTTTTGCTGCAGGCCTTTCTTAGTGCAGGGTTTTACTTTAGGTTTGTGTTTAAAAATGTTGAAGGTGGCAAGTTGGACCTCATTAATCTTAATACTCGGGCTACGAAGGGGAGAAGCTTTGATCCTGTGAGAATATTTGCGTGTATTTTAGGCTTACATGGGGTCTTGAAGGAGTTCCCTGTGTGCACTGCCTTCAAGTAGCTCCTGACAGGTTTTGCAGTGGTAGAGTACACACACAGTCTATTTCTATTTCCTTATCATTTCTTTTTCTTCTTTTTTTTTTTTTTTTTTTTTTCCTGACAGATGGTAAAAATCCAACGTATTCCAGGGCCCAAGGAGCCAGCTGAGCTGACATACTATACTTTATACAATGGGAAACCTTTGCTGGGGACCGCAGCTGCCAAAATCCTGAGTACTGTTGACTCCCAACGCATGGCCTTGACACTGGGTTATGTTATTCAAGTTCAAGCTGATCGTAAGAATTCTTTTAACAATTCTCTGGTTTGGTCCTTTATTTCTTCTTTTTATTTATTTTTTAATTCATAAGAGCACCAGGGTATGTGTAGGGAGCCTCCACTGATCACACAGAGAAATTTCATCTGCACCTTTCTGAGCAGCTGCTCTTCCTGTGCAAGACTAATCTTCTATCTTAGCAAATCAAAGCTATATACCAACTGTTGTTTAGCTGATGATTGTAAACTCTACCGTACAACTCATGCACACATACAGTCCTGTGAACTGAACAACTTTATGGAACTGTAAAGTCAGAACTAATTCTGATACTAACAAAACCATGACAGTACAGGCTAATGACTGCTGGGGCTAAAAGCACCTTTCAAATAACTTGGCCCAAAGTAAAATGTGGGGGCTATCAATATGTCCTTTATTTCTGACTTGTTCAAAATGATGTAGATTATTTCTGTCTCAGAGGGATTTGGTTTTTTTTTCAAGTGATAATTTTCACCAAGAACTTTGATAAGTGCACCATCTGGTTGTTACAGATCTTCTCAAGACACAAATCAGGAAAGTGAGCTGAACAGAGCTACTCATGTATAGACAGGTTTCAAATTCAGGATACGGTAGTATCATTCAGAATAATGTGGCCAATAAAGTAATCTGCTCCTGAAAAGTTAAGTGTTTTCGAATTTCTCTCTTAAGACTTGCATCAGCTACTGAGTGGTTGCACGCACAAGTGTTACGGCTTCTATAAAATTTTTTTTGAATAATTTAAACCTTGAAGGGCTTCAACCTGGCTTTTTGGACAGTGTTTAACTGTGTGATTACTGTTACACTGTGTACAAGATGTGTACCTTGTGGTGCTATTCCTTATCACCCAACAAACTACATTGGCTTTGCAGAAAGTTGTAGATGTACAAAGAAAATAGGCTCAAGCTTCAGACAAACTTTCAGCTGGCTTTCATAGCTGCTACTGAGCAAGATGTTATGCAGTTGAAGTCAGATCCTAAAAGCAGCTGAGTGCCTCTGGCAGCTAATAAGCTTAATGACATTTGAAAGCACTAGTCCCCTGGAAAATGGGAAATGCTGCTTTACGTTGGTATTCTCACAATTGCCTATCCACACGAGCAACTAGTGGCTTAGTAAATTAAATAGAGATAGCATGGTGAAGCCCACTAAATATTTCACTAAAACAAATTTCAGTATCATATGGTTATCTGGTGTTTTTCCAGAAAGAAATTAAATGAGAGTACCAGGGATTTGTCACAGGAGGATCTCTTCTGTGTTTACAAGTTAAAGGTTCATAGCAAGAGACTTTATTCTGATAAAATGGATTCTAAAATATTTTAGCATCACTACATTTCTGGAATGTACCCTTTTCCTGGTACCATTATTAATATATCTGTAAATGAACCATATCTAATGTGGAATCTAACTTGACTTGGGAGTTGATGGTGGCTTTTGCATATAACTAGCATATAACTAAATAAGAGAATAGAGTCCAGGGATTTGGGAATTACATAGTGCTGCTGATTAATTCTGGTTTGTTGTTTTTTTTTTTGCCTCAAGGAATAAAAAGGCATAGTTAGATTACTAACAATCTTTCTATACTGATTATTATATGGAGACCGTTGAAGTCTGTGTTAAAAGCAATTTAAACCTTGTGTTTGTGCAGTGGAAGTTACCAATGTTGGTTTGCAATTTTCCATAGCTGTGGTGAAGAATCCCCCAAACAACTTGTGGATCATTGCAGCAGTGCTGGCTCCCATTGCTGTGGTTACAGTTATCATCATCATCATCACAGCAGTTCTGTGCAGAAAGAACAAGAATGACTTTAAACCAGACACCATGATGAACCTGCCTCAGAGAGCAAAAGTGAGTGATGGGTCTTTAGATCCAAGATGTCAATTTGCTTCCTGAGGTTTTAACTGTGTTTCTCTGATAGCTGAAGGAGGTTTGGAACTGAAAAGGTTGTTATTTGCAACATTGGATCTTTGCATTTCTCTGTCCTTGATACCACTGGTCACAGCAATTATCCTTCTAGTTTCCTCAGGGCTCGTCAACTTCCATCACAGCTTGTCCCTTGTTGGTAGCAGTGACAGAGTAACCGTTACACAGCGATGTAAGGCGCTGAGCCATTAGGACTGAGTAGGCTTTTATTTGAGGTACTTGCTTCTTTCATAAAATAGCCTAGGACTCGTCAGCAGCACATCTCCCATGGGACCTCATTCTCTAGCCCATCTCCTGAGCAGATCCTACCTGCTGCAGGTGGCAATGGCTGGAGCTCTGGACTTTGGCAGCAGTTCAGACCTGATTCTAACCAAAAGCTCTCCACCCAACTGCTAATCCAAAGGACGTACTTTGCATTTGTTTTTCAGAAAATTTCTGCCACTGTCATTTTTCTTTTAGATGTTTTGAACTTTCTAATTTATTTGTGGATGTTGCTGGTTGGGTACAAACAATTACATTTAAAGTTACTAACCCATATTGATTACAGGGGGGTTTTTTGGAGGGTTTTTTGTTTCTTGCTTGCTTGTTTGCTTGTTTTTGGACCACATCAAATGTGTTTCTAGTTTGATTCTCTATCTTTTAATAGAAAAATGTCACAGAATACTGATTTGTCTCTGTAGTGGAAAAAAGTCTGCCTTCTCCATGCTGCTATTTAAATGGCTTTTAAACACAGGCACCCAAAGTGAGGAGTTTTTAGCCTACAGAACCTGTGTGTAGGTCATATGGTTCCTTCACCCTTTTAGCTGCCTTTGTTCTTCTCCACTGACATGGGATTGAAATGATAATTTTTGTCTTTGGTTTCTGAATGCTACAGACAGCAGGATTCAACAATTTAATCTCTGTTGCTTCTGCTGAAAAATGTAGATTGGAGGGAGAGCTGAAAGAAGGCATGATGCATATGACAGCTCTTCTCTCCTCATCTTAGGTTAGTTGCAGATAGGCGCAGCTGGTGCCAGTTTGAAAAAGACATTTGTACAAAAAATGAGGCGAAAAAGATGTTTCCGTTTTGGTTCCAGTATGTTCATTGTAGTGTTATCAAACTAGTGTTAAGGACTAGATCTGCAGAAGTGAAGCAAACAATATCACAAAAATTAATAACACTTCAGTATTATCATGTAACGTCCCATTGAAACGCTAAAATGCATATCAGGCTTTATTAGGGGCCATTGCAAATACTATGCACCACTTGATTCTTCTCATATGTAATTTTAGTCCTAGCTAAAAGAACAAAATGGGATGGAATTCATACATTGTTTTGAGCTGGCCATCATTATGGGATGCTTTACAGCTGAAGCAAGTTGCTAAATAAAAAAACCCAAACACTGCTAGTTGAAGCTACCACACAGAAAAAACTTGAAAATATTTTAATATTTAACCCAAAGCTGCCATTCCAAAAAGAAAGAAAAGGTTGAATTTTAACTCTTCCTGAAAAATCAGATTTAATCAGGCTGTAAAATACGTGGTCAGGTTAAAACCTATTCAGTCAGGTTACATTTGCGTCCTCAGTCAACGTTATCAGACGGGAGTTAGATCTGCAGAACAAATCAGTTGGTGCTGAGTCCCCAGCAGCCACAATGTGCTCCTTCCAGGAGGTTTTTTCTGCAGACTTGCTCACAGTTGCAGCTGGAGTGCAGGAGGTCCACTCCCAGAGTGCAGTTCCCCTTCTTGGTATATTTTGAGACTCCGTGAAATTTAATTTAAGTCATTTATATGAAAAGTGATGCATTTCAAAGTGAAAGCTGAATGGCTTTCTATTTAATTTCGCAATGATGACTCCATCAAAAAGGTTCAGCCAGGTCTAGTTCAGAGTGTATGCTGCTATACGGACTGCAGAAAGTAAATTCTGCAGTGGGACAGGGAGTGGACTGGCTTTCTCATTCCTGATTTCAGCATCTTTACTTAAGGCTAAAACATATATCTAGAGAACATAATGAAATAAGGTAATTTTGAAAATAACAATTTTGATTTTATTTTTGATCCCAGCTTTAGGGATATCAGGAATAGTGGTGAATACTTGAACTGTAATTGCTACATTTCATGCAGTTTGGCAATACAAATAGCTGATGAGCACATATGTACATCACATTTAAAATGAATATATTTATTTCATGGCTTAGAAAAGTACCTGAGACTGCTTGATTAATATTAAATCTGTTCTGTAAGTGGAGTCACAGTAGAGTGATTTTTAGTTTAAGCAGCAGCTTTAATGTTTTGTTTTGGTATGTCTGAGATTTGCTGTTGAATCACTGGAGCAATTTTTTGATGCCTTTTGAATATCCAGCAAACTTTATAGAGAGGGAAAGAGAATATTACAGGGTACTCACAGCCTTGGATTTCAGCTGGTTTTGTTTTCAGCTGTGCCATTTTAGGTGTTCAGCTTCCAGAAGTTCTGTCCCAAGGGGACTGGCGGAGCAGAGCTGCTTGTTCATCACTGCAGGTCCTCACAGAGCAGACCTGCCTGCCACATCCCTCCAGGAACACAGCATGGAGGGGTGATGAAGCACTGAATGCTACATATCCTTCTATAGCTCTGGGGTGATGTAACGTAACAGCAGGATTACTGCCTGGCCTGGTAATTAAGGAATGACTTCTTTAATTGTAGCAGACTGAAGGCTATGTAAGTGAAGTTTAAAAAATGACCTCTCATATACAGTGTAGTTTATAGTATCTTTCTTAGGAATTGTGCTGCTGTTCTGCATTGCCTTAGCAGTCAGAAATATCTGTACTAAGTTGCAGGGAAAAAGGACTGTTACCATCTTTTTCAGTTGGCTCTCCAGTTGTAAAATGAAAAGAAGTGTAAATTCAAATCGGTGAAATTCTGATGGGAGTTTATTTTAATGTTCTTTCAATGCTGTTTTTATTTTAAGCAACTATTTTTACTTTGAGTTTTTGGATAGGTGCTAGCTTTTACCTCCCTTGCTTTCTAATTCACAGCATGACTTTTTTAAGGGCTGTAATCTGATTTATCACCTTTCCTTTCTTTTAGAGCATGAAGGAATAAGCTTGCAGATAAACAGAGATACGATCTGCAGTCTAAGACCTGCAAGCCAAAGCAAATGCTGCAGGCCTTGAGAAAACAATCACTATCAATTTGATAAAGGGCATGCAAAAAAAAGATGAAACTGTCTGTGTACATGGGTATACATGTAGAAAGGAAGTCTTTTACTTCTTTTTTTTTTTACTTTCTTTTTTCCTTTTTTTTTTTTTTTTAAATAACAGTGTCTTTTCTCATCATCATTACAAGGAAAAAAGTCCCAGAAACAACAACTTCCTATATTCAGTCTGCCCTTTGCCAGGCAATGTAATTTAATGGTCTCATAATTCATTTGTTATTTCAAAAGCAATATTCAAATCCCAGTCCTTGGGTCTTTGTGAGTACTTCAGCTGTATTGGACATCTACTTTTGCAGTGCTTCAAGATTTAGTCTTGCCAGCTCCCTTCATGGGTGGTAAAGCCATCTGCTCCTGTGGGCTTTTACAAAGCAGGGATCCAAGATCGAATTTCATTTAATGCAATATGTCTGCTGATGAGGATGGCTTTTTCCCCTTTTCCTTTATGGCAATTTATTACTAGATGTGGTGGTAAGTAGAACTCAGATTAAACTAATCCTTCATTTTCTTCCTTTGGCATATCTGCGCTGGGACTCTGTAGAGTTCTGTAGTAATTCTCATGTTCTGGTGCTTCTGGTTTGTTTCTGTTTGAGGGGGTTGTTTGGTTTTCTATTCCTTTGTTTTGTTTTTTGTTTTTAAGATACTAAGTATAAGTTAAAACTTCTCTTTCAAAGGAGGGAAAAAGTCTGATTTGATCAGCTTTTCTCTTTTGTTACGTTTTTTGCAGAATATCTAGGAGGGACTTGACTAAGACTTGAGATACTAAGGTTGAAAAATATTATCTTTTTTTGATTTAATTTTGATTAAAATATCACGACCTAGGATGTTGTGCAGTAGCTCTTCCTAGCTGTCCTTCACATAGCTTCTGCTTCCCCTTTCTTCATTTCCTTCCATTTCTTCATTTTGTCCCTTGGTAGGTAATTTGGTGGCTGCTTGTGTGGTACCCTACTTTCAGAGGAGGGCAAGCAAAAGGCTCTGTCTGGGGTGAGATTATTATGACTTGCCATGGGTTGGTGATGTTGAATTGGCATTTCTCTGATATGTTGCCAGTTCCATTGTTGTAATGTGGGGAGATGTCTGTTCTCCCAAATCAGCATTACCTCAGCTAGCATCTACTTAATACGCCAGAGATACTTACCAGAGGAATACTGAAGTATGTGAGCACATTAGAAACTGTCAGCCTCAGTTCAAACAGGAGACTAGAAAAGTGATGAAGATGCCCATAAACAAAAAGTATGTTTTGTTTTGTTTTAAAAAATAGAAGACAGCCCTATTATTTTCAGACTGAGATCACCTATGAAATGTATCTGTATTTATAGTTAGAGTCCAGATTTAGTAGGGGATAGAACAAAAGAAGATGAGTTTTCTTCAAAGTTCATTCTTTTTCTGTTCTATCAGCAAATTTCTTTACCCACCTGATTTTCTTTCAGAACTAAAATATTCAATGACAACATGACAGAAACCTGAGAGAGACAATTCAGTTACTGACTATTCAATTCTGGTGCATTTCCCAAAGTATGCTTGAGGGTTAAAATCACCATTGCTCACTTCTGAAGTGTTTTGTGGTGCTTTTTAAGCATTCTGTCAATACTTTTGTACTTCAGGAAGAGCAGCCTTCTAGGTTATGGTAAATTAGTTCAATTTAGTGTAGCAAAAACATTTTTGTGTTACATATTTTATCCAGAGATGGTCAGGAATTAGAGTAATTTATCTTTCATGCTGGTTTTCCTTCTCTTTTTTTCCAATAGAAAATGCAGATTGGTGGGTGGTGGTTGTTTTTTTTGTGCAGTTCTGCTTTTTCCTTGCAAAGGCAGCAGGAAAAGCCCGGCCAGGCTTCAGAGGAGAGGCAAGGCTTTTGCAAATGCCACTTCCCAAGAGAAACACGTGAAGTCAGTAACAACCTTCCCAGCAGGCAACTGGCAGCCAGGGGAAAGAGAATTTCACTGATCTGAAAAAAAGATCCTTTTCTGGAAAATGTTGCCCATGAAACTTTGATGTGTGCCTTTTTTACTCTGTCTTGATCTGGAATAAACTACTCCCACCCTCTTTGAAACCACAAGGTTTTTGTCAGAGAAAGTTTTCTGGTTTTGGTATGGTCTTATTTGTCTTGCCTCTAGTTTTTTCTTCCATGTGCTCAATCTGCCATTGTCTTCTGGAGGTGTTACAGCAGGGTGCGAAAGGCTAGCCAAGATCAATTTTATACTCGCTAATCATGTTTAAAATATGTGGAATGGAGATCTCATCAGAAAATTACTTTGTTGTTGGGCACTCCTATGTCAATCTACATGTTTATACCTTATGTAATTAAAGAAGTTGAAGAGTAGTGGAAAATTTCATACTGAAGTGGAAATTTTATATTAACATATGACACATGCTGCAAATTTCTTTTTTTTCTCCCACTTTTTTTGCAGCCTGTCCAAGGCTTTGACTATGCCAAGCAACACTTAGGTCAGCAAGGAGCTGAAGATGAGGTTTTACCTGTAACTCAGGAGACTGTTGTACTCCCACTTCCAGTTAGAGATGCTCCTGCCTCCCAAGAGAGAGAAATTACTCAGGATGGGAGTACTATCAAAACTGCCAAATCCAATGAAACAAGGAAAAGGTACGGACTGGCATGTTTCCTCAGAGGGGTGGGGTAGGGTACATGCTGCTTGTTGCTTAAGAAAAACCTGGAAGGTTTGGCTCCCAGGCTCTGTGCATGGCAGATGGTTCCTCCATCATAAATTCTTGGCATAACACTGGTCTGCGCTGGATGTGTAAGTTTGCTGCAAAGTGCAGGATAAAATAAAGTGAAGTCTTCAGAGACTGTACATGCACAGAGTAGGTAAACGGGAAGTGGCGCTTGTATGAATGCTTGTGTTGTGTAAGAGATGAATCCAAAGAAAACGTGGGATATGGAGCATGAGCACTGATTGTTTCTCAGATGAACCAAAAGACAGGACCTTAGCCAGTGTAAGTTGCTGTGGCTCTACTAACAGACTCTTGTCACTCCAGAATTGCACCTGATGTCTTAATTAGCAGAAAGGAAAACCCCAAACAACCACTAGATTGTGAGACCTCTAGATCCAAAGCATCTACAGCCATACAAAACTTTTGACAGTGTAAGAACAGACCAGACAACTTCAGTGTATAGGGTAAAGTGTCCCAGCCTTGCAGTTTATTCATACTAAGTCTACAGGGTTGTAGATTCACAGCTTCAAGGTCCCCAGGAAGCTGTCTGGCTCTTCCTCTTCTTCCCTGAGGGGTCAAATACACTCCTAACTCAAGTTTATCGACCTTTTTTTAAACTGGTGGGATGACCACAGCTTCCTCAAGCAATCTGTTCCTCACTACCTTTCCCGTTAAGAGGTTTTACCTCTTGTCTAGCCTCAGTCATCATCAGAATAGCTGAAGGTCATTGTTTCTTATCTCCATGATCTCAGACAAGGAAAGCAGGTTATCCCTTTATCCTAGCTGGTTTGCATGGTTCAAGTCAACTTCTTCCTTGACCTGCTCTCCTTGAAAGTAAGTGGAGGATCATCAAGTTCTTATTGCTGAAGAATGATACTGAGGGGAAGAGAGAAAAATCAAACTGTTAGGTAAACAGCCTGAATAGAGGTAACAGTCATTGTTTAGTTCACTGGCATTGGTCATAAGCTGAGGTTTTCCTGAAGAAAAAGGGAAACAGAGGGATCCTGAGCTGGTGTCTGGTTTGGCATGCTTCTGTGGTTGCATAGTAAATCACCTAGAACATGGAGATTGCTGACTGCAGGGAGGACCAATAGAGGAGATAGCAGAGAACTCCCCTGATTCCTGTGAGTGCTTCACTGGGTTTGGTTGCTAACTGTTAGTCTGCACTTTAATATCAGTGATGTGTTGTTCACACCATAAATACTTGAACTGTGAGAGTCAGGTCACATAGGATGTGTACACCAAGCAGCTCTTGTCCCTTTTGCAGTTTTTTGTCCTCTGATGAAATTACAAATGTGAGATAACCTGACACTGTCTGTGGTTGCTGATGCTGGACCACCACAGATTAAGCCTTTGCAGGAACTGGAACTGTTCTTTAATGTGTTTTGAAGTGCCTCCAAAGTCATGTGGAAGCATACACAAAAAATGTAAACCAGCCCTATTAATTAATCCTCTGACATAAGTGATTAAACACTCAGTCCTTTGAATGTGCACAGAAATTCCTGTCTACTTAATCTGCAGTTTTAAACAAACATCCATAAGCAAACTTGATCTGGGAATTCAAAGGAAAGTTACTCTCATTCTAAGATGTGTTGAACCTTGGTGCCTTTCTAAGCAAATAACTAAGTAAGTCTTGCCTCCTTCAGAGTGATAACTTGACTAAGTGAGAACATGCAGAATTCGAGCCTTTTTTCATTCCCAGGAGAGGTTTCTGGAGATGGAATTTAATGCTTTCTGAAGATGAAGAAATTTTTCTTGGCCTTTATGTATTTGCTCTTTCATCCAGGCTATTTTGCAGCCAGGAAAGGTCAATCTAAATCAGACTGCTGTAGAGTGGCTGGTAACCGATCAGAGTATCTTCTCTGTTATTACCACTGAAGGAAACTTCACAGTTAATAATACCGTGGCCACTTAAAAAGCATGAATATTTAGATTTGTGGCAGCAGAAATCATTCTGTAAGCTATCCATGGTCACTGCTTTTCCTTGTTCCCCAGTGGAGAAGATTTTCTTCAGGTGTTGGTCTGTCCTGGATGAACTGTTTTACAGGCTGGGATTGTTCATTAGCAGTGGCAGACAGGTTTCAAAGGGAGAAATGTTACTTTTCAGGAGTATTTATCCTCCATAGAATTTCACAAGAAGATCGTCAGGCTGGGCTGGACTGAGCTGGGTTGCATACTGAGCTCTCCTAAAGCCCTGTAGCTGGGAAGAGCCTGTCTCAAATTATATATATATTTCCACCTAGGCTATCTTCAAAAGAGAGTCCCGAAATATTATTTTTCTCATGCTTGTCTTTTTCTGTTCTGACCACAGTAAAAGCTCTCTACCTACACCAGACAGGGCAGTCAGAACCTGAGGTAAATGAATGTTTCAAGCTGGCAATGTAATCTTGGCAATAATTTATAGGATGGTTTTTACAGTTGTTTTGCTTTAATAGTATATTCTGGATATAAAGCCATTGTGACAGCAATAGAACTTGATTGGATTTTTTTCCTCTGTAAATGAAAGTCCTTGTGCCTAAGTCCATTCTTTTTCTCTGATACAACCTATTTGCATTATCCTGTCATTAGCCATGACAATGCTAGATTGTAGATGGGTGCATGAGTACAGGTCCTGTAGATAGTTTTCGTTCCCGCTGTGGCAAGTTTTACATGTAGAAACTATGTGATGCTGTGTCCAGATGTTGAGTGGCACCAAATCTAACATTTTCTACTTTGGCCTACTTTTCCCAACTTGTGCATTAGGATTTGAATAATTTGCTCCCACAGAAAGAAGAGAACTTCTGAGAGGTTGCTCCTGGTGCAGTTCAGTTACACTGTTAATTTCTGTTCTTGCTCTTGGCTGGGACTAAACACTTGCAGCAGTTCTGCTCTGTCCTCCCTGCTCACCCTGTGCAGGGACCAGTTTTAAGGCAAGACTATGCAATGGCTAAGCAAAACAAGCATTTTCTCAGAACTTCCAGCAAGTAATTGTGCTGGTTAAACCAGGATGTGTGCAAAACAGAAAAATAAAAGGAGAATTTTCTTATCATACTGTGTGTGTGTATGTGTGACTGAATTTTACATTGTGACTGGCAAAACAAGTTCAGTGTAAATGCAGGTTAAATAATGAAAGGGTTAGTTTAGCTGTATATACATAAACAAAGGTCTGCTTTATTTTAGCTGTATAAATGGCACTGAATTGATAACAGGATTTTTTTGTCCTCTGCAGTGCCACTTCTGTCATTGTGGAGGTTGTGCATGAGATGTGGCTGCATTTTATGCCACTAAGATACTCATCAACCCTGAACTAATTGAGAAGTCCTGTTCTCTGTTCCTGCCTTTACTGTGTTTCTGTGTGCAGTTTATATTCTATCTCCTTTTGGTACAAAATCAGGCTTGAAAACTCAGTGATGCAAACTGTGTGCAAATGCAATAACCTTGAGATGAGGTTTATAAGGAAGAACTCACATCCTCCCTTGTTGCTATGGTTACTTGCAGCCAGTCCCCGAGTCAGAATGGCTCCATCACCAGCAACGTGTCGGGGAAGCCCAGCTCTGAGAGGAGCTCCCTCCAGAAAGTAATGGCACCGCAGAAAGTGGCAAAAGAGGAAGGAAGGAAAAGAAATGGTGAGAAGTGCTCCTGATGAAAGCTGCTTGTAGTTGCCCCTGGAGCCGTGCCCATGCAGGCAGTGGCTGTGCTGAAATCATCTCACTATACCTTCATCATTACTTGGGCATTTTCTGTGTGTAGCTGTTGTTTTGTTTGGTTGGTTGGTGTTTTTTCTTCCGCCTTACTGTTCTAACTGTTTCTTAAATTCACATCAACACTATGGTGCCTACTCTTTGTGTGGGCCTTTGCAAGATCTCTTTCTTGGTTTTTTTTTCTTCTTTAAATGCCAGTAAACTAATGAAGATGTGATGTTGCTTAGTAGGCGGACAGGGTTTAAAGCTTTTTCTTCTGTGTAGAGCCTTAAGATAATAATTTCCATTACTGCTGTTGCTAAGCTGGCCCAGATCTGATGAAGATGAATTAATTAGGTAAAAATTAATTTGAGAAAGCGTAAGACAGCCAGTGCTTTAACTTTCCATCTCTTATCCTTCTTGTCATAACTTTTTTGTTATTAAGACTTACTGTCAGCTTTTCCTGATGCACCTAGGATATCACACCGGATGTTTTTCACAATTCCTTGATTGATAATGGTAACCTTATAACTTGAGATGTATCAGGAACATCTGATGAGAGATGAATTTAATCCCCTTTCTTCCTTGCTTTTCTTTTGTCTGTCTGTCTGCTTATTTCTACTGAGTTACAGCTTTGCTTTCATATTTGCCTCATGAATGGGAAACACTTTGGCTGAACCAATTGATCTCTTCTCTCTAAAGGGAGGGAATTAAATTTGATGGGGTCTCATCAGCTTCTGTCATGACCACAAGTTCATAATTAAATTGTTAAAATATAAATGCGGACAGAAAGACTTGGTTAAAATGTTAGTGTAGCTCTCTTCTCCTTTCCCCAAAAAATCACCTGAGCATTCTGATGGCAACCCTGGTGTCACACTATGTCATCTCTTGATGATCAGTATGCCACACAGAGGCTTTGCTGCTTTAGCAGGAGTACAGTGCGATACAGAGACAGATACAGAGCACCAGAGGTGGCCTCTCTTCTGAACAGCAAAATCGCACTGCATTTTTAGGTGTCCTCTTTTTTCCATTCACGAACCATAGAGCACTGCATCTTGCGGGGACCATATAACTGATGTAACTGTAGCACTCTGTTTTGCAAATTCACACAGGGAAGCGAAGTTGTTAATTTTCTTTTGTTATGTGTTTGTCACCCGTACTGCTTTCTTCTGACATACCTGTCACTTTACTGATTACTCCAGGCCTGCAATAATAGGTATTCTGACTGGTCTTTCTCAAAGAGGTCTTTTTCTTTCATAGACAGCATAACAATATTTCATGGTTCAAAGTTTCAAGGGTCATAATTATTTTTTCACTTTTTCAAATGCAGCTTAATTTATGAGTCAGCAGCATTTATAATTTACACAATTAAAAGCTATAATTTATGCTGTGTTTTTTTTTCTTCCCTACTCAGGAAAGCCAATATTCAAAGCCAGCGTCAGCCAATGTTTATACATGTAAGCAAAATAATTAAGTGAAAGCATTTTTTTCTTTTTAATTTTATTAGGTTTTAGATCTTCGAAGAAAATTGATAAGAACTTCCCACGTCTTTGGTAAAGAATTGACTAACATCTAACATCTGATCTGGACTGTAGTGTGTTTCTAGAACATACACATGCTATTTAAAGAAACCATTCAATGTAGCATGAGGGAAAACTGACCCCTCATTTTATATCTTAAATTTATTATAATTTTAGCTTCAACTACACAAAGTGTGTAACTACACACTTTTCAAATTGTGCTGGAAAATTAACAACTGTTTTACTTACAAGTTTATTTTACCTCCTCTTTTCTGTCTTCTCAAAAAAAGCCTGAAGTATAGTTCTTGTGCATTACTGAAAATATCTGCAGTGTATACTCCATTCATACTGTGGATTCGTATAATGTGTTCCCACTGCATGTTGGCACCAAGACCTTGACCTTCTGTGGCAGAAAGAAAGAGCAGTGTTTGCCCACTGTAGTAGTAGTACATACTACTATATTCATATATAAAAAATGTGAAACAGATAGATAGGCTGTTTCTTTCTGACTAGTCTGGCTTTAAAGCAGCCTGTGCATAAACCAGCTTGTCTGCAAAGCCCTTCTGTAGAGATGTCAGCTCCTTCTAGAGGAACTTCCTTCACTTGACTGCCACGACCCTACAAATGGTCACCTGGTAGCTTCCAGGCGCAGAAATGAAGGAGAAGAAATACACTGTTCCCTGGTAAAGAGATGTAACCTGGTAAAGGACATTTTAGCTGCAGGCATATCTCTTAAGATATGTTTAGGAGAGTTTCCTGATGCAAACTTTTCAAAACAGCTTGTGATAAGGAATATGTGGTTATGGGAGATGAAAGGGCCTCCCCCTTACCAGGATTATGGAGCTGGCCCCATGTTTATTCTTATCTGCATGTGCAGATGTGTTTTCGATTTATGAGTCCTGTGATCCTAAATGCCTGTTGAAGTTGAAATTAAAAAACCTAAAAATTTAGACACCCATTCCTTGACATTATGGAGCTGACACTTTGTTCCCTACTGCTGTGATTAAAACCACTGTTGTCATCTCTGATATTTTGTTCTTTTATCTTTATCCATTAGATTAGCTGGACTATCCATTTTCCATCCTCTAATTAGCTGGAGCAATAGATTCAATAGAATGTGTTGGCTGTTTTAAGAAGGGAGCTGCTTCTCTCCCAGTTGTTTGCCTGAGTTTACTCCAGCTCTCTAGCCTGATTGTAGGCTGATTCCTCTAATGCGTATGTCAGCAAAAGCAGCAGCATATTTTCTTCCCTGAAAAGCAGCATCTTAAAACTGGGATGAATCCCTTGGTGGTCACATGTTTGATTTGGGGACTCCAAGTTAGAATGGCTCATTAGTTGCCACAGTTACAAACCAATTTTAGATTCTATTTCTTGCTGACATTTAGTTACATGGAAAAATGACAGCACTGGATATTACCTCAGTACATAAACTATATAGAATGTATCAAAATAGACTTCAGAGTGTGTCAGGGCTGAGAGTGAACAATGTGAAACCAGCATAGACTCATAGGCTCGGCTTAAGGACCTGATGTTTTGGAGGATCAGCAGTACTCCTCAACTAAGCCTTATTTCTATGGAAAACATGAATAAAATAGCTATTTGTATTAAACAGTGATGAACTTTGGTAGGATAATTGCATTTGTTTCTTTTTGTTTTTCTTGCAAAACACTTACTAGTATTTTAATAGAATGTTTCTAAAAGTTGATGAGTTACTTTGGGCACTTAGAAACAAAAATTCGAACCTTTTTTTACAAGTGTCCAATTGCGCATGTTGGAGGACTGTGAGATGCATGAAGCAGCCCACGGAGGTACTGGCAATTTCCGAGAAGGGTTTGTAAGAGAACAACAGGATATTAACACTTTCACCTATCATTTTATCGGGCCGAACATCATTCAGGAAGAAGCAAATGGCTGAACCCACTTGTATTTAAAGAACTACAGCAGCCTACAGTAAAACATTTCCTTTCACCGGCTTCTCACAAAATGAAGCCAGTGAAAAACATATTTGTTGTTTTCCCAATACTGAAATGTTTGTTTTTGCAGCTTTCCCATTAGCATCTTTGGGAAGGCATGATTACTTGTTTGTTTTGAGAAAAATGAAAGCTTTAGTTTGGTAGCAGTTCTCAATGAAGCAAATGACTCCATACCTTTTGAACTGCAAACTCACATAGTTGCACCCAGCTTAGTACTTGAACCTCATCATCAGGAAAGAACACACACACGTCACAGGTGGAGATGCACAAGCAGCATCTTGTTAAACTTCCTTGTGTAAAAAACCTTCCTTTTCTTCCCTTAGGAGTCCCAGCTGGACTACTCCTCTTCCAAGCATGTGGTCTTTGTCTTTAAAAACAGATGTAACTTTTCAGAAGTTGTTCAGTTAAGGGCCTCACTCCTTTATAAAACATCAGTCTCTAAGGCTATAATTTTCTTTGTCCAGGCAGAAGCTGTTATTTAATTTTTAAATTCTCTTTTTCTTCTGTTCTTTGTAGGGATATATGAAAATCAGATGTCTGCAGGAACAAGGTGCTAAGGAGGAAAAGTTGGCTGTATTATTGGCTTAGCAAAAATCAAAGGGATTTTGGGATCTAAGTCTGCTAAGCCATGATACACTGCCTCCTTTATTCTACGGAAGTGCGGGCCACCAGTTTTCATGCTGGCTGGTGTGGCAGCTCAGCCTTGAAGCCAGTTTTTCTGAATTTCTGAGTAGCTGTCTGTAGTGACTCACATTGAAACAAAATATGGCAACAGCAATTGAATCTAGGAGCAGTGATGTAGCAGTCTGCTTTGACACAGGGTTAGCTGAGAGATCTGGTGTATCCCAGCAAACACCCAGAGCCCTTCATCTGCCTTCTCTGTGCGGGGTGGGTGAAATGCAAGTTAGAGTGGAGAGGGCTTTATCTTGCCAAATTTTGGTCCTTTAAAATTGACTTCCTAATCTAACCTAACCAAGTAGGCTTTCTAGTGATTCCAGAGGGTCACAGCTAATTGGGACAGGATCTCTCTGCTCTGGAGGTACTCACCTTTCACTCCAGTAAGGAAGAAAACTGCACTGGAGCATATGTGCAGGTTTGAAGTGAGATGATTCCCTTTCATGATGCCTGTGCCTCTGAAAGACTGAGAAATCAGTGCTAGGAAGAATTTATGGCATAGGCAGGAGTCTGTTCTTTTCGTCATTCATTCGCTCATTCTGAAGTATTAGCTTCATTTGCCCCAGGAAATGTTAGTGGGGATCTTGATCTAACTCTTCATCCCCTCACGGTAAACTCCTAGGCGTTTCTGGAGTAATTTCCTGACATTAAAAAAAAAAAAAAAAAAAAAGAGAGAAAAAAAAAGAAGAGAAAAATATGAACAAAATCCACTTGTTCGGCTGCAATCCCTTGTATTGGCACAGTTACTGTTCTCCTTGAGCTTTACACATTGATTCTTTATTTTTAAAAAAAAATTTCAGCTTGTGTGACATAGCCTGATATTTCTCCATACTCTTTCCATTTCTTCCACTGTCTATTTCTCGTGTGCTTGTGTTAGATATAGAGAGCACAGTCACCCCACTAGCATTGTGCTGCTGACAGTGGACTCTTTGTTCTTTCACACGTAGCCAGTTACATTTTCTGCTGCTTTTTCCACTTTGTTTCTGTTTGTGAGAGGCAGCCAAGTGTTGGAATCTGTTCTGTGAACTTCTGAGCCTCTTCACACTCCTACCAAAGCAAAAAGTGCCAGTGCACCACTACCTCTTTCACCAGAGACTGGGAGCAACCCAGCACTTCCATGGGGCCACTCTGGCGCTGTATTCACAGGCATGGTGGAACTTGCATAGAATAAGTGAGAAATACTTTCCGTTTGGACTTTTTTAGGTCAGCATGGCTAACCCAGCTTGCTTTCTATTTTTTTTTTAAGCCACTCTTTAATTGCATTTCTCATGGCAAGAAAATACTTTATTCTGTGTTGCTAAGGTGCCTATTGCAGCAGACCTCTGAAGGAACTGGGATCTGCAGGTTGCACAACTGTTTGTTAATTCAGGTCTGCCTTCCACTTCAGAGGAGCTCTGATCTGCCACTGAGTATGACAGCAGTTTTCATCCAAGCAACAGCATGAAGGGTGTGTGTAGATGTTCATGCCATCAGATCCAGTGGTAGTCTGGATGGCTGTGATATTTCACTAATATGTCAGCATTGAAGAAGACAAATGTATGGGTTTATTGTACAAATAGGAATCTATTTCTGCAAAGCTTTTTAAAACTCATAAAGAGCTACTTTTACTACTTAAAGAAGTGGCTTCTGTTGTAGGTTCGCATGAACTCCCTGTCTTCTTTGTGTCATCATCCTTGTGAGTTAAATAATTTTTTAAAGGTATAGAACATGACTAGGATGGCATTACAGGAGTGTCAATCCAGAAAAGAGGTTGATGGATTCTCTACAAAGATTATAAAGTACAGTGTCTCTTTGGATTGCTTTGATATTTTAATAGATGAGGTAGATGTGGTTGAAAGAGAAGACATAACCACAGAAAGATAAATCCTTGCTTCTGCTTATAGGCACAAGAAGCCTTCATAGCAAGTGAATGAAGCAAGCAGCTAATAGAAGAATAGACATCCCATGTATACAGTTTCATTAAAAACCTGCAAATACTGGTTTAGAGATCTCGGATGACCTTGTTGGGTAATCCCTGTTTCAAAATCCCAGGCAAACCCAGGACTGCAGCACCTCAGGGCACGTGGCCTGGCTTTTAGCAAACTTTGCATAGGAGAAAATAATATCCAGGAGGAATCATGAACAGCTTCCTGTAATCAGGAGCTACGTCTCTAAGCTATCTGTTTCACTGAAAATATGATATTTGTGCTGTCCATGAAAGACAAGCACAGTGTCTCATGGTTGGGTATGTTTGGAAAGGGGGGCAGGTACATGTGTATACAAGTGTTTTCTGATACACTGCAGCATCCTGTAGAGAGGTATTTCAGACACAGACATCAGACACTGATGTTAGGACACTTGTATTTTACTTACAGTCTTACAAACACTGTCAGAAACATTCATTTCTTTATTGCTAAGTGCTCTTGCTCATACCTTTCTGGAGACAGCTAACAAAGGGCATGCTTCAGATAATGTAGAAAATTTTTTTTTCAATATAGTTTTTCTCTAAAATGAAAATTATTTCCACATTATTATACACTCAGGAGTCAGGATTTCTGTTTGAAATACTGATACTCAGGCTCTTTCCTAAGGAGCTATGCTTTTAGATCTGTGACAGTTTGCTGTACGTATCCACTGTATGTATGGTTACAGTAGTTGCATTCCCTTTATACAAAATAATTCTTTGAAAATTTTTAATGCTGCTCATTTAATGACCTAAGAAAAGCCAAAGCACATTTACCTGCTTGAGAGTGTTCCCCAGATCTTGGCTTTCTGTGTTTTTCTCTATTGATAGAGTCATGAAATGGATAGGGTTGGAAAGGACCTTAAGATCATCTGAGGTCATCAGAGATGTCATTCTTTTTCTGAAGACTTCCAAAGTTGGTCTGATTGTTGCTTCCGAGCAGGACAGCACATATCTTTGTTTCAGGTATTTACTGTAAGGTTACCTGATCCACGGGTGATTCAAATTTCCTTACTGGTTTTTGTACAGGTAAGTATTTCAGTTCAGTTTTTCTCCCAACATATTTTGATTTGGGAGAAGGGGATGAAGGACAAGGTGGAGGGAAAGAGAGAAGAGACAAAATCCTGGGTGGCCTTCATATTGAAATCTTAGGCTGAAAAAAGTACATTTATTTTTAATATAAATTAATAACTAGATAAAAAAAATATATATTCCATCTGTCTAACTGGTCCTTAACAGCTCAGAGACACAACTCTGCAACTCCTTTCCAGCTGGTTGGAGGACCAGTGGCACCACCTGCTGGCATCCCTTGCTGGCAGTAACGCAGAGCTGCACCCGAATCTGGTAGCACCCCTGAAGTATCTTTACCAAATCTTGTATACCGGCTGCCGCAGTGATGTGGAGATAAAGTGATGGTCCTGCTCTTCAAAAACCCAGTGTCACATTGATCTTCACTACAATTAGTGATCAACCTGAATAAATGACTACTTTGGATAGATCTTCATATACTTCAGTCACAGGAAGATTAGGAACTGTAATTCACTCTCGGTGGATCATGTGGCATGATATATCTAGCACAAGATGTTTCAAACATGGGAAATTACTGTTAAGTAGGTGATTAAGGCTTTTTTTTTTCCTTTTGTGCTGCTGAACTTCTTGCTTCTTGTGTGCATGTAGACAATGCAAGCAAGAGTAGAACAGTGAATCCATAATAATGATGGTATGTATTCATTTAAAGACAGAAATTAAAAGCATTGTGTCTGTGCCTGTGGCAGGTGGAGTGGACCTAAATGATCTTAAGGTGCTTTCAATCCTAACCTGTGATTCTATGAAATCTATGTTGCTACGTGCTTATTGTGAATGACTGTAAAGAATACCTACACAGTTTTCTGAAGCTTCCTGTGCCTGCCAGCTGCTTGCCCACTGAGGGGTTTGGCTGGAGGACAGGCCTGGAGCAGGGAGAAGCAGCAGAAATAAACACTTGAGGGCTTCCACTTTTCACTGGGCTCCCTTTGGTTTCCAAATTGCTGTGGTTCAATTATGTTACAAATGCTTGCTGAAAATTATCATGGAAAGAGATTTAAGAAATATTAAAATTCCCATCCTACTTGCTTATGGTTCACTTGCCAGTAACTGAAGATCACAGACTCTGCAAAAAAGGGCAGTGGAAAAAAAACCACCCTTCTTTTATATTATACTTGCCAATTAGTGAACAAATGCTAAGTTAAGGTGGAATATACTTGCGATTTCTAGGTTCATTTGGCCATTATTTTCATGCCAATAGCACTGCAGTAGATATAGGAGACAACTGAGGGGGCTGATACTGAGGGTGCCCTTTGGTGTTAACATACCACCCTTTGGTGTTAGCATATCAGAAGTAGCTGTCATCTCTGATTCCTGATTCTTTTTACTCTTAGTTTTCTTTAATGAGTCTTTGAACCAGAGGAATCCTATTTAATTAAGCAAAAAATGGTTTCTGATCCTGAAATGAGGCCTGAGGAGACAATCCACACTTCTGTAGCTACTCATTCTCTCTGTGGGTACCTGGAGATCACTGCTGAGGTCAAGTGCAGTCCTGGAACACTGCAGAGGAAACACATTGGTGCTTCTTGGTTCATTCTGCTTGAAATAGGGTACACAGAGAATGCTGGGAAAGAATCATGTTTTGGAAGTTGATGCTTAGCCAGGGATTTTGGGTATGCCTGGCTCGGGCAAATGCAGAGACAGGCATCCAAGGAGAAGAGATTCCACAACTTCTTGGTACTTGGATCACTGATGAGATACTATCCAGGCTCACCTAAGCTGTAATTATTATGAGACACAATCTTCGTTGGTGAAGAACACAATTTAAACAAACTTTTTCTCTCTTAGAGATGGTTGTGTCACAGCAGAGGTACCTTGTTAAGGTAGCATGGAAGTTTCAGCGGCAAATTACGGACAAGACCCATCTTTCAGAACTGCATTTGGTGACTTACATGAGACCTGAAATGATTCAAAATGCCTCCAGGGAGGAATGTCCATGCTTCACGTTTATACTCGTAGTGTAAAAGCCTTCCTGTTCACATGTGGTCTGTGACAGGCAGGCATCTCTTCATTTGACTGCTTTTGCTGATCTTTGGCAGCATGGTCATCAGGGGGAGTCCAGCAGTTAATTTCACTGAGCCAGGTTTGCGAGCCTATACAAATTCAGTGTTTGAATAGCCCCAGGAGGCACAAAGGGATTTCAGACCCACTAAAGACTCTGTCGTATTTGGATAGTTCCATGGAGCCAGAGGGACAATATGTAATGCCGCATCTGGAATATTGCGTCCAGTTCTGGGCCCCTCTGTTCAAGAAGGACAGGGAATTGCTTGAAGGAGTCCAGCGCAGAGCCACAAAGATGATTAAGGGAGTGGAACATCTCCCTTATGAGGAGAGGCTGAGGGAGCTGGGTCTCTTTAGCTTGGAGAAGAGGAGACTGAGGGGTGACCTCATCAATGTTTACAAATATGTAAAGGGTAGGTGTCAGGATGATGGAGCTAGGCTTTTTTCAGTGATATCCAGTGATAGGACAAGGGGCAATGGGTGTAAACTGGAACATAGGAAGTTCCACGTTAACATCAGGAAGAACTTCTTTACTGTAAGAGTGACAGAGCACTGGAACAGGTTGCCCAGGGGGGTTGTGGAGTCTCCTACACTGGAGATATTCAAGGCCCGCCTGGACAAGTTCCTGTATGATGTACTGTAGGTTACCCTGCTCTTGCAGGGGGGTTGGACTAGATGATCTTTTGAGGTCCCTTCCAACCCTTGGGATTCTGTGATTCTGTGATTCTGTGATTTAACCCATGTATTTCTCAAGCATTCAAGTGGTGTCAACTCCAGCCCATACTGAGTATAGGCATTTCATTATAGGAAGATAACGAGCTTACTCAGGGGCTTCATATTTTGTGTTGCACACTATCAAATAGTTTCTTACCAACATAATTGGCTGTCTAAACTGCTGAGTTTATACAAGTCCATTATAATTTGTGCACTGATTAAATATTAAACTGGAGTGTCTTTTCAGAGGAAATAAATTTAGAGCAGACCACTTTGTTCTTTAGCAAAGGATCTCTGCTCCTGTCAGTTAGGAGATGGAGCAAAAATTCTTCCTTCTAATATCATAATAATTCAAAAATATGTGCAAAGATTTCTTTGTAGAATATGTGCTTGTGCTTTAGAGTCATTCTTCTATTTCAAAATGAGGATAAAAATGTTTAAGATTCAACAGCTGACAAGGCGATGCAGGCTTACAAACAAAACATGGAGGAGAAAGGGCCCAGTTGTGTGTGTGTTACCCATTTAGGTAGAAATGTAAAACTGAAGATGCTTTGCCATGCCATTTAATTTTCAAGATTTTTTCAGAAGCCTTCTCCTGTCTCTTAATAAATTTTAATGGTTTAACTTTATAGCCACCTGAGGTACTGCTTTGCAAAGCAGTAAGCCAAAATAAACTTCTACACCTTCAGTTTCTTAAGCATGTTTTAACACACATCAGTGATGCTTTCATTTTAACAGATATCACTTTTAGCATTTATGACTTTTACTAAAATTAGTAGGTTTATTTTTCAGAGTTTGAGAATGACCACGCTCTTGCAATATAAGACAAGAAAAGCTGCACTCTTGTGTTAGATCAGGTGTAACTACTGATGCCTTGGCATGGGGAGACTTGTGTGTGTATGTTTCCACGTGAAACTTAGGAAAAGATGTACTTTGACTTTCATTGTCATTTTCATACATTTTTCTGTGTCATTCTTTTCCTCCTTTTCTTCTATCTTAATAGTGCAAATTGGAAATCAACCTTTTTGAGGGTAGTGACAGGTAATACTTTGAATACATAATGTTGTCAGTAATTTAATGGGAGTTTTTTCGGTGTAAAGGTCTCCCAGGTCTGCCCCTCAAGTGTACTGAGCACATAATTAATCTAAAGCATGTACTTGCTGAATTTTACTATGAACATGCAGTAAAAATATCTGTGTCTTTATGCTGAATAAGTTTGATGTGCTTTAGTGCCCATAAGTGATGAAGAGGAAGGAGGCATTCTCTTTGATAACGTTGCCAAATCTGCCATTGACCCCTTTGACACCTCTTCGGGATCAGTGCAGCTGATAGCGATCAAACCTGTGGCTCTACCTGCGGTTCATGCTGCATCAGAGAGGAGCCAGGAATCTGCCGTCATTAATGGAGAGGTAAAGGCTGTCAGATAATGTCTCCAGCTGTTTCCTTGGCTACATCCATGAGTGAAACAATCTGAAGCCTGTTAGACTTGAGGACCGATAAAAGCTTTTCACCCTGATTCTATATAAAGTCCCATTAACATTGCAGGCTCAGAGATCTGTGTATTTAAGATTTGCTCTTTCACAATGCACCTATGAATGCATGTGACCTTGGAAGAGTCAATTATCTATATTTCTACCTTCCCAATATCCTTCTCTGCTATCATATTCTTTTTAACAAAATGAGTAATGAAGGCCAAGAGCAGAATAAGATCTTTGTCTTCATGAATTCTGTGGATGAGCATGGAAATGTATATAGATCATCTGGGGACCAAGCTGATCTATGTATACTGAGCAATGCATCCCATTCAGAGAAGAAGGGGATGCAGCAGCACCATGGCTTTGCTCAGTCTGCACTCCAGCCTGTGCACAGAGGGATACAGTTGTTTCCTGGGAACAAAATGGGATGGCACAAGTGTCTGATCCAGGTGTTGGCCAAAAACTATGCTTTGGATCCAATACTTGTTGGAGTTTGATTATTCATGTTTTTATGTAGATTTAAGCAAGACTGGTTCATTTACAGAGGTCTGAGGCTTTGTTATAGTTGTTGAACATAGTGGGGACAAGCCAGAGTGGTGTCTTGTTTGTAAGACACTTGTTTGTAAGACACTGCAATGGTCATTTAAAGATCAGCCAGAAACTGTCTGATGCTGTTTAAAAGCAACAAGGAGGGCTGCTGCCAAAGACAGAGTAAAAGACAATGTCATCAGGCTTCCCATGTGGGCCTGGATTAGAGCAGTCTGTTGTGCTCTATTTCCTACTTGTATTTTAAGCCCTGACATGCCCCATGGTTTCCAAACTCGGAGAAAGGTTTGTTTAGGTTTCAGCATCTATTTCTGTAAGTCAGCAGGATGGCACATTTGGTGCTGTATGCTCTCTTGTACATACATTTGAAATTTGTGAGAAGACTCTGGAAACACAGAGCCCAAGTAAACAGCTCATTTCCATGTAACTGGCAATTTGAAGCAGGGAGGAAATTTTCTCAGTACTTAGAAGCATCATGGGACCTGACCTGTACTGGGTCAGACCAAACATCAGTTTATTTAAGGATCTTGTCCTTAAATAAGGGACCCATAACAGATTTGTAAGGAAGCATATAAATAAAAGGAACACATGATGATATTTCACAGGAATTCTTCCCCTGCCATCAGTGATGACTTACTTAAGGTTTTGTGTAGTCAAGGGCGCTATCTTTCTCTACGTACAGGACCTTGGAAGAGTTCTCATCAGTGAGTCCTCCCTGTGATGCCCAAAAGCATGCACTGTGTTGGGTCACAACAATTGGCTAACATCATCAGTGTTTTTCTTCAGTGGGTGTATCTGAGTCACTGTTATAATGGTACATATTTTTTAGGCTAAAATTATTTAACCATCTGCCAAGGCACAAAAATGCAGCAACTCTGTTCACTTGCAGCTCCTCACTGCTTGCAGATGGCACGGTGTGGTGCAAAATGCGCTCTGTAAAATGACACATGCAGTGCATCAAACATGCTCCGATAGCACTGTTTGGAAGTAGCCAGCCCAGCACCATCCTTTCAACATCTTTCTGTCTTTTAGGTGAACAAGGCTTTGAAGCAGAAGTCCGATATAGAACATTACCGCAACAAACTGCGCTTGAAAGCCAAGAGGAAGGGGTACTATGATTTCCCACAGGTTGATAATAACAAGGGGCTGACAGACAGAAAAAGGATGTATGAAAAAAACCAGAAAGAACTTGACCACATTTTGGGTCCAGATGCAGATGTCTCGTCCCCGTTTGCTGAGCCAAAGAACAGGTGAGTCTATATACAGTTCTTTCTTTGCCTGGGAGAAAAGTTGATGTCCAGAGGTTGTAGGGAATCAAAGGGTTTGTTCTTGATGAGCCAACTGTTTGTTGTGTGCTCAGCTGGCCCCTCCCTCTTTATGAAGAGAATTCATATAACCCGTGATTATTTATGATAATATGTCATCTGGTAAAGCTGCAATATGTTTAAAAAGAAAGAAAAGGAAAGACAAAAAAAAAATATATGGGAAGGGGCTGTAGCAAGTTCTTGGGAGTAATTTTCCAAGTCAAGTAAAAAGAAAAAGTGGTAGGCATGTTCTTGGTAATACTGCGAGTGAACTAAAGCCAGGATGTTAGCATCTGAATTTGCTCTTTCCCAAAGTTCAGTGGTGGTGTTATTTTGTCATTATTTTCATCTGAATATATTGCAGTAGGCATACAAGAGCACAATCAGTATGTCGTCCCTGTATTTCAGTATGTCCTGCAGGGATGGTGTCTGTGTTTATACCTGTATATAAGGTTGTGTTTATACCTGTAGCTGGTGATCTTCCTGTGCCTTTTACAGAGAAATTCATAATTTGCTTATCTGTGATGTGAAACTAACATATTGTATAACAGTACTAACGTCTGATTAACACTTCACTGTCTTTTGAGGATGGCACATCAGTAGCATTCATCTCTCAATTTTAGAAATGAGGGGGGAGTGCGCATCCTGGTTCTGCCTGAGCTTGTGGGTGGACCTGCTCTGTTGCTTGTGCTTTCTGAAACACAAGCTGGCACGCTGAAAAGAGGGGATCATACCAGTCCTACCCCAGGAGTGACACAGTGTGCAGATTCCTCATACTTAGGGAGGTGTGAAGGATTATAGGAGAGTGCCATTGAACCTTGCACTATGAGGGCTCTGGTTCTTGTCGAAGCAGTAGCAACTGATCCATTGTCCTGGGTTCAGCAGTAGCAGTCATTTTTCTCCTTAGTAGCTGGTGCAGTGCTGTGCTTTTGACTTTTGGCCTGGGTACAGTGCTGATAACACTGATGTTTTTAGTTGTTGCTCAGTCATGTTTACTCTGATCAAAGACTTTGTGAGTCTCATGCTCTGCTGGGGAGGAGGTGAATCCGGGAGGAAGCAGAGACAGGACACCTGATCCAAACTGACCAAAGAGGTATTCCATACCACAGCACGTCATGCCCAGGATGTAAACTGGGAGTTACCCGGAAGGGCAATTTCACTGCTCGGTTGGGCTGGGTATTACCAGTCAGTGGGTGTTGAGGTGTTGTATTCTCTTCCCTTGTTATTTCCCTTATCATTATTATTATTGGTGGTAGCAGCAGTGATTTGTGTTATACCTTAGTTACTGGACTGTTCTTATCTCAACCCATGGGAGTTACACTCTTCTGATTCTCCTCCCCATCCCTCCAGGAGCTGGGGGGAGGGAAGAAGCTGGGGGAGTGAGTGAGCGAGACTGCATGGGTGACAGAGTTTAAATCACAACATTCATGAGAGAAAAAGGGATGCTGAATTACATTTCCTCTGGAAATGACCCTCTTGCCTGGAGGCACATTCTTGCATCTCATCTCCTGGGAAGTTCAGGCCAAGTTTTTCCTATGAGCACAACACATGACTGCAGCCAAAGCATTGGTGGTGACACAGTCTCTGCACACAGTGCAACTTCAGCAGTTACCCTTGGGGCACAGAGATGAAAAAGACTGTAATGCAAAATATAAAAGCAGTTTTGGCTCAGAATACGGGCAAAAGTTGTGACCAGATGAACTTCAACAGGTCTAAGAGTTAAATGACTGCAGGATACTGACCTTGATGGGCCATTTCCCAGGGTTTTGCTGGTCAATGCAGAAAAAGATGCTGGCTTAACTGTATGTTATGTCCTTCCTGGAGAGTCTGGGCCATCATTTCGTTGTGCAGTTTTCCAGTGTGGGAGGAATAAACTGCTCCAAATGCACTGAAAAGTAAAATACTGATCCCTCAGAGCACAAAAGTCATGCTCTGTCTGCATGGTCTGTCCAGAAGGTAAAGATGGAACAGTAGAAACATCGGTATGATCGCATGCTGCACACATAGTGGAGGACTGTGTTACTTTGGATGTTTATTACACATCTCATATCATGTAGGAAACATGACACATGAAGCTTTAATGCTAGCCATCTGCTTTTTGTTCAGTATACTGATGTTTGCTTGTTCATGTGCCAATGTACTGGAAGGTCCTGGAATATGTTTTTTCTGCATGCTTTCCAATGTGTTGTGTAAACCTGTCACAGACTATTTGAGATAGTGATCACTGGCCGGATATAAACTGCTTGAAGGCAGGTATACTGCTATACAGGAATGATTTCATTGTGTAGCTGAACCATAAAAGACTGACTGCCAGATTTACTTGTTAAATATACAGTCTCTGTCCCTACATAGGAAGAGCAAAGAATAATTTCTGATGCTCTGTCTGTAAAGACACAAAGCATTTAATGAACTTCACAGATGTTGCAGATGTTTGCAAACAAATCAGTTCCAAAGTCTAACTAAAATTTCTGTACTAAGACTTGGAACTGAACTTGATATGGTGTAACACATATAACAGCATTATTGTCTTCATTTTTCTAACTAAAAATAAGGTGGCTAAACCAGCACACTGCTGGAGGAAAACCTTGAATAATACTACAAGGCAATGTGGGTTTATGAATCAATACCATTGTATTTTTGTAACAAAATAAAATTGCTTTTAAAACAATCTGTGCTAGCATAAAATTGAAAAGATTTGATCTCTGACTTTTTCTGCTTTCAATCATTGTTTATACATTACAGTTACAGCAATTAAAACCTGAAAAAAAGTCATAGTTTCTAGAGAGAAGGTCTATTATACTCTTTTCTGTTTTGTATATATTCCACTAAGTTAAATCACATTACTACAGCATTTCCAAAACACATCAGAAAATGAAGGTGCCTTTGATTACATTACTCAAGATCACCTTTACATTTTGGATTTGTTTTAAATTATATTTAAAATTTAAAAAAGACATTGCTACTAAATAATTTGATTGATTCAAGAACAAACAGCTTTGTGCTCTTAGTACATTGGGAGTCTCCTGTACCATAAAATTTCTGTTTTGAAATGTTCTGGTTGTTCCCAGAAGGCACTTACTAACCCTTTTTGAATGCCATTTGTTAGCGTTCATACTCCTTTCTCATTAATAAAACTCTCTTAAATGAGCTAATTGGTAATCTCAAGGCAATTTTTAAGAGCATTCTGATGATATGAACTATTCTGGGATTTTCTTTAATAGTTTTAAATCAGGTCAAATACCTGCATATATTAGAGAGCTGTATACTTGAATCCCTTAGAAAATATATCACAACTGCATCAACTGTTTATGGATCTATTGTAAAACATGCATGAAATTCTAGAGACCTTTAATGTAGGTTGTCAGATCTGATCAGCCTTAGCATAACGTAGCTCCCCGTGTTTTTTGGTAATACTGACCACATAGTCTTGGAAGAAACAAGGCACTTTACACAATAATATTTTTATAGGGGAAATTTATTCCAAAACCTCTGCTTTCCTTCTGCTTTGGCAGTGCATTTGGGACTTTCAAACATGTGCGTAAAGATTTGGGTGACTTTTAAGCCGCACAGAAGTTTTTGAAAGTTGCATTAAAATTAAGTATGTGTCTGAACACTTAGTTTAATCAGAAGTGTAAAACTGGTATCTTTTTTGTCCTGTGTTTTATCCTGTCTGGTCATGTAGATGTCTGTCTGTCTGCATTTCTGCAAACCAGTTTCTGCTGCTCTAATCTGTCAAGGCATAAAGTTCTGTTAAGCATATCTGTAATATCTGAAGAATTGTTTCTTATCAGTGAATTAATTTAGACTCTGTTGTCTTTACATTTGACTGAGTTCTTAAGATGTTAAACCATGAAGTCTTAGTAACTGTTCAATGGAACAGTCTACTTAATGTGGTTTCCTCTTACGTCACTTACAGAATTTTTCCAATGGCTGAAATATTGTGGTAGATCTCTTTCTTTGTAATTATTCAGACAGTCCCAAACATTTCACTCCAGAGACCTTATTTTTACACCACTTATTAACTCAAATAGGACTCTCAACCACAGGCTCACCTAACTTTAATGCAAGCATTTTTTGCCCTTCAATGAAATCTTAGCATGAGATTATATTTTCTTTCAAGTTACCTGGCAAGCATAAGAGAATGTTGGAAAACTCACCCAAGCCTTCTACCTTCAATAGCCCCTTTTGAATCTTCTGTGATTCCCACAAATTTATCAGTCATGGCTGAGACACTGCTATGCTGTGCCTTTGAAAACCTCCGCTGCTGTAGTGTCAAAATCATGCCACCACTGTGTTGAACCCACTAGCACAGCAGCAATCTTTTGCTAAGATTTGATTGAAAGGCAAAAATATTTGTAATTTTTTAACTTTTCTAATGTAGAAATGTACTTGCATGAATGTGATGCACTAAGAATGTTTTCACTTCTCCTGAGTAACTGACTAAAGTAATGTTGACACACAATGTTACTACAGCACCACTACTTGGGTAGTACCAGCTACTCAAAGACAACCTTGAGAAAATACGGAATAAGTGTATGTTTCCAGTCAGTCTGTGAGGGTTAGTTGTCTTGCTGTCTTCAAGAGACAGAGGAAGAGACAATATATCCCAGCATATATCTACTTTTAATATTTTGAAGGGAATAACTGCACAAACCAGAAAAATAGCATGACTAGGCAAAGATAACTTTATATAACAACAACATGATTACTGTGTTAATAAATGAAGCTGGCATGCCATTATTTGATCTGTTATTGATCTACAAGCGGAGGAGGAGCGCTTCTCTGGGGTATGCAGGAAAGGGAGTAATGACCAGATACACTACAAGAGCAACATTTCTTAAAATTTTCTGGTTTAGATGTAGCCTTCTTAAAAGATGCAGCTTGATGAAACATCAAGTTCCCATATCACAATTTGGCAACTGCTCCTGAAGCGTTTATGCTGGGATATATGTCTTATAGAGGAATGTTATATTTGGGTTTGTATAACCAACAGGAGAAGAAATGGTTGCACTGGAAAGATTACAGGCTATTTTGGGTATTGAGCTATAGGCTGTTTTTCTATTACATTTGCTTCCCCTTGCTTCTGAGCACACAGTGGTGAAGGCTCAACACCTAGGGATACCCTTGCCAGTGCTTCCCAGCTGGAAGCAGTTTAATCCCAGGGAGTACAGCTCTCTGATAAAGTTGTGGCCAGTTACCAAACTGGCTATTTAAAACAGCATCTTGCAAGCAGTTCCCTCCCACTCCTGTCTCTTCCTTTCACTTTGCTGGGTGTTTGCTTCAGTGGAGCGTTATTCTACTCCTTGCTTGTTCCTCAGGATCAGCAACCAAAATCCCTGCTCTTCAGCTGAGTATGTGAAAGGCCCTATTATTTTTTTATAATAGCACCTATTTATTTTTTATGAATTTGAATCATATCACCTGAGGTCAAAAGTGTTCTCATATCTTCCTGGGACATATTTAATCTGAAAAGCTTCTACATATGATGTTCATGTCTTTTATGTGGCTTTAGTTTTTTTAAGAGTAAACAAAATTAATGATCTCTTGAAAAATCTTACTGATTTCTATCACTTACATGTACATAGATAGAATATCCTATTATTGAGTGGCATTTTTATAAACCCCATCATTTTAGAATAAAGGTAAGTATTGAAAACTGCTGCCTATCTCTTTTTTGTTTTCATTTTACTGTTTCCTTGTTTCACATTTCCTAGGCAACCACTGAAGAACTCTGTATACAGAAGCAGGCAGTCTTTGAACAGCCCTAGCCCAGGAGAAACTGAGATGGATCTTCTTGTGACTCGAGAAAGACCTAGGCGGGGAATCCGTAACAGTGGATATGACGTGAGTTTATCAGATACATGTAGTGAAATTTTCTCAGCAAGGTCTTAACTTACTCCTAAAACCAGGTAACTATTGGTAAGCTACAAGCCAGAGTGGTATTGGGAGCTTAACATTACAGTACTTTGTGTGCACTCAACATCCTGAAAAAAGCTCAGGATACTCAAAGCACAGGCTCTTTCATAAACTTTATGGCTGTACATCATTTTGCAGTCTGAAATGCAAACAAAACGTTTGCCCTGAAACTCATTGTTTGCCAAAGTGCTGAATTTTGAATTTAGATAGTTAAGAACTAATCCACTGACATAATACTGTGCCTTTTTTTTTGCATTGCAATTAAAATCTCCTGTTTGTTCTGTAGCCCTGGTGCTGCTCTCTTGAGTCAGAAGAAAAAAATAGCCCTCACACTGGGCTAATGTAGAATTTTTTAGTCCTTTGACATGTATACAAAAAGTTATAGCTTAGCAATCCCTGAAGATCAGTCCCTAAAAAAGGTCTAAACCAGTCTGTAAAATAAGGAAGTCCGTCCTCTAAACAAGCATTTTGTCAACTCTTTCTCTGCTGTCAGGGATGCATTTTTAGCGAGGTGAAGGAATGTGCCAAGTTCAGGGGATGTGCCAAGGGAAGTTTAAATCCCTTACAGAATTCTTCACGGCATGTTGTTGGTGTCATATTCCTTAAATTATTTCCTGCATGTGGATGCTTCCCATCAGATTGCATGAGTCCTGTTGTGTCATGTGAGTGAGATAACTGGTGCACTGCTTTGAGGCAGAGGAATACATCACTGTAGCCTGGAAAAAGAAAGTACAACCTGTCGAAATAGGCTTTACATTTTGCAAAAAGATTTCCTTCCAATATTTCCTTTATTTTTCAAGCTTTCTTAGATAAAAACATCATCAAGCCAGCCTTCTTCCCTCAGTATCCTGAAAATCATATTTCAAGAAAGCAAGGGAATTTTTTAATATGCTAATAAAAGCTGTTTCTTCACAGGTGATATTTTTCTGAAGTTAAAGTTGAAAACATTCTAGGAGCAGGCATGGCCTCACATTATTAGTTCAAAATTAATATGCCATAAATAGCAGAAGGTTTTTTAAATGCAATTAAATATATTATATATACTCTCTATAAAGTACATTTGAAGGAAAATTTGTTTAAATCCTTGAAAGTAGATTAATGAGCTGGTGCAGATTCTGAAATACTCTAAAAGTCATGATAAACTCTGAGCTCTGTGCACACCACACACAAGTTTGCTTTCACTTGTTTCTGTTGTTGCAGTTGGGCGAGCTGTCCGTTGCACTGTGTTTTTACTGGTCACCTACCTAAAATTCCATTTGCCTGATGTGCCGCAGATTCACTGCAGTGCACCTCTTCTAATTCTGAATATATTTCTCATCTGAAAGTAGAAAAATGCATGGGGGAAATGGGAGAGGATGTTGAAATTTAGTTCCCAAGCCTCCACTTGCAGCGTGGGCTGGTTTCCCTCAGTCCTGTCTGAGGCTCCTCAAGCTGTGCTTAGTGTCTGACAGGCTTAGTCTCCCTGGATACCCACAGGCAAGCTCCTATCCATATTTATGCACGGAATTCATATGGATCTCACCAACGGTGTAACTAAACACCTCTGGAAATCGGACCTCTGAAAATAGATGGGAAAGGACTCTGAAAAAGTGCTGGATTTTATGCTGAATCCTCTGTCCTTTCCTTTTCATCTAGTAACATCTGGTACTGTTTTTTTGACATCCACTTTATCATTCTAAAGGTTCCAGATCGCTCAGACTCTTGCTAACCTTTTCCTCCCAGTATTTTACTTAGCAGCAAGTCCTGCCAAAGAATAGCAACACTTGTTTTAGAAGCAGTTCCAAATAATTAACTTAATGAATCAAGTAATGAGATATTTTTACAGATTAACAAATTGTTGCATTTTTCATTTGCTTGTTGTTTCATTGTTGGTGAGTTTGGGGTTTTTTTGTTTGTTATTTTTTCTGGTGGGGGAGAGAGTTGTAGCCAGCATGCCCAGGTTATGTGTTGAGGTTTGTCTTCCCAGCAATGAAAAATGGTTTATTTTATTTTAAGGAGACTAAGAAACCCCAGATCCTTTAAGAAAACTCCTGAAGAACTGCTAGACTCGTGTGCACACCCAAATCACGAGAGTCTATGATCTGCATGATTTTGCTTTGCTCTTTAAATAGGAGAGGGGAGTAAGAGCTCAGAAATCTGCCATTCCACACTATGTTTTTTTTTATTTATGTATTTTTGGTTCCCTTTACATAAAAAATTTCTAGTACTTCAATTATGGCTTTCTAATATTTCATTCCCTATAATGATTTTTGTGCTATTTCTCTGAATCATAGTTCTGTTTCTAGAGCTAAAAAACAGACAGGTCAATAGTTACATGCTGTTTGTTCTGACTCTGATTATATTATTTGCCTTTAAAGCACCTTTATAAATAGATTATTATTGAACAGTGCCTATCTCTCCATTTTAAATAATGCTAACAGGGTTTACTATCATCATCTTCACCAAGAAAGCAGACTAAGGAGGCTTTATCAGCATGTTCATTACTTCCAACACATTCACAGACAATTGCGAGTAGAGCAAGTGCTATAAAGAAAAAGTCTAGAACGTCTAGACTGCTAATGAGCTTTGTACTATGGCAGAAAATATTTAGGCTGGTTTTGGTGTCAAAGGAAAAAAATAGCCTTACAATATGTATCTCAGATCAATCTGCAAAAGAATTTACTGGCATAATTTTATTGACATAGCTAAATTAATGCAACTCAAAAACTTCAATGGATTAATGTCCACATGAAGAATTTTACTGATATAGTTGCTGCCGTAGAGTTATGCCAGAAGTGTACGAAGTCTATCTCTGTACAGGATTTTTTCTTCCTTCTTCATGTAATTCCATTTCCTTGTTTTATACAATAACTGTGTATGAACAATATCTGAATTTTTATAATGGTAATGTTAATGTACAATGGCATCTGTTTATGATACTTGCATGTTTCAATTGCTGGGAAAGCAAAAGACATACATCAGAAAGTGACCGGATGAATTGAAATAAATTTTAAGACTTGAGGAAAAGTAACGATCACCAGTCTCCTCCAAAGTCTTTTTGACAACTTTTATATGGATAAATCAAAGTTGACTTAATGTTGACTGCTTATATGCATTCTTTATTCATAAGAGATATTTTAGACACTATAGAAGCCTAATGGCTTCACCAAAGGGTTGTAGTAAAGAACCTGATTAATTTCAGCATTGGATACTAGCTGGTCTCTTGTGGGATTCCATTCACTGACATTTTTGTAGGTATGATGGAATAGAAGAACCATGGTTATTAATAACCTAGTTGGGACAGTATGATTTCAGAGACTCTTGGTTGCACACATAGAAACTACTATTGCATTTTATAGTCAGGCTTCTAAAATTTATGTTATTTTTATTTACTGTAACACCACAAATAAGATGGAATCAAAACTCAGGAAGAAAATGAAGGGAAACTATTTAGCTGAAGATTTCCTACAAAGTTTTTCAGTTTGAGACAACTTGTTGCAGTCATATTGCTCCTCCCAGAGTCTTATTGTGTACTGCTTAGGAAGCCTGGAACTGAGTTGTGGTTTTGAAGTTGTATAATATACTATGTAACTATAATCATATAAATGACAGTTGAATTCTAATATGCAGATGATTAATTATTGTAATAGTTTTCCTTATTGCTATATTTTCATTAAGTACAAAATATATGCTTGTAACAGCTAAGCTATTTTATTTAAATTATCGGGTTTTAGGCTAACAGGTAACTCTTTGAATGGCTGATAACAGAAGAAGAAAGTCAATTTGATATTTTCCACTGCAAATGAAGAAATATCTACTATGACTGTCCTATAGTGCATAAAACCATACATAACTTGTAGAAGGTTAGGGACACAGTTGCTTATCTAGTCAGGTGTAGAAAAGCGCTGTTACATGGGGAAAAAAAAAGTACGCCACACTAAGATCTACAGAGCAGTCAGATACATTATTAGGATAGTGCTGGAATTTTTAATAAGGGTATCCTGTTGTATTCATTTATTTGTGGCTATTTAAAATGCTAGCACAATTCTAACCACATGCTATATAGGAGGTATGTAACCTGTTCTTGATGCCAGTTATCCTAGCATCTTAAATGCATTTTACTGATATTTAAAGAGTTATAAAGAATTGGTTCCCTTTTTCAGGTTGCCTGTTTAAAATGTGTTTTTTAAAACTAGAGGCTGTAAAACCAGTCTTACAGAATATAGATTAAGTTAGGGATTTACTATCAAGTCCTTACTATATGATGTTTGCTTCTGTCTTGGAATTACACCAAAAAAATCCAGGGGGTGATTTCTGTTTGGATTTATCTGTACAAAAGGAATTACCCTAAAAGTAATCATTCAAGTTAAGCTGCCCAAGTGCTACCTGGACGCTTCATTCACATGTTCCTACATTAGATTTAGATAGATTTTTGTTCAGTTACTCTTTGATGGCTAGGTAAGATGACCAAGCTGGGTCAGAATTCTGCAGGGGAGAGGACCTAGTTTGTGGCATCATTGTTAACAGTCCTCACTCAGTTATAAAGTTCAGGAAAACACCAAAACTTTAATTCTCTTGAAATCTTAACATGTGAGAATGGAAACAGCGTTTCAGTCTCTGTAGCTGTAGCAAGTGGTCCCTTATAAGGGGTCCTTTGTAGTGGTGATACTACATAGAGAGCCATGCTCCTCCTGGCACAGTTGTGCTCCCATTGATACTATCAACTAAGAAAAGAATGTAAACATTAATTCTAATTGCTTTTAAGATGCGAATCATTGGCAATTTAGTCTGCTACAAAGTGTCCCTGATAGTTTTTGCAGCAAACAATGCAGGATATAAAAGGCTATTATACTTGCCCGCAGCGTGTAACTCCTTTGCAATACTTGTCATGTGTCTACATTGTCACAGCTTCTGACTTTGTATACATTACATCTGTGCTTGAGATTGTTTTGTGTGGAGCAGCACAATTACTGTCTTGTAAAGCTTTTTAAGTGTATGTGCTTTTATTCCATCCAACAGACTGAGCCTGAAATTATAGAAGAAACTAATGTCGACTGTGTCAATGAGCCTCGGGGCTACGCCAGGTCCCGTCAGGCCAAGGGCCACTCAGAGACCTCAACTTTAAGTTCTCAGCCCTCCATCGATGAGGTTCGGCAGCAGATGCACATGCTCCTGGAAGAGGCTTTCAGCCTGGCCTCTGCGGGCCATGGAGGACAGAGCAGGCAGGAGGCTTACAGCTCCGCACCGCACTTGCCCTACTCCGAGGTTGTGACCAGTGCACCTGGTACCATGACCCGGCCTAGAGCAGGGGTGCAGTGGGTACCCACATACAGACCAGAAGTGTATCAGTACAGTTTACCAAGACCAGTAAGTGAAACTTCTCTTTAGTATACTGTAATATGCTGCTCTGAGACACATTTTTAAAAGAAGTAGCCCTGTTTCCATGCTTAAAACCAGATGTAAAGCCATGCTTATGTTAAATAAGTATGGGTACAGGGATGTATGCATGTATTTTTACCCATACCTGTCTCTTGCAGGAATACTCGGTATCTATTTTAGTAGCAAGGTTATCTTGTATAAGTTGTGCTTGAAAGAACAGCCTGCACTAAGCTCCAGGCTGTTCAGCAGATCTGCCTGCATGTCTCCTCTTCTTCAATGAATGTATATTAGGAAGCAGTCTGGTTTTGTAGAAAAACTGTGTAGGCACACAACACCCAATGCTTCTGGACAAGGTCCATCACTGAAGAGCAAGAGAGTGGACCAAGAGCAGTGAGTGCAGTGGACCAAGAGCAGAGGAGTGACCTGAAATGTGGGCTGTTACTGTGAATCTTGCATTATAGCTATTGACTTGGGACTCTAGATGGTTTAATTCCACAGGTGTCTTGGTTAACCTTATGTAAGTCACTCTTTACCCTTCATTTTCTAGCCTCCAGTTGTGGCTAACATGTCCTTACCTCACAGAATTAATAAAGGAATTAAGAACTTAAATCCATGGGTGCAAATTATTAATGGAATTTTGTAGGTATAAAGACAGCAGTTGCAGTAGCATTACGCACACCCTTGGCATGGGAAACTACCTCTAAATTCCCACATACAGTATTGTGAAACTCAGCAACATATTTTCCTTCTTACGTGTCAGGTACAAATCTGAACAAGAGATGATTGCTTTCAGATGAGAAATAGCCCATATTTCAAAATCAGTGTGAAAAGCTGCTCATTTTAAGGCATTTTTTTGTCAGAAATGAATATATTTTTAAAGAATGCATTTCAGACTGGGTCCCTTACTAATGCAGAATAATGTCCTCAGTTCAAAATAACTATTAATATTGACTTCTTTACAAGACAATAAGAAACCCCACCAACATTAAAGGATGCTCTTTCTCTTCTATTCTGAACATATTTGAAAGCTAATGGCACTGCCTGCAAAGATTCAGGCTGGCGCTATTTAAAGCTTGCTAAAGGTTGTTTCTGGCACTTTGAAACTGATCCCATGAACTTCATAGAGCATATAATCATATTTTATGGTTAGAATTCGATTACAAACTTAAGAGACAGCTAATGGCTAGTCAAATTACTTTGACACTTCAGAGAATCTTTCTAAAATGAAATAAAATTTATTATATGGCACAATGTTGTTTTTTTTTCTTTTAATGTAATAGCCATACTTTTTTGGTGAATGCATCACCGTTTGCTTTCTAAGACTTCAGATACAAATGATTACTCTTCTAAATCACCTTTGTGTTTAGCACCTTTAAGCATTTCCTTATCTTTCTGGTGTTTTGAAGATAGTGTTAAAAAATTCCCTTCAGATAGTCAATGGCCACAGACGTGGATAGGCATGGGCTGCTGGACTTTGGATAAAGGCTGTTGATTTATAGCATGCTGTGTATCAGTTTCACAAATGCGAGCTGTACTTTAACCACACTGTGTACTGGCTTGCTCCCAGATGGGGACAGAGGGTTGGAATTGAAAATACCCAGCTGAGATGTGTGTGGGAAGTGACCTGTAGGTAGGAAAAACATGGAAGAATTGTCATTCTTTGCACTTAAGCAGCCATTTGCCTAGCTGGAACACCTCCGCTGAGCAACCGTGGGGAAGGTGCTGCCACAGGCAGTGCTGGAGGTGAGGTGGCTGGCACATAGGAAAGGTGTCTGCTTGGTGAGCTGTGACATGAGCAGCAGTCTCCAGCACCTTTGGGAATGAGAGATACTTGAGCACTGGCATGTTGTTATGTGGGGTAGGATGTTACCTGTCCAAACCAAGAATTATTTATTTTTGCCCTTCCTTAAAAGTCAGTTCCAGCCTGGAGTCTGGTACCTGTGTAGTCTGTCCTGAATCTCATATGTGATTACTTCTGCCTGTGATTGTTACATCCTTTGTTATTATATAAGTCCTTATTTTCCAACAAAATAGAGTTTGGAATCAATGCAGGATGCTTCTCTTTTTCATTTTTGTTTGGCCAGTTTTATTTTTTATTTGGTCTTGTTGTTGTTGGTTTGTTGTGTTTTGTTGTTTTTGTGAAAAACAAGTGATGAACTTTTTTTAAAGGATAAACTCATTTGGAAGAATAAAATTAGGCAAATTTCCTGCGAAATCAGCTGGGTTTTGTTTTGTTTTATTGTTTTGGTTTTTTAGTTTTCTTTTTTGCTGGTTGGAGTTACAAGTGTACAAATTTCAGTGAAATGACTATTTTTATAATCACAGCAGTTAGCCTAGAAATTAATTGCTCATCCAAACCTGTAATAGGCATCTGTAGTAAATCTTTGGATTAATTTAGCCTCTGAACACTTTTTTTCACTAATGTGTTGCATTCAGGAGAAAACCAATGCCCCAATTCTTGGAGAAATTCTCGCAATGTTGTTGGAGATCCTCTCGTATCCGTTTTGGTGTCTGTGGAAGGTCAGCACAAAGACGGCTGGCTGCTGTCCCCCTGGATGCACTGTTCCTTGGCATGGTGTAGCAGATCTCCTAACAGGAATTTTCCCCTTAACAGGATTCCATCTGCCCATGCATAGGCTTATGCATGCTCATGCAGCCATGAGCAGAATATTGCCTGTCACTCAAAATTGTTCATCTCCTATGTATACAGTAAAATAAGTGATTTGATTTTCTTTTTCCCCCCCAGGTATTCAGTGCAAGCCACAGCATGTTTCTGCTCTCTGTGAACTGTTCTCTGTGATCCTTTAAAATGTCTCTTTTGATACCCATTTGCCAAGGCATATCCACTAACACACAAGAGAACCCCCAAGTCTACCTCTGTGTCTTTATCCACCATCTTATACTTAGTCACCAACCACTCTGAAACATTAGCTCGTGTACTGCTCCTTTCAAACAGCAGTGGGGGGGGGGGGGAATTAATTTCATACTTACTTTCATATTCTCAAATGCATGCTGAGGGCAAGATGTGGGATGAAAGGCTTCTGGAGCCAGAGGAAGTGTTTGCTTCAGCCTGCAAGAGCCTGCTAGCTTTGCAGATGCAGAAGAGTCACTGTCCAGCACTATTAGGAGAAATCTAATTGAGGTTTTCTTTGATGCAAAATCAGTATTTCTTTTTTCTATACAATTCTTTCATTAAAAATCAGTATTTCCAACCCTTGGCTAGGGAATGTACCATTGCCTTATTTATTTTTTTTCCACTTAAATGTAGAAATTCTTTGAATACCATTGTAATGCGCTGGAAGTAAACATTAGGAGACATTGTGGCATGAAAGGAAAAATTACATGCCTTCATAGACACTCCTTTGAGCAACTCTGCCCTGCTATAATAGGGGTTCAGTGAGAGGCAGGAGAAAGACGCTTGATGTGTATTGCTTTTCCCTTAGAGATACTGACATCAGAAAGTTAGTATTTGGTTAAGTTACTCTTCCTGTGTGTTAACCCAGTTTTGCATGAATTTGAGGAGGAAGTTATTGGAACTCTGTCTAAATATGTAAGATTTAAGATAAGTACTGAAAGATAGTGTTTTTTGATATTTAGTGTGGGACTTATATTGCCAAATTCAAACCTAAATGTAGGTGTTAAGTCTGAGCTAATCATGTAAATGGTGTAGGCTCTTTCTACAGGCAGGAGATAGTGACTCATGGCATGGTAACATGTTTCTAGCTGTCTCTGCTCTTTGTGGAGGGAGCTTCACTGACTAAACCACATACATACCTCTTTACAGATCTAAAGAACCACCATTAGACTTTGGACTCTAGTTTTTGTCTTGATGTCTTGATACTGGGCAGCCTACCCACCATTTGTTATTTGCTATTGCTCTGATCTTATTTTTAATCCTGTGCATTGCTTGGAAGCGTCATCAGTAAAAACAACAAAGCTGCAAAACAGCCCAAAACTGCAATGTGTTGAAGGAATGTGTCAACGAAGTGCTAGAGAAATGTCATCCCTCTGTCTTTGAGTATTTTTATCAAAGTTATAACCTGTAATCTATAGCAGTACAAAGAATTTAGAAAGTAAAATTTTGTCCTCCATCTCATTTCTCGGATGCCGTATTATTTCTTGCACATGATTACTCGTCCTTTACATGTATTAGTGATGAAATCCAGAATTACCATGGGCAAGATGCTTAATGTTGTGGCTTAGTGGGTTGGCCCTGTGTTCTTCTGAATTGCTCTACTTTTTCAGAACTGTTTGAGACCTTTGTTATTGCTTTAGAATGTTACCAAAGTTGGTTGTTTTTTGGTTTTTTGTTTTTTTTTTTTTTTTTTTTGTGAAGGATTTTCTTTTCATCTCTGCAAGCCTGAAATGAAGAGGTTGTAATATGCATTGCTCACAGGCAGCTTTACTTCACTTGATGCTGCTCTGAGGATGCTTTCTGAATCTTTAAAAACTTTGTTTCTGGAGGAAGTGAAAATGCTCACATAATCATAACAGGTCTGTTTTGCCAGCAAGGTTACAAATGTCACAGAGACAGTGTTTAATATGCTTTATTTTAATTAGACTTCATCTGGGCTCTGAACTCATTTGTTCACATTTACTCCCACATCTGAAAATCACCCAAGCACTGTAATTTCTAAAATAAAATGTAATTACTATTGATGCCACAAAAAGTTAACTTCCTGTTGGCCAGCATGTGAAGCAGGTACTTAATTTCTGACTTGCTTTTGGTTTTTAATTTGACTGAGATCCATTGGTGTTTCAGAAAATATTTATTTCTCTCCTGTACAGGCTTACAGATTTTCTCAGCTTCCTGAGATGGTAATGGGCTCTCCTCCACCGCCTGTCCCTCCCAGAACAGGTCCTGTGGCTGTTGCATCTCTCAGGAGGTATTTATCTGTTGTTTCATTATAGGTATGAGCTCTAAATCCCACTGTTTGTAATACAAACTGGGGCAAACCCTGAAGGGGCATTTACAAGCCACTTAAAGAAACACATTAATGAAAATTCATAGAACCATAGAATAGTTAGGGTTGGAAAGGACCTTAAGATCATGTAGTTCCAACCCCCCTGCCATGGACAGGGACACCTCGCATTAAACCATGTCACCCAAGGCTCTGTCCAACCTGGCCTTGAACACCGCCAGGGATGGAGCATTCACAACTTCCCTGGGCAACCCATTCCAGTGCCTCACCACCCTTACAGTAAAGAACTTCTTCCTTATATCCAATCTAAACTTTCCCTGTTTAAGTTTTAACCCATTACCTCTTGTCCTATCCCTACAGTCCTTAATGAAGGGTCCCTTCCCAGCATCCTTATAGACCCCCTTCAGATACTGGAAGGCTGCTATGAGGTCTCCACGCAGCCTTCTCTTCTCCAGGCTGAACAGCCCCAACTTTCTCAGCCTATCTTCATATGGGAGGTGCTCCAGTCCCCTGATCATCCTCGTGGCCCTCCTCTGGATTTGTTCCAACAGTTCCATGTCCTTTTTATGTTGAGGACACCAGAACTGCACACAATACTCCAAGTGAGGTCTCACAAGAGCAGAATAGAGGGGCAGAATCACCTCCTTCGACCTGCTGGTCGCACTCCTTTTGATCCAGCCTAGGGTACGGTTGGTTTTGTTTCATTTCAATACGAAGAGGAAGGGAATAACAATGAATTTTGTCTTCTGTTAGCTAATCAGTTTCAATAAAATTAGGAAATCCAGGCTTCAGTTTCTTTTAAAATATGCTTTGCCTCAACTGACATAATGGTGCAGTATATTGCAGCCGTAAGAGAGATAACTAGCACTGTCATTTTCCCTGCTTATCTCAATTGTAAGGACTTGCAACAGGATATAGAGGAATTTCAAGATGTTTCTCAGTACCCTGGATCCAGGATTTCTGCCTAGCTTTCAGATATTTCAAACCTGTGTTTCTGAAGCCACACCTTTACCAAAAGCCTGATTGCCTTAGCTCAATTCATACATTTTGCTTCTTCCTCACACCAAGGCACTCTATAAAATGCTTTTTCAGGAATTTTCCCATTTCTGTGGTGGATTAGCTCATGTAGCTTCCAGTGCTGTGCTGTTAGGTGCTGCCTGGTGCCAGCTGCAGTTGAAGGCACAGCAGGCCTGCTGAGCATCACTGTGGAGCACCAAGGCCAGAGGAAACTTTCCTGACTGGCTGCTAATGACACCAGAACTGCATGCAAATATTCAGGACATAGACACTGTCTGCTGACATTCTTGTTCATCCATTAGATTTTAGTTCTGAAGCAACTGGGACACACCATTTCAAATGACGTTAGTACTTTCCAAGTCCAGTTAACATTACTTGTCGTAGTAGTCTCCTACCATATGATACCATGTCATATATACTTCTAGTAATATGGTAGTGTCTGCAGTCTGGTGTTGATAGTTTTGGGTGAAGTTTTGGGTTTTGTGTTGCATGTCACAGGCATTTGAAGCAGCAAGCAAAGTCTCTGTGAGATGGCAGTAACATGCTTTGGCCAAGTAGCGACCAAGCTAAAGAAGTCGCTCTCAGACTTCTCCAGACGTACTGTTCTCCAGTTGCTCTTCAAACTTCTGTCACGCCAAAGCAAAACCAGATAGGTCATTCCTAGCTGGCTTGTCATCAGCTGTAGCTGGTAGGCATACATGTGGCCATGAATCTCATCTGTCAGTCACAATGACAGAAGTTTCTATTTTTTTTCTTTCTTAATGCGCAGGTCTACATCAGATATTGGCAGCAAAGTGAGAATACCTGAGTCCAGTGGGGCAGATCAGGCCCAGCATCACGATCAGGCATCTTTTGCACCAGGTTCAAGAACTCCGTTGTCTGTTGGTCCACTTGATCAGTCAGCTTTTCACTCAGGTGAAAAAATGATGAAGACTTACGACTTGCAGCTTTGAGAGCCTTATAATTTATTTTGCATATAAATGAATGTATGGGATATAGCAAACATAGATGATTATTTGGAGAAAAACTGTATTAGGTGGTTTAATATTATAAGTTTAAGCTACTACGCTCTTTTGATGGTATCTGGATGACAATTATCTGAGAAAATACTTGATATAGCTTTTCATTGGTGGAATATGCTTTCTCAAAGAGCTATAGATAAGAGCTTGTAAGATTAAAAAAAACTGATTGTGTTGGTTCAAAGTCTTTACATTAGCAGGTTTATTTGACATGGCTCTTTTAATCTGCCAGAAAAAAAAAATCTTTCTTAGCTTTCTCAGAAGTAATAATTACCTGCATTGTATTCAACATCTTCTACTGAGAATACTAATGTGGATATGCAAATCTGTTGTCAATTAATTAAATATAGCAGGTTTGAAGGATCCGTCCTGCTTTCAGTTATTGTCATACCTTCTGCAAATGGTGCATGTGAATCTGAAAAGAGTAGATGCTCAGCCTTTCGTTTTAAAGCATTCCTAGCTACAAAATATGACATCTACCAAAGCTTGCTCTTCATGTCTCAAGTAATGTACTCTGTGATACATTTTTTTATCATTTCCAGCAACGTGGACATTTTATTGCTGTATGTTAAAAACAGGTGTGCTGTGCTGCCACTGCAGAGCGGCTGCATTTCAGAAGAGACAAAGTGACCTTAGTGTACATTGTGAAGTTTGCCAGAATAATTCTGCGGGTAGTTTGAGGAAAAATTCATATATAATAGATGCTATGTGCTGCAAAAAGCTGCAGTATACGGAAAGACAAGGAGAGTTGTGAGGAAACTGTAACACATGTGTTTCTAATGTTCTGGTAGGAAAATAAATTTGTATTGCCTCAATACATGAAGCAACATTGCTGCAGGTGCTGATTTGGCATGAAACAGCCTCGTGTCACTCTCATGCAGCCCATCAATATCAGCTCTACAATAACACAATAAGAATTTGCAATATGGTGTTACATCAGCTAATTGTTCATTTTGAATAGTGGCTTATTTTGCTGTGGTGAAGTTAAAAAAGTGTTTTGGTGTAAAAGCCATGTGCCATCTACAGAAGCAGCACTTTCTTCTCTGTACGTGTCTGAAGAATACTTATTTCTAGCCTTGCTAACTCATTTAAATTAGCAACCCTTCTGCTGTTTATGAGCTGGGAAGAACAAGGATTGCCCACACCTCTTCTCTTAGTCCACCTCCTTCCAAGCCAAATGGCCGGAGGAAATTGGTCTAGAGGTCCTGTGAGATACCCATGGCTACCTGCCATGCAGGCATACATCATGAATCCCACCTCTCCATAGCAACTGGATGGTGACTACTTCACTGAGGGCTCAGTGACTCCAGCATTCTTCTGACACAGGAGAAAAGGCACTACAACCCAGTGTCAGAATGAAAGCTAGGACTTAGTCCCTGGCAGCAGAAAACACTGTGTAAATGTAAAGTATAGCATACAAGTTTTTAGTCTGTATTTTGGATGAAAATATCCCTCAAGGTTTCTTCCTTTTTTTTTTTTTTTTGGTTGTTGTTGTTGGGTTTTTTTCTTTTTTTTTTTTTTTTTTGAGGCCGTGTTAAAATGGGTGATATGGTTCTGCTCTGGAGGCAATTGTTCGGTGATAAATCTGAACTGGTGTCAACAAGTTTCCTTAAAAATAGTTAAGTCAAATCATAGCTGCGTCATTTATTGCAGTTGTAGACTGCTTGTAGGAAAGGAATTGAGCAGGTGCAGCCTCCGTATTTTTTATGGAAGCATGGAAGTTTTATGAGGGGGTTGTTGAGATTACAACCCTTTAAATGTATCACTCATTTTTACAGGTTTTGTGTCTAGAGATATTAAGACAGTTTAATTCTGACAGTTTAATTCTGCCTAGACACATGAAGACAGACTATGTAAACCGTGAAGAGAAAGGTGCATTACTCTGAAACCATGGGGACAACAGCTAAAAGTTGAATACAAAGAAGCAAATATAAGCGGGACCGTCCCCTCCCTTTTACCTAATGGTTCAAAGTTTTGATGAAGATCAGCTGTTATAAGGATCATGGACTAAATCCTCCTTTCTTTATCTGAAGGCTGTGTATTGTTTACAGACAACTGCAAATCTTGCCTTTTCCAGTATTTCCCAGCATGATAGAGGTGTTCTAGACAAATGGTGAGAGCCTTAAATCCAGCCTATGGTGGTCACATTCTCACAATCACCCATGAGTTACTTCATAGGCACTATCTTCTAATTTAAAACTGAAAATGGCAGCTATTAATTATATCTACTCTCTTTTTTAATAGGAAATACCGTACCAGCAGTGTTTGCCATACCAGCAGGAAACCGACCTGGCTTCACAGGCTATTTTATCCCAACGCCACCCACCGCATACAGGAACCAAGCCTGGGTGCCCTATGCTGGAGAGAATGAATTACCAGGGCAGTGGGCAGACTCAGTAAGCATCCTTGCTTGTCTTACTACATATGTTTCCTGTGATTTGCACAGGAGGGGATTTAAGCAATGCTAAGTGATCAGCAAAGAATCTGAAATGGATAAGTCTTCCTTGAATGGGAATAATCCCTAGTAATGGAAAGCTGTGAGAGAGGGCATAGATACTTTAGCTGTCCATCCCATGAACTGAAAGCAGGGTCTTTAGAGAGTTAAAACATTCACTAGGTTAGGGACTGACACACATTTAAAGTTGGTGAGTTAGGTACCATTTTTCTTTCCTAAAACAGAAGTTAAACAATTGGATAGGCACATGGCAGGATTAAATGATGCTGCCTCTCAAGGTGGCTTTGTGCTGTTTGGAAGCAGGGGAGCATCTTTCCCTTCTGGAGGCTTCTCTCAAGACAGCCCGGCTCCTGAATCCTAGCTCCCAGTACTGCTGCAGCTCTCCATGCTGCAGAGTGCTTCAAGTCCTCCTGCAGGCTGGAGTGACTGATCATAAAATAAATCATTAGTTGCACAATCCTAGTCTAAGAAGGATGTAATTTTTAGCCCAGACTATACCTACATTTCAAAGAAATAAAGTTGAAACATCCTAAAATGATTTGCAATAGTTTATCATGTTTGAAACAATTTCTAAAATGTAAGGCTTTTTTTCCACTAGGGAAAAGGAAAAAAGATCAGTTCTGCTGCTTAGGCTCACATCTGGTATTTATGCAGAACCAATTCAGCTAAACAAACTGGGAGATAGATTCTATTTCCTTGTGCATATAATCAACAGAATATTCTAGTCATGGCAGTTACAGTCTAAGTTGGCTTTGAGCAGCTAAACGAGAGATGTAAATGTTTTTGGGGGCGGCTATTTGTTGGCAAATCTTTATTACTGCTCCTAATGCCTGTGAGGAAAAGAATTTGGTTTAGTTGTCAGATGCAAGCCTGAGTCTGTATGCTGAACTGTTGGGAAAAAGAGGCTCATCTGTAAGCTGAGTGCATCTACTGCTGTGCCCCTGACACTGGGAGGCTTGTGATGCTGTGGTACCAATTCCCTTCCCAGAGCTGCCCTTTAAAGGCAGTGAAACCACCTTATTTTTGTTGTTGTTGTTGTTTTGGGGTTGTTTTGTTGTTTTTTTTGGTGTTTTTTTTTTTTTTCCTTATTGACATTTTAAATCCAGGAGGTCTGTTGTATCTGAGAAATCATTCAAACTTTAATAACCACCTAACCCCTCCATCCCCCAAACAAATCAGGAAAAGTGTTTTACTTATCTTCAGTTCTTTTCCCTTTTGTACCTCTACTCCTTGGCTGCAGTCCCATGAAAAAAGTCAGGTATCATGTGTCAAAAGTGGAGGCTGAAACTGGAAAGCAAGTGTCCAGACAGAGTTCCTTCCTCTGGAAAGAGAAGGGTGTAACCCTGTTGTAGGTTTCCTTGTTTCCAGGGAAAGAGATGGGAATAGCAGTTAGTGTCAGTGGACCATACATGGAAGAATGAAGAAGGATGCAAGAAGCTGCCTGAAAAATAACTGTGGCAAGACAGAATTCAAAGGAAACAAATGTTCCTTTTAACTGCATTTGCCTATTACAGAGCTTTAACAACTTGGTGCTCAGATTTTCATCCCTCCTGTGACTTTGCAGGAAAAAAAGTAAACCAAAACACTGCAGTTTCCACGATGAATCTGCACTTTCCAATGATTGCAAATCTGTCAGAAATTGTCTTTATTTGAAAATCATTACTAGAGGAACAACATAATACAATCAGAAGCCTGAATAAAACTGCAAAAAGTAAAGATCTAAAGTAATATTGCGGTTTTAAGTTTCTGGATGATTTCTGGTTTCTGACTCTAGAGTATAGCTTGATCATGCTTGCAAGATTTTCTTGACTGTTCGTAAGAACAGTGGCTTAATATCCATAAGGTGAAAACTGAAATTCTTTACTTTGCATGCATTTCCACTAGCTGGGCTGTAAACACGTAACACAGGAAACAGAGATTTCACAACAAAGAATTATCCTATAAGCTCAATTTACTGTAGTGTATGATTTTCTCAGTTAAATGGTAAGTACTGAAGCACCATGTCTTGTGGGAGAGGGCAACTGTATCCAACAATGCAGTTATTTTCCAAATTGCTAGATGCTGCTTAGTGAAAGTAGTAACCTGGTGGCCTCTAGTGGCCTGTTCACATGTTGTACTACTTAAATGTCTTGAATAATCTATTGTAAACTGAAGAGGCAACTGCATTTAATGATCACTTTTGTATCATGCCTGCTTCCTGTATTTGTCTTATCACACTATTCTGAATGTGTTTGACATTCTCTTCATCACTTGAAGACTATTGGAGGTCATAAGGAGCATGAGTGAATGTTAGTGGTTAGGCTTTAACAGGTTCTTAGACACCTGAAGTGGCAATTTTCAAAAGCATCCAAGGAGTTGTTAAACTCTCGTGGGGCCAGAGCCAATATGGGACTTAAGCAGAATTCCAAAGCTGTCATTCTGCAGTCCATACTGCAGTCCTGTGTTCCCCAGAAGGTATGTACAATTGGCAGATGTTCCCCACCTTGACATTTCAGCCAGCTTCTGCAGAATTCCAGCACAGCCTTAGCCCTGGTGGGTGATGCACCTTACACCTCAACCTGACTGGCACACAGAAATTAGCTGAGATACTGGTCTGGCTGCCTGTATTATATGCTTATGCCAGACTTTAATGCATTTGGAAAGTCGAATACGTTAAGGCAAATTTAAAGCAAAAAGAATTACAAAGTTAATTTTTTAGTCATTAAACATTGCGAAACCTTATCTATTAACTCACAAGTTAATGAACAGTCTCTAAACTGGAGAGACGTAAATTTGACCAGTGGACCACTGGGTGGATAAAGAATTGGCTGAATGGCTGCACACAGAGTTGTGGTCAACATCTCAATGTCTAACTTGAGATGGGTAACGAGTGGTGCCCCTCAGGTGTTGGTGTTGGGACCAATCCTGTTCAAAATCTTTGTTGGCGACATGGACAGTGGGATTGACTGTGCCCTCAGCAAGTTTGCTGACAGCACTAAGTTATGTGCTTCTGTTGATATGTTGGGGGGAAGGGATGCCTTCCAGAGGGACCTCAGCATGCTTGTCAGGTGAGACACTGCCAACCTCATGAAATTCAACCAAGCTAAGCGCAAGGTCCTAGACCTGGGTCAGGGCAATCCCAGGCACAGGTTGGGAGAAGCAATTCAGAGCAGCCCTGTGGAGAAGGACTTGGGGGTGTTGGTTGATGAGAAATTGCACAGGAGCCTGCTTCAGTGTGCACTCACAGCCCAGAAAGCCAACCGTGTACTGGGCTGCATCAAAAGAAGTGTGACCAGCAGGTCAAAGGAGTGATCCTGCCCCTCTTGTGAGACTCTGCTCTCTTGAGATCCCACCTGGAGTACTGTGTACAGTTCTGGTGTCCTCAGCATAAGAAGGACATGGAACTGTTGGAACAAGTCCAGAGGAGGGCCATGAGGGTGATCAGGGGACTGGAGCACCTCCTGTATGAAGATAGGCTGAGAAAGTTGGGGCTGTTCAGCCTGGAGAAGAGAAGGCTGCGTGGAGACCTCATAGCAGCCTTCCAGTATCTGAAGGGGGCCTACAAGGATGCTGGAGAGGGACTCTTTGTCGGGGACTGTAGGGACAGGACAAGGGGTAATGGGTTTAAACTAAAACAGGAGAAGTTCAGGTCAGACATAAGGAAGAAGTTCTTTACTGTGAGGGTGATGAGGCATATTCTGAGTATAGTGTAGGTAAGTGTAGTTTTCTGAGTGACTCAGTTCACAGAAGAGCATCACCCAACTTTCCTTACTTCTTGTTGGCAAGGACTAGAGTGATTAGCTGGCAAGCTTCTTCTCAAGGAGAAATTATCTTGTCCTAGTAACAGGTTATAGGTTGCTTTCTGTAACAACATAAAGCCTTCCTCAAAATGGAGGGCTGTAGATTCCTGCTTTATAGACCTTTGCAAAACATAAATACTATTTTTATTTGATGCATTAAAAACTTCTGAGGACAGTAAAGACTGGTATCATGCTTCATGGATTTGTGAAGAAAATTTAATATCTCACAGTAACTAAAGAGCCTAAGTTATTCTTTTAATTTTAGCCAGTGTAACATTGGGCTGAATTCAGTGAAGTCACAACAGAGTAAAACAGTGAATCCCCCATGGAATGTGGCCAGAGATCCTGATACTTCTGAGATTTCAAACCTCTTTTTCCATGTTGAGTTTCCAGGTTGGCGTACCTAAGTTTATGTAGTGAGTTTTTGTTAGCAGTAAGTCTGGAGACTTGGCTAACTTAGATTAGGTGGTGGCTGCAAATCAGTGAACTCTACTTTTCTGCTCTAGGCTTTTTGATGTCCTGCAATGTAGCGTTGCTGCCTGTTTCAAATTGAACTGTTTGGGCGGAATAGTAAGCAGAGACCATACTTTTGGAGAAGTCTTCTCCCTTTGACTTTTTGCAGTGATGGTATATTAGGACACACAGTGTTTTCCTTGCTAGGTGTTTTTGCTGCCACAGTCTGGAGAGCCGAGTGCCCAGTACATTGACATGTGCGCATGAATGGCACATACCAAGACAGACGGTTGTAATGTATGCTTAAGATTATGGGGTTTATGTTCTCTTCATATGGTCCTATCTGTTCCGCCTTATTCTGCCCCAGGGAGGGTTGTGTTACCTGGCAGGTGGCACTATGGATCAATTGGTCTGTATAATTTTGTGTCATTAAATACTCTACAGGTTCCACTTCCTGGATACATTGAGGCTTATCCGAGGCCCCGCTACCAACATAACTCTCCTTCCCGACTGTCTCGGCAGTACAGCCAGCAAGCAAGCATGCATCCCAGCCTGGAGCAAGCTCCTTTGCCGTCCACTGCAGCTTCCCAGCAGAGCCTGACGGAAAATGACCCATCTGACGCTCCTCTTACCAACATTTCTACAGCTGCCCTTGTAAAGGCAATAAGAGAAGAAGTTGCTAAACTGGCCAAGAAGCAAACAGACATGTTTGAGTTCCAGGTCTAATATCTTTTGTGCACAGTATTTGTATCATGCAACCTGGAGTAGCCAAAAAAGCAACTCTTAATATTCAGTTACAAATTTGCTGTGAGTTGTGCCAAGGTGATGGCATTTTTCTCTGTCTAAAATGTCAATACTATGAAATTACTTAAAATACAGAAACAAGACTCTGAAGACATATAATTCTGCTTGCCAGCTAAGGAAATGCTGCCAGGTATAACTGTTCAATATGGATAAGAGTGATCATATGCAGTTGTTTGTCACTTAGCTCCTGTATTATGACCCATCATCATTAGAGATGCTGCTGAACATGTCTGTGCCACGCAGTGTTTCATTTGCAGGCCCAAGGTAGATCTGCCGAAAATAACTTCTGCATGTCAAAACTTTGATTCAAGAAGAGAATACAGTAGAGCACGGTTAGCTAAAGGCCACAGTAGGTGCAGAAGTGGGCATGTTAGTTGTTTGCTGCAGGACATTGTATAAGGGATGCTGATTTCAGCAATGCAGTCATTCAGCATTTTCATTCTAGAGACTGTATTCAAACCAAAAGAATTTGAGATTAGTAAATAATACAAATAAATATCGTGTAAATAGCCCCTGTTCTCCTCATTCTATTAACAGTACAAAGAGGTGAAAGGAGAGAAGACTGTGAAGAAGGTGAATGATAATTTGATAATCGGTGGCTACCTTGTCCTTAGATGCTACTGATGAGTTATGGAGGAGACTTTTCTCATTGTGAAAGAATACAATGCATGAAGAGCCAACAAAGGATATTGGTGCTAGAAGCTTCCAGATAAATGGAGAAGGGTTATTCACGTTTGCTCTATATTCAGGCTTTTCACTTTGAATGCATGTGAAGCTGGTAAACCTGAGACCTTTGCACAAGTCTTTTCAACCTGGAATAATGAGTACACCTTCCTGGACAAGAAAACCTCTGTTTAACACAGTGCTTTTTTCTCTTTCTTAAACAATGTTATCTACTAAAGTGATGACAGAAAGTGCTACCTGAAGCTGCAGTTGAGTTTTTTTGATTACACTGGAACAGTGAATGCACATCTAGAAAGTTCTGAATGTAGAGGACCTAATTATTATATTAATGTGTAAATAAGTAAGCAGTTACATGGATTAACAAAAATAGCAGTGTTCTGTGTAAAAGCAAGCATCTCCAGAAATTATGCTGACTTTATATTGTGCAAGATAAAGGTCACTGATTGTTAAACTGCATTGTTGTATGAATACAATCCCAAAAGAAAATCAAAACTAGCTGAATGGGATAGTAGTTGATCTTTTGCAGTTGTACAAACTTATTGGAGATCACAGTTGTTTTCTGTTCCTTCAGCAATTAGATTCAGGTACTGAAGATGTTGCAATATTTGTTGCGTTAGGCATGTATGATGTCAGCTGGAGTTAAAGGTAATGTCCTTCATTTCAGTAAGTTATTTAGTTCTCCTCAATTGCTTATGCTATGTTGTCTGATCATTTCATTTCCCTGAGTTTCTTTGGTCTTTACTGAAGTGAGAAAGGGAACTTGGTTTAACTTTTCAACCATCAGTAAAATTAGAGAGGACTAGAATAGGGGACAGAAGATGAAGTTGATGAAGCACAAACTTTTAAAGCAGAACTATTTTTTCCCCAAAATAATTATATTATAAACCCTAACTGAGATTGTGATACATAGTTATCCTAGAATATACAGATATCTTCTGCTCCAATACCTTAAATATTGCAGAAGCTTTTGGAATGCTAGCTAATCTTTCAACAAATGTGAAAATTCATTTTTATTATTTAAAAATCAGATATAAATAAAATGTATTTTTGTAATTTCTATGTATATATGTGCTGTATATTTATATGACTAATCTGTAATAGTCAGAAAATTTCCATAAACCAAGTGAAAAAAAAAAAAAAAAGAAAAAAGAAAAAAACCCTATTAATATTAATGATCAGTATAAACATGCTATGTCTGGAGTACACAAATAGACATTTGTATGACTTGGATACAAAGCAACCAAAGAAACTCAATCTTTCATATAAATATGGTCTAGTAGAGGCAGACTGCTGTCTCAGTTACCTGTCAGCTAAATAATACTGATCTTATCAGTGTAATATAATATATCCAAATTGTGTTGAATTAATAGCTGCCTAAGAGTATCACACTTTAAAATAACAAGTTAAAAATACTGGACTAAACTCAGTGTGCCATAAAAAGACTAACTCTGTTTGGCTGCAGTGGCAACTCAATTCACTGAGAACAAGGCTGAGTTTCTCTGTCAGGGTTCATCCATACGTACAAGTTTCACTAGAATCCCTTTAACAATATTCTGTTTATCTTGCAGTCATTAAAATCACTGTAACGTAAGTGCAGTAAGCACTTACTCTGACTGCATAAGTGAAGAGTGGCTCACTCTTATTTAGCCTAAGCTGGTTCATAACTTTATTAACCTAATTTAGTGAGATCTACACTAAATTATGCCAGCCACATTTTGCATCTGCTTTATTATCTCAGTTTTTCAATCATTCTTCTATTCAGCCCAGTGAAATTTTGCAAGTAGATACGCCCTTCTATGCAATAGGAAGAAAATGGGCTGTGAAATAAATATCTGTATCTTGGACTCTAGTTTTACAGAGTTATCCTAAAGCTGCAAATATGGAAGCAGCAGCAATCACATGGATGGGAGTGCTGAAACCATATAGCTGGGAAGGATGGTGTTACGACTTATTTCCAAAAGAGTCACAGGAGGTAGGACATAAGAGATTATACAGCATTTTTGGGACACTTAGCTCTGTTTGTAAATCTGTAGCCATTCTAAAATTTAAGCAATTTAGTAGTCCTATCAAAAAATATGTGAGTATGTCTTAAATAATGAAGCATGCATCTTGCCAGACTGGAAATTAAAATTTGGATATTACATAGATGTACAGGCTTTGAATGCCTGCATATGAACAAAGTGAACACATACAAAAATAAAAAAACCCCAAACAAATATTTAAGTAGCCTTCTAGAAAGAAAACCATTTCAGTAAAGTTAAACAAAGTACTCTTCATACTACCGAAGAAGACTTGTTTGCCTTTCAGAATTAATTTTGTTTGGTATTGTTATTGATGATGTGCAGTCCACTGAATATTCCCTGAACCATCACTCTGAAACCATTGTGGTGCACTTTATTCACAAAGACATCTTACATTCCTCATGGCTTTTTATTCTGTTTGTAATATGTTTCTGTATTTTTATTTTGTTTTTTTTAGTACAAAGTAAGATTATATCAAGACAGTAAGGACATTCCTGGGAAAGAAAAATCATGCTGTAATATTTATACTGTTTGAGCACAAAGCAATGATAAAGTGAAAATATAGTGTATAAATAATTTGTAATATAATAAACATTTTGTATGGCTACAATTACAGTATAGTTTTTCAATACTGATTTTAAAGAAGGAAGTATCCTTGGTTAAAGTTACAACCTCATGGACATATGTTTATGCCATTTTTACTGATAAAAACTATTAAGGTTTTTCTACTAAATACCCCAGTGTTCTTTAAAATTTATGTTAAATGTTTAGGTGAAATTGCTGTTGTCTGTCTACAGAAATTTTGATGTTCTGACCACTATTTATCTTCAGATCTGTAAATCATCAGTAGAAACATCTGCAAATGAAACGCATGTAAAACTACTTCTTGATATGTGTGTAATGACCACTGTCAGTACATATATTATGTGTGACATTTATGAACATCAGTAACTTTATAGAGGATAAGAGGCTACTCTTGAACACTCTTTTTTTTTGAGAAACACATGTTATCTGGATTTGAGGGAAGCTCTAGCAGTTGGTCTAGAAATATGAATATTTGTATCTGAAAATATTACAGATAGAACTTGATAAAAGTGCATGTAAATCTCGTATACTGAAAAGTGGAATTTATAGTAAGTAATGATCATTTCTTTTTCAGGCTAACTTTGAAAAGGTGAGAGGTAAGAAATATAAGATAAAGATGTGAAACAAGTAGAAAAAGCAACACTGGATTTATTACAGACTGTCCTGTTTAAGGGGTGATACACACAAACCTAACTATATATTTTAAGATGTCTTGACTGTTAAAGAATTAATTACCTTTTAATGTAGTTTTTTAGCCCTGCATTGCAAATGTAAGAGCTAACTGCCAGCTTCTAAAAGTCTGAAAGAGCTTAAAAGCAGTAAATTTTCTGAGTTAGTAGTCGTCACTTCATTTTTCTGACCTTGTTCATCCTGTACATGTCTGAGCAGCTCCGAGTACTGGGTCCAAGGAAACTGTGTATCAGTCACGGTCCTGACCTTGCATTTCCAATACATAACTAAATCTCTGTGGCTTCCCACACCTGACTGGTATGAAATAGGAAAAGAACAAGTGCGAGATAATAGGAAGAATATTAAGGGGTCAAGAATACCTTGCTAGTCTGGAAGCCATGGATCACCCAAACCATTCTATGATTCTGTGATCTTCTATGGCATGTTAACTCAAGCCTATTAGAAAATGGTTGTGTTTGGCAGCTCTTTGTGGCACGATACATTCCTCTCATTGTCAGTGACTGATATGTGTAAATTAAGAGTCAGTTCTATCGCAAGAGAGTGTATCCACTCATGCTTCCACTCCTTTGTGTAAGCCATGTGCATTCTCTGTGCAGCTCCACATAAGTGTGGCATAATCAACATGAGTAGTTTCCAGTTACTCAAAATAATCTCTTGTAATAAAACAAGTTGTATGGCATCTAATATATATTTTATTATATCATTAGGAGGGCAGAAAAAGGCATGATCAAACAGTATGTTAGTATATGAACACCACTAGCCTTTTTTTTTTTTTTCCCAGGCTTTGTGAAAAAAGGAAAGGTCAGTCTGCTAAGATCAGGACTGCTTACTGGTGAGAGCACAGCGGCCCCTTGTGCTCAGTATGCTGGTGTGGCTGATGGAGCAGATCTTTCTACTTTCCACTTACCTCCATAAAAGGCTACAAGCACATCGCTGTTTTGAGTAAGACAGACATAATTTTGAAAATAGGTGTATACTGGGTAGAATACAAGTAGAGAAATAGATACTTCCACCTCATTTTCTGTCCATCGCACCTAATACGTTGCTCCAGATGCATTAGTGGTCTGCTAAGCAATTTTTACATAGAAGTATGTGTTCAAAGAGAAATTAATTACCTCCAGCCTATAATGTTATTTACGTATAGCACTGTGGGCTTTGTACCAGTGCTATATGTCAAGTGGTAACTTATATTTTCTGTGCTAGACTTTCTCTTCACAGGTTAATTTTTTGGACATAACTCCAGGACTGAGTTGTGTTGTTTTTTTTCTTCTTATCAAAATACCTAAAAGTGCTTTTTTCCATTTAAAAGGGTAGTCATGCAAAATGAGGATAAGAGGACTCATTTAGAATGTTTTTTTAACTCTTGCCCTTCTCTTGTAAATAAATAATGTGAAACTCAACTGTGGAAATGAGATTCTATAGGTCAGTAAATGAATTGCATACTGTTCTTCCACAGGAAGTTTCCAGATGGCCAGGTATAAAGGCAAACCTGGTTAATAGCACAGGATATATTGAGAATAACTGCATTGATAAAAAATGCTTTACTGTGCCCAGTGTCTGAAAAGCCATCCAAAAAACGGCATCTGGTGGTTCCTGTTATTCATGAAAATTTTCGCTTGGGCTGTTTACCAGACATGGAAGATGAGATGGGGATTTCAGTGTGGTGCTGAGGTGGGCAGACTGCTCTATGTAACACATCTGCCCTTTGGGTGGCCTTTAGTGCCAAGAGACTATAAAAACTATAGCCACCAAAGTGATGTGGCAGAAAGGTGGTTTAGGTCCTGATCTTTAAAACTGCTGAGATGCCCCAAAATCAAGTAGCATTTAATCTTTTTCAAATCATCTTGAGACCATGCTCCTGTTGAAAATCCATAGGATTTTTAATAGAATATGGTATCATATTTATGTATATATATGTCCAAAAATATTTTTTTGAAACTTGTTCTTTGGTCCCTTTATTTGTCTTCATCCATTTCAGGTTCCTTAAGAAGTACAGAGGCAAACAAAGAGTTAGTTCTCAAAGCTTTTTTCTGTATGAGGCTTGTGAAAGATGAGAAATGGGTTTTAAATAGTTTGGTGGCCACATGTATAGCAAACGTCTTGAAAATAATTACAAATACCATGAATACATGTTTCAATAATTTGTTTTTAATTTTTTCATTTGTTAAATATAATTCTTGTGTTAAGAAGTGCCTGGCTTCTCATGAATTACCATGCTCAATTCATTTCCAAGGAGTAGCTTGAATCTATATTACATTCTGTAAGTAATTTTTAACTTTATAAATACACATTTACATATGATAATGGGTCAAAAGGATTGTAAATCATACAGATTCCACTGAATACAGTATTTAGAGAAGAGGTGATTTTTTATTCCAAAGTGTGTCACCCATCACTTCAGATAAAGGTGTTCCTATGCTCTGTAAACCAGTGCCTAAACAGTGTAACACAACTGGCATCAGTTAAAATCTTGGATAGCTGGCAAGGAGCACTGACTTTTGCAGCCTCCAGTGGGACCTTTTAAAGAGTGCCTATGTAAATTAATAGTTTTTTCAAATATTAAACCAGAAATATGTGGGTCCTTAACTCTGGCTTTTTATGAGGAATCAGTGGCTTTTAGGTCCTGCATCACCAGCAAAGTTAACAAATAGATACCTTCAGATGTGATGCCAGAATACAGCAGCCTCTGCCAGGGATTCACCAGGATCTAAAGAGCAAGTGACTGTAGTAGAAAAATAGGTGATAAATCTTCTATTTCAGCAGTGGATGGACACTAATTACGAAATTACTACTGTTGCAGGTTAAAAAGTCTTGAAGTTAATTGCTTAGAATCAGTTTTATGTATTTGGTTAGCTTTTGCTTTCTTCATTTGTTAAAACAGTGCAAAAATAGCAACAACAACAGCGTATTCTATTTCAGAGTTCTAAACATGGAAGATCTGGATATAAGTAAACTTAAGGTTTATTCTTTGTCCTTGCCTTTACTACTTTCCACACTGCAAATGGAGGGGACGGGACAGGATGGGACGGGATGGAGGGGGGGGGGAAATGAGCATTTTACCCTCCACCAAATTAATTTTAATATTTCTTTTGATGACAGAGGGACTGGGAAGGCTTTTTTCATTTCACGTTGGTGTTGGGTTCTTCAAAGTGTATTCAAGGTCATAGTCAATAGAGAAAAAATGACAGTAAAGCCAAAAATTTTGGAAAATAAGCTAGAACCAGTCTTACTGTAGCTTGCACTTTGTTTTAGGATTTAGCAACCCAGAAGAAACAGCTGACACACAACAAAGGGTCTGTTCTGGGCAGTCCTTTGCATCTCTTAAGAAGGAACATGTGTACAGCACAGATATTCTTATGTTGACTTTTTATTTTAATTTAGTGTCATTCTTGCTATTGCTGAGCATTCTGAGTATGACTTTTACATTGGTGTACACAAAGTGGTGCACTCTTTGGCGTGCTGATATAATGCTGATGCAATAGAAGTAGTAACCAACATATGTGATGGGAATTAGCTATGGCAACATGTGTCTTTGGCCAGTGTTCTGCTTTGTGATACTTACAGATGTCATATTAGTATTAAGGCAAAACATGACTACAGATAATGTCTTCCACTCAAGCTGTTGGCAAAACACCTGCTCGCTTCAAGTAGAGCAGGACCAATACAGTATTCCCTCAGTGCATTAGCTATTACAGGGGCAAAGATAGGAAGGATGCTATCTGGTTATGGGTACCTGGAAAGTGGGAGATCAGTTAATCCTTCTCAGAATTTCGGAGTGGTCCTAGGCAAGGTGCTTAATCTGAGTATGCCGAAGTGTCCCTGTTCCTAAAGGAAGGTGAAGGGACTGCCCTTCCTCACACCCTTGGTGAGAGGCTAAACTAACTGATGACATTAGAAACACTGAAACCCTGGAGTGCAAGTGGATACATTAGTATGAAGCACTGTTTATTATTTCATGGAGCTTGGTAATTGTTCAAGACTATAAATTACCTGTTTCTCTGGTAGCATTTAAATATATGTGAATTTACAAGAAAAAAAATCACCTCCTGATACTATTTCAGTATGTTGTAGGAAGCCTTTCCATTAACAGCTTCTACACTTTTTTATGGAGATGTTATATCAATAAATTGTCTCACTTCCCATGCAACAGATGTGACTTTCTGATGGAATGAACTTTTCTTGTCTTTGAATTATGGAAGGGACTAGCTCTGCATGATTACAAATATCCATGTTATCTTTGTTGTTCACAGCTTGATTCAACTAAACTGTAAAGGCTGTGTCTGTGAAAATTGCTCAAAATTTATAAGTGTTTCAGCTTTAAATGGGAAAATCAGCTTTCTGAAGACAGAGCTGCAAGACTGAGAATGATTTGTAAAGCCAAGTCTAGAGAGTAAACTGAAAGAGGAAGAAAATAATTCATTAAAATTTTATACTATGCAATCAGAAGGGAAATCTCCAAGAACTGGTTCCTTTGGCAATTACAAATGTAAAATCATACCAATGGTAGAATTTTATATGTCACTGCAAAGGATGCATTTAGAATGTGCTGGGTCATTATCAAATGCCTGGTTTTACTCTGAACCATAGGGTGATTCTTGAAATGAAGCTTACAAATTCATAGAATAGTTTTTCATGTTAGTGGCTATAGCTTAGTTGAACTTATAAATGTTTTTTCTTGGCAATTTTGCACACTAAATAAAATATGTCTTAAAATTTATGTTGCTACTTATTGGTTGTTCCTGCTGTGTCCCTTTCTTTAGATGAGATGCTTTATAGCATGAGCATGCTTTTCCCTTGCAGCTGCCAGGCTCGTGGGCTGTGTAGGGGTCCTGCTGCTCATGCCCTAGAGGCAGAACCTGACAGAGAACAGGAAAGAAGTTTTAAAAAGTCCACAAGTTAAAACCATGTATTTCAGTGGTGGTATTCCCTCTGAAGAAAGGTGTTTGCCTACCTTACAGAGATAAGCAGGACAGCAAGCCTGTAGGTTTTGAGGACATCTTGTGATCCTGTGTTTCTTTTGTGACATTCTATTCTCACCTTAATGTCCTCTATTCCTTCCCCTAATATTCAGTCACTGTGAGTTTTATCAGTATTTACCCAGGCCTAAGTTTTCTCCTGTCAGTCAGAAGTGAAATGAAAATTAAAAATAAAACACAGGTATGTGCTTTTGACAGTACTGTTTTTGTGTCATTTGTGATGCAAGAAACTTGGAATAAGAAGTTCATTTTACTACAAGGAACACATCTAACCCTTCCTCTCTTTGTAGTTTCAGAGGAAAAAAAAGAGGCAGGAACGTATCTTTTCAAAATAAAGGATAAATGGACTCCCTAGTGTACATATCACTACTAAGGTTCTAGACAGTATTACTTAAGATACAGGTTTATATATATATATATATATATATACTTAAATTGTCAGTGAGTGCTTAAAGTGCCTCATGGGGTTGTTCTAGCTTTTCTCAAGATTTATCAAAATCTCAGCCTATTTTGCAAAATATATGTTTTCAGCTTGTAACATTGCACAACTGACTAGTGTTATTACTAATTATACATTTCCTTAGAAAGGCCAAATGCACCACTTATTGACTGCTTCCTGGTTAGCACCTCTTTGATTCAGTATCTAGATGTTGGCGATCTTAAGAAACACCACCTCCCAAACAAACAAAAGTGGACAAATTTCCTAGAGTTGAGTGGTGCTCCTGATTTCCCTACTTTATGTTGAGATACTAGCTCTGAATTTTCAGGACAGGTGGATCTATCATGCAGCATTCACTGCTGAAAACAGAAAAATCATTTTATGATAGCCTAGTGTTTTGGGGTTTCCTCTGTAAAAGGTCACTGAGCTAATTAAGGCAGCTTTACTTGAAGATTAATTTACATTCAAATAATCCATTGTAATAAGGCTGAGTATCAATTTGAAAGTTTTAATGAGGCAAACTCTAAAATAAAACAGTCTGCAATTTGATGGAGCCACATGTTTGGTATAAAATACTTAAAAGCTTAAATGCATTAGTGTTTTAAAATGGCTTTGTATCTAATTTTTCCCATCATAAAGCAGCCAAGACCCCTTCACGTTTCAGAAGTGAAAGACCTGTTGGCACTCCTTGGGGAGCACAAATATCACTGTAGGTGTAGACATGGCTCTTTCATTAAGACAGCTCATTCTCAGCCCTCAGGTTGGCTGAGATGTGGCACTCCGTTTTTTGAGAAGGCTTCTTTGTTAAGAATTGGAAATGGGAGCAACCTACCAATGTTTTGAGATCTCTGCCCAAGAATCAAAGTCATAGCATAATGTTTCTTTCTTTAATGCAATATGGGTAGATTTGTTGAGTCACAAGGCAGCTATATGAAAGAGATCTGAGCTATGCCAGCATCTAAATGTCAGGTTTAGCTCTGCTAACCAGTCTAAAAGAACAGAAAAAAGTAAAAAAAAAAAAAAAAAAAAAAAGCAGTAATGCTCATTCTATTTTGTTTAATATATGTTTAATTTTTACAAAGGACGCAAATAGATCAGTTTTGAGATTAACCCTACAGAGATGAGAACAACCTACTGGATGTAACAAGACCAGGTGGAAACAGACGAGAAAATTAAAGGTAAATAAAATGTTTATAGACAATTAGAATTGACATATGTACTATTAACTGGTTGTATGTCCAAACTATTAATATAAGCTTATTACTCTCTAGCCAAATTCATGTGTTAGTATTTTCCATTGAAATATTTAGTATTTTCCAATTGAAAGGACAAACAGTAATTTTTTTCCAGGTGTTATTCCTTACAGTATCACCCAGTAATTAAACATGAAGTGTTGCTTTAAGATAAAGGCCATATGACAAACTGAAGAACAGATGGAAAATAACCCTTAAACTGTATGTTGGGAAAAGTAGCTCTGCTTAAGCCAAGACACCCGCAGTGAATAATGGCTAATGAGAGAGCTGGAGGTGTGGCATTTCACAACAAGGACTCAAGTTGATGCAGAGACTCAAATCCTTGGTTATAATCACCAAGCCCTTTTTATCCCCTTGTTCGGTACTTTCCCAACCTGCACATGCGTACAACATTCAATCTCGTTGGCCACTGTAAAACTCTCCAGGCAAACAGTCCAATCACAATGTTGCAGACCCTCTCACAGCCCCCACATCCTCTGGCCTTCAAGGCCCCAGCTCATTGCCCCAGGGTTTGTCAACGCCCCAAGCCTCAGAGCTCATTCCTGAACTCTTTCATGCAAATCTTATCGCCTTCACTCCCCACATGAATGCAAAGAGAAAGAGTGGATAAAAGGTGAGGTAAGTAACAGGCAGAAAGCAGTGATCATATGTAATGGGAATCCTTGTAGGCCTTTGCAATGACCATGTAAAATCTGGAGTGGTTTAGGAGTGAAATTATTCTGGAGATTTAGGAAAAATGAAGAGCTCCCCTGTTATCTAGCTTGGTCTGAAAGCTCTTCTGTGTGAGGCCTTTAAAGGCTGCTGTATATTGGCCATTTTATTTCATGTCTGAGTTTGTCTTGTGTATTTAGGTACTACTACAGATCCCATTTTCATAGTAATTAACCGTTTCAGTATCGGTTCCACAGGTTTAGCCTCAAAACTCTTTGAGCAACTTCTCTTCATTCTGCAGAGGGAGCTGTAAACCACAGAGGGCCAAATTTCCGAGTTATTTGGGTAATAATTTGATTCTTTCATCAGCTAGATTTACCTTTCGTGTATTTCCTGCTTCAGTCTCCACATTATGTTTGAAAAGAGAGAGAGAAATCATCAGTGATTATGTGAGCATTTGATGACCAGGTGTAAAAATACTTCATTTAAGAAGCCCACTTCAGGAGCTGGCACACTTGTACTGTGCCATCTGTAGTAAAATAGCTTAAAGGGTGCCAACTACTGAAAACTGAACTCTTGAGCCAGAAGCACAATATCATTAATTAGGCTTTAAAGAACTAAGCAGCAATTAAATGGTGCCAATGTGGGCTTGAGGAGCAGATTTAAGCAAGCTGAAGAGGGGGAGGGGGTGTTTATATTGTAGCATATGATGGATTTGGAGTGCAAAAGGGGAAGCTCACTGTTGACCTGCGTACATTTAACCAGCAGGCAGCTGACAGGGCCCTGGGCCAGCTGAAGCAGTCTGTATCACATGGACTGCCTGCCCCACAGGCCCAGGAGACACATCTCACCTCAGGCCCCAGCTCCTACCCAGGCCTGGGCTGCGCTTCAGGAGTGCCTGTGAGAGGCCTTCCAGGTTTGAGGGCTGCCTTGGTGACACCCTCCATGGGCCTGTTGTACAGGTGTTCCTGCCTCTTCCTGCATGGTCCCCCACCTCACCCTACCTGAGGCACACCAGGATGTGGACAAAACTTGCCCTTATCACACTGCCCCAGCCCTGCTCAGGCTCTGCATCATTAAGAGCATATTGACTAGCAGGTGAAACCGAGACTCGCCATATTGGCAGAGACACCCACCTGACAGGGCCAATTGCAGATGGTAAGATTCTGTTTAAGATCTCCTAGCAGCTCGGATAAAAGGTGATTATTATAGTTAGCTGATTGACAATAGGCTAGATATTTTTTAAATATAAACTCTGTGTAGGGTAGATCAAAATCTGGCTGGAAAGACTAACATAGCAAAAGAGTGAATGCTGTAATAATCAGTAACACAAAATAAAATTTTGATATCATATTGTTAAAATGCTTCACAGCCAAGCAACTTGAATGCAGGTTCGTTTTTTTGCTTTTGTTTTTGTTTTTGGTTTGTTTTTTTTTTTTAGAAAAAAAAAAAAAAGCCCTGCTTGACAAAATATGCCAACTTCAGGGTTGGTAACTGTTATTTCATGCTGCCACCTACCGCTCTTGAAATAGAACAGGCAAAAGTAATTGTTTTTTGCAGGTTTTCTATCAGTCTGATGAGCCTGTTTACTACTTCGTTAGGTTGTTCTTGATGCCATATATATGGCATTATTCTTTTTTTAATGGCAGCTGTTCTCCAGATCTTCAGTCTGTTATTGCAGTACCTGTCCATATTTTCTCAGGAAAGGATGTGTCTTCCAAACATAAGGATGTTGTCACTTTAAAAACAGACACAGGCTTTAGCCTGAGCACTACTTGTTCTAAAATAACTGCAAACTGTTAGTTGAAAGTCAGTGGTACACAACTATTCTGTTAAAAACTAACTAAAGCCATAACTTCTATAATTTTGTGGTATGCTGTTATGATAACATCAAAGTAGTTTTCTAAAGCTTGCTTAGAGGCATAGGAGTTTTAACCATACATATTTATTCTCAGTTGCACTTATTTAATGTACGGTCATGGTTTAATCCCAACCAGCAACTAAGCACTGAATCTCCTGTGCAGGTCCCTTGACCCTACTCTGTTTTATGGCAAAACCGGCCCTCAGAAGGATTTGGATTATTTTCTTCCCTTTCTCAAAAGCTTCTTCTTCTGTATCGTCCCACACCATGATGTCATCAACGTATTGCAGGTGTTGCAGAGCTTCACCCTATTCCAGTGCAGTCTGGATAAGTCCATGGCAGATGGTAGGGCTGCGTTTCCACCCCTGGAGCAGTTGATTCCAAGTGAACGCCTCTGGAAGTGAAAGCGAAATGTGGCCTGCACTCTGCTGCCAAAGGTACTTAGAAAAGTGCATTAGCAATATCAATTGTGGCATATCGCTTGGCTGCCTTTGACTCCAGTTTGTACTGAAGTTCTAGCATGTTTGGTACAGCAGCACCCAGTGGTGGTGTGACCTTATTCAGGCCATCATAGTCTACTGTTAGTCTCCACTCTTCACCTGACTTTTGCACTGGCTATATGAGGTCATTAAAGGGTGAGTGGGTCCTGCTGATCACTCCTTGCCTCTCTGGTTGATGAATCAGCTTCTGTATGGGAATCAGGGAGTCTCAGTCTGTGTGATATTGCCAAAGCTCAGTCAGGGACAGGGATCAAGTGGATACCTCTTTTTCTGGTTCTGCCTCTTCCTTCTGTTCTTGTAATGGCCTTGCTTCATCCTCCTTCACCAAACAAGATGTCTTGCTTGTCCGTTTCTTCTTGTATATAGGGGTGGCTAATGCTGGTATGGGTTGGTTTTCTGGTTCAGCTATGGTGCCTGTCACTGGGCTTCAAGTGTTGCTTTGCCATCAGATCCAGATACCTTCTTTTTGAGGGCACTGCATAGCTTTGAGCAGGGCTCAGTAGGCATGAGCCAGGTCCCAGCATGTTGCAGTGACTTGTGCCTCTCCGGAATTGCCAGGGTGACAGGATACTGCTTCCAAATATTTTACTAGTTTTTCCAGATTCTGCAGTTGTCAGGGGCAGAATTCCAAAGCACTGGAAGTGCCCACTGCCCTAAACACTTGCCCATATCACCCCTGAAACCCTGCCATTCATAACTATCCAGCCTTGGGGCAGATCTCTGCATGGTACTCTTAAATAGCTGTTTAACATTTGTGCCTTACATTGGGCTCCAAAAAGGACTGTCATGGTTTAACCCCAGCCAGCAATTAAATACCATGCAGCTGCTGACTCCTCAAACCCCTAGAGGGATGGGGAGGAGAATCAGAAAACCTGTGGGTTGAGATAAGAACAGTTGAGCTATTGAAATAAATAATAACAGTAATAATAATAGATGAAACTAGGATATGTACTTAGAATTAAAACACTACCAACCTGTATTTTGTATGGGAATTACTGTGTTTCCCTGTTACATTTATCTTGCATATCATCAATGCACTGCTACAAATCGTGACATCACAAGTGTTAATTTCTGAGTGTTTTTGAAGAAAATATTATCCATCCTATTTGCCTATAGTAACTGGAGAAAAAATGTTGAGATATATAGTAATGTTGTCAGTAACTAGTACCAGACAAATAATACACAAAAAAGCTCAGTAGGAAAATATACTGTATTTTTTAATTTTGTAGGAGAACAGCATATAACAAGTAGAAAAATAATATTGAAGATCCAGTAAAATACTCTGTGGCGATACAGTGCTAGAATACCCAGCAGAAATAATCTTCATTGTGGTGAAATCTATTTCTTCAGCTTCTGCTTTACTTTTATGCGTTCTACCTTTTCTTCTCTCTGTGCCTTCAGAAGGTTATCTAAACAGGAACAAACCATAATTTGTCATTAATTCTGTCATTAATACTTTACTTTTCAGAAAATCAAATAATGTGTTAAGCAAACTAGTAGTATTCCTTACAATTTCTTGGCTAGCAAATATCTGAAAACTGAAGTTTCTCACATGTATTGAAAATAATAGGTATTAAAATGGGGGGGGGGGAGGGGGAAGGTATGTATTGCTATATAACAAAGGAAAATATTGATTTCCTGTTCTGAAAAGTAAATATATACAAACTATCAGAATTCCTTTGAGATCTTTCTTTGAATGTAAATATCTGACGGACATTTCTTGTGTGTTCTTGTAACCTTTGCGCTCCCAAAAGCTTTCTGGCTTGCAGCCTTGAAGGAAATTATGAGCACCATATCTTTTACAGCTCCCTATTGGAAACCCTCAGTAATCAGAACCTGCCAAACTGTGTTATTTCCTGTATTTCCTTCAACAAAAACTATCTGTGCTTATCAGTGGCCTTTACATCAATGTTGAATTACAACCACAGCATCTCATTAGTGCATGTATATACTCCCTCTGATTTGAGTGACATCTGCATTGTTTTTTTGTTAACACTTAACGACTTATGGGTTTTTTTTTATGACACTAGGGGGTTTGTCCATTTGTGCATAAGTAACCACATCTGCAGTTCTTGTCCCTCCTTTAATTTGTGCCCTCAGTCAGTTGTCCATGACCAGTGACCACAGTAGATGACACCAGTTTTGCTCCCTGCACCCAACGTGCTACCTCAGACTCCTGTGGCCGGGACCCAGGTAGGTGCAGGGCCCCCAAATCTGGATCTCCTCACCCCTAACCCTGCAGGCACTCCGCTGTGGGTGCAGAGGCATCTGGGACTGCCCCTGCTCATCGACTACTGTTGAAGAACCTGCAGCCTGTGCGGCCGGGCTGTGTTCTACCCGTTGGAGCCCTGCTGTAAAGAAGCAAGGGGAGCCATGGCCCGGAGACACGCACACTGCTGGGCGTCGAAGCCCTCGCCGACGAGGGCCAGCAGATCCAGCTCCTTGAGGCGGATGCCCAGCTCGGTGATCTCGTCCTCCAGCCGCTCCTGCTCTCCGGGCCGCCGCATCGCGGACTCGCCCCTGCCCTCCTCCGCAGCCGGCGCCGGGCAGAAGAACCGCAGCGGCTCGTAGGCGATGGGCGCCAGTGCCGCGGCCCAGCGGGGCGTCCCAGTTGCGGCCGGCGGGGGCTGTCGCTGCCCGCCCGTGGCCGCGAAAAAAGTGTGCATTCCGCCGCCTTCGGCTGGCGGCCGGATGGGCTCGGTGCGGTCGTGGAACTGCGGGAAATACAGTGGGCCCGGCGGCCGCTGGTCGGTCATGGCGCCGGCCGCCAGTCTCCGGCATCCAACGGCGGTTGTCCTGGAGACCCGCCGGCCGCGAGTCGGCGGTTTTGGGCGCGGGCCCCTCCGTGACTGAGGGTACCCGTTCCTTGTTGCGGCTCTTCGATCTCGCCCGGCGGCTGCACAGTTTCCCCAGCTGGTAACCTCAAATCTTACAGAGACTAGCTAAAACAGGTTCTTGTCAGACATTCATCTTCTTGAGGGAAAAGGGTCCCTGACCTCTTCTATTCTGAGTTACAGTTTAACTGACAAGAACAAGAACATAGCTGTTCCCTATTGTAAGTTAAGACAATGCGTAGTTTGAAGAAAACTTTTAACTCTTTCCTTAATCCGCTACTATTCCTTGCATCAGCAGGGGCTGTGGAGGTAAAATCACTTAAAAGAAGGTGAGTAGCCCACTCCACCACTAATGCAGGCATGAGCAGTCTTCAACAAAACACAACCCCTAGGGGACTGCTGTGTGGTCTGGATTAAATTCAATTTTTAAGGCTTTCCCTTGAATATAATGAGACTTTTGGTATTACCTTTTTCTAGAAGTGGACTTTGTGGACCTTAGATATGGTGTGCTGTGTTGTGAGCCAATACTAATATGAATGTTTTGAAATTTAGCAGGTCTACAGACACTAGCAGTCGCGAGAGTGACAGTCCATGCCCCGCAATAGTGGTAGGAGCAGAAAGGAAGTGGCAGGAGTCATTTGGTATTTTATTTTCATGTGCACCATTTAGGGTGTGCTTTGAGTCGAAACCAGCTGTGTTTTATGCTGAGTGCTTACATTATTGAAATTCCAGTACCAGTATGGTACAGGTTGCGTATTTTGTGAATGGAGCAGATATATTTCAAATAAGGAGTGGTCAGATGGGAACTCTGCTAATAACATTTATTATTTCCCCCCCAGTTTATATTACATTAGACCAGAACCATGTAGAATCCACTACAGTTGATTCTACATGACAGTGAGAGGAGAGAATCCAAGCATTAGGTGGACACAGCACCTGCAAGTGTGGTGTTCTTTTGTTTCCATGGTAATTTGGGAATGTATAGTACAAGTCAATAACCCTTCCTTAACTAGGTCTTTGTGGCTCACTTTTAAAAGCAAAACACTGCTCATGCAAAATTTGCAGGGAGCTTTACTTTTGAAACCAGCAGAACACCAAGTCCTTCTACTTATCTTTACTAAAATATGTTTCTGTTTATCTGTGAACATACAAACCAAACAGACATGTTGCGGTTTTATTTGAATCTGATTCAATCAGTCTTCTGTAGAATCATGGAATGGTTTGGACTGGGAGAGACCTTAAAGTTCATCCAGTTCCAATCCTCTGCCGTGGGCAGCGACACCTTCCACTAGACAAGGTTGCTCCAAGCACCATCCAACATGACCTTGAACACTGCCAGGGATGTATTCATTTTTATGTTCTAAGTTAGCTTCCCTTTTATTGTATGTTTCACTTTGCCATTTGGGTAATATTGGCATACTTTTAAATTAACAATATTTTGAATAACTGAATTTGGACTTTTTTTCTCTTCATCTTTTCTGTCACCACAGTGGAGTAAGTGCTATCTTGCTGCTGTCAAGCACACCCTTGCTTGCTCACCTCTTAACTATTAAAGAAGATTAGGTAAAGTATTATTATTTAGTATTTAGTAGAGAAAAAACAAAATGTAAATATATCAAGGTGTGTGTGGAAGAGAAGAGGTATTAGAAAACCAGTAAGGTTCTCCTAACTTTAAAGCCCAATCTGAAATTTATATAGTATATTCCTCATGTAGAGAGTGATAAGGAAAAGCACCTGCTTTCAAAAGAACTGAGAAAAAAGAATTAAAAATAGTTATTTCAAAGGAACTGATAAATAGAAAGAGATTAGATCTTTAGTAAAAGTGTTTGGTTTATGAAGTAGCACTTAAGACTGATATATATATTTTTAGTGAAGTAGCATCAACAGTCTTAGCTGTTATTTGTTTTTTGGTGGTGGCATGCTTCATACTGTCCTAAAGTGGCCTACAGATAACTCACAATAATGTTTTGGTACATGGTGGTTTGATGCACAAGGATTTCTATAACTTACAAGTTTAAGGATGTTTGCATGGAAAAGAATGATAGCCTACTGATAAGCGTTTTGATGAGGCTATTAATGCCATTTTTCAGAGCTAAAGCCAGTATAGGTACTTTCATTGGGAGAGACGAAATGTGGGTATTCATTAGCACATGTATGTATATTGTAAAGTTTTGGTCATGCACGACAACCAGCAGGGATAGGATGCCGAGAGACAGCAAGTTTGGTCTTGGCCCTGATCCACTGTAGCAGTTCTCAGTTTCTAGAGATCAGTCTTAGTGAAAAGAGAAAGATAACTTGTTCTGAAGAGAGAGAATTGAGGTTTTCAGCTGAAAAAGGCTAAATGGGGAAAAAAAAAAAAAAAATAAGTGCTGAGGTGTAAGAGGAAGGTACCTGCATTCCCCAGAGAGGAAAATTTTTGAAGGAGAGAGCATAATATAAGTGTTGTCATTTTACAGGTACTTATAACATTTTTCTAGCATTTTTCTTTCATCATTTGTTATCAGTCAAATATACAGTTTATAAACATTTCTATGTGGACTAGTGAATCACAGCAATGCATGGGTTTATATGCTAGGTGATAAAATAATGAACCTGAAGGTTCCTTTTAGAACCAAAAAAAAGTTCAGGATGCACTTTTGAATGCAGAATGCAATTTTTAATGTAAATAGTAATGCAGAATGTAAATTTTTAATGCAGAAATAGCCGGTCATGTTGTCTTTAGGTGCCATCTAGTGGAATTTGTGCATCATGTTCAAAGTGCTGCCTTGTCTCTGCTTTCATTCGTCATGCAGGTACATATGCACTGAGCACAGAAAAGGCTGCTGCAAGAATCACAGGTTAGAGATACAGAGATTATGTAAAGATGACTGACACTGCAAAGAGGCTGCAGCAACAGAATTGGTCAGATTATAATGTAGGTCTTTATAGTACAGGTTTCAGAGATTTTAAATTCTCAGAACTCTGAAAATTTTCTACTTTACTTAATGTATAATTAGTGATAGCCTCTTTAATGTAAAGCAGATAATGCTCTTGGTAGTGGTATTTTTAAATTAAGTTTATGACATTCTGGAGCTACAGTCTAACCTTTCTTGAGGGGAGTGTGGTCAAACTATTTTAGGGCTTATTTTTTTTAATTGTATGGGCATCTCGAGATGATGAGTTACTATTAAAATAACCCCAAAGATCATATTAAGTAGCAAAAGGTTTTGTGTAGATTTTGTAGTAGAATAGTACCTACGTTCTTGTTGTTAGACATCTTCAAGACTTAAGAGTTGGTTATATTAGTTACAGTAGGACTTGTCTTGTGGGAGGAAGTACTGTCGTTTTGCTTGACCAAAGATCTTACAAGTATATTATTTTCTACTTTGGCCCTAGGAATAAGGTCCTTTTCACATGTCTATGCAGGTCCTACTTAAAGCACAAGCTAGTACATGATAAAGCAGAATTGCTTTTTGATGCTGCCTCCTGCGGGCAGGTTAGACATCTGGGAAGAGACAGAGAAGGGAAAGAAAATAATTCTGTCTGCCAGGTAGGAAGGCTAGTTGGGCAAGTTGGAGAAAAGATGCCATGCTGTGAGACATGAGAAAAACTCTGCTTCTAAGAAAGACGTTCATTTGCCGTATCTATACAGTGATATACACTGGTCAGACATGCGCCTTCATCTTTGACATTCAAAATTTATTTCCAAAGTTGGGATCCTTTAGTCCTGGGTTATGCAAATGAATACATCGTGTAGACAGAAATTTTGTGTAGCTGAACTGACCATAAAATCAGAGATCTGGGACAAAAAACGTTCATATTACGCTTTGTAGGCCAGCAATTGCAGGTTTGATCCAATAGAGGGAGTAATATACATGCAATTGGTAGGGTGCTGTAACTTGGTACATTTAGCACATTCATCTATGTGCGTATAAGTGTTGAGACTTGAAGTGCTTATGAAAATGTTAATTTTGGAGAAGTAAGTCTTCCAACAAAGACTGGAGTTGCAGTATTCCAGCCACCACTCCTCTACAGTATTTAAAATCTTTTGGAAAGTCTTTTCTGCTGTGGGAAGCTATCGATAGTCAGAAGTTGTGAAATCTGAGGGCAGCTAACACATCCTCATGTGAGTGCCAGCAGGCAATGCAGTCTGCAGTGTCAGTGTCAGTATTAACATTTCAAATGGCGTGAATGGTGAACTATGCTGCTGAATGCTTCTGTTACCATCTAACCTATATAGACTTGTATCTTGCACTTTGCATGCACATTCATCCATACTTATATTCAAAGATACGTAGGAGAGGGTCTTCCATCGGCTTGATATTCACAGTTTGAAAAGTTACAGCTGCTGGCAATGCACGTGGTTTAAATACTGGTACTCACGAGTGTTAGTGTGCATGTGTGTGAATTCTTGTTTTCACATAGAATATTTAAGAATCTGTAAAAGCCAGCAAAGATGTAGCTCTTCCACTCCTACAATGAATTTTGTATGGCATTTAAAAGAGAAGAAAACCCAAGCAAACAGATTTTCATCCCTGAGACACCCTGAAAAATTATTTCAGAAAGTTGGGTTTACCATGTAATTTCAAATCTGATACTAATAAATCACATTTTGTGCATTCAGTTGAGATTTGTGTTGGTTTTCCAGAATGGATATTCTGCCATCTCTTTTTAGTTTAGTAGTCTTTTTCATGCCCTTTCTATGATTTCATTATCTCGGTGTTCCTGACTGGTCCAATAATGTATCAGCTTCCCACTTTCAGTATCCAGTAGCCTTTATTGCCCATCGCTTAGATTATCCAGGAAAAATTTTCGTATGTCTAGGGGAAAAGCTTCTAAAAATCTATACAGGAGCTGCCAGGCTGTACTTCAGATGCATGGCTTTGCAGGCAGTGAGCTGTGACACTTCTGTTCCTCTTGTTTGCTTCTGCTCCTTACACATGTTGTTTCTCACATTTGTGCTGTTTATTGTGCTGTTTCTTAATGGTAAGTAGAAGAGTTATGAGTTCATAATATATTTGTGAACTATTTTCTGTACCTAATTTGTCACTTCTGTTTCTTTATGTTTGGAGTCCCTTCAATAAGGTCTCTTTTCTCTTATTTGAAAGGATATTGGCGGTGTTCAACCCAATCCTGATTTGGATGTGTGGCTACTACCACAGTGTATTGCTATAAACTGTAATAATTTGAATAAATGTATTGGGTTTGCATAGCAAGGTTTTGGTAGCAGGGGAGCTACAGTGGCTTCTGGGAGAAACTGCTAGAAGCTTCCCCTGTGTCTGATAGAGCCAATGCAAGATGACTCCAAGTTGGACCGACTGCTAGACAAGGCTGAGCCTAACAGTGGCACTGACAGTGGCATTGCCTACGCCATGGTAACGTATTTAAGAAAGGGTAAAAACTACAGCTCAACAGCATCTGGGATTAAAGGAATGAGAATATGCAAGAGAAACAACTCTGCAGACCCCAAGGTCAGTGAAGGAGGTGCTCCAGGCAGCAGAGCGCAGATTCCCCTGCAGCCCATGGTGCAGATGGTATGAGGCAGGCTCTGCCCCTGTGCCCTGTGGAAGTCCACAGTGGAGCAGATCTCTGCCTGCAGCCCATGGAGGTCCACAGTGGAGTGGATCTCCACCTGCAGCTTGGGGAGGTCCATGGTGGAAGAGAGGGTGGAGGCTCTAACACCCCCAAGAAGCTTGTGATGAGCAGCCTCCTGGCAGGACCCGTGGAAAGAGGAGCCCATCCTGGAGCAGGTTTGCTGGCAGTACTTCTGACCCTGCAGGGGACCCACGCTGGAGCAGTCTGTTCCTGAAGGACTGCACCCCATGGAAGGAACCCATGTTAGAGCAGTTCATGAAGAACCACAGCCTGCAGGAAGGATCCATGCTGGAGAGGTCTGTGGAGGACTGTCTGCTGTTGGTGTTACCCCATGCTGGAACAGGGGAAGAGTGTGAGGGGGAAGGATTGGCAGAGACAATGTGTGATGAACTGACCACAACCTCTGTTCCTCCCACTGTGCCCCTCTGGGAGGAGGAGGTAAAGAAACTGTGAGTGAAGAAGAGCCAGGGAAGAAGGGAAGGTTGGGGGTAAATGTTTCAAGAGTTGGTTTTGTTTCTTGTTATCCTACTCTGACTTAGATTGGCAATAAACTAAATTCTTTTTCTCAAGTCAAGGCTGTTTTGGCCCTCATGGTAATTGGCAAGTGATCTCTTCACGTCTTATCTCAGCCCATAAGCCTTTTGTCATATTTTTTCTCCCCTGTCCAGCTGAGGATGGGGAGTGATAGAGCAGCTTGGTGGGCACCAGGCAGTCAGCCAAGGTCGACCCACCACTATAAATTAATCTATTTTATTTGCTATTAATATAGTTCTTTTTTACGGAGTTCATACTAGTTTCAGTTTATAATCTGTAGGATTTATTAATGAAATTGATTTCAGACATATTCCACTCCCTTCCCTGATGCGTATGTCTGGTCTGCTAGATTTGTCACTTCACAACAATACAAACCAGTATGCAGAAAGCTATTTATAAAGTCTCAAAGCACTATGCCAGTAAACTTGAAATTAGCACTGAGCAACTAATTACCAATTATATAACTTGAAAGAAGTGCTAATTAAAAAGTTTGGAAGAGATGAGTTACAACTGAAATACAAAATTAGCCAGAGACTTAGTGCCTGAAATAGAAATTGGGACTGATTAGCAGAAATTCAAGAAGCACTAGCTGTGTAAGAAATGAACTTTAAATTTTCTTTTTGGGTAAGTCTCTGCCAGTCTTTAGGATCAGAAGAAGATACACTGTTTTGCTGTAAAATATAGTCAAACTATTTTTCAGTATGGGTGTTTGTTTCCCACATATTTACAGTGTGTTCAATCACAGAAGTTTTAGGTTTTGACAGAGAGACCATCGCTGTCTGCATCTCTGATGATTTCTGTGCTAATAAGTTCAAAACACCAGCCTTATTCTAAGAACACAAAAAGAGGTAAGAAACAAGAAGATAGAAGTTGTCTCAAAGACTTGGTTAAAGGTTGCTTGGTTAAAGGTGTTCAAGTCTGGTAACTGAGGGAGCCTTGTATATTTTGAGGGTTTTCTCCTCTTTGCCATTTTGTTCTGTTCTTCTATGGAGTGTCAGGAATGGGGATCCAGTGGCTTCAGAAGTGGTTTAGATGCTACGTTTTGACAAGACAAGTTGGTGAAGGGTGCATAAATGTAATAAAACCATCATGAAACTGCAGGGTCTCTGAAAGGGTCCTTCAAAGTTGCCTGGTTTTATGCATTGTATCTTGTGTATGAGTATGTGTATAGTGATGGAGAAGGAATGAGATAATTTTAAGAGAGCAGAGTAATGTCTGCATGTCAATTCAGCTTTGATTAGCTGTGTTTGTGTCTGAGATAATGATGGGTGCTTTTTCTTTAAACATGAATCTTTGTCAAACCCTACTTCTTGATACCAAGTATATATCTAGGATGACCTCATTTTTAAAATGTTTGTAATATATAGATAGTCTGGCTCTTTTCTGGAAATCATATTGTTTTAGGATTGTACTTGTCAATGTAAAAGAAGTAATGAGACCTCCTGTGGAGTGGGAAAGATGAATTCTACTGAGCATTAGATAAGAGATATGGGTTTGGTGCTACCTCACACGTACATAAAATAGTCATCACAGCAGATAAGGTTACACAGAAAAGGCACAGTTCACCACATAAAAAATTAAAGAGAGCCTGATCCATGCCAGCTGTAAAATACTAGAACTCGTGACTAGTCCTGAAGGTAGTCTTGTACCTTGTTCCTGGCTGTTCATTTGCCATACTCCAAACACTTCTAAAATTCCTATTGCAGAACCATTTCATCTCAGCTCAATAAACTCTAATAGGTTTGACAATAATAAGATTCATTTAATAGTACTGGAATGGGTTGCATATTTCATTTTTTTTTCCTGTTGTGAAATGCAAAAATTTGGAAGAAAATCTACATGTTACTCAGATGTTTTTCTTTGTATGTTGGGAGTCAACACTGTCATAAATCTCTGCATTTTCAGATGATGATGATGTCTACAGATCTCAAAATTTATTTGGGAGATTTTATGCAAAGCCTTTAAAATTCAGATGGATTTTACTGTGAATATGCATATGCTCCTAACTTAATTCAAACAGGTATTAACAGAGAAAGCCTTTTTATGTATCTGTAAGATTTGTTCTTTATTAGTATATACTACACTTAGGTCCTAAGCACTGTGCTGAAAGCCTGTTATGTCTTTAAGGATTACCATTGTGTGAGATTATTTTTTCAGAACTGTGTAAATATTATTGGCATGTAAAGTGAGTTTTCATTCATACTTGCCGATAGTTACTGTAAAAGATAAGCTCCAGTTATCCTCAGAATTAGAATTGCAGTAGTTGGGAGATGTAGATGGTTTCTAATTCCAGCAGTGCAATGTGAGTTGTCTCCAACTTGCTAATAATATTCTTCAGAGCTGCAGCCCATCCTATCAAGAAACGTGAAATCATATCAGTGAATACAATCTGCACTACTTACATTAACTACTTAGAATAATGGAGACTGGCTCATGCCAAACATAAAAGTACTATTGCAGTGAAACTGTACTATAATGGTACATTGAGTTTCATTAAGAGGCATTTTCATCATACAGCATAGCTGATTCAGAGCAAAGATGTCATTCAAGTATTTCAGCCCAATATGCCTTTGTTTCCGATGACTAGCGCCATACAATTGTGATCCAGGGAGTCTTTTCTTTGAAGCTACTTAAGGCTGATTTTTTTTTCAGTGTGAATACAAGAAATCTGTTTCATAAACAGAATAGCAGCTGGTTTATGTTGACTGATTATTTAACTTTCCTCTTTTGTTTCAAACAGATTAAATCTTAAACACACGGTTAGGGCATTACTTTTCTCAGGAAAAATCGTGACCGTATGGTTTAGCTGTGTCTTAGGCTTTCGGGATGACCATGGTCTGTTGTTGAACTTCTTTGTTTTTGGTTTTCTTTTCTTTGCAAGATCCATCAGTTTAAGTATCTCGAAGACTTATGGACTATACTGATAATATCTCACGGTTTAAATGGATTCTGTGCGGTTCCATCTTCAGCTGCTGTGACCTCATTCCTTCTGCTGGAAGATAACTTTATGGCTAGCTTGTTGCTGCAGCAGTGCTTTTGGCAGTTCCTTCTGTGTAATTCTTTCTATAGTTCATGCTGAAAAAAACAAATTATTCAGCAAAGAGGGTAACCCTGCGTATCATGAATCTGGAGGAGAAAGCAGAGTATGCTAAATCAATAACAAAGTAAGTTGGTTTGGTTTTGTTTGTAAAGGAGTGCCCATCCGTCATCGTCTCAAGGCAATTCTGATTAATAAGCATGAGAATTTGAAAAGATCACCAAGTACCACTGTCCACAAGAGCAGATGCAAGATGACCTTAATCATTAGCTCCCTGAGAACCACCTTCATGTTTGATTGAAGCTTCAGTCCCTCAGTAGTGGGCAGATTGTAAACCACGTTTGAAGTTAGGGTGTTTCAGACAATACCTGTGCCTCTGGGCATTGACATACTCAAAAATACAAATTATGTGAAGTGACAAGCATTTGTCTCAGAAATACTAATTCTGGTGGTTAGCCTGTTGTCATGTAAAATCGTCACTTTCAACAAACAACTTTTATATAAGCCTGGTTCCTGTAGCTATGATGATGATGTGGATCATGATGGATGGAAAGAACTAGAGTAAAGCTATGGAAATTAAATGTGGAGCTAATTAGGAGTTAAAGCTTCTCCTCACCTGGGAGAGAGATGACAAGAAGTAGAACTGTTCTGTTTAGGATAAGAAGAATGAATTAGAAAGCGAGCCTAGAGGGAATCCTGCCGTTATCTTGCAGTTATATACATAGAAGTATTTTTTTCATTATGTAGCTGAAATTGCTAAAACAATTTGAAAACAGTTTAAATCTCCTAAAGGGAAATGGTCAGGGATTTCCCTCCCTTTTCCCCTCCCCGTTTTTTCCCCTTATTTTAAGTTCGGTTAAAATATATTTTCCCTGAAGCATTAGTATTCTTTCTAGGACTTACTGTTTAGGCAGGTCTGTTACTGTCCATTTTCCCTGCCTCCTGGAAAATTGTTTTCCCGTATCTTCAATTGACTTATTGGAACAATAGGTCAATGCCCTAATGCAATGAAAGACGAGCTTGAAATTAAACCTGGGGCACTGCTGCTGTTTTCTTACTTTAAGATCTAAATTTTAGCAAGAATGCAGAAAAAGACATGTTTGAGGGTAGTGGGAAGGCAAATACGGTGAAGACAGTCATAGAAATAACAAAGGAGGCAATTGTTTGTGAAAATGACCAAGATGAAGAAATACAAGGGGAAAGGGCACAAGGAGGAGGACCACGTGAATAGGTGTAGTGTTAGGAGCATACATACCCCTCCTGAGTGTGGTGATTTTGTTTTTCTTAATAAGGTATTTATATGCAATTTGGTGTATTCCAAAAGAAAATGGAAAGTCTGGTCACAAGTGTCTTCTTAAGACCAAGGATAAATTCTGGAGAGGGAACAGCATGGCTGATGCTTACAGATACGTTTTCCCATCATGATGCGGAGTGGTGAAACAATGGGCTGCTTCCTGAGCAGAGTTGAAAGAAATAGTTTCATAGGTGGGAAGAGAAGGCTGGAAAATGTAAAAAGGAGGTGGAACAAAATACGAGGCAGCTGCATCAGCAGTACTGCATTAGCAATGGCTAGCTCTGCACCTCGCTTTTCCTTCGAAATATCCTCTGCTGGATGGTCATAAATGTTTTGACACCTGTGGTACATTTTCCTCCTTGGCTCTTGACAAAGTTCAGAATGTGAATGCTGAAACACAGGCTAAGCCAAACTAAGGCTGTGGCTAAGTGTCATTTTAAGACATTGGCTCAGGAGGATTTTTCCTTTATAGCCCACATGAAGGTTGTCTGAAAATAACCTGTGGCCCAATGAGAGTGAGCTAGCTTCAGCTCTGGAAGGTGGGCTGGAGTCCCACCAGTGCTGTGCTGATGGTTGTACTCCTCTGGTTTCAGTGTCATTGCTGGGGATGACATTAGTTAAGCTTGACCATTAATGGATACATATTAATTAGTTCCTGACATCCTGTCATTGATTTGTTAAGATAACAGGACTCCTAACTATAAAATACCTTGCACTCAGAGTACATATTCAAACTTTACACCAGCTGTACAATTCTTTTAGTAAATTAATACCTCTTGTATTAAGCTGCATCGATGGTAGGATGTTAGTGGAGCAGTGTAATGTAGCAAATCATATCCAACATAAACAGATAAAATGGATCATAAATGAAACAGGGTCCATCTGGAAAATGGTGTAATGAAAGTATATATATGATTTCAGCAGATTGGGTATTTCTAATTAGCCCTGAATAGTTAATTTTCATGGATAAGTATATATCTGCATAATTAAATGTGTAGTGCTTTCATGCAGTTCATGATGGGTGCTCTTTTCTTTTATTGCCAGCAGATGTCTCTCTTGAATATTACAACAGTGACAGTCAATAATCCTAGCTCTGATTTAAGGTTCCTGCGTAGGTCGTGCAGTTGTTAAGTACTTCATTCTAGCTGGTTCCCAATTAACTGAAATTCTCTTCTGCTCTGTGCAGCAACGTGGCTTTGCACACAGGCATCCAGAAATACATTGAGTTAATGGTATCCAAGAATTAATATACACAAATGTCATCCACGTGTGCTTTACTTCCATAAAAAAATAATAATGGAATAATAATGATGCACTGCAGGAAATACAATTGAGAAATATCTTGCTTGATTTTGCTGATGAAGAATATTACCAAAAAAGTGAGGGATCAGACAAGGCATGAATAATATAGCAGAAAAAACCCCTCTGACCTAAAGCTTAGAGAAAACATCTTTGATATAATAATGAAATTACTCAAATGCCATTTTAGATCCTATTTCCCAATTTATATTTGAGCTGAAATAAGAAAGTATTCTAAGTAGGGGTTGCAGATAGGTAAAATAACGTTTCATATTTTACTGTTACTAATATCAAAGTAAGATTTTGAATGAGAAGGTGGAATTTGAAGAGAAGCTTGAGCAAGGTGGAATTTGAGTGAGTTCAGTGTACAGTATGGGAAAGCCTTACAGGGGGCAACTGCTGCTGTAAAGACCAAGCTGGTGGAAATTTGGGGGCAGGAAACTAAATGTTGATGAGATGTTGAAAAGGTGAAAGTGAAGCTTATGTTGTCTTGCTGTCAGTAGCAGAACAGGTTAAAGTTGCAATGTGTCTGAAAATCCAGCTGCTGTGTTGGGTGACAGAAATTTTGGCGTCCTGAAAAGGAGTGGGTGCATAATAAAGAAGTCCACAGAGACAGAGAGAGAAGTCCCAGTGGAGGTTCACTCTTTAATGGAATGGAGATTGGGAAGTAAATGTGGAAATTAATTAATTAGTATAAGTTGCAGAAGAAGTCATCTGAAAATAAGGATTAAACCAGACATGGATTCACTAGAAACTCGCTCTTTATTAGCATAGCCTGGCACTTCAGCCTGCTTCTTAGATAAAGGTTCACAAGATGGGTAAGAAACTTCAGAAATGGGAGTTACTGAGTACTGAGAATGGGATAATGGAAAGGTTCCAATTTTAACATGCTGAAGGTAAATGGAGGTGGTGTGTCCAGGCAAGCATGTGCAGCATCCGCATGCACTTAAAAATGCATGTCACTGAAATGCAAATCCATTTTACACACAGCTAACTCAATAATGATCGAGATGGCGGGGCTGTGAGGGCAGAGATTAATTTGTCTAACAGTTGAGCCAAGTGAACAGTTTTCCCCAGTGAATACTTTTCAGGTGTAACAGGAGTTCTAGAGTTGAGGATCTTGTCTGCTACCTGACATTAATGTTTAGTGAATCAGGATTTTTTCTATTAAAATATACACTTCTGGCAAATCAGTTAAAAATGAAATCTGATAAAATCCCTAAAGTAATCTGCTGTGTATTTTTAAAGTGTTTTTTAACATAAACATTTTAGGAAACTGAGACACATCTCCAAAAGGATAGATACTTTAAAAATGCACAGCTAGAATAAATTCTTTTATTGTGTTTTGCATTACTCTTCATGTCCTTTTAGTTTCTTTTATGAAAAGCTATTTCTCTTTCAGTGTGAGAATGTATCTGAGGGAAATATGTATCTGATATCAACAGATTCCACGTGGGGTTGTTTCAGGAATATGTGTATTTTCTGAGGGCACAACTTCCATTATAAGGAAAATGAAAGTTCTCCCTTTTTAATGAACCACACAATGTGAGAACAAAGAGGCCCTTGATAACTTTCCAACAAAGAAGAAGGGAGAGTTTTATTTCCAAGCCTGTAAGCAGCAAATTTATGAGTGCAAAATGTGCAGAAGGAAGAAAAATACCTGGATGGCAAATCACCTTTAAGATAAATGCAAAATGGGTTTCCATTTTCCTAGCTGGCTTTGCAAATATCAGCCTTTTAACCTTTAAGATAGGCTGCTTAGGGCTGCTGTCCTACTGCATTCTGCAGCTGCTCTGCATGCTCCAGGAAATAATGGAACATCTCTGTCTAGATGAACTTGAATTAATTTGTTGGAAACTGTATTTCTGCACAACTAGCCATACCTAACTCCACTTGTGTGTGTATATATATATATGCTGAATATTGCACAAAATATTGACTGTGGGTTTTGCTAATAGGAGAGAACAGGTAATTGCTGATAAGAAATTTGGTTAAATTGATGATCATGACATTAACACTGATGTACTGAATTACCATGCTTTACTGGGAAAGGATAGGAAAGCGCTGCAGGGAGAAACTTCTTGCTTTCAACAGTTACTGTGGAAATCCAAGTAATTTGACCTTAAGTAGTAATCTGTCTCTGGAATTAGGGCAAGAGAATAATGACACTTCAGTCGTAACACCCCTGTTGTGTCAACCTTGCCCTAGTCTCATATTGTTTTTCTCTTTCTGAATAGAAGTAATACAGATCAAGACATGTTCATTGCTGCTGTGGAGTGTGGGAAGGGATGTCTGGGCTTCAGAAGATTAGTTCATGGCTGTTACCATCACTGCAGTTTGTAAGGATGGAGAAAGCGTTAATCAAATAACGCTCAGAATCTCTTCTGGATGTGTCTAATTGGCAAAAAGAATTTTTTTGCTTTCATATAGTGCTACACAACAGGTAGGGCACATAAATCTTTTGTTTCGTCTTCTGTATTAAGTATTGGATGGAGGAAAGGTTTGATCTGATCCGTACACTCATTCGTCTGTGCACCCTGCTTTGAGCAGGCAGTTGGACTAGATAGCCACTGGTGGTCTCTTCCCACTCAGTTCTGTGAGTACATTCTGTGATAAGAAACAACTTTATGATTTCTAGTGATGACAGCTATGCAAACAAGTTAGGCAATATTGGTGGTCCTTTGCCACTTTGTTTGTTAACGAATAAAATTGAAAAACAACTTAGATAGTCAATCCAAATGTTCTGTTAATGGATCTTTTGAAGGAGAATATGTTTATTGGCAGTAATTAGGGTTAGGTCAGACTTTTTACACATAAATTTTCACTTACTGTAAACATGGTAAAATTTTCTGAATCATTATGTATTTGGACTCTTTAAAAAGAAATACTTTTTTAGAATAGCTTTTTTCTAGGTGGAAAAAATGCTAGAAAATGCTATAAAACTCACATTTTATGTGAAATGTCTAATAAAATCAGTTTTAAAAGCTGCTTAACTTATTTTAAGTTATTAGTAATGATTGATATTAGAAGTCAGTGTGTCTTTCACCATATGACATTTGTTTTCATTTTATATTTCATTGATGAAGGTAGATATGCAGCTGGGGATAGATACTTCCTTTTTTATTATTTTTAAGACAATATATTTTTTGGTTTTAGCATTGCAGAAAAATATACCTCATTTAAAAAACCTTGTAATATTATTTATATAAATGGTGTCATTAGAAAGAAATATTTTTTGTGATGTTTTATCAGATCTCTTAAGTAGCATCTAAAATTTACCTTTGAATTATTTGATAGTATGATTCCTAAGTGATACTGGAAGCATGATACAAAACAGGAGGCAAGAAATTCCAAACAAAGGGTGTCATTATTCAAAGGTTCATTCATATTAAGATGAATCAAAGTGAACATTATTTTTTTGACCTTCATTGTTCTGTGTTCTGTGGCTTATACATTATTTTAATGTATTTTTGGCAGTATGTATGAACTTCGTGTGATACTGTATTTCAGTAAGTATTGCCTTAATACTTCTGCAAAATTTAGTAAATATATAGTGCAGTCACAATTTATCCTGGTTCATAATTATTCATCTGAACTTTCTGTGTCATTTTAGGCTAAAATAGCCAAAGCTTCTTGTTAAAGTGATTATGACAATTGATTTGGTAATTGAAAAATGATTGAAATAAACACAATTGCTTATGGTACTTGAATATATGATTCATGCAATACTTAGAATTTACAGCTATTATGGAGATCAAAGCAAACAAGCTGGTTATTTTTGTAGTTATAATTAGATATTCTACAGGGAAAGGTATTTTAAGCTTGTTGCTTCTCCTATGACAGAGTTTAGCAGTTGTAATGAAGTTTCCCAGGAAAAAAAGAAATTATGTAGTTAATGTTGTGTTTTCCTTTCTGGAAATATACAGTCCACAGGAAGTCACATACATGTTTGAAAACATTAAAGGAAAGCTGAAGAAGCAGTAAGAGCTTTGTGTTTTGAAGGTATGTGGATGGGGAGACGGCCCTGTCCATTTCCTTGATCTGTTTCTTCAGGCAGAGGCTTAATGAGAAATCGCTGCCCAGGATAAGTAAGAAGTAATCTTGAGTTTTCAAAACAGCAGTGAAGTATGATAGGAATTGCCTTGCAATATGGGAATTTTGATTCAGGTAGGGAGTTTATTGTTCTGCTTTATTGTAAGATGCTCCTGAACATTTAGAGGTGAGTAGGGACTGTATTTTCTCATACACACTCTTGAGATGTTTTGGGCTTCTTGGACCAGTTTTACTGCAGTTATGTTTGTTAGTTTTTTTCACAGCAAAACTTTACTTCTGTTGTGCTTGGGAATACTATGCTTAGAGATGACTGTAAATCTTCAGTTATAGCCAATTCAAGTTTCTGTCTCTTTGTTGCTTCATATGCATTGCAGTCAGTTTATAGGGCTTGTGCCAACTCCCAGGTTGTTCCTAGATGAAATTTAAGCAGTTACCTTTTTTTGAGTGTTATTCATGTGAGGAGCCATTTGTCTGGTTTTTACTGTAATTAGGATCAAATGAGGCAATTGAATTCAGCAGCACAAAGTATGGAGGAAACCTGATACTGCTCTGGTTTGATGTGACATAAGCATATTTCATTGAAAATCAATTGTCAAAATGTGTTACATGTTCAAGAACAGAGCCAAGACCCATCCCTCTCACCATGAGGTTATCTTGGCTGCTTGCCTGGCTACAGCTGGAATCTGTAGTCATTTCACAGTACATCAAGTTACTAAATCAGAATTTAACCTAATAGGAACTTAAAGGAATCAAAAACAAAGGATGGGATGACATCAACTACTGCTTCCTGTCTGAAAAACACTTGTCTGTGAATCTGCAGAAAAAGATGAAAAAATCTGAGACTAAATTCCTGCCCTCTGCTGCATATTCTCCTTTTTACTCAACTGCTGCCTTTGCACACACTGTTGTTCCAGCTGAATGGAAATCATGTGCGTCAAAATGCAGAATACAGCCATTGTCATCGAAGATCCTCCTTTCCTTCAAGCAGGCCTCATTTCCTCCTGTGGAGAACTGAGCTCCAATTGACATCCTGAAGAGTATTATATCCACTGTGCTATGGACCACAGATGCCTTTTGTGTGCTTTCCTAGTCTGTGACCTCCAGGGTTACAGAGTTCCTGCACGTCTGGTAGTGGGTCCATCTGTAACAATGGGGGCTGAACTGCTGACCAAGGGTTGGGAATGATCTGCAACCTTTCTTAGCCCGACTGGCTTCCCAAACAGCATTTCTACAGACTCACTGGCATCTGAGGCCACTCCATTTGCATTTTGTGAAGATCTCCTTGGATTTAAGGGGGATGCATGCTTTTATTTACCAGCTCATTTTCAGGAGGGGGCCGCTAGTCTGTTGTTGTGATGGGGGACCCATTTTCCTATTTCAGCCTGCTTTACAGTATGATTCACCCCTTGCACAGGGAGTGTCTGTGATTCATGGTGGAAGACTTTGGTAAGCACGGAGCTTAACCCCAGCGCATCTCCCTGCAGTTTTTGTTTCTGTCCAGCAGTACAGTCCTGGTCTCTTTGCCAAAGTTTATCTTTCCCTGGAGAGCTTTCGGGTGCCAAGGAAGCTCCTAAAAAACCCGACTCTGTCTCAGCACAGTAAGGTTTATGAGCTGTGCTGGAATGCATGAGGTTACACACCTACCTAATTTTCCGTTCCAGTTTTCCATGTATGATGTACGATAATAACGTCAGAATGGTGCGTCACTGGTGTGGGGTTTGGAACAAGTAACTCTGCACAGCTCAGTAGACAAACTGGCTCTCAGCTGGGAGGTCCAGTGTCCCTGTCATGGCCCAGTTTGCAGTGTAGATGCATCCAAGGTGGTGGAATTGCTTCTCTTCCCAACTGATGAGACATAGCCAGAAAACTTAATCCTATGATTTATTCAATGCAATTGGATGAAATTTTACAACAAAGGCTTGAAAAAAAAAAAAGAATTTGGAAGATCTGATTTTTTAAACACTAATGAAGACACTTCAGTGAAAGATTTGCAAGCCAGCTTGATTATCTTCTGTCCAGGCTTGAGCCTGTAACTAGATTTTGCATGATTACAGTCTTTTTAACCAACATTTCTTGTTCTGATGTTTAACTTATTCTCTGCGTGTGACAACTTACTGGGGTTTTTCCCTGGTCTTTTTTAATCAGGGTTTCCATAAATTATTTCTAGATTATACTCTTACACTGTAAGAGGTGGCCTCAAGTTTATGTATTAATTTATAAGATACCTCCCACTGTGAGTGTTTCTTGCCGGATTAGAGCTCTTCTTTTAATATAGGAGAGACTGAAAACTTCAAATGAAGCTCTGATGAAAGGAAAGCTATAAAATTGAGGTTATTTTTTTTAACAGATAAATTGTTTCCCTGTCTTTTGCTATCAAAATTCTCAATGCCTGATTTCTATAACAAAGAGTTTGCAATCTCTAGTACTTCATGACAACTGCAGGTCCCAAGAGATCAATAATAAACAAACACTTTTAGTCAATGCTGACAGTTTCATTTTTAGAAGGAACTCTTTTGAGTGTTTAATATTTATTGTCTGACTGCTTATCTCTCTTTGCTTTGGTGATACTAAGAACAGTGAGTTTTACTGGTGTTCTTGTTTTTCTCTGCTTTTTGATGCTTTTAAAATTCTAAAATATGGAAGGTGGATGCTGAGCTGTGTTAGAGATGTGTTGGTTGCTGCTGTCAAGTTTATTTTCATTAGACTAAGCATGAGTGATATAGGGTGAAGAAGGGCACATACCCTCAGAAATGTTTTGTTCTAGGTAGTGGAAATGCTAATAAATGGTAAGTGCGATCCCTTCTTGGTGGAGGTTTACCAAGCGTGCACTTTTTCATACAGTGTTCACAGTAGCTGCTATAAGAGATAATTACTGCATGAAAGTGCTTGCAATTTTAGGGCATAGAACTACTAATGTAGTTTGTATTTGCCTGATGAACTACTGCTGGCATACAGTTTAATTGCATTGTGGTGGTAAACATCTAACGTGCAATGGTGCCTGGTGATCTTTAACAGGCTCAAGTCTGCTTCAGGCTTTGTTAATGTTATGGAAGACATTTACTTCTCCATTTGCTAATTTGTCTGTTCACATTGGCAGTTCTTGTGGTCTGTGTGTTTGTGCAGAGCCTAGCACGCCTTAACTTTGATGTCAGAGTAGGACCACAGTGTTGTTATTGTTAACTATAATACCATGTTCAAGAATATAATGTATAAGAATCAAATAAATTTTTAACTTGTATTTAAAGATCCTGCTTTATTTCCTCTCAGATATGCAAACATTTCAAGGCATTTAATATTATGTGTTACTAAAATTCCAGAGCACAGAATTACTGTCATCCACTTAATGACTCTAGATCTATCTAAAAATAAGTGAATTCTTAAAAAAAAAAAAAAAAGAAATAGATATTTGTTGAAAAATAAATTTAGTAGAGTGGCCTGTTGCAATACCGATGATGTACCATTTATATGGGTTGTTTCTTTTAAATAGAGATATTAAATTATTAATTCTGAAGCAAGTATCTGCTGAATTAAAAGATGAAACAATTTTATTTGGTGCCAAAATTAGTTATTTAAGCCAATTATTTTCATGTTTCCATGATATTAGCTGTTCGAAGTCATTGCTATTAACGTGCTCTTCATTTTAAAGACCCTAGTGATTAATGGTTTTTCTGAGCATATACTGTTCTCCTACTTATTAAAAGCTATATTTGAATATGGAAATTGGAGCCCATATTGTTTGCATACCCTAAAGGGTGTAAGATGAATATCCTGTGTATAAATGACCCAGGGGATTAATGGTTGTCTAGGAAGAATTTCAGTTTTATAATCTAATGTTTTCACTGATACTATGGTGAATAATACTTTAGAAATGCTAAAAGTAGAGTCAAGAGCTGAACTACATTTTCTTTTCTGTTGTCTCTATGAAATGAATTGAGAGTTATTCTTGCTGTCATGCAATCATAGACACTTAGGCCCCTATAATCAGTAATTATTATACCTGTTCTAGCAGGTGCCATGTAGAAAACCAAAGGATCAGAGGATTTATACTGTTTTATTACTTGGATTTCTCACTTATTTCAGAAGTACAGTGGTGGGTGGAGCTATACCAGAAAGTAGGATGAAATGCCTCGTTCTGTCATTTACTTTACCGGAGGCAGGACAGGCTGAGAAAGTTGGGGCTGTTCAGCATGGAGATGAGAAGGCTGCATGGAGACTTCAAAGCAGAGGGACTCTTCATTAAGGACTGTAGTGATAGGACAAGGGGTAACAGGTTCAAACTTAAATAGGTGAAGTTTAGATTAGACATAGGGAAGAAATTCTTTACTGTGGGGGTGGTGAGTCACTGGAATGGGTTGCCCAAGGAAGTTGTGAATGCTCCATCCCTGGTGATGTTCAAAGCCAGGTTGGACAGAGCCTTGAGTGACATGGTTTAGTGTGAGGTGTCCCTGCCCATGGCAGGGAGGGTGGAACTAGATGATCTTCAGGTCCTTTCCAACCCTAACTATTCTGTGATTCTATGATTCTGTGATTTGAACCTTGGATTTTGTGAAAGGTATTAAATATTATTTATAAAACTGTATTTTTTTTTCTTCAGCTCATGCCACCAATTTTTCTTTGTACTACTTCATTTGTAATTCATATTTGTGTGTTATAATACTAAAAATAGAATGTAATAACAGGTGTTTCAAAAGGAAAGAGCAGAGAACAATCAACCAATTAACAAGCAGTGGCAGAAGCAATGCAGAAAGTGGAATAAGTGCCCCTGGTGACTTGGAAAAGATCAGTGCATTCTCTCACCTTTTGAGGGTGATATTTATAGACTTTGCCTTTGACTTAGTACACATGAAACTGTGGGCTTTTTCAGTTAATCTGAAAATCTTTCTTTCCAGGAGGGTTCAAACCTCAAGTAAAACATGACTTTGTACTTGACCCTTTCAGTACAGGGTTTTAACAGGTTTGGTGGATTCCTAGTATTCTCTCTGGAAGTGAGCCAGGTTCCATGTGTCTGGTTTTTGAGTTTGAATCTGCTGGACAAAAAGGTCAGTCTGTGAAATTTTAGAAATGACAGAATGGCTGAGACCAGGGTAATACCTTCAAAACCTTTCATTGTCTTAGTCACATTGATACTTGTGTTTACAGTTAGTTTGTGATAGGGAGAGTATAAAAGTGGTTTGAACAGTGTGCCAAATCCAGAAATGCCTTGCATTGAAAACCAATGTTGTATTGAATATTGATTCAGGGATTTTCATTCTGATTACTCAGTTATTAAATTTTTCAGTATGATGGCCAGAAAGGAGGAAGAGGTGTAGGTGTAGCAAACCTTCTCCCCTACTGAATTAACTTTTTCCCCTATTTTTCACCACTTTTTCTCTGTATTGAAGACAAGATCTCTGTATGTCTCAAAGTTTGTATTACTGTCTTCTTTCTTTAATTTTTTTAAAATTTATTTGTACCATAATAGTACATAGCTGTCCTGATTGTGGATAGTGCCAAGTACTGTACAAACATACATGGAAAAGCCAGTCCAAAAAACTTTGTCCTGCTGGTTATCACTTGTGTGACAATTATTACTTTATTACATATACTCTTCCATGAGTTGTTTTTTAATGTTGTCTTACAGCTCACTGCTCTGCACCAGTATAATTTTGTATATTCCACACAATTTATTCATACCGTAGAACATTATTAGTATTTATCATAATCTGCATTACAGTAATGCCAAGAATTATCAGTCGTAGGCCAGAAAGCTGTTGTGCTCAGTGCCGTTAAAACACATCATGAAAGTGGGCCAAGGCAAGGCGAGGTTTTCATGTAAAATCCTTATGGTTGAATGGGTAATTGGTGGACCTGGGAGCCAGTAATTCTTGCGTTTTAATTCTGCTTTTACCACTGATTCACTGGGTGGTTGGTGCCAGTGAACCAGACTCAAGTTTGCAGATGTCTGTATGTTTTTCTTGACGTAAAATGGGATTAATTCCCTGCCACATTTGGATGGTGAAGGGCAAATAATACATGATGCGTATAAGATGGCTTTGCTGTGAGCTTGCTGGAAGGCAGAATGATACAGAAATTAATCCTGAGGTTCAGTGACCCATCCATCGGGACTCCAAGGTTATTTTCTGCAGAGCTGCTGCCCAGCTAGTCAGTAGAGATTCACAGGGTTGGTCCATTCCACATTCAGGGCTTTACATCTGTCTTTTGGGGATTTCATTAACTTTTTGATGGTCTTGCTTTCAGCTTGTTGAGTTCCCTCTGAAGGGTAGCCCTGCCCTCCAACTCCCCTCACTTTGGTGTCATTCACAGGCTTGTAGAGAGCATAGTCCATCCATCAACCACATGTTGGTGTGAAAGCCCATCTCCACTCTCAGCATAGGTAAGGTTCTTTTCCAGGAGTAGTGTAAACATGTTACCCCAAACACTTACAGGTTATGAAAATGAATAAAACCCCTATACACATTTGTACAGATTCCATACTTGCATTGTTTTCATTCTAGCACTTTAGAATCATCAGGTCTAATTCAAAGATGGGAGACAGCCCAAGCCCACAGGTTCAGGTTGGAACTGGGCTGCAGCATTTGTATGTGGGCATCTAGTCTATTTAAAGCTGACCATTCTCTGAGCGAGCTGAACTGATCAAGTAAAACCTGTCATCAGCAGGTGACAAGAGCCTGGGGGGTATGAAATACCCTCCCAGGGAGTATTTCATGTAAGAAATGCTGCTACCAGCCATCCCAGTGATTTGCACTTGCCACAGGCTGGTGCAATTTGTTCTTGTAAGAGCGGAAGGGTGATTTTAGCCAGGGAGAGCAGCTTTCTTCACCTTGCTGACAGCCTGGCTACGGCAGTCCAAAGGTGATTTACCCATGGTTACAAAGTGAAAAGCATCAGAGCTCTCAGTGGTAGCCCTTTGCTCTAACCATTAATCATGCTAAAAAAAGTAAAGGCTTGATTTAAAGCAACAAAAGCAAAGGAAATGCACAATTATACATAGCATGCCTGATCCTCCTTCCCTCCTGCTCAAATGTGGATTTCTTAAAAACATGTTTGGGAGGCAGAAAGGGAAGAGGGGCATTGTGAGGTCTGCTGTCTGCACATGATGGGGAGAATTATAAATCAGGTTGCTGCCTTAACTCTGCCAGTTTAAGCCAAAACCACAGAAACATTAGTTTTGACACTGCACAGTGGATTATAATTTCAGCTCCCATTACCTCTAATGGGATCTTTGCTTGCAATCTGCCACTGCAACAGCAATGAAAACCTGTCCCTTAATGCTATTTTACTATTGCTAGGGTTTGTGTTTAATTATATTAGATAATAATTTGTTGCAGCTCCTACTCAGTTCCTTTAGGAATGCTCTTGAAATGCATATGAATTTTTATCAGCACAGGCTGTTTATCACTTTAAATCTTCCTTTGTTTTTGTAAACTAATCTGCCTTAATACAGCATTATTTTTCCTCCCTTGCTGGGTGAGCACCATCCTTTACAACGTGGCCATTTTGAAAAGCACAAGGGTACCAACACTGAGGAGCCTAAACCTCTTGCGATTGCATTGGTGACTTGTGAGAAAACACTCCAGGGTTACAGCCTGCTTTCACTAGAGTCAAATACAATCCCCGCTCCCCCAGACACTAGTAGGTAGAACGTTTATCTTTAATGGTGAAATGCATTATTACTGTTATCAAATTATTAACATGAGAAAATAGATATATTGGCACATTTATGTTTTTCATGGATGTGTGTTCAATCTTTTTTGTGACTTGGGTTATGTTTTGCTGCTTTTTTCTCAGACATACAAGTACAGTTAACTGATCTGCAAGATGCTGAAGCTGTGAGTTATATCTAAAATTTACTGGGACTGAATTATTCACCATGCTCTGTCCTCATGCAGGCTGTCATCAGCTCTACAGCCCTACAAAGCTGATTTTTCAGAAAGATGAGAAATGAACATGATGTCAGTTGCTATGTTTTCCTCCTCTAACTTAATTTTCTTATTTTCTGTCTCTCCCTACATGTGCATATATACATATATATATATATATATGCATGCACGCAGGTGTAGAGAGAGATTTGCATGTCTGGAGAAAAGCAAGATTTATTATGCTCCTTTTAATTTGTTTTGGAGGCACTGCTGACTGGGGACTCTGTTCACTATGTACTGAACAGAGCATACTAATTAAGTACCAGAAGGCAGAACAACCCATTTACTTGAGACTTAGCCACAGATGCATTAATTGTTTACAGATGACTTCTCTTTTTTTCTCCCCCTCTTTCCTATTTGAATCATTTACACCATATATATACTGCCTGCCAGCAAGCTGATCACTACTCTCCCACCTTGTCAAAGACAGGAAATGTTCCTACTTCTCTCCAAGGAATTATTTTTCCTGCTACTTGTCTTTTTGGCAGTGACTATAGCACTGGGCTGATGGTTTGCACTAGGTGTCAGTTGTGCTATGGGTACACTATGTGTTCAAGTTGCTGTATGAATGGGAGTGAGCAATAAGTTTTCTCCATGCTACTGTTCAGGAAAAAAAATTCTAATTTGAGCACTGTTTTAACAAGGTCTCATCCCAATGTGTAATTTTACTCAGGGAAGAAGCTAGTCATGGGAATCTTCCTCCGGAGGTGTATCCTGTAAGGTGGGCGACTGCAGTAAGCTAATATGCATGTGAGATAAGGGATGCTGGAATTTCTCAATAGCTGTATGTGGAATAATGTTATGACTATTTGCTGAAACTGGTGGCTGTGTGCAAAACTCTCATCCTCTGCCTCCCACTGGTGATGCCAGCTAGTGCCTTCTGAAGAAGGCATAACTGTTTTAGCCAGCCTTGGGTAAAATGTGCAGAGTGGTACATATAATAATGTGGAAATAACGGTCCAGTGTATATGGTCTGTGACAAACCAAGTTGATGAGGTTTTGTATGATCTGAATTGCATGTTTAACTCCCTCAGCTCAGTATTTATCTTTGTGCTTTAAAGAACTATTGAAATGACAGAAAAATGGTCTCCTAAAAGCAATGACTGTGGCAAGCAGAGAAGAGCAAATATCTCACAAAACAATCCAATTTTTGTATGATTTCTATTCCAGTTTAGCAGGACGCAGAGATTTGGAGAGGATGGCTACATCTGATTTCACTTAGTCCATCCTTATGCCTCTGCAGTTGCATTGTTTTAACTAGAAGCATTTCTAATTAGCAATGGAGCACTAACTCAACAGAGCACTACCTAAAGTGAACTGGGACTGTGACTGTTAGAGTGTTCTCAAAATAGGTTGAGGGCCTAACTGTGTTATCTGGTGCCAAGGAATGAATTTCTTCCAGAGAAAGAAACAAAACAATAAACTAACATACTGTGTGAGCAAGTGGGGTATGATTTGTTCCTGAATTTTAAAATTTGATAGATTTTTATTTTCTTATATTGCCCTTCAAAGAGGAAGTGAATTGCATTTACATAACTGAGGTAGAGATGGTCACAGCAGGTTTTGGGGAAATTCAAGAAAGAACATGCTGCTTTACTTACTTAGAACATCATAAAAAACCCTGTATTTTTCTGTGGTCTATTTTATGTATTTGAGTATGACAAAACCCATTGTGTGTCCACATTTAAACATCCATTTAAAAATTCTGTAAAATATTATGTTAACACGTAATGACAGCTGATTTCAACTAGGGGAAAAGTCTCCTCTAAAATGCTCATAATTAAAGTGCATTTACACAGTTTCTATATATTATTTAAAGGTAATATACCACTGTTGCACAGGCAGATGTTTGCTCTACATCAACACTCCTTTATCTCTGCTTTGCTTTGAAAGTTCTTTTTCTCCTTTTCCAGAAACCCACATTTCTGTGTATTATTTACATATCTAACTTTGAAGATTTGTTTTAGAATTGTTGTAAGTTACATTAATAAATCTCTGTCTTCAGGGGGTTGATACTTTTCTTAGTAGCACTCCTTTTCAATTGTTTCTCTTTGGATGTTAACTTTAAATTGCAAATTAAACATTAAAGATATTTCAGAAATTGGCAAGAATTCCGAATCATGATTTATTGGGTGTGACAGGATTTGACTTGATCACAGGCCCTGATATTTTTTGTGTTCTCAGGAATACATAAATTATTGAAAGAAAACAAAATGTAAGGAAAAGCTACCCAGTCAAACTCAGAAAGGTGGGCAGCTCAAGTAAAGCATTTTTAATTCCCTTACGGATGACTGAAGAACTGATTTTCTGGTCTTAGTTGCTTTGGCTGCAGCAATCATTCGGTCTAAGATGAACTATAGAAGACATTTATTAAAATGATAATTTGTAATTTGGCTCTGGATTTACCGAAGCTTCTGGGCACTAAAAGGCAAGGTTTTTGCAAAGTAAATCCAACCATTTCTAATTCCACCATTCTCAAGAATAAAAGTAGTTCTGTTTAGGCACTAGAGAATAAAAATAAGTTTAATTTAAGCACCAGAGAAAAATACAATTAATAATTTAAATGGTTGTTGCTTAAAAGTGAAAAATTAGAAGTAAGCATTTTTCTAGCAGAATGCAGTTTCTGGCCTGCAGGAGGTGAACTGTAGACCCCAGATCTTGGTGTGCCTCTTCAGCACTACAAAACCCCACATTTGAAGGTCTCCAAGAAGATGGTTTTTTCATGAAAGCGCGCAGTATAAGAAGGAGCATTATTGAGAAAAATAAAGCAACAGGTATATTTTAATGCAACTAAATGTTTCTTAACAATTAAGGAATTGGAGGTTATACTAGCTAGGCTAGAAGTTCTTTTTTCCCATTCAAATGTCCCTGACACTGTAGTTCCACTGTGACTAATTTGTTAGAACAAAATAAAAAATGAATTCATCTGAATTTGACTTTTAGTCTTTAAGATGGTTTCTTTTCTGCCTATTTTCTCCAATTAAGACATTTAAAGGAACAAAAAGAAACACAATGCTAGGAATGACCAATTTAATTTAAGGGAACTTGGAATAATAATTAATTTAAAATCAGTGCAAAGGACTTCATGATTCAGTCTATTATCTGTGTGCTTACTAGACCTGTACCCTGCATCATAATGCATTCTAGGTTGATAACAATGCATGGTAATTACTTATTAATCATAGAGAAATAATTTTGTGTAAGGGCTTTTCAGATGAAATTCAATCTTTCAACCAAATTAAAGACCTCTGTACTGAGCAACTCTTTTCTATGGTTAATTTTTTTTATTTTCCTGTTTGGCTATTGTCAACAATCCTTGAGACTGTTGGGAATCAAAAAGGCTGAGATGGATTTAATATTTGCAAATTTTCCTTGTGCAAATTTTCTTCAAATTTTGTAGTATGCAGTTATTTACCAACCACTTCCTAGGTCTTTAAATTGTGAGAATATGATACATGGAGTTAAAATAGAAGGGTGCAATTTTCAGTATATAGATGGGAGACGCAGGTCATGTCTCCTTTGGGATTTGAGTCCCTGGTGTACTTTCAATTATGCAGACAACAGATGTAACAGTAATTGTCATTAGCGGCAATTGCAGGAGACTGACAAAGGTTGTCTGGATTTATTCTATCCTGTTTAGGTGATCTAAGTGATACCTGAATGATGGGATTTGCTAACTGTGCTTTGGAGCACAGCTAGGAAGGTGTAATGAATGAGACATACTGAGAACACCTCACTGCCATGTTATAGAATCATGGAATCATAGAATAGTTAGGGTTGGACCTTAAGATCATTCAGTTCCAACCCCCCTGCCGTGGCCAGGGACACCTCACACTAAACCATGTCACCCAAGGCTTCGTTCAACCTGGCCTTGAGCGCCGCCAGGGTTGGAGCATTCACAACTTCCTTGGGCAACCTATTCCAGTGTCTCACCACACTCACAGTAAAGAACTTCTTTCTTATATTCAGTCTAAACTTCCCCTGTTTAAGTTTTAACCTGTTACCCCTTTTCCTGTCACTACAGTTCCTAATGAAGAGTCCCTCCCCAGCATCCTTATAGGCCCCCTAAGTTGAAGAAAGATTCTTTGGACTCATTCTGTTAACTGCTTTTTAGGGTTTTGGGTTGTATGGGTACCTGAGTTTGTTTCTGCCTGTGGCTGCTTGGGATAACTGGTGCACAGGACTATGCAGCATGGCCTGTACCATCTCCTCTCCTCCAGGTCTCTGGTGCCTACTTGGTTGTAGTGGGTCACCTTGGGAGCATGCCAATCTGTAGCAAGTTGTCCTGCTGCAGCAAGGAATAGCTGGAGCGAGCATAGCCCTGGGTCCTGTAACTGTTCTTCAGAAATTTTTTCAGAAGTGTTGAGCAAAACATGATTTGAGAGGCATACACTTTATGTGATTGATAGAGTAACATTTCTGCTAGGAGCTGTTTAAATTGCTAGTTCTGAGAAGAGTAATCAATGTTTTATTCCTAGCGCTGAAAATGTGATTTAAACATTTATTGTCTAGATAAGAAAACATCTTTAATTGTGAATAAACCCAAAATACGCAAGATACCCACTTCTGATTTTTGTGTGCTAATGACATCTTTGAATAATGGCTCCTGTGAAGACTGCTGAAAATCTTTTCCTTAACAGTGTTTGTTCACATTGTGTGCCCAGGCCTAATTGATATTTCTCCTCTCTTCCAAGATTTGCTAGGTGTGTCCTTGTGTTTGGTGGCACAAAATAAGAATTTGGTGACTATGTATTTTTTCGTTATTTATTCCAATTCAAAATTTGGACAGCACTAAATGAAAAAGATTTCATTTCTTTAATGGGCAGAAATACAGATATAAGCCAGAGTCTGAAAGTCAATTCATGTTTTATGCAGGGAATAACGTCACTAATAATAGAGATTTGATAGGTCAGATTCTGCCCTGATGTACACATCTGTTCAATTCAATTATCCTCAGATTTCATGTGATGGCAGCTACAGGTAAGTGGGTAGGGTTTTGGTCCTGTAATCGGAACTCAGTTAACAAACCCAGTTCATGCAATAGAGAGCTCCTCCACTGTTTCCGAGAGCTGTTTTGTGACTGTACAGAGCTGAGGACAATAAAATTTGTGAAAAATGTTTTCATTACTGGGAACCTGCTGGGACAGTGGATGAGGAGTAGCTTACAGATTGAAGAATTTTCCTCCTTTTGTTGGCAGGAGATGGTCTGACTGGCCCTGAGCTCCTGAGAAGCTAAGTATCTGCCTAAAACTTCTGATTGTCAAGGATGCTCTGGCCCATCTCCTGCAAATGTATTGTAGGCATTGTGTCTTTGTACTGTAGGACTGTGCTATGTTGTACGGCATCTACATATTGCCTGTAGTAGGGATCCTGTTGGCATCAAACTGGGAGAATCCAGAAGGTACAGAACTTGTTTTCCTTTTTTTTTTCTTTTGATCTTAAACATGTTTCAAGGCTCCGGATTCATCCCTCTGAGTGTTACAATACTATCTATGCCTGGTAAGTCTTCAACAAAATTTAGAAGCACCACACTGAAATGTTCTGGCACCTTGTTAGGCAAAATGGTTTTGGTGGTAAATTCTAACATTTCAACATTTAACATTTGGTATTGTTTATGAACATGTACATAAGCAAATGTTGGCTTTTAAAGAAGCAGTGAAGTGATTAGTTTTCAAAAGTAGAGAGGACTGGGAATTTCACTGCTGGCTTACACTGTAAGTTGCCAGAATAAAACCACGTTTTATAAAAGGGTAAGATATGGCGTTTTATTAACTGTAATTTCTTGAAGTGAAAATATCTAGCACCAGAGCATACCACTAAATTTGCTGAAGCTACAGAAAAGAAGTTCAAATGTTAAATAAAAAGATTGAATTGTTCCTTGTACCTCTGGTGAACCTGGAAGAGGTAGCTAAGGAGGATCGAGTGTGTGTCTCCTGTTGAAATACTGGGCTTACTAACCTCTGTACAATTTGGAAGGGAATCAAGACTACTCCAGCTCATGCCTGGCTACAGCACTTCTGCTTGTGCCATTCTTGTGCTGTATAAAAATATCTTTCTAATATAACAGAGATGAAGTTAAGGTTCATGTGCTATTTGCTGTACTTTGGAGTAGATTCAATGTGCAATAAGTGAAGAAGGAAAAAGAAATGCTCCAAAACTAGGTAGCTTGTCTTACAAAGGTGTCCTACAGAATATGATGGCATGGGAGAATCACCCTTGTTTGATCAAACTCACTCAACTCCCTGAGTGCCAGAGCCAGAAGATTGCTGAGGGGTGGCATAATGCTGTAAGCAGAGCTATCCTCTGCTGGCCTGTTACCCCTGCACTAGAGGACATGTTATGTCAGCTGCTGGGCTCAATAGTATCAGTTTAGTGCTGTAAATTATCAGTCCTTTGTGCTTTCAGCTAAAACAATATGATTTGGGTATCTTTTAAATCATCTGTTTCTTTGATAGAATAATGAGGAACAAAAATGGTTGAACTCGATGGCCTTAAAGGTCTTTTCCAACCTAAATGATTCTGTGATTCTATAAAAAGACTCTTATTAATAAGAAAATGATCGCACAGGAGCCTAAACCAGACATGCATAAGCCAGTAAATGATGCTTAGGAAGCAGGAGTGATGCTTAGTATTTTTCACCTAGTCAAGTTGGAAATTACATGAAAATCCTCACTCCATGAAAAAAAAAAGCCCCAAACAAACCAGCAGATTCAGGGATCTAAAAAGCAGCAATTGCTCAGGACAGCCATCTCCAGCTTTCAGATGCAAGGGACATCTGAAATCTAATAATTTTTGTATCTTTTCTATGGAAGATGCTTTCTCAAAAAAAAAAAAAAAATAAAAAAAAAATCCAAAGTTTTATCCTCCATCTTTAGCTTTCTTTTATCATACCCAGTTGTGTTAGAAGAGCAGCTGACTGGGAACAAAAGAAGGTGATGAAAAAGGGCTACCAGCGAGTAACTTTCTTCCAGGAAAAAAGGGCTTTATTTTTAGATTTGCTTCCCTGTATATAAAAGAGACATAGAAAAAGGGAGCAATAGATAAATGAGAAATAGATGGTAACGTTAACAATAATGTCTGTCTGTGTTCACCCTCAAGCCATGTGGGACAATCTGTCCATGTGGGAATTTTTTTGGTTATTTTTCTGAGAGGAGACTTACATCCATGCCATGTGGTTTGTATCGCCCTGTCTCTATCAATTAATTAAACAGGGCTAGAGAACAGATTTGAGAACTGGCACACGATCAGCTACTTTAAATGCTTATATGCTCTTTGGCTCAATCTTGTAGGCTCTTTGCAACTCCCACTCAGTGTGAATGGATGATCTGGAGAATTGTGTGAATGCTGAGGCGCAGCTGCCCATAGCAGTATGGATGAGACCTGTTGTGTGGATAAAACCAACACAGGTGGATGAATGCAGATGACACTGAGCCATATGCCTTGAGGGGCAGAGAGCAAGCCTGTTTAATATAGTACTATAGACATAAGCTTTACATCTGGATCTGTGTGGTGTGAGACAAGTGGGAAAGGTGGGGGATCCTGCAATAGCACAGTGTAACCCAGTTCTCCAGGTTATGGGGAAATGGAGTCACAAGGTTGCCAGGAGGTCTCTGTAGTGCTGAAATGGATCTGAGGGACAGGATTGTGTCTCAGACTGTCAAGGTGCTTTTCTGAGCCATCTGTTAATCTGTCTTCCTCCTGCAAGCCAGAACTTGTGACCACCCTCCTGTCCCCAGTCCTTTGCACAGGCTCCTCAGACCCATCTGCCCCAGGATTGTACCAGGATTTGTCCATTTTAATTCTTCAGAGGAAAAATGTGAGGGGAAGAAAGAAGCTTATGAATAGATTGTTACTATCTGAATATTCTTGCTTTGTCTTTAACAGATAAACCAGGATGAATTAAAATATAGTTGCAAAATACAGCAAATGCTGCTTTCTAGCTGATCTCTTGGGAGGAGTCGGCTGCATGAAGATGACTGGCTTTCATCTTACCTCATTAAGATTCTTCATTTCCCTCATCACACTGGCACATTCTCTAGCAGAGGTCAGGTTCGTTGAGGAGGTCACAGACATTTTCTGCTACAGTGCTATTTTCTTCTCCATCACGGAAACTTCCAGCATGGCAAAAGCAGGCTGAAAATAGACCCTTTGCTGCCCTGACGAAGTATGTTTGCATTCCTCGATCCCTGTTCAAAACATCTAATGTTTTATCTCATCTTTGTCAGTTCCTGAGTTGCCCCCTCTTGCCTTAACAGCTTGCTACTGATAATTCGCCTCTGTTCTATCTGCATGTTTGGGTCTCTTTTCTTGCCATCCTCTTCCAGAAGACAAAAGGTTTGTGTCCTCCAGTCCCAGCCATCTCCTGTAGGGACGATTTGAATGCTGAAAATAATAACCCATGGAATGGTCTTTTGTAGGAACTCTTAATTCTAATTTATGCATAAAATTAAGATTTCTACAAAATTTCAACTGAAATAGCTGCTTTCCTCAGTAAATGAGCATTTTAAATGTATAACAAGAATATGCATTATAATAAGCTTAAGATATTATTATGACCACTGTGCCAAGATTATAAAAGGATTAATTCTGCAGAATCCATTCCTTCATTGTTCATTCTTCTACCCACTGGTGCACTTTTGATGACATTGTAAAGAAGTTCTAAAATGAAATAAAATTCATTGGAATACTAGCCTGAAGGGGACCTTTTGTTCAAGTGAATATCTTACATGGTTTCTTCACAGGCGATTTTTAGAATTTCTGAGTTTACCTAAATGAAAACCAGCAGGTCGAAGGAGGTGATCCTGCCCCTCTACTCTGCTCTTGTGAGACCTCACCTGGAGTATTGTGTGCGGTTCTGGTGTCCTCAACATAAAAAGGACATGGAACTGCTGGAACAAGTCCAGAGGAGGGCCACGAGGATGATCAGGGGACTGGAGCACCTCCCGTATGAAGACAGGCTGAGGAAGTTGGGGCTGTTCAGCCTGGAGAAGAGAAGGCTGCGTGGGGACCTAATAGCAGCCTTCCAGTATCTGAAGGGGGCCTATAGGGATGCTGGGGAGGGACTCTTTGTCAGGGACTGTAGTGACAGGACAAGGGGTAATGGGTTAAAATTTAAACAGGGGAAGTTTAGATTGGATATAAGGAGGAAATTCTTTCCTGTTAGGGTGGTGAGACACTGGAATCGGTTGCCCAGGGAGGTTGTGAGTGCTCCATCCCTGGCGGTGTTCAAGGCCAGGTTGGATGAAGCCTTGTGTGGGATGGTTTAGTGTGAGGTGTCCCTGTCCATGGCAGGGGGGTTGGAACTAGATGATCTTGAGGTCCTTTCCAACCCTAACTATTCTATGATTCTATGATTCTATGAGAAGGCAATAGAAACTAGACTATACCACAATTCTTAGTATGGAAGGCTTGAAACCTATGTTACTGCTCTGATTCTGTATTCCTGTATGTCCTGTGAAAGTTCTTGTGAGAGTTGCCATGCTGAGATTTGTGATGGTGAAAATCTTCATTTGATCTCAGTGTAAATGTAACAGAGACTGCACAGCAACATTCCTTTTCATACTAATTAACAAAGGGCTCTCTGACCTTCAGGGGTCATTTTTGTCTTTAAGGAGATAATTGTCACTGCTGTGCTATTGAAGGCTAGTACTGTTCACTTGCAAACATCCTGTGGGTGCTGTTACTGGGGAAGGCTGAAACCTCTGTCTCCAAGCTGAGTCTGGTCCCGTATTTACTTAAAAGTAGTCAGGTGTGTGGATACTTGTGTGGACCCAGATGTAGAATAAAACTGTACTAAGGTTACAGCAGCTGCACTATATCTTTTTTTGGTGGTTTTGCTTCAAGCTGGGTCTGGTCTGAGTGCTGATTCATGTGGGGGTGCATTTCCCAATTTTATTTCACTGACAGGAGTTTGGGTCTTGTGTTCTGAAGTGGCTCACCTAAACAAGCTGGAGCACTGTGAGTGGAGTCCATCAGGAGGTTTGTTTCAAATGTCTACTCTTCATCCAAATTAAATGCTGATGCAGATCCACCCTGTAATTCTGCTTTATGTCATGCTAATCTTCCTTGGAAGCTTTAGCCCATGGAAAATCTGTTCTGCAAGACACAAAGATATATCACAAATCAGTATCTTGATTGCAGAGAAGAATAACTGCTCTGGAAATGTGCTTTATTCAGTTGTGTCTAGGCTCAAGATGGTGCACATCCAGACAGGGTATCTCTCAGCTTCTGCTGGAAGTGATGAAATGTAGGCTTCCATGCCAGACAACACTCTTGAGCAAGATTCATATTGATGATATGGAGGAAGAGCTTAGTGCTGTTTATTGACCCTGCATAGCCAGGCTGGGCTGACTCTTCCCTTATTGACTGGGTCTAGAGGTCTTGGGACTTATGTTGAGAATTTGCTTTCCTTCAGTTTATATGAACATCACCTATGAGATGGTATTTTATGTGAAGTGACTTTCCAGTGAAGTGACTTCCCACTTGCTCCTTCTTGCCTCCCCAGCTCTGGCCTGCTGTGACAATGCCATTGCAGGTGCCCCCATATGATCAGTTTGGCTCACAGCTGTACACAGTGTCAGTAGTAATTATAAGGGTTAATGTGATTAGTTTCACTTGTAGTGTTGGTAGGTATCTATTGTTGTTGGCCTTGTAGATTTCCTTGTAGAAGTTCTTCGGTATACTGTTTTATGGCACCGATTGCAATCATGGGAGGTCAGGGAGCAATTGCATGAGTAAAGTTGGAAATAAAAGCAGAGCAGAGCGGGTGGATAAAATCTCTTTTATATGGAGTAAAACACATAGTGACTGCTCAATATAAGGGTATAAAGAATCCTCACAGAAAAGACTTTTATCCTATGATATTTCTTCCATCTCAAGATTGTGGAAAAGTATGGTTTATTTCACTCAGATTAATTATTGACTAGTGGTATCATCTGGGTAATACCAAACCTCATATAAGAATATATTTACTGTTGATACTTTCTGTCTCATTCAGGCACTGGTGGCAAAAGCACTCTGCTCTGTGCAGTAATCTGAAATGTATTTAAATCTGTTGCATTTGTCATTTTAAGCAAAATGTGAATAAGCAAAATGTGGTAGGTGAAATATCTCTTTCCCTCTCGCTTTTATGAACTTTTATGAAAGTGAGATTAATTGAAGTCAAATGCAAGAAATCTTTTCAATCTTAATTTGCTATGTGGGAAAGATATGATTTAAGCACAATAAATAATGTCTGTGAATGCGCATTGGTGAGGAAGGGAATTGGCATTTTAAGTGAGTTCATACAGGGTGAGGCATACAAAATTAAAAAGAATCAGTTTATACTGTTGTTGTGGCTTAACAAGGATGTGTGGAGCCTTTCAGATGTCTGAGGTTTTAGGGATTAGCATTGCTCCTGGAAAGGAGATTTGTTCCATGGAACATGACTTGTCATATTTCTGTTTAGCACAAAATACTACAGAGTTTATTATATATGGTATGGGGGTTATCTTTACCTGAAGTGTGTGTAGAGTGTATGTGCACATCTGTCTCTATTACTTTCTGCTATTGGTGTCCTTCCTTGTTCTCCCTCTCTTCAGGTAGCTGGCTGTCTCCAGCATGATTTTCCAGACTTTTGCCAGCACCTTCATCTTTGCACCAAGTATCCACATTTCTCTTAAGCTGCTGAAACTGATTTAAAGCTGAAAAGAGAAATGGACAATAAATATTATCTAATTGCAATCGAAGGTAAGATAATGGGGCTTTTGGAGTACCAGCAAACAGGAAATAAGTATCTCTTGATATGGACATCCTGCAGAAAGGATATGCATGAAAAGTGCTGAATGGCTTTTACTGGCCCAAAGATGTCTCTTAACATAAAGACAAGAAAAGTGAAATCCATACAAAATTTAGTCTTTCATCCATCTGAGTGCATGTAATTTCTATCCAAGTGTCATTCTCTTTCATGTGGAAATAAGCATGTTAGGTTTACATACATATTTTGGATTAAACAGTCACAAACAGATTAGGTTGCATGTCTCCACACAGAAATTGCAGGTAACCATATCGTCTTAGGTACTTTTAAATTCCCATCCCCAAGCAGAGATTTTATTGAAAAGCTTATAAATAGAAACACTGTGAGAAGAGCAGAGAAGGACTTGACGTCCTCTCGTCCTCTTTCCCAATCTTATTTTTTGAATTTTGTGATTATGTTCTGTTAAGCTGTCACAGGGAGGTGAATGATTACTTGCAATTTAGCATGCTCAAGTTCCCCTCACAGCCATCCTGGTGCATATAAATTGCTATCAATAGCTTCTTTTAATTTTCAAGCTAAGCAAGTGGCAAATACAAAAGGACCTTGAGTCTGCTTCGGCTCCAGTGCCAATTACACCTCTCTTGGGCAGTGTGGAGCAGTGTCAGGGGAATCGGGGCCGTATCCCTCCATAACCCAGCAATGTGCTTGCCTCCCGCTTCAGAAGCTGGAAGAGCCCAGTGGCAGGTCTGGCCCCAGCAGGCAGGGACACAAAATGCCATTTTCTCGTGGCAGGATAGAGTTAATTTGTCTCTCTGTTTCAGACCATATTTCCAGGAGCTGGCTTTACTTTCCCAAGAGTGGGAATGATAAAGCAATGTTTTTAGTCACAGTTTGGCTGTAATTTAAGCTTTCTTTAAAGTGAGGTTTTCTGTGGCCTCACATGATGTGTCTCCCCTCTGCCCACTCCCTTCCCCTCTCCCTCCCCTCTCCCCCCCCCAGTTTTTTTTCTTTATTTTCAGGAAAATACCATATATTTTCAAAGGAATCATCTCCTGTCTGGGTGTCTGCAACCAAAGCATTGTAGTAAAGAAAAAATGTAGCAGAGCCAGGAGTGTCATGGCCTCCTAAAAACATTTCAGTCATCATCAAATGAAAGAGAAGAAAATATTACCCTCCCAGGTTTGGTAGATTGCAATAAGGAAAAGCTGCTTTCTGCAGCGCATTTTGCTTAGCTGCAGAGCAGCCAGGGCCAGTGGCTTCACAGTCGTCTTCTGCTGGACATGAACACAGGGCATAGGTGTTACTCCTCTCAAAGATTTTTTGGAAAACCTAGTTAAAACCATATATATGCTTCATCTTTCCTCCTCCACCCCCCCCCACCCCCAAGTAAAGGTTATTTCTCAGTGCTATCAATCAGTTTGACCATGAAGTGATTAGCACAGCTCGTTGTACTCATTAGAGACATGCAGTGGGGTGAAGTTTACTCAGTTTACTGGGAAGTAAACTTTTACTGAAGTTTACTGGTGAAGATCCAGTTTTAAGTCGTGGTAAAAAGATATATGGAGAAATATTAATTGTGATATATATCATAAAGACATGTGTGAAGGGAGCAGAAGATCTCTTTAATGTTGTATAAACTTTATAGAGAGCTCCAAAACCCAAGGCGCATTTATGCTTAAAAACACGGAAGATGTTTTATAAGGAAAACAAACTCTACAGCACAAATAATTACATTGGAAGTCAGGGTTGTGATTGTTTCCTTTACACTGGATGTGATTACAAACTTCCAGAGAAGACACAAACAGTAAAACCAAACATTATGCAGTTGAAATTTGCAGGCACAATGAGAAATAATGAAGCTCAAAAAGACACATTGAATTAAAAGATTTTTCCTTCCCTTTTCATCTGGCCTACAAAGGCCCACATCAGGTGGCTGCCACCTGACATGACATTTCTTCCCATTCCCTGCTAAGGTCTGGCCTCACTGTGGAGCAGTGCTGGTGACTAAGAAAGGTCAGTCCTTTTCATCCTCTCAGACGGTGTTGCTTTCCCCTGTGCAGAGCCACTGTACCTTGGTTGACACCATGCCTGGGGAAGCCCAGCTGGGATGTGCTCCCCTGAGAGGTTTGAGGCCCTGCTGTGCAGACGCGCCGCATTACAAAAGTAGTCAAACTCATGAAACATGGTGGGATTTCACTGCTTCCAGGCTTTTGGCTCCTTTAGAGTTTATACTGTTGTCACCGTACTGTACTTCAACTATTTTTGAGCCATTAGTGTGCAAAGCTTAGCAGTTCTGGTTAACATTTGAATTCCCATGCCTGTTACAAAGAAATACTTCCAGTAGGGCCTAAGAATATTGCCATGAAAATTTGCTTGCTGAGATACAGTGTGTTTTTCTGGCACTTTCCAGTGATTATGAAGCTAATGAAAATGGAAGATGTTGCATCCATCTGTCAAAAATATTACTTGCTTTGGGAAGAGAGTATCAAGAGTTGTGTTTATCCATCATAAACTTCACAAGAATCCACACCAGCTGGGCAGCAGGCAGTGGTAGGATAACTTCACCAATGTCAGAGCATGTTGTCTGGGGCCAGAGCTGTAACAGGAAAAAGGTGAAATCTGTTTTCCTCTGGGTTTCATCTTTGCAGCCCTCAGAATACACAAGAGTGGGTGCTGATATCCTGGTTTATCATATTGATTTAGGCTGTTAAATTCTGTGTTTTCCTAAATGGATGCCATGGTTTAGAGACTGCCTATCAGTGTTCACGAATTTGGAATTGTAAAGTTGGATGTTTCCAGTCAAATGTCCCAGATATTAACAGTATTGCAGGCAAGTGGTGTGTTATATTGCTGCAATTTGCCTTTTGTTGTAAAACTTCTTGTTCTCCCATGGCAAGAGAGAATTCACTCCCTGTATCCAGCCCTTTCTTGTTTCATGCCTTCACTTTGACTGCTTTGTTGCCATGGCAACTGCCACACAGCATCCTTTCCTTGCGTTACTGCTATTCCTATAACTAAGGAGTACATCAAATAAATTAAACTTGTCAATCACATCTAAAAAGAGATTTTGAAGATGTTTTCTGTTTGCAGTATCAGAGCAGACATGGCCAAAGCGTTAGTTCTGGGCTGCAACCTCTGCCTTATTTTCTTGGTCCTCATTATTTATAAGAGATGCACTGGACCTGGTGGGAAATACTTGGTGCCTGAAAATAGTAGCTTCCTCTGGGTATTAAAAAAGCCATCACTCTTACATTCTTTAATGGCAAAAATATCCTTTTCTTTTTAGTTATTTTTCAGTTATTCCTAATCACAGAAGTAAATATGTTCATCAGTTTTCAATCTTCAGTGATTAAACTGTTGTGCAAAACCAGTTAATTTTCTTGAGTGTCTGGGCCTCAGCTTGAACACCAGATACAGAACAAGGCTGCTCAGTCATTTGCAGGTTGTGCTCTACCTACTTCCTGCAAACATGACTTCTATTTTGTAAGGTGTCTGTCAAAATCTGCAGACATTATTCCAGCCTGGCAGTCCTTAGAAAAGAAAAAGAACAATTATCCTTTCAGGGACCTGTCTAGAAAATATCTGGTCAGTGAGTGTGGCTGACATCTCACAGTTAAATATTGAGACATTTCGTACATAACAGGAAATGCCAAAATAGCAAATGTGTTATTTCTCTAAGACACTGTTACTGATAATTACTTTTTGGCATTTTATATATACTTCATTTGCTCAGTGAAGCATTTATTTGACTTTGGTGATACTCTATAAAATAAGGAGAATGAAATAAAGATTTTGCACACGTCATTTTTTAATTAAAATTCATGTCATTTTTGAAAAACATAATCTACTGTAGATGTTATTTACTATTATGAACCTGATAGCTGGAGGCTTTTGGCGTATTGTTTATAATTCCCTGTCTGAGGCTGTGCTGAATATGATGTAATTTGCTAGAAATCCATGTAACTCACAGGAGGGGATACAAGGAATTCCAATATTCCCATCAGCTGTGTATTCACCTGAAAAAATATTCCATTTTCTTCTGCAGAAAAATAACAACCCTTAAACAGATTTTTCTCTCACGCAAGCAAAGTCTGTTGGCTTCCAAAGTTAGATTAATATGTTTCTGGTACGATTTCAAAATGAAAAATGAATAAAAATTATTTTAGAATTCAATAAAACTTGAAGCCCATTGGGTTTTGTTTGCAGTGGTTCTGAAGCACTGCGGCTTCCTGTGTGTTCAAACATCCAGGCAATGAAGCAGTGTTTCTGATGCATAAAGAGATGTACTACAAATTCATTGAAAAAAACCCCAAAGAATTATTTTTTTGACTGTGAGCTTGCAAATAATTATCATTTTAAGTTCAGCCACTGGTGGAGCCTAGCCACCTATTGCCTTGCAGGTTATAAAACTTTTCCCTAGGTCTGAAAAGCCTCTTGGTGAGTAACACCGGAGATGCTCGCACTGGTAGTTATGCTGATTTCTATTTTGTTAACCATTGCAAGAGTGCAGGTAGGAAGAACATATTTTCTGTGCATTTAAACATACTTTCTTCTTCACTAGGGACAAATACAACTATCAGAATGCATCCCGAGTAATCTGTTTATATAAGAGAATGACTCTTTAACAGGTAATAAGGTTTTTCCTTTTCTAAGCTAGGCAGGGTAGTGAAGTCAGCTCTGGCAGTTATTAAAGCAGCAGGAGCACAGCAATCCTCACAGATGTTGAATTTCTCCCCTGCAGAGAACTTTGTCTTCATTTTGTCCTGCCACTGGGATTTGCTTTTGTATGTGGGCTCAGTAAACCTTCCTCTAAAAGCAAATCTCCATTAAACGGAAGACACCAACTATGCAATCCCACCATTCAGGATGGATCTATAAGTGAAGGCAGGTTAAAATCTGAACTAATGTTTTGAACTGGTATAAATCTAAGATCACTGCAAAGTTTGTTCCTCTTGCACCGCAAAATACCACTTCAAGCATAGAATCATAGAATCATAGAATAGTTAAGGTTGGAAAGGACCTCAAGATCATCTAGTTCCAACCCCCCTGCCATAGACAGGGACACCTCACACTAAACCATCCCACACAAAGCTTCATCCAACCTGGCCTTGAACACCGCCAGGGATGGAGCGCTCACAACCTCCCTGGGCAACCAATTCCAGTGTCTCACCACCCTAACAGGAAAGAATTTCCTCCTTATATCCAATCTAAACTTCCCCTGTTTAAGTTTTAACCCATTACCCCTTGTCCTGACAGTCCCTGACGAAGAGTCCCACCCCAGCATCCCCATAGGCCCCCTTCAGGTACTGGAAGGCTGCTATGAGGTCCCCACGCAGCCTTCTCTTCTCCAGGCTGAACAGCCCCAACTTCCTCAGCCTGTCTTCATACGGGAGGTGCTCCAGTCCCCTGATCATCCTCGTGGCCCTCCTCTGGACTTGTTCCAACAGTTCCATGTCCTTTTTATGTTGAGGACACCAGAACTGCACACAATACTCCAGGTGAGGTCTCACAAGAGCAGAGTAGAGGGACAGGATCACCTCCTTCGACCTGCTGGTCACGCTCCTTTTGATGCAGCCCAGGATACGGTTGGCTTTCTGGGCTGCGAGCGCACACTGCCGGCTCATGTTCATTTTCTCATCGAACAGCACCCCCAAGTCCTTCTCTGCAGGGCTGCTCTGAATCTCTTCTTTGCTCAGTCTGTAGCTGTGCCTGGGATTGCTCCGACCCAGGTGTAGGACCTTGCACTTGTCGTGGTTTAACTTCATAAGGTTGGCATCAGCCCAACCTACAAGCATGTCAAGGTCCCTCTGGATGGCATCCTTTCCCTCCAGCATATCAACCGGACCACACAGCTTGGTGTCATCGGCAAACTTGCTGAGGGCACACTCAATCCCACTGTCCATGTCAGCGATGAAGATGTTGAACAAGACCGGTCCCAACACCGATCCCTGGGGGACACCACTCGTTACCGGTCTCCAGCCGGACATTGAGCCATTGACCACAACTCTTTGTGTGCGGCCAGCCAGCCAGTTCTTTATCCACCGAGTGGTCCATCCATCAAATTGATATCTCTCCAATTTAGAGAGAAGGATGTTGTGTGGGACAGTGTCAAACGCTTTGCACAAGTCCAGGTAGATGACGTCAACTGCTTTACCCTTATCCATCAATTCTGTAGCCCCATTATGGAAGGCCACCAAATTGGTCAGGCAGGATTTCCCCTTAGTGAAGCCATGCTGGCTGTCACCAAGCACCTTGCTGTTTTCCATGTGCCTTAGCATCCAGGAGAATGTGCTCCAAAATTTTTTCCAGGCACAGAGGTGAGACTGACTGGTTTGTAATTCCCCAGGTCTTCCATTTCCCCCTTCTTGAAAATGGGGGTTATATTTCCCTTTTTCCAGTCATCGGGAACTTCACCTGACTACCATGATTTTTCAAATACGATGGCCAGTGACTTAGCAACTTCATTCGCCAGCTCCTTCAGGACCCGCAGATGGATTTAATCAGGTCCCATGGGCTTGTGCACATTCAGGTTCTTAAGATGGTCTTGAACCAGATCCTCTCCTACAGTGGGCCCAAGGTCTTTATTCTCACAGTCCCTGCATCTGCCTTCCAAGACTTGGGTGGTGTGGTCAGAGCATTTGCCAGTGAAGATTGAGGCAAAGAAGTCATTCAGAACCTCAGCCTTCTCCAAATCCTGCGTAGCCAGTTCTCCTGAAAGCTTCCTCAGGGGGCCTATTTTGTCCCTAGTCTGTTTTTTGTTTGCTACGTACCTTTAGAATCCCTTCCTGTTATCCTTAACATCCCTGGCTAGGTTTAATTCTAACTGGGCCTTAGCCTTCCTAACCCGGTCCCTAGCTTCCCAGACAACATCCCTGTACTCTACCCAGGCCGCCTGTCCTTGCTTCCATTTTTTTATAAGCCTCTTTTTTCCTTTGAATTTTCCTCAACAGCTCCTTATCCATCCAAGGAGGTCTCCTGGCCCTCCTGCTGCACTTCCTTCTAGTTGGGATGCAGCACTCCTGAGCTTGTAGCAGGTGATCCTTGAATATCAACCAACAGTCTTGGGCCCCCCTGCCCTCCAGGGCTATATCCCATGGAACCTTACTAAGCAGGCTCCTGAAGAGGCCAAAGTCTGCTCTTTTGAAGGTTTAGATGTGCTGATTATGGTTGTTCCTATTCTGAACAAGCCTGACAGAACCATGTTAACTGTGAAGTGCTAAATGTAGAACAGACACCAGTATATAACCTTCCCCTCCCCAGGGAACTGAAGAATGTCTTTTGTCTTCTGGGAATTGAAATTCTCAAATAAATTGCTGCATTAATATCTGTTTGTGAAAATGAATAATATTCCTGCTTATCTCTGGAGCCTCCGCAAAGCCTGAAGCAGATATTATGCATTCTATTCAGTGCCACGGAAAGTTTATTCTAAAATAAGCTATTTTCTTTTATCAAAGGATGTGAAAAAAATACAATAAGCTATGAGGTAGCCAATATCATAAATAGAAATCATGCTCCTGGAACCCTTCTTTAAGACAAAGTTTTATAAAAGTCTTCTTCCCCCTAGACTAAACAGTTAACAGGTTCTGTGATAGAAGTGATAGTTCTGCAAGCTCTCATGGTGCTCCTGGGGAAAGGAATTTATATTTCCTGTAGCTCAGAACATGTATAAAAATTATTCAAGGGAAGTTATGCAAAAGTATAGGCAGAAGTTGCAAGACAAGTTAACATCAGATCAACTCCAGTCTCCCTAATCTAGCTGGGAGACTACATTCAACAACAGCAGAAGTTAGAAGTTTCCTAATTCTGCATTGCTATCATAGTTAAATGTATAGGGTGTAAAAGCAAGAGTACAGCTTACCATTATCTCTCTTTTTGTGTCTTCTTTATGAGAAGGTCCTCTTTATGAGGGGGATTTGGAGAGTACTTAGGAACCATAGACTTATGGTGATATATCATTACATCAGGATGTTAAGGGTTACAGCAGGGGAGCTTTCACAAGACCAAGCATTATTTAACTCCCAGAACAGTCAGGGGTATGTTGTAGAAGATATTTGCCCTACCTGAGGAGCCATTTGAGAAGCTGAGTCAATCTCTGATGTAAAAAGTAATTTTGATGCTATGCGGGTTTTATTGCAACTTTGTTCTATTTTCATAAATCTGCGGTTTTGAAAAAAAGTATGAATTTAAGTTTGACCTAGTGATGAGGCTGAACCATAGCGATCTGTCAGACTATGAACTGCTCCATTCCTGGATGTGTGTGACTCACTGAACTGTGACACCGACTCATTCATGTGGCACTTCAACTCTAATTCAAGAATGCGCAAAAGCCACCCCTATAGTTTAGAACTTATTAAATTAAATATTGGAAGGTTGCAGGAATGTGTACAGGAACATAGATTTTTAAAGGTGCTTTTAAATTCTCTTGGTCCCTGGCACAGCTTTGGCTTCACCCTCCCAGGCAAATCCTGGGCATATCTGGAGAGTTTATGTGAGCATTCTCAATAAGCAGAGTAGATCTAGCCAGCTCAGTGCTGGAGATTTACTAATTTCTGTATGTGCCATTAAAGAGAACTCACCCCAGTGATAGAGGGTAGCTCAGAATGGTTTTAATTTATTTGTATAGATGTAGGCAAAGAGCAGTGGGGGCCATTATGGTGACCTTGCACTGCCAGGTGCTTTTCTGGAAGAAGTATCTTCCTGTAACCAGCGCTAGTCAGATGCCTCTCCTCACATATGAGAAAATAGCAGTGTCCAAAAGGGTCCTGAGGGAGCATTAAACAACGAGTTGGTGAAAGATATGGTTTTAGATATTTTAGTAATTACTTTTACTGGTGTTTAAATTACGAGGTTGATACACTCTTTACACCACTGGCTAACCCGCATCGAAGTCTTTACCCACCTAGTGAGCTAAGGAAACTTTTGGTTTTGCATGGGTTCATCCGTTTTTAGAAGCAACTTCAATTAGAACCTTTCCAAAGCATCAGTTTGATTTTTCTTTTCTATTTCTTTTCACATTTGTTTTTGTTCTGTAACTATTTGTAGGTACTCTGTGTCTTGTAAATCCCCATCCATTATGGCAGAAGTTCTGTGTCTGCAGTCCCCTGCGTTTTCCAGTCATGGCCCCTGCCCAGTGTAAGAAGAAACCCATTATTTTCCCCAGAAGATACTGTAATTAAGTTTTCAGCCTGTTTATGTATTTCTTTTTGCATCACATGTTACTAGAACTAGAACTGCTCAGGAATTATTATTTTCTATGAAACTTATTTAGTCAGAAATGCTTGAATTACTGAAAACAGACCTTTCCTTGGGAATGTTCCACTTGAGGGGCAGAGGGGAGTGGTGCGAGGAAATAAGCAAAAAGATATCTCTGGACCAGATTTTGCAGTCAAAAAGATAACAGGAAGAAGTGAGGAAAATGACCCTCCCTAAAATAATGCGCCATCTGACACTGAAGGCATTTTACATGGGATATGGGAATGCGGCACAGTCAGGACATGAACCACACCATTCAGCCATATGCAAATATTCTTTTGTTTGTAAAAGAATAATACAGATTTCCTGTTTGGGGTTTGATTTTGTTTCTGCCTTTGGGTTTCTTTTGGTGCATGAAAATGTTGCAGGTTTCAGTTTTGTCTGAGTAGAGATAAAGTTTCTGAATTTTCAAGAAACTCTGGAAAAGTTTCTGGAAACGGGAAAAAAGGTTGGGGTTTTGGGTTTATTTTAAAGCTTTAATGATTGCACAGTCTGTTAAGGGTATTGTAGCTTAACGATCTATCTCTGCAGGAGTTGTAAAGTACTTCTAAAAATCAGATTTAGAATAGAAAATCGTTGCATTCTGTGCAAACTTGCGTTTTTCACAGCCAAGAAAACAGTTTTGTTATTGAAACAGCAACTAATAACCACTTTTGTATTACCTTGAAGTACTTGCAACATGTGTCTGACATCTGTTTTAGCAGTGGTGAGAATCAGCTCTTTCATATTTTCCTACATCATTAGTTCTAATGGGTGCTGTAAAGGTCTGTGATTAAAATAGTTGCAGGTGATTATCAGCTGCAATACCAGAGTGGAATGTTTAGGCTTTAGCATGCAGTCCATAGCATTAGAAAGTCCTCCTCACATCGCAATTTCAGTCTTCCCTCTCTTGGTGAAGAAATATAGCAACGCCAGTTTGGAAGATGCTGCAGAAGTGGGACCTACTAAAACTAGATGATTACATGACCTTGACAGTTTTTGAATGAGCTTTAACCATAACCAAAATAATTGCCAGAAACTGAGAAGAACAGTAATTTTTAGTAGAAAAAGTCTTCATTCTGATAAGTACTATAATTTCATGTATATTATCTATTGCATATGCAACGTTGTCTCAGGCTGTTTCTAACTTCTTACTTCTTGATGCTAATTACAATACAATAGTTTTCATGGATTTCAGGCTGAGCTGGTGCTCTATTCTGAGCTTAACCCCATTGTCAGTTGTGTAAACTGTTGCCAAATAAATGTTAATTGCCAAGGCTGAATTTTTATTCAGCAGGTGTTTGTGCATGGAATGAATTGGAACAGTGTGGTGAAAAATAGCAGCTCACGTGTTTATAGATTGCATCAGAGTGGGTGGCTGAAAGGAGGGAGCAAGTGGTAAATACAAGGTATGCTGACAATCATATTTATATAATGGTGTTTTCGTTGTGTAGTTCTTGAATTCAGCTGTGCCAGCTTTATGTTCTTACAGTTTTGTACATACCATGCATAAAGTGCACTGAGGAGAGCCAGGGCTTTTGATACAATACTGCGGGGTCATCAAGGGTACTGGCTCTTTCCCACTATAGATATTGCGATGCAAAGAATTCTCAGTTACTCTCATTCAAAGCTAATTTCTTCTAAATGTGTCATCAAGGAGTTATGCCCAAATTTGGCTTTACATGGGGCCCTCTGTAAGATTGGCATTTAAATTTCATTTCAATTTATTATGACTTGGAATGTGTTAGAATTCAAAGCAATAATCGCAATAGGAATGTGTTAGAATTCAAAGCAATAATCGTGATACCTTGCAGGGAATGTCTTCCTCTCTTATCATAGAATCATAGAATAGTTAGGGTTGGAAAAGACCTTAAGATCATCTAGTTTCAACCCCCCTGCCATGGGCAGGAACACCTCACACTAAGCCATGTCACCCAAGGCTCTGTCCAGTCTGGCCTTGAACACTGCCAGAGTTTACCACTAGATGTTTGTTTACTGCTGCTCAAGTGTTTGTTACTGCAGAAATACTGAAATTATTTATAACTCAATGCCTTAGTCTCTGGTTCTGCTGCACTGGTGCTGCATTTTGGGACTCCTGTGTCCTTGTTAAGCTCTGGGTTGGAAATAACAGTATTAAGCTGATTTTTACATGAACCTTCTTTTGGTGTTTCTTCTGAGTGCAGCTTTTTTTTTAGTTGGCTGTGCTGTGTATTGCTGGAAACTTGGCAAAGGTAAATGCAGGTTACAGTTGGTGTTTGTAAGCAGTCTTGATTCTGCGTGAGAAGAAGGCACTCAGTGTGTTCTGGATCATCTGCTCCTCCTTGTTGGGTAGGCAGGTGCAGTGGAACACTGAAATATGAGTGTAGGGATGTAGAATGGTAAGTAGAAGGTTGCTTATATAGGTAATGACACTTAGCTCAGGTGGTACCGAAAGCATTGAAAGGTATATCTAGCAATATCTGTCAGAGTGATAGAGAAGAGCAGTTTTCTCCTCTACTTGTCTGTCACATATGACCAAAACATGCCTACCATACATTAAAATCTAGCTTTCATAATATCTCATCAGTGCTAGATAGTTTGACATTCAAAAATTCACCTCATCATTGAAAATCAGAATCATCACTTTCTAACATTTTACTGTACTTTCAGTGAGCTCCTGTGTTTGGTGCATCTCTGTTAATGCAACATCTGAAATAAAAACAAGAATTAATGAGCTTCAGTAGCTTTTAATGAACATGTGACTGAGCAGCAGTGGCAGAATCCTATCCTTGACTGTGCTGGTGAGCTGGTGTCATGAGCCATGTAATGATATGGGCACTGCTGAAAAATGACAAACCATGTGGACAGCTGTTATTGCTAGGTTTTCTTGTGTTCAGCTGTAGCTGTTGAAGTCTTCTCATGGGAGCTATCTAAGAGACTGGAAAAAAACTCTCATGTATGTAGTGCAGTGAGATGGTCCTTGCACCTACCCATAAAAAGTGAGCAAAGAAACCTTCTTTGAGACCTCTGCCCTACACAGAAGCAGAACAAAAAGTGCAAAGAAATGGTAATAAAAAAGTTTCAATTTCCGCAGGCAGCCTCTATTGTAACTACATGGATTTTGGTAGAGTCTTCGGGAGATCTCACTGCAAAGCACCAGGTCCAATCCTGTCTGTGTTCTTTGATAATATCTTCCTTAGGTCAGTAGTTGTGTTTCCTGAGTGGGACTCAGAATTAGGATGTGTTTTACTGACATGGATCCCTGGCAGAAACCAGAAGCTCCCACCGCTGTTATGCCATTGTGCCATTCGGTGCAAGCATGGCTGTGTCTCCAGAGGCTCTGGTCCTGTAGCCAGGCAGGGAGATGTGCCTTTAGAGCTAGAGGATCAGAGTGATAAATCAGTTTCTTGTACTTTAAAACGTACCTGAATATCTTCTCCAGCTGTGCTCTACTCTGTTCTTTCTGATTCCTTAGATTTTGCTTTCCCACTCTAACACATCCATAACCTGCTTAGGAGTTTTCTGAAGCTCACTCTGATCTACTGGGTTCTTTAAGTTCTGAACTTCCTTGAATGAGCAGAAATAGAATAGACCCCCTTAGACCACAAAAGGGATTTTAAGTGACCATCTCAATACTTCAGAGGCTGTCATTCTTTCCGAAAACAAAGGGGAGGTTTGCTGCCCTTCACTTCCTGCAAACTCAGGGAGGGTTTGCAATTATGGGGCAAAAACAGCAACAGGAGAAATATTTTTTGTGCTCTTTAGGGCTTTTAAATTTATGTATATTCAACTTTTTTGCCTTGCTATGAATTGATGTCTCCTTAATTGTGTAAAAGAGGCAGAATATTTTCTGTTCTAATCTTTACAAGTGCATCCTGATGAAGTCGATTAGGCACTCATTTTCAATAATGCTAATGTTCTGTCTCTTTTTAAAATGTAGTTTGCAGTGAGCTGCAGATGCTGTACTTAAGGACACTAAAATCAGACATGTCAAATCAACTTTGCATTCAGAATTTTGGCTCAGCAAAATCTCAGATTAATCTCCTTGAAATTCCACATATTTTCTCTATAGGCTTTTTCAAATGAACACCTGAAAATTAATGTGCTCAGTTTTAAAATGCTTTAATTGAGAAATGAGCTGTCCACTACATTAACACTGCTTCACTTTATATATTGATTTCTAACCTCAATGCCATTGGTTGACTAATGCATACTAAGGTTACAAAATCTGAAACATGATGCATTTTTAATAACAAAAGCATTGCTTCTCAATGGCAAAAAGGAGATAAAAGAATCACCTTTCATCCCCAGTATTTAGAAGTTAAGGCCTTTAAAGTTAGATGTATAGTTATCAAAGGTGAAAATTGTTAGACTTTTTTTGCATAAGACATTAAAATATTCACTCAGTGACAGAAATGCTATCCAGTGGAAACATCAAAGGGAGCAGGGCTCATTAGGAGAACTCTCCTGACTTTGACACATGCTTCCAACATGCTGAGGAACTTTCAGAGCAATGTGAAGGGATTTATCATCCTGACTCCCAGAAACGTCAGTGTGAACTGCACCATTAAATCACTGCAAATGGCTTTGAAATTCCCCTGTGTATTTAGGGAAGTTTAATTGGGATGGAAATATAGTTGCAGCAAACATTGGAATAGTACTTTCCCTCCATTGCTTTGTGACTCTATTGTGTGAAAAGCTTCTTTTTTTAAACTAATATTTCTGATACCAGACATACCCAGTGCCGCTAGGATGTCCCTCAATGTTAAGAGCAGGTATGCTGGCATACTTAGCAGGCTGGTGGGTTAGAATGCAGATTCCTATGCATAGAGGTATAGTCAAAGAATTGCAGTCCATTGTTACTTCTGCTACATTTTGAGAAGTTCTCCTGGGGAGAATAATGTTTAGTTTGGCTAAATTAGTCCAAACTGTATTGTCTTTCTGAGGTACTTATCTGGCCTTCATTTTATCAGGTTTTGAACCCATCATTCTTTTTCATAACACACTTTTTAGGCATGGGTGGGTGGTGGTGTCTCCATTTTAAAGACCAAAACTAAGGAATAGAAGGGTTAAATATTATTTTTCTTTAAAAAGGGACATGGTTTCTTATTTATGAGTGCCTTAGCAGAGCTTGGTGATTGATGAATTTGCCAAAACCCCTGAGTTTAAGACTAATGAAACTAGCAGTAGGCACTGCTTACTCTGAATGGGGAATCAGATCTCCTCTTTCATGCTCTGTACTGCTATAGCTTCTCTTTGACTCACTGTGTCTAACTTGGAGGGGGAAACTGATGGAAAACCATGGGGTAGACCTATTCTTTCAGACCTGTAGCTGACTTGTACAAGGAAGATTTCATAGATACCTTTTCTTAACTAACACTGAAATCCTTTGGAATGTGGCTTTTTGTTTTCTGATTTCACTTTTTAGCTTTTCACTTTCAGTTTTTTGTTTGTTTTGTTGGGTTTTTTTTTGTTTTTGTTGTTGTTTTTAAAAAAGCTAAGCTGTTCCAAACTAAAGCACAAATATTTGGTTTAGATCAAATATTTCATTTTATACAAGCCAAGTTTTTATTTGCTAGGTTTCATGTCCCATGCCACTGTGTTGTCTTAGGTTAACCTACATGGGAACTGAGGCACATAAGGAACTGAACCATGGAAAATGAATTATTGACACAGACTTTTGTCAGCAGTGCCTGCTGACAGGATGAGAGACAATGGGCACAAACTGAAACATAAGAAAAACACAATTTTTTTCCTGTGAGGGTGATCAGCCACTGGCACAGGTTGCCCAATGAGGGTGTGGAGTCCTACGATTCTGTGAATAAAGGTAAGGAGAACCTGTACTGAAGGTGCCACACATTTTAATGACTGAAAAAGTGGCGTGAGGTTTGCTCCTAGCAAGGTGGCTCATTATCTTTGGGAGTGCTAAGGTAGCATCCCATTGTTACTATGGGAACCCGATTACTGTACACTTATCACATTTATTTCCAGTATTAGCAACATACACTTTTTAATATATGTGTGAATATCACATCTGGTTTGGATTTCTACGACCTCAAATCCTACTAAATTACTTAATTTTAAATTAAAATAAATAGTCCTCTTTTTCTTCACAAATCCTATTATGAAGAAGGGTAGGCAGAATAATAATTGGCTGAAAGTAATACTTAAGAGCTATTCACTGCAAGAAGACTTTATCAGTGAGAGAGCTCTCCCTTTCCAATGTGGTGGTACTCTAATATGGCAATTCCTGCATTTTTGGATGATCCATGAAACCAAAATTCTTCCAGCTTGTATCTGTCAAAAACTTCTTTACAATTTTCTCAAATGACTAGAAGTCTACTACTGGATTCCTAGTTAAAAACACCTGGAACTGTAGCTGTGTTTAATCTATGCAGCCACGTTAATTTGAGCTCTGTTGGGGTGAAAGCTGCTATGTATGTGCAAGAGCATCATTGCTCTGTAAACTGGGTGTTTACCTGCTGGACTTCCTGTGTGTTCTTCTATTTAAAACAGAAAACATCTCTACTGCTAATTCTTTCAAGTGTCAGCAGTTTCCATGGGTTTACCTTTTCTCTGTTCCTGGGAAGATGATGGCATTCACTGTCAAGGAGCCAAAGAGAATGTAATCATCTTTCTATGTTGTAACACTGCTGCCAGGTCTCTGTGGAGACTGGAGATGAAGAAAACTCACCTAAGCCCAAGAAAGCTGTAAGATTTTCCTGACTGATTGTCATGGTTTAAGCCCAGCTGGTAATTCAGAACCATGCAGACGCTCACTTGCTCCCCACTCTTACTCCTCCCCCTGCTCCTGGAGGGATGGGGAGGAGAATCAAACGAATGTAACTCCCACGGGCTGAGATAAGAACAGTCCAGTAACTAAGGTATAACACAAACCACTGCTGCTACCACCAATGATAATAATGATAAGGGTAATAACAAGGGAAGAGAATACAACCGCTCACCACCCGCTGACTGATACCCACCCCGACCTGAGCAGTGATCTGGTCATTCTGGGTAACTGTTCCCATTTTATATAGCGGGCATGATGTGCTGTGGTATGGAATACCTCTTTGGCTAGTTTGGGTCAGGTGTCCTCTCTTTGCTTCCTCCCGGCTTCCCTTCCTCCCTGGCAGAACATGAGACTGGGAAAGTCCTTGGTCAGAGTAAGCATTACTTAGCAACAACTAAAAACATCGGTATTATCAGCGCTGTTCCCAGGCTGAAAGTCAAAACACAAAGCTGCACCAGCTACTAAGAACGAGAAAAATGACTGCTACTGATGAACCCAGGACACTGATTAATTTCAGGAAATTGATATTAGCCTTGTTTCAGCCCTTATACCACTTACTTACTATTGATAATTTAACTGCAGTTGGTAAACCACAGTAACGACTTGGGATGAATGTCATAAACATACCCCGTGAAATCACCAGTGTTTCTAGCCACAGGGAGGATTCTGGGGAGAGACTGGTAGTACTGGCCACAGCTCATCAGCTCAGAAATGCTTTCTGCAGCAGCATACTTGCAAGACACCTTGGAACAGCCTGGGTGATAGAGAAAAGTTTCCTAGGAAAGTGGGAATGCAAGTTGCCATTTGCTTTTGTGGCTTTTCCACAGGGAGCTAACGGGAGCTGAGGTCTTGATATTGTTATAATATTCTGTGGCTTCTAATGCTGTTCCAGGCTGAATTGCTGTCACACACAGAAAATGTGCTTAGAGTTCTTAGGCCACTGTATATACCACACCCTGTAGGCCATAAGTGGGCTATTAAATCATACCTTAGGTGTAAAATTTACATCTTAGTTTATCTTTTGAAAGATTTTGTAGTCTGGACAATATGTGGCCAGCTGTTAATTCAGCCTGGAGCCTTCTGAATCCATTCAGAAGCAGGTAAATGCTGTGTTGCTTTGGTAGACCTATTCATTCTTGTGCACATACAACAGCCTTCTGCTGCTGTTGCTAGAATGAGAATAAAATATATTCAGACTACCAGGTGAACTGGTCTTTGGTTATCATTTGGTGTTAGTTGTAAGATATCATATATGTGGTATAAGCAGGTGAAAATGAACTAAAATTAAAGGGAATTTAATTTTAACTATGCACACTATGCGCTTATGTACTGCCTGACACTCTCAGGGTGATTCTCTAGATTAATTCAAGCACCTATTGAAAAAGTTTTTAATGCACCTAGGCTTGTCTGTGATACTGCTCATAACCACACCAATTATTGAATATGGCTGGCTGTAAAGATAACGGCACTGTTTCCTGTTCTCAGAGCGATTTAGTTTAGTTCCTTTATATTGCAGCTATTATTGGGATGCACAATCAGTGAGTAGATCATACAAAAGGTCCTTTTATCCATCAGCAAAAGGGAGTGAAGTAAATAATATAATTTTGAAGAAATTGCTGTGTTTTCTTATTTTTTAGTTGCTCATGGATAGTGTAAAATACTTAGTGATTTCTAAATTTTGCCTGTATCTCATCATGTTGCAGTCACATCAGAGGCAGCACTGCAGCAAATATTGAATGAAGAGAAGGCAAATATGGACAGTAGTAGAAAATTGTATTAGCAGAGACATATACATGTAGGAAAAGTTCTACATGTACCAAATCTTACTGCTGCTTCTCATTTTGTGCTTAGAAAAATGTTTTAGCTTATTGAAGAACTACTTCCAACAACCATACCAGTGACTCGTGCATGTTGTGTGGAAGGGTTGTGCCTCTGGGAGTGTTTTCTACATGGCTTCATCATTTGTAGGGTTACCCAAAGAGCTCCACATGGATACAATGCAAGGCATATCAGGAAATGTAAGTACACCATGGGAAATAAAACACAAAAAATAATATGAGCTGTTTTGGGCAAACCATTTGGGCACTTGTAGGTTTGAAAAGTGCATTCTCTGTAAGACTGATACAATTGGAGTTGTGATTTATGTTAGGGATAGGCTGGAGAGTATGGAACTCTGTCTGGGGACAGCTAAGCAGTCAACAGAGAGTTTGTGGATCAGGGTTAAAGGGAGAACAACGATGGGAGACATTACTGTGGGGATCTGTTACAGACCGCCTGACCAAGAGGACTCTGTGGATGAAGCGCTCTATAGACAGACAGGAACAGTCCCATGCTCGCAGACCCTTGTTCTCATGGGGAACTTCAACCACCCTGGGCTTCAAGAGAGCAGACTTTGGCCTCTTCAGGAGCCTGCTTAGTAAGGTTCCATGGGATATAGCCCTAGAGGGCAGGGAGGCCCAAGACTGTTGGTTGATATTCAAGGATCACCTGCTACAAGCTCAGGAGCGTTGTGTCCCAACTAGAAGGGCAGCAGGAGGGCCAGGAGACCTGCTTGGATGGATAAGGAGCTGCTGAGGAAATTTAGAGGGAAAAAAGAGGCTTACAAAAGGTGGAAGAAAGTACAGGCTGCTTGGGAATAATACAGGGACGTTGTCTGGGAAGCTAGGGACCGGGTTAGGAAAGCTAACGCCCGGTTAGAATTAGACTTGGCTAGGGATGTGAAAGATAACAGGAAGGGATTCTGTAGGTACATTGCGAATTCTATAGGTACATTGCGACAGATCAGGGACAATGTGGGCCCTCTCCAGAAGCTGTCAGGAGAACTGGCTACCCTGGACTTGGAGAAGGCTGAGGTACTTAATGACTTCTTTGCCTCAATCTTCACTGGCAAATGCTCTGACCACACCACCCAAGTCTTGGAAGGCAGATGCAGGGACTGTGAGAATAAAGACCTTGGGCCCACTGTAGGAGAGGATCTGGTTCAAGACCATCTTAAGAACCTGAATGTGCACAAGCCCATGGGACCTGATTAAATCCATCTGCGGGTCCTGAAGGAGCTGGCAAATGGAGCTGCTAAGCCACTGTCCATCAGAGCTGAAAAATCATGGTAGTCAGGTGAAGTTCCCACTGACTGGAAAAAGGGAAATATAACCCCCATTTTCAAGAAGGGGAAAATGGAAGACCCAGGGAATTACAGACCAGTCAGTCTCACCTCTGTGCCTGGCAAAATCTTGGAGCAGATTCTCCTGGAAGGCATGGTAAGGCACATGAAAAACAGCAAGGTGCTTGGTGACAGCCAGCATGGCTTCACTAAGAGGAAATCCTGCCTGACCAATTTGGTGGCCTTCTATGATGGGGCTACAGAACTGATGGACAGGGGTAGAGCAATTGATGTCATCTACCTGGACTTGTGCAAAGCGTTTGACACTGTCCCACACGACATCCTTGTCTCTAAATTGGAGAGGCACCAATTCGATGGCTGGATCACTCGGTGGATAAGGAACTGGCTGGATGGCCATGCACAAAGAGTTGTGGTCAATGGTTCAGTGTCTGGCTGGAGACCAGTAATGAGTGGTGCCTCTCAGGGATTGGTGTTGGGACCGGTCTTGTTCAACATCTTTGTTGGTGACATGGACAGTGGCATTGAGTGCACCCTCAGCAAGTTTGCCGATGACACCAAGCTGTGTGGTCCGGTTGATATGCTGGAGGGAAAGGATGCCATCCAGAGGGACCTTGACACGCTTGAGAAATGGGTCAGTGCAAACCTCATAAAGTTCAACCAGGACAAGTGTAAGGTCCTACACCTGAGTCAGAGCAATCCCAGGCACAGCTACAGACTGGGCAAAGAAGAGATTCAGAGCAGCCCTGCAGAGAAGGACCTGGGCGTATTGGTCAGTGAGAAACTTAACATGAGCTGTCAGTGTGCACTCGCAGCCCAGAAAGCCAACCGTATCCTGGGCTGCAAGAAAGGAGCGTGACCAGCAGGTCGAAGGAGGTGACCCTGCCTCTCTGCTCTGTACTCGTGAGACCTCACTTGGAGTACTGTGTGCAGTTCTGGTGTCCTCAACATAAAAAGGACATGGAACTGCTGGAACAAGTCCAGAGGAGGGCCACGAGGATGATCAGGGGACTGGAGCACCTCCCATATGAAGACAGGCTGAGGAAGTTGGGGCTGTTCAGCCTGGAGAAGAGAAGGCTGCGTGGAGACCTCATAGCAGCCTTCCAGTATCTGAAGGGGGCCTATGGGGATGCTGGGGTGGACTCTTCATTAGGGACTGTAGTAATAGGACGAGGGGTAATGGGTTAAAACTTAAACAGGGGAAGTTTAGACTGGATATAAGGAAGAAGTTTGTTACGGTAAGGGTGGTGAGGCACCAGAATGGGTTGCCCAGGGAGGTTGTGAATGCTCCGTCCCTGGCAGTGTTCAAGGCCAGGTTGGATGAAGCCTTGTGTGGGATGGTTTAGTGTGAGGTGTCCCTGCCCATGGCAGGGGGGTTGGAACTAGATGATCTTGAGGTCCTTTCCAACCCGAACTATTCTATGATTCTATTCTACTTAGTTTACCGTCGTTCTAAAGGAGTTTTAGCTTTTGTGTGATAAATAGTTCATCCATTTTTTAAACTGGCAGTAACATTGTTCTGGTTTTATATGCTGCTCTATATTATGAATGTTCCTAATCATCTCTTCAGATGGAGTTTCAACTTGATCTGCTTCAGCTATTAAAATGGGAGATCAAACAGTATTGTGAAAGCCAGCATCGCTTTTAAAAAAGTATCCTTGTCCATATGGCATATTCAGATACCCTTTTAATGACTGGTGGAGTGATGGATGTTCCAACCGCTAAGCATACTTAGCTAAAACAGTATTTTTTGTTGAGAAAACATTCTTCTAAAAATGTGTTACAATGTGCATTCTGCAATGGAATGTAATAGAAACTGGAAAAAAAGCTGTTAAGTCAATCCAGGCCATCATTCCATGGAGGCAGCATTGTTTGTTGCACTGAAGTTTTTAGCTCTAATTTGAGCTAGTTTTCAATTTCCCATACAATGGCATTTCAGTTACATCCCTTGGGAGATTATTTCACAGTACAATAATTCTGCTGAGATGCTGTGCTGATATCTGGCCAAAACCTTCCCTCGTAATTTCATTCTATTGTCTGCTGTTATAGCCCTAGGTATCGCACTGAACAATTCCCCTTCTTTCTAAGCATTTAGCTTGTCGAATAGCTCTGGACAGCTGCATTCACACTTAGTCTGGTTATAGCTTGGTTAGTATGTGTCATGGTTTAAGCCCAGCCGGTAACTCAGAACCATGAAGCCGTTCGTTCAGTCTCCCCCTTATTCCTCCCCTAGTCCCAGAACAGAAAGAATGTAACTCCCATGGGTTGAGATAAGAACAGTCCAGTAACTAAGGTATAACACAAACCCGCTACTGCTACCACCAATAATAATAATGATAAGGGAAATAACAAGGGAAGAGAATACAGCCGCTCACCACCCAACGACCAATACCCACCCCGACCAGAGCAGTGATCTAGTGCTTCCGGGTAACTGTTCCAGTTTATATAGTGGTCATGATGTGCATGGAATACCCCTTTAGCTAGTTTGGGTAAGGTGTCCTCTCTTTGCTTCCTCCCGGCTTCCCCTCCTCCCTGGCAGAGCGTGAGACTGGGAAAGTCCTTGGTCAGAGTAAACATTACTGAGCAACATCTAAAAACATCGGTGTTATCAGTGCTGTTCCCAGGCCAAAAGTCAAACACAGCACTGCACCACCTACTAAGAACGAGAAAAATGACTGCTACTGCTGAACCCAGGACAGTATATAATCACAACATTTCTGTATAGATTTATGCTCAGTCCACTTGAGCTTTCTTCAGTTGACTTTTTCCACTTTTTTTTCCTTTTGAATCTCTTTTCCCCCAACCCTATCTGTGGATAGCCCATTTTTGACAGCTAGAGAGCAATGGCGTCATCTGGAGTGCATGACAAAGCCTTACAATTAGTGTTCTCACACCACTTGTGAAGCTGTCCATGGGTGAACCATCTTTGTTTTTGTTGCTCTGCCACATTGCCATTCCAATTTAACTGCAGATGCACTCTCCTTCTAAGTTTTATTTTTCTCAGACTTACTGCTTTCCACATCTTTCGTTCCTATTGCAGGTCTGGATATTTTGTTATTAGAAAATTCAGGAAACACAATTGAATAAATTGGTGTTTGTTGAACATTGTCCTTTTCAATTTTTCTGATTTCTTGCTGTTACATGTATGAAAAAGTTAACATTTGTCACTTTACTTTGTTCTTCAGTACTGCAAAACTACTGTTTTAGGATTCTCACGTCATTTGAGATAGAATAGAGTCTTCTCATGATGTGTCACTAGATAGATGTAATGAGTACTACATGGTAATGAAAACTATCTTGAAAATATTGGTGAGGCTGCTGTTTTTTATCTCTCCAAATAATTCCTTTCTAGAAAACTGTGGCTTTTAGAAGAATAAGGATAAAATTGAGTTTGTGAGTGAAATTTATAGAAGTCTCACATCCCCTCTGATTTCATACAAAAGGACTCTTTAGGATTTTGTTGTGAGTCTTGCAATATTTCTCCACTTGCTGGAGGCACTTGAAGATGTAAGAATCTCAGCTTTCATTTTTAAGAGAATTGCCCTTTCAGGCTTAATTGATTGCAGAAGAAAGTTGAAAATATAATTCAGGAGTTTGCAAAAAGCAGAAGCAAAAAATGCAGATAAAAGGAACTGAATCCTTTTCCCCCTCTCAATTTACTGATATTTATACAGTTTCAAATTAGATTTACATTCACGCTGGCCTACCTTTATATTTAGATCGATGTACAATTTTTAAGTTATTCAATCTGAATTCACAGCTCCGTGAGTGCTTGGGGTCCTCTTCTAGCTTGGCTTAGAAATAAGTGGCTTCCTCCAGAGCTTTTGAGATGTGATCTTATTTATTCATAAAAAATTACCAAATTTTTAGACTTGAAGTGAAAGTAATTGAACGGTAGACATTGTTTTGTCCCCAACACAGGTTCCAGTCACTTTGATTTCTCAGTTACAAAGACATGTTTGCCAGTATTCATTTCCAGTGCTTACTTAACAAATTCCTCATAAAATGAGTTACTAGATTATAGCATATGATTTTCCTATAATGTATTTGTTCCTTCACGTGCTGTTGTGTATTTTGCACACAGATTGTAACTTGCATTTGTATGCAGTACTGAGTAGATGACATATTTGATGTATTAGTAAAAAAACAGAGTTATATTTCTAGAGGAAACTTCTTATGAACCTCTGCAGCAGCTTCTGTTACATATTGCAATGTTCTCAGCTACTTCATGGATTTTCTGCAGCTACAGTTTGTACAGGACAATGTGGCATGGTAGAGGTAACTCTCTAAGGCTGCAATTACCAGATCACTAAATACCCAGAAGCATAAACTATTCTTAGGGCTGTCACCTTCCATTCCTGAAGTTATGGGGCTGTTGACTAGAGGCAGGAAGAACATGTTGTTATAGTCATGATCCACTTCAAAATACACAGGAAACTGTGCATCAAAAACTGGTTTAGGGGTTGCTGTATGAATTGAGATGTCAGTGATGTTACTCATATAACTTTGAAAGTAACTTCAGAAGTTTTGAGAATATTCATTATATCATCTGCAAGCTGCAGTGGGGACCACAGCAATTAGTTTTATTCACCTTGCATTTGATCATAGCTGCTCAAAACCACCAGCAGCTGCAACGTCAAGATGAAAAGAATGTGAGCTCATGATGTTGTGCAGGCAGAGAGCAGGTAAATGAACTCTGAATACAGTTGTTGCTGGTTACTGTCTGCATAGAAGTGAAAACTACTGAAAGGTTTTTGGTATCAAAACTGCTTTATGGTGCTTCATTGTCTTGGATTAGTTATCACGATATAAAATTTCATATGCATCAATATAGAGAAGGCTTTTATTCATGATAGCTTGTCAAAGGCAACAGCATCAGCGAGGATGTCTTTTTGCTGGATAAAATCATACAGAAATGATATTCCATTATTTTATTATTTAAAAATGTAGGTTTTTGCTGTAAAGATATGGCTAAAAAAGTTACTTAAAAAAGCTTTGGTAACATTTGGTGGTTGAGCAGGATTAATGTATTGTGCAGCTATGAATTGCAGTAGTCAAATACTTTATTTCAACCTAGAGAGGTTTGAGTAGGTTTAGTGTCAAATAGTTGACTTCTTTATTGATGTACAGTAGCATGAACTACAAATCTGTTGATTTCTGTAGGTAGCATTTCTTCTGTATCAAGGTTGTTCTGTTATCAGATGCTCTCAGCTTTCCCCAACTGCATTGTTTATTATTTATTTACACTAAAAAGGATTACAGTATGAAATAGTTACCATTAATATTTGTATCAATAAATCAGACTTCCAGACATGTTTCTGAAAAAGAGACAGAAGAACAAAGCATTAAAAAAAAAAAAATATTGAGAATATCTGTGGAAAAAAACAGACAACTGTGAGAGAGAAAACTCATAAAACTACCAGAAAAAAAAAAGCCATTGTGGATAGCAAAGTTATTAATAGGCAAAATAGAAAAAAAATGGGATGGCCAAGGAGAATACACAAAAGCAAAAATCTAAATCTTACAAAATAAAAAGTTTATAAAAAGTTAATAGTTCTATGAAATAATACTTGAAAATAAAGAGTGAATTGAGTTCAAATTTGAAATGACTAGAATTTGAGGAGTCTGTTAATAATACATGTGCCAAATAAAGGATCCCACTTTCATGAAGTACTCTAGATGTGGGTTGCTATTGCTGTCAAGGTATAACTGGTGACAGTAAAGCATACGTGGAAGCAAATACACTTCTACTACTATTAAACAAGGTTGGAGATATTCCAGACTTACTTATACTTTGTTTTGTATTTTATAACATCACCATAGGATCTCAGAACCTGGTTGCACCTGGCAAAGGTGCCGCTAACATCCAGTAGGACTGCCTGGCTGGTCTACCCTGGTGTTGGCATTTTTGATACCTGTTCCTTAAACAGGCCAGGTTTAGTGTTCAGACTGCTGCTGATAGTTACATCAAAAATACGTGAAAGCACTATTTTTGGTTGTTTTTTTTTTTTTTTCACTGTGGTAAAGATAGTAATGCATTATTGAGATCATCAGAAGTACTTTTGTGTCTGTGGATAAGATGTCTGAGAAGCTGTGAAGACTGTTATTTGCATTGGCACCTGCAGAATATTGTGTAGGAGTAGCAACAAAGCAGATCTGATTATAACATAGACAGTTACATGATTGTGATACTGGCAATTACTTATACAGATGCATAAAGCAGGAAAACAAAGCCACAAAAATGAAGAAATGAAGCTGTAAATACTTAGGGTGCAAGTATGAAATCCCAATGAATATTCATATAGTAATTAAAGCAACTGCTGGCATAGAGCACTAATCCTTCTGCAAATAACTATTAGCAGCAAGGTTGTAAAATGGATGTCAATTTGCACAGAGTAGCAAGAGTTAAGAAATCTCCTGGACAAACAAAGGCTTTCTTAATCTGCAGAATACTTCTGCACTGTGAATCAGATTGCAAAATAAGTATCTGAATCCCATCCCAATTTCTAAAGAGGCTGAAGAGGCGCAGTCATTTGGGTACAAAGATGGACAGTCCTAAATTTTACCTATACAGAAATCAGGTGTAAGAATACACCGCTAAAGGTTTCAACTCGTTCACTAAATTCAGCTGTAATGGAAGTAGCGTGTAGAAAGGGAAATACTGATTGGCTGCCTTCCTGCCAGCCTGCCCGCTCACCTGGCTGTGTCCTCTCCCTTTCCCCCCCCTTCCTCCCTTTACTCCCCTCCTTCCTGTAGAGTTGGTTGGAAATGACAAAGATGGTGGGTTTGTACTAATTCTGGTGTTTAAAGTACAATTATTAATGGATTGTGCAAAGTTTGTGCTGTGGCCACTGGAGGCTGAGTACGTTTTGAATCAAGGAGAGTTTAACAACAACTAGCACGTGCTTGTGATGTGCTGTATTGCTTTGTGTATTGAAATTTGAAAGCTCTGTTTCTATGCTGCTTGCCCAAGTATTTTGAATCAAATAGTTAATGGTTTCTTAACATAATTATGCAGAGACTATACATGTATGGCTTCTATCTGTGAGTTTATACTGCCTGAGGATGTAGACCAGACTTGCAGAGCTAAACAGATATGTTAACAGTGGAATTGGCTTTTAGTATGATCTTATGCAGGCATTAAAGTAAAAATTATGTGCTTGACTTCAACTTCATATTCAGTAGATATTACAGATTCTGATGAATTAATTCCTTTTAAAACACTTGCTATCTGTCCAGATATGCCCCTAAATACTTTTAAGAAGTTACACTTATGACAGCGACTATTGTTTACTTATGGAGCTGGTACGGAAAATTAAGATAAAGCACAATGTCATGTATTACATTATGAATATAGGCGTTTGAGTTGACATGCAGGGTTTATTTTTCTTCAGCTGTGAATGAAACATATCCTTTGGAGCAAGAATAAATCTGAAGAACATAAGATAGTCCCAAAGGACACTTTGTCTTATGTCAAACTGTCTCCCAAAAACGGAGATAAAAGACTGTGAGAAAGACAGCAAGTGTAAAGTACTGTGTTTTGTTTTGAATTATCACCATCTAATTATCAGTTTCATGGTCTAATCTGAATCATCACGCTAAATAGCCACTGAGGGATGAGATCTCCAAAAATTTATCTAATCTGTTTTTGATCCCCATTCAATAATATCACTGTAGTAAAGTGGCTGTCTCCCACTGATCTCCATATGCATGCACCCTGTTAGCAATATAGTACGCCCAGCAGTGTCTGGTACTGGTATTTCAAGTATTTGAATGTGTTTGGTTTTATTTTTTCTTTTTGTTTTGCTTTGGCATTTTTTTGTGCATCAATGAATCAATCCAGTTGATAGCTTCGAAACCCTGAGGAAACGGAGTATTCATGGTATGTCAGCGATTCTCTAGATTGGAGCTGCTCCGTGAGAAAAGAAAGAAATCATGTTGTCTTTAGAGAAAAATTTATACAGATACTAATTCCATCATCTTAACTTCATTTCCCCCCCGCCCGCCCAGAATGCATTTAAGGCATTTGCCTCAGCCCTGTGAATTTAGTCTAATTATCTGTTAATGATTAAACTGGTGGCTCCATATAGGTGTTCTGCTGTGCTGCAGAGTGTTTTTTAGCAGCACGGAATCAGCGTAATAACAAAGTTTAACAGCAAAATATAAACATTCTAAGAAACTTTGTCCATAAGAAATGAAGTTTTGAAGCAACTGAAACTTCTCACTTTGAAACTGGCAAAAGTTTGCATTACCATGTTGCCAAAAAGGTGGGAAAGATACAACTGAAATGCTTCTGAGTGTATTTATTTATTTATTTATTTATTAATTTCCATTTGCAGAATGTAGCAGTAGGTATTTAACTACCATTGGCAGAATGAAGAACAAAGATAAAATATCATAATATCTGAAATGAGAAAAGTCACCTGATGCACAAAAGCCGCTTTTCTACCTGCTGTCAACACAGTTAGGTTCTCAGAGCAGCATTTATGCTCCCAGTTTGAGCTGTGATTTTTGGAACTGTTGTCAGACTATGAATCAATTTTAACTGTATTTTCTGGCATCAGATCAGCATAAACCATGCACATTATGGGTTATTTTAGTTTGGTTCATTAATAGTCATACATCTTTACTTTCTGGATGAAAAAAAATTCTGACAGCTGGTATCAAATTGTATTGTCTTCACCAACAAATTTTAAAGAAATAGAAAGCCAGAGAATATTTTAAACAGAAAGACATATGCAAAAATAATTAGAAATTTTCATGTTCAGTCAAAAACTGACCCATTTTCAGGTGGTTTCTAATCAATTGGAATGCAAGGGCCTGATTAGGTGGGTGCTTACAGCAATATCCTTTTTAAATTTAGAAATTAAGATTTCAGACATGTTTGATGAGTTTTATTGTAAAGCTTATTATGTTTTTCTTAAATTTAAAAAGGATATCCAAACCCAGATTTTTCGTTCAAATCTTTCTTTAAAAGATAAATTAACTCATTGAACTGTAGTTGAGTTAAATGGAATATTCCTTCTTGGCATGCTGAATAAAATATGTGATTTAAATTTCTGTCTGTGCAGAAAGTTGGGCACTTCGGAAATTCTTTAAAGAAGTTCTTTCACTGATGGAGGATTCAAAAAAGCCTGAAGTCTTATTTGCAAAGGCACATAAAGGAACAGTATGTTTGCAAGCTCTCTTCCCAGGTATTGTTAACATAACTGCTCCTGCAGTTGTGTAGTGGCTTGCCTTGAATTTAATTGGTTGTCCTTGATTTAAACGAAATAAAATAGTGAGCACTATTCAGTAATTTCCATGCAAAAGAAAAAAGCTGGAACATTTTCAAATACCAGTAAAAATAGTTTATTTAAGTTGTAAAAGTTACTGATAGGTTTTTTAATCCTTCTGTTAGCCCAGAGTTTAATCCAAGTTCCTCTAAAAATTCCTAAAAATTTGCAAGACATGTCACCAGCCTGGTTCAATGTTAAAGTGAATTTGTACCAAGTAATAGATATGGAGCTATCTTAGTGGAAATTATATACTTTAAATCTCAATTTGGGGAAATCATACTGTATTTTAATACTACCTGTATAAAGTAAAGCTGGGAGGAAATGTTTTGACTGACATTTGAAATAGAAGTCACACTTATCTGTTTTTATGACATGAATTGATGACAATTTGTGTTATATGCCTCAACTCAGCAGTCATACAAAATTCCTTCTTTCATCTTATCCAGATGAAGATTAAAATTGCCAAGATGTATTTAAATGAAAAAGAATGAAATTGCCTTGAGAAAATTAATTTCAAGGCAGGAGTAAAATATTTGATCTGAATTTGTTCTGTGCTGTCGGTAGGATCGTACTGTAGAGAGAAATTCAATATTTCAAAAATTGGTATCATAGGGAAACAAAGCAGATACGGAAATAATCTTTCAATCAGAAATTTTATTTGCTGAGATGTATCAACTTATGCAGACACAGAGGAAAAGACTGCTCTTGTTAAAATAAGATGTTTACAAAATACTAATTGGGCACAACATAATTTACCTGACAATTTTCAGGAAGAATATAAATGTGAAATACGATGTTCAGAGAAGCATACATTCAGGGATAGGACACTGTCCCTTTACACTGCAATCTAAGAGCACGTTTAACTTAGGTTTGTGAAAAGCACAGCTAAAGCACTATGAAATTGTTAGTTAAAAAGGAGATGGAAATTAACTGACAGAGTGAAAATAGAAAAAAAGAAAATGTAAAAAATAATCAGTATATTGTTACTTTCCAAAGTAATTTCAGGATGTCTAGAAATAGCCAGGTGTGATACTGTTTATCACACCCGTTGAAGAGTATACACAAAATACTGCTGTGCTTTGTCAGCTGGCTGTTTTGTGCCACTCAAGCATTGAAGTAATACAAAGAACAAATGAAAACAAGAACAGTAATTCTTTCCTTTATAAAAATAGCACTGTGTAATATGTTGTTGGACAACATCAATTAAGAATATAGAGAAAGAGTGCAGTTGAAATTTAGCCCCGGAGTAGGAAGAAATGGCTCAAAGTGCTGGACTTCTGTGTGAAAAGAACAGAGCCATTTTCTCAGGTAAGGTTGTGGATGCTGTGTAGGCTGCGGCACTAAACAGCTAAACCTGCTAATGAGAGGAAATCGGAGTCTGTGAAAGGAATGGGACAAAGAGCTTTAGCAGTGGGAGCTAGACTGCTGTTCTGTCTGACAGTTCGGATGACTCCTGGGTGTATGTTTTATGTATGTTTTAGTTATAAATAGAACAAGAACTTTACTGGGACACAGCATGGTTGTGCCATGATGAGGAGCTTGATTTGCAGGAGCCCTGAAGCGTATGAAGTGCGGGAGTGGTGAAGGAGCTGTTGTTCTGTAGATGGGTGTTTTATCTGGTGCAGCACAAGCATTTCAGACTTAGAAGATTACATCTATATTTTTCAGCATATTTTTTATTTTAGAGGGAAAAATGTGTAAAGTTCAGGTTCAGATCTGGTCTATTTTGCCCACTTTGGAGGTCCGCTTCCATCTCAGTGATGAGAGCTCATGGCAAAGTATCTGTTGCCAGACCTAGTCCATACAATATTTCAGTTCTGTAACATAATGTGGGACCATAACTGTTCTTTTTAGACTTGTACAACCTGAGAATCCTGTCCACCTTCCCAAGACAAATTCTGGAAAAGGATCTCTGGCTATATTTTCTCTCACCTCACTCTTCATGTCTACTGTGCAATATCTGGGTCTGATACCTGTGTCTGATACCTGTCTGAGCTACTTGCCTAGAGCTCCCTCTGAAGGTAAGGAGAATAAAAAACATTCTTGAGGTATGGTTAATTTAAGTGTTTGTTTCTGTCTGCTGCCTATAAATGGAACTTAAAGTGACTAGCTGAGCTGGGGGCTTTTTCTTAAATGTGGACTTTTTGTTTTATACTGTAGATGTCCATATTTGGCCAGATGAACCTCAAAGTGCAAGGAAAAAGAGATACCTATTTAATTTAATTTAATTTAATTTAATTTAATTTAATTTAATTTAATTTAATTTAATTTTATTTTATTTTATTTTATTTTATTTTATTTTATAAATTTTGAAAGGGAAATTTTAACCTTCAGTAATGTTAACACATACTAATCCAACTGTTTGCTAATCTTAATGTCTGATGAATTATCCATTCAGTGGAGAAGTTCTTTCGGAGAATTCTGTCATCACTGAATAAGGTATCTGAGTATTTCCTGTTGGCATTTCATAAGTATGCTTTTTCACAGATTAGTCAAAAGAAAAGACCATCCAGCCCAGACAGTATCTTTGATAATATCTTGAGGTGATACATTAACTTAGGCACTAGAAATGCTTTGTAACTGGTCTGTTAAACAAACAATAGGAAGTTCTTTAATTCAATAGATCCTTATCCATGATATTCCCACGCTTAGGGAATTTAAACATTGGTCCAGGAAGCTCTATGCTCAATAACATGCCAAGTAACACAAAGCTGGTGCTTCTCCTGCCACAGAGAGAAAACATGCTGGTTGATAGGTAGCTCTCATCTATTATGTGTAATGCACAACTCTGAGCCGCATAGTTTAGTAATGATTTATTATAAAAAGGATAAAGACAGCTTAGGAAAGACTTCCGCGAAGCTGACCTCTGCTTTCCAAAAAGAAATATGGGACACAGTTTCTTACCAGTGTGTGTCAAAGCGCAGTAGTGCAGTACTTACAGGGATTGTGATCCAAACCTGATGTGAATTGAAGTTGTTAAAATATAAACATGAAGTGTAAATTAATGACAATTGGAGAATGAGATTGATTGTATTCATTTCTGGGGAGCAAGGAGCCAAGTCAATCAGAGCAGAGGCCTTGAAAGAATTGAACAACAGCAGTAAGGAAATTCAGCTGGGGGAGCTTCCCATGACATGTCAGCCTTACGGTGAGCTATAGATGCAGTTTGCAAAAATGCTGGGGCACAAAGGATAACAGTGGAATGCAGACGTGCAGAGTGCTTCCAAATCCACAGGGTTTCATATGCAATATGTGTTAAAGATGCAAGACATTTCTGCTAAGCAAACATGTGAAGCATTTTTATTTTTTTTCTTTTCAGGCCTTTTTCTGGAAAAGATGGAATTTTATGTCTGCTATTCAACATTTTCAAAGCAGTTTCTCTGGATGACATATATCATTAGGATTTACGTTTATTAATTCTTAATTACACATGTGAATGAAAATTTAATTTCTATACAAAGTGTTCTGGAGAGTCCTATAGATACAGAAATATCTGTATAAATATAGAATATAGAATATTCTCTGACAATAAAACATTTGTAGTTATAGTGATGTCTTGCATTTCCCAAAGGATCTTGGGCTGTAATCTAATGGTTCCAGACTTCCGTCTTTTTTGACCATGGGAATCTCTCTTGTAGAGACCTTCAGATGCTTGCATGAAGTACTCCGGGTAAGGGTGGCATTCATCAGGACCTTTCCTCTTCCCAAGTTTTTCCTCTGTGTTCCCTACTGTGGTAAGCCAAGACTTCTCACAACCTCTCTAGCAACAGGTTAAGCATTTTCTCTTAGTTCCTGGATGCAGTCATGGTTGAATCATGGGTCAGTTACCTTGAACTGCTACTTGTTTGTCACTGATCCTAGAAACAAGAGTTCCCAGCCACTCTTTCTTATCATGTTAATGATTTATTCCCATATCATATGGCTATTAGTTATCTTGTGTTTGGGGCTGCCATAGATGGGCTAGACCTTTTTAGCATTATTTAATCCATCTGTTTGTTGTACATGGCCATGAAAATTACAGAGCTGTAAACTGGATTGAAAAAGGGTTTCTTAGGGTCGAAGTGAAACAAAGACTTCTGGGTGGGTGTAAAATGCTGATAATGTTCCACAGAACAAAGGAAGATATAGATAATATATTGTTTCCCCAAGGAGCTGCTGGGCAAACTCAAGTGGAAAAGGAGAATCTATGGATTATGGAAGGAGGGGCTGGCCGCTTGGGAGGAATATAGGACAGTTGTTAGAGGATGTAGGGAGGCAATTAGGACAGCTAAGGCCTCCTTGGAACTCAATCTTGCTAGTCGGGTTAAAGACAATAGAAAGGGCTTCTTCAAATACATAGCAAATAAAACTAAAACAAGAGGCAATATAGGCCCACTGCTGAACGAAGTGGGTACCCTGGAGACAGAGGATATAAAGAAGGCAGAGGTGCTGAATGCCTTCTTTGCCTCTGTCTTTACTCCTGCAGACTCTCCCCGAGGGCCCCGGATTTCTATAGCCCCAGAAGGAGTCAGGACAAAGGAGGAGTTTGCTTTGGTAGATGAGGATTGGGTTAGGGATCAGCTATGCAAACTGGACATCTGTAAATCGATGGGTCCAGATGGAATGCACCCACGGGTGCTGAGGGAGCTGGCGGAGGTCATTGCTAGGCCACTTTCCATCATCTTTGGTAAGTCGTGGGAAACGGGCGAGGTGCCTGAGGATTGGCGGATGGCAAAGGTCACACCAATCTATAAGAAGGGCAAGAAGGAGGACCCGGGTAATTATAGACCGGTCAGCCTTACCTCCATCCCTGGAAAGATGATGGAACAACTTATTCTTGACTCCATCACTAGGCATATCAAGGTTGAGGGGGTCATTAAGAACAGCCAACATGGTTTTATGAGGGGGAAGTCATGTATGACCAACCTTATAGCCTTCTATGAGGAAGTGACTAGGTGGAGGGATGATGGTAGAGCGGTAGATGTAGTTTTTCTTGATTTCAGTAAGGCATTTGATACTGTCTCCCACAGCATCCTCATAGATAAGCTAAAGAAGTGTGGGCTTGACGATCAAGTAGTGAGGTGGATCGAGAACTGGTTGAAAGGAAGAAGGCAGAGAGTTGTGGTCAATGGCGCAGAATCTAGCTGGAGGTCTGTGACTAGTGGAGTTCCTCAGGGGTCGGTGCTGGGACCGGTGCTGTTTAATATTTTCATCAATGACCTGGATGAGGGAACTGAGTGCACCCTCAGCAAGTTTGCTGATGACACAAAACTGGGAGGAGTGGCTGACACACCAGAGGACTGTGCTGCCATTCAGCGAGACCTGGACAGGCTGGAGAGTTGGGCGGGGAGAAACTTGATGAAATTTAACAAGGGCAAGTGTAGAGTCTTGCATCTGGGGAAGAACAACCCCATGTACCAGTACAGGTTGGGGGTTGACCTGCTGGAAAGTAGCGAAGGGGAAAGGGACCTGGGGGTCCTGGTGGATAGGAGGATGACCATGAGCCAGCAATGTGCTCTTGCGGCCAAGAAGGCAAATGGCATCTTAGGGTGCATTAGAAAGGGTGTGGTTAGTAGGTCAAGAGAGGTTCTCCTCCCCCTCTACTCAGCCTTGGTGAGGCCGCATCTGGAATATTGCGTCCAGTTCTGGGTCCCTCTGTTCAAGAAGGACAGGGAATTGCTTGAAGGAGTCCAGCGCAGAGCCACAAAGATGATTAAGGGAGTGGAACATCTCCCTTATGAGGAGAGGCTGAGGGAGCTGGGTCTCTTTAGCTTGGAGAAGAGGAGACTGAGGGGTGACCTCATCAATGTTTACAAATATGTAAAGGGTAGGTGTCAGGATGATGGAGCTAGGCTTTTTTCAGTGATATCCAGTGATAGGACAAGGGGCAATGGGTGTAAACTGGAACATAGGAAGTTCCACGTTAACATCAGGAAGAACTTCTTTACTGTAAGAGTGACAGAGCACTGGAACAGGTTGCCCAGGGGGGTTGTGGAGTCTCCTACACTGGAGATATTCAAGGCCCGCCTGGACAAGTTCCTGTGTGATGTACTGTAGGTTACCCTGCTCTTGCAGGGGGGTTGGACTAGATGATCTTTTTAGGTCCCTTCCAACCCTTGGGATTCTGTGATTCTGTGATATTGTCTTTTACAGGTCTTTGTAGATTGAAAGTGATGAACTCCTTGTCTCTTACCCATGAATATCTGTATTTCAAATTTAAATTGTGCATGCAGTAATAACATTGTGAAAGATCAGCATATTTCAATACTGGTTTTAAAGGACTGTATATATATTCCTGAAGCAATAACATCTGCTATGTTTAGTAGTATAGCAGAACTCCATATCTATGCTATTGACAGTGACAACACTGGTGGTAACTGTTGTAAATTATCTACAAACCAGCTGGATACCTTTGCTTTGTGGTTTACTTATAGTTTTGTACTTAAATCTATTTTATGAAGCTACTTAGTAGAAAGCAGAGATATTTCTACTTAGAAACATCAGGGTTGAGGAGCATGTGAGAGTAAACAGAATTTTGTGTTTCTTCTACCTTTGCTTACTAGGATGAAGTGATTCTTTGCCATTGTTGCATGGGAAGTTTTTCCCTTGCTTACTAGGATAAAGTGATTCTTCACCATTGTTGCATGGTAAGCTTTTCTTTTGTGAAGAGTCTACGTTTCTCCCGAGTAGAATTAAACATCTTTGCTGAGGAGAAGGAATATCAGATTGCAATTAAAATAATAGCAATCTTCCAACTGAAACTTTAATAACTTTTTTTTTTTTTTAATGCTATGCTTAATGTTCTGGAACAGGAAGTCATATAACATAACAAAGTTCACCAAACAATGCAGAAGGCATGTTTATTATTAGCATGACATCACCATACAACTGTGACAGGCTGTGAGCCACAAATGCCACTGCAGCAGAAGCAATGTGAGGAAATGAAAGCTTCAAAAAGTGCAATTTTATAGCAGCATAAAACAGTTTGGACCTGTTATTGTTAGATAACTGTAAGATAAATTTCCAAGTTAATACTTATAGTGGCTGAAAACATGCTTTTTGGGTTACTGGCTGTGTAAAATGATGCATCCTGTATTTATATTGATTTGCAAGAGCATTGGTGCTGCAAGCAGACCTAGCAGCCGTGTATTCTAGGGTTTCCTGAAATAACCCTGTGTCCTAGTTTTTTAAGAGATGGGAGGGCAGAAATTTATATAAAAGGGTCTCAATCACAAAATGTAGAATTATGTTTTAAATAGAATTAGGTTTCAGAATTTCCTACTAATTTTTCTATTTTATTGAGCTATAGTTAACTATTTCAGTTAATTTCATTTTCAATATAAAAATGCCTATTGACTTTAATTTTTGATCTATGAAAACATACATTTATATTGTTTACTTCTTAAGTATAATATGCTGTGAATATGGTGCTAACAAGCACAAAGAAAAATTTTAAATTCCTCTGTATCAGGAATTATACAAAATCAGCAGTTAGAATTTACCAGTTGTGAACTGCTAAGAAAGAAAGGGTTCTAGATTTGTATATCAGTCATTCTGTGTTAGGAATATGCTGTTCTTTCTGGGCTATCTGCAATGGAAAGATAGCTAATATCAAATTTTCCCATTTCCCTTCATACTTTGGTTTGTTGTGGAGTTGGTTTTTTTTGGTTGGTTGGGTTTGGGTTATTTTTTTTCTTTGTTTGTTAGCTTGTTTGTTTTTTAATATGAGGCATGCCAGAGGTACTTTAAACTGAAGAACATAAAATAGGGATAGGATTAAGGCAATGCTTTCATCCACTAGTAGTGGGTGTGAATATAGTGGGCAGTGTGGCATACCCTGCTGTGACACGGAGTGCTGAGTTCCATCAGTTGCATTAAATCCTGAACTGAAAAAATTTGTTTAAACACTGTACCTCTCTGACCCCCATGACTTTTAAAACTCCTACAACCTTGTTGCAATGCATATCCATTCTTATATTTGGTTGGTAAGAACCTTTGAAGCTTCCTCTGATGTGAAGGGGAGTGAATTTGGAGCTAGCCTCAGTGCTTCTGATCACCTTCAGAGTCACGAGGTGTTCGCAGATATACTGTCAATATGTAAAAGCTAATGAACTGCTTTAAGCCATGCCATAAAACTGGAATTCTTTTGTGCTTAATTAGATAGCCTAAAAAAGAGGAAATTGGACCAAAAAAACTATAAAATTGGCTTAATCAAAACCAATTGGAAACAGATGAGCAGCTCACAGTAGCTCTACAATTGTAGTGCTGCAACCCTTGCAACACTGTATCTGGGTTGATTTGGATTGCTTATTCAAGACCCTGTTTAAGTCTTTCCCTACATTGTTCCTTTATATATTATAAATAGAACTGCTGGTGAGGCTTGTGGTCAAGACACCATTATGTTCATAGCCATGTCAGACTGTAGTTTTTGGGGCAGATATTTTTGCCCCTTTCCCAAGATGTCCAAAAACTTATAGTCTGACAAGGCTAATATTTCTGGGTAAAAAAAAGTTTTGAGGATATTTGGTACATTCATAATTTGGAGCAGCGATTGAAATTTGGCAGGGAATCGGGTCCGTGATATTTGCTGAAAATTACCCAAATTTAACCAACTTATAGGGCTTCAAAAACCTGCAGTTTGCACATATGCAGTAAAGGTCTGCTAGTTTGGCAACTTAAATTTTTAAGTCTTTTCATCTGCACTGGGCATGTTCAAAGCCAGAGTTGCAGACCCTGCCCAGAAGTTTCCCTCCATCAGTCCCAGATGGTGGGAGCTGAGGATGAGCAGATGTCTGCTGTCCAGTCCTGCTAACGGTGACATGATGCAGGCTAATTTGAAGCGGATGACTTGTGAACATTAAGTTTGGCAATTTCTAGCTTAAAGCCTGTCAAAGCTTACAAAATTTAAGCTAACTAAAAAAAAAAAATAATTGAAAATCCGTTCTATAGTCTGTTTTTGGAAGCTATTAGTTAAGAAATTACAACTTTGTGTTATTAGAACTTCCTAATGGAGTTCTTTGAGGTTTAGAGATCTGATTTGTAAAGTTTTAAGTATTGCTAGAAGCAATAGAAGCAATAGAAACTGTGTTGAACACAATCTAGTGTTCTATATAATGAGAGTTACTCCGAAAATTCCAATGGGAGGCACTACATTGGATCCACAAATTAAAAGGCACTTTTGATCAAAACTGCTTCAGGTGTTAGCTCTCCATTTGCAAAATGTCTCTACTACCTCCTCACCTCCAAGTAGCTGTGAAGCTACATTAGTGTTTGTGAAAAGTGTCCTATAAAATCCCATGAGGAAAGGTGTCATGGTTTAAACCCAGCCAGTAACTCAGAACCACTTTGTCATTGAAGTTTGAGTAGTGTTGAGTAAGTAGATTATGGAACCACTTAGTAGTAAAAAAAACAATACCCCCCCCCCCCCCCGAAAATACTTAAAGGGTCCTTGATTAATGAGAATAATCCACCTGTAAATGGAATTAGCCAATGATTCAGTGGAAAAAGGCGACCATTACAGTATTACAGAACATAAACACAACAAAATTTTATGCTGAGGCTTGTTAGCTTGAGGTTTGTCACTTTAGTATTCTTCTAGCATTGGTTTTGGGTGATGACTTAGCAACTATCAAAGCAAGACTTTGATTTTGTACAGGGGCTTGTTCTTTCATATTTGTGGAGATAGGCTTGCATATTTGTACATTTGATTATTCACTTGAGGAGACTTATGTATATAAATGGTTTGAAAGGTGTTTAATTATCCACATCATCCACTAGCAATTTATTAAAAGTAATCTACTCTGATTTCATCTCTCAGGAGCTCTGCAAGGAATATTTGTAGGGAAAAATATTTTTCGTAGTTCAAGAAATTAATGATTAAGCCTCTTAACATTCTGAACTTGTGTTTTCACTCAGACTTTTTTGACAGTGCTAATGATTTCTGACTTAAGCTCTTGGTCTTACTGTCACCAGAGCCTTAAACATGTTGCAAAGAATGAAAATGTTTTTGGAAGCATTCTTGCTTTCTGCCTTAGTGAACACAACGGACAGATCATGACACTCTGTAAATATGTTTTGAGTTCTCTTGTTGGCCGAAAGCATATCTGTCCTGCTGACAATGTCCTCTGCACATTGATTCCACTGGTTGGTAAAAAACTAATTTAACCAGCTTTTTATTATCTTCTTAGCCATTTTTGGAGGCCATACATATATACTACTCTCAGAGAAAGGGACATGGCAAAATTATTGCAGCATTCTGGGGGTCCCCAGCTGCTGGAGTGTCCCTCATCTCCCTACCATAACGATATCACTGCTTTTTAAGTCAGGCACCTCTTTGTGTTTATTACCTTACCGATTCTTGGAAATTTCCTTTGCTTCTGGTAGAAGAAATGCAATAGGGAAGTTAATAGGACACGTCATAAATGGAAAAGCAATTTGAAGATAAATTCTAGATTAGAATCATTAATGAAACAGAAATTATATATTCCAAGAGTTTTTATTTCTTCCCTCAGAGGAATTCAGTTTTAATTTTCTCCTATTTTCATCTGTACTTTGTTTTTCTTGGGAAGACAATAAACTCAGTATCTAGGGGAGTTTTCCTTTTTCCTTCTTTTCGATTTTAACTTTATGGAATATCAGTGTTTCAGAAATGTTAATGACGAAATGTTAAAGACTGATGCTTCTTGAGTCCCTCTTCTTTTGGTTTAAAACATTTTGAACAACTGCAGTGAAAAGTAAAAAATGAAAAAGGAAATTAATAAAGGTAAAAATCAGTGAATGATCTCAAACAGATATCACTTTTGGCATCCAAAGAATAAGAAAGAAGGGCCAAGGAATTTTAAAGAATATTTCTGGACATTGTACAAATGGATTTACACTGAAACAGAGCAAATAGGAAACAAAAACCTAATGAGATGTAACTGAAAAATTTTCCATGTGTTATCACTAAAATTTTAGTGATATCCAGTTGAGGTTTTCTTAAGTAGTAAAAAAATATTAAATAACAAAGTATAAAAATTGTGCATTCTTTTCAGCATATCTAGAACCAAAAAGTGCAACCTCTGCATTAGATTAAAATTTCTTTAAACCCAAATATTTTGGGGTAGGTACTAAGTGATGCAAATAAAATTGTTTTGGTCAGTATATTTATAATCTTCTAAATTTTCCTTTGCAGACATATTTCAAGGGAAACGTGGTCATGATGATATTCATCTTCTTTATGCTTATAGAATTAATCCTGTCCATAAAATAGATGGGAGAGCACACCGAAACATTTCAAAGGGTGGCAAAGCTGTCATGACAAATTAATTCCCAAGTCAAACTGCTTGCCTTTAAGGACTCTATACTCTGTGACTCTTGATCACTACCCATTAAATATATACGATGTCTTCTAATGCCCCAGTACAGATAAAAAGCTTTAATTTATTCTCTTTAATATTTATCTATATCTAGCTATTTGTACTGTTATATCCTTCTTTCGTATGAAAGTTTTATATTGTGGTTGTGAAAGAATGCCCACTATCATCACACTTGTATCAATCCCTTTAAGCTACAATATATTATTTCTTACAATCTCTGTCACATGAATCAGTTTCTCATAATTGCAACCTAAATGTTTAATGTGGCAGAAGTAGGGATGAAAGGGAAAAGATCTAAGTGTAGAGGGGTAAATTGGCTTGAAAAAAAGGAGACAATGGTTCTTGCTATGGTCTCTGTATTGTGTAGTCTTGATCGTAGGATTAAATTCCAGGAACACAGTGAATCAACTTTTTTCCTCAGTTTCCATATTTCTTGTAGAATACTGGGGACTTTGCTTGCTTGTTTTTAAGTTGCAGAATGCTCTCCACATAGAATTCAGAAAACAACACAACTTGTTCATGGTTCAGCCCTACTGAGCTGTTTATTTAACCTGATACAGATTTAGTTTAACTATTTTAAGAAAACCTTTTGTTGCAGGTCAATAATTACTTCCAAGTTGCTCCCTTATATTTTCATACTACTATGTCCTTTCCAAATTCAGTAATTTACTGCATAATAAGATATGGTTATAAGCAAAGTGAAACAGTTGCTTTGGGATTTTTTGTTTGTAACACCACTTGTCATAACCCTATGAATATAATGCATTCATTATAAAACCGGGTTTATTACAATGAGGGTACAACAGTTTCTTTATAATCAGCAGTTTCATTTTGTCTATTTAAAAATGCAAGTTTTAAAGACTTCATTTAAGAAGATGGATACTGCAATGCAGTTCAATTTTAGGTTTTTCTTTTATTGGTGAGTGAAAACCACATCCCTTCTGTGTTTAGGACAGCCTGCTTATAAATTCTCATGCGGGTAACCAAGATTCAGTGCATAATGTGCATGTTTCTCTGAAATCTTTCATTTATTATGATGGCATAGCTGTCCATTTAAAAAGGCAAATTAGAACAATTTGGAAGACTTTTTTGTTTATCTAGTTTCTCAACTGTTATTTTTTATTTCTTTTTGCCTTTATTTGGTCAGTATCTAGTGACTGTTATTCCTCTCAGTCTGGTGGAAAACCTTCTGTTATCACTATGGCTCAGGAATACCATACAAACATAATTTTCTTTGAGAAAGACCATGACATGTATTTGTTCAGTATAATAGAAGAATTGAAGTGATGGCTTGGCAATTAATGGAACTTGTGGTGTTTAGTTTGTTTTTTACTATTATCTTACATTTCCTGAACTTGTGCCATGTCTCATTTTCCTTAGCTTATAAATTAGTGTCTTGCAATTAAATATTTTCTTTTTTAAGAAAAATATTTGAGGTCATTCCAAGCTATTTCACAGTGGAATCATACTAAACAGAGTAACAAAATTTTTAGATCTATCTGTATTATTAAAAGAACAAAAGTTAAAACCTAAATATATATGAAAATTATTTCTAAGATTTTGGAAAATATAGAATAGTTATATAGATTTATCTGAAACACCATGAAGATCACTTTAAATGTAGTAAAATTATTTTTAAAAATTACTTTCTTCTCTCCTGATATGATAATATTGGACAGCATCTACCAGTAAAGCTGGGACCTGTAATGGTAACACAAAGCAAGAATACTCCTCTGGGTGTACACACTGAAGAAGTTTCCATTGACAGCAATGGAGTACATTAATAGCAATTACTACCTTGAAGTATTTACTTGTCAAGCAACTATGCCAGTTTCTGTCTGTGCACTCACCAGGAACTTTGTTGTAGCACAGTTCTGTAAACATAAAGCAGTTTTGCACAGCCTGTACCAAGAGTCTGTGCTTTGGCAACAGCTGCTTATTACAAGTTTTAAAAGAGGGGGAAAAAGATCACTGAAAACAAACATCAAAATTAGAGTTTCTCACAGGTGATTTGGAAGTTCTGCCAGCTCTTTGGATGCCTTAGGGGGAAAAAATCCTTCCTATTTGGGGGAGAATTACTCAGGCCATTCAGGTCCTTTTTAGACAGTTACCAGAAGCTGAAACTAAAAATTTTGAAATTCATTAGTTTCAGTGGCAAGTTAAGTCCACCAGACCTCTTGTAATTTATAGTAGCAATATAGACAACATCAGGTCCTGAGAGTGGCTCTGTTGTTGGCCAGCTATAACGGAGCTTGCTGAAACAATACCCATTGTCACATAATAGTCTGTGAGGCCTCTTTTAGGTCAGAATAGGATGATTTTGGTCTTCTTTAAAAGGTCACTGCTTTCCCCTAACTGCTTATTTACTGGTTGCTTCTTGCTGTAGGAATGTCAGATCTGGGTATATAAAAGATGTTATCAAACTGGAATAACTTTATTCTCACCACGTCCCCTTGGTCTTGGTATTTTCATTAGAATGGATAGTGTTGCCAATTATAATTTTTTTTTGGAAAACAAAAATCAGCTCTTGAATTGAACTGAACTTTCAGCTGCAAAAAGAAAATATATGAAATCTTTTCAAACTTTATTGTACAGTTTCAGAGGTTCTTCTTTCTATATTCTGTGATGATAATTGCTGGAGGTGGCAAAACTTTAATTCAAAGATATTAGTATAAAATTGTCAGTTCTCAGTGGTGTGTTAGTTAGCATCTATGGCTTAGCACATTTCTATCTGATCACTTCTAACTTCATCCTGGGCCGTATTCTTACAATGCCAGCAGCGGAAGTAAGAACCTGAATATACCCAGTTCCTCCTTTAATTTTCGATGACATAAAGTGGTCAGAGAAAGAAAATGACAAGAAAAAGACCTGGGGGCAGAGGTTTTAAAAGGTGTTTGTGGGAGTTAGTGCTCAGTTCACACAGTTACATTACAAAAATAATTCATTAGGAAATTCTATTAGAGTCTTTAGAAGTTCTTAGACAGGGAGGTCAAGTGGTTTGACCTAAGGTGACAGCAGAAGTTCAGCACTTGAATCTGAATCATTTTTACTGTCATCTAGAAGTTATCATGGATAAGGCAGTATTTCTTGCTCAAGCAGATTTAAGGGAATTGTAGAAATTGCATTTTTGAAATGAAAATTCAAAATTACTACTTAAAATGATTCTTCCAGACCATATGGGCTTATATGTCCAGTACTTCCTCTTGCATTATCTTTATGCTTAATAACAGTTTGCTATTTTTGCCATTAGAACATTAAACAGGGCATTTCCTGTCGATGTTAGTTATACCCCTTTTATTCTGAGGTACTGTCCTCCTACTACAAAGTTTCATTTTGGCAATAAATCACTGAACCCCCTAGTTTGCATTTTATTCCAAATAATTTTGTATGAATGTAATCTGAGTCTCAAATCCATATTTCAAAGTAATATCTTAAAAAAAAAGACTTTCCTACCTATGTGTCAATTAACTTGCAGTTTAATATCCTGCAATATCCTATATTAATCTGAGGTTATTATAAAATAACTGAGGTTATTTTATTTAGCTATGTTAAAACTGTGTAAATATTGTTCTAAAGATAATATACTAGGAAGACAACAACTGTCTGGGAAGCACGCTGATCCCCAATAGATCTTCAGATCTTTCCTTTTGAATTACAATTGGGAAAAGAGGCCAAGATGCCATTGAACCAAACAAAGCAAACAAATCCTCCATTTAAGTGAATAGGTCAGATTTTTAAAAGCAAAAAATGTCATCATATCAATATGACTGCATTTTGACAACAACTTCCAAGGAGTAAGAGGTGATGAAATCACCTAAAAAAATTGTTATTCTTTGTTCAATATTCATCAGTTCAGTCCATAATTTCAAATGTTTGCTAGTCTCATGAAGTAGAGATCTTGTCTCAGCAGGTTTTATAATTGAGTCTGTCTGTTGGGAGTGAAGGAGAAGCAGTTTGCAAACTGTTGGTTTAGATGGATAATCTTGGAACATACCTTAAAGGACTAAAGGTATACTGAGATATTCTGTGGTCCTTTTGATTTTCTCTGTACCCTTTTTGAACACACGAGAACCCCTGTGTGCAATTCATTGTGATCTTAAATATACTCTCTTTAAGAAGTGATCCACAAAAGGAAGAAGAAATGTCTTTTTTGTTTCTTTTTGATTTACTAATTTTGATTTTCACAGCTTTAAAAGCTGCCTCATGTACATAACACCAAGTTTCAGATTAATGGAGACTTTTATCATAAGAGAGCAGGAAATGAATAAGAACTCTATCAGAACTCTATTAAAGACATCCTCGTTGCTGCAAGCTAAGCTTACTTGCTGCAGTCACAGAAGTATGTTCATTTGATATAATTGATCAATACAGGATGAGAATATATTTATCAAACTTGACTTAATTATGAAAGGGAAAAGAAAGGTCTGGGTGTACGTATTTTGCCCCATATCCACACAGAAAAAAAAAAAAAAAACCTAAAACCTCCAGTAATATTTATAGGCTCTACACTGGTCCCAGGTGATGCTTCCCTTTTAGATAGTCTTGCAGTGACAGCAAACCTTTAACTGAAACACATCTTTTACTGAAGCCTTCCTTATAAAAGGCTGAAAGAGATAACACAGAGAGAAGATGGACTGTCAGGAAAATTGATGGTGGGAGGGAATCTCTGCCTTTCACCAAGCAAAGACAAAGTGCTTGGACAGTTACTTCAACAATTTCTACTATTCTAGTGCTCAAAAGTGGTCTGTGTAAAGTAAATCACAATAATTACATGCAGCACTTTCCACAGTGAAGCGGTAAGCCCACTCAAGCAGAAATCAATGTAGGGTGGTGCTGTAGATGCATTGTTGTGAGATGTTTTAAAGTTCAGTTGTGTAGAATTGCAAGAGCTTCTTCTTCCCTTTCACAGGCACAGTGAAACCAACTGTTCAGGATTTGGCTCAATGAAAATGGCACATACATAGTTGATGGTAAAGTAGTTATAAAGGCAGCAGTAGAAGTGATATTGTGCTATGGCAGAGGAAAAGTGCTGGGTTTTTGGAGGAGGGAAGGAGGTGAGAGAAAGGATAGTGTGGAGTTTTTTAGGGTATTTTTTTCTATAGTCCAGATTCTGTGCTGTGTTTTTTTGCTTGCATAGCATTTTTTATTATACATTTAGATTTAGTTCCACTTTTTTGTGACTGACAGTGTCCCCTTGTTATTCTCTTCTGAATAGGACTTGATCCTCAGCTTGCCCCATGCTGTTGTTAATATTAATGACCACATCCTTGCTGTGTGAGTAAAATCAGGATAGCCAAAGTTAATAGGCAGAATGCATACAAACTAGTCTAACAAGGCTCCAGATAAAGCTGCCTGCCTCCATTTGTATGTATGTTCATGTGAGTACTCCCTGTTTATTAAAAGCTGCTTCTGCTGGAAAGAAAGAAAAATTGAGTTACCTGGGACAAATAATATTGAGATAAATTTACTTATTTGAGCCATGAAATCCTTCTTGTTCCAAAGTAAGGTCTCACTTTTATGAAGTACTATCATACTTTGGTTTCTGTAACTGTTACCCCATGCAACCTTGAGTTCAATGACTACTTTCAGGTGAAAAAGGTGAGGTTGATAGAGAATGTGAATCTGTAAATCCTTGCTCTGTCACTGTGCTGCTCTTCAATGCTTCTTTTGTGTGTTTATTTGGCTTCATTATTCTTCTCAGGCCTTATGTCCTATCTAATAGCCTCTTGCTGAATTCGCCTCTGATTTGTGGATTGATTTTTATTTTTTTTTTAAATACCTCTCAATAGTCAGAATGTGTGTTTTGCTGGTTGTTCCTCTTGGAACACACAGCAGAGAAAGCCGAATCTACTGTGACTGGGGAAACTGATTTTCACCTTTCTCCCCCATCTTAAAGGCTTACAATAATGCCTACAGACCTTGGCAGGAACAGTGTGCATCATGAGGAGTGAAGAGCAAGCCCTTTAGAGTTTTAGATTCTTGTAGTAAATTTCAGCTTCAGCACTCAGCAAGCTTGAATTGAATGAAATCCCTGTTGATCAGGCTCTGTGCCACAAATCACGTAAAAGCCAGGATGCAGCAGGCACTGCAGATGGGAAGATTATCCTGAATACCATTTTTCCTGCTCCTGCTGTCCTACTTAGAACACAGGGAAATTGATTTTCCAGCTTAGCCTTCAAGGAGAGAAAGTTCCCTGAACTGATGTCTCCCAAGACTGAGCAAATTGATGAATAATCCACTAATAAAAGTAGAGCAGACCTAGATTGCATAACTATGGGTGGCTTAAAGACACAAGGTTTCTCTTCAGGCTCTAACTTCTGAAGCAGGAATAAGAAGCAGAGTGTATGTGTGGGTAGAAGAGGTACAGATGGGGCTGTCTAGATGTCATCCAAGCCAGTGTTTTGTCTCCTGCCTTCTCTGCCTTCCTTTCCCTGTTAGGTTTATCCAGTCTGCCCTACCACGCTCAATACGCTGTTTATTTCTAGCAAATATCTCTTGTGTTTTCCTACAAATACCAAATTTTGGCTAGTCCGGCCCTTCAGAGATTTTTCTAGACCACAGCTAGAAGTTTGACATAACTGGAGTAATATTATTCTTTACGTTAGGAGTAACTTACTATGTACTTACTATATATATGTCCTAATATGGATAGACAAATCAATAAATTTAGATCTTTTGCAAGAATGACAACTCAGACATTTGCAAATTATCTTATTTTGAGTGCATATGAGCAGTTTGCAGGTGAGCAGTTTCTTCAGTCAGTGAGAAGTCAAAGACTAACTTCGATGCTTGGAATTCATCTCTGAGTGTCTCCCTTTTGGCTAAAACACAGGCCTAAGGTTAGTAGCCACGCATTTAAAGGAGCCTTTTTTTGAATACAGCTAATCTCTTATAGTTTACTGGATGCGTAATTGTAAAAAAATCATATCATCGGTATGTTATCAACTCCTTACCAGAGCACACAGCTTTCTCACCTCTGTGTTTCTATTGGTACAAAAACTTGATGCAATTTTCCTGCATTTTCCATATGAAGACAGGCTGTTCAGCCTGGAGAAGACTGCGTGGAGACCTCATAGAAGCCTTCTAGTACCTGAAGAGCCCCTAGAGGAGAGGGCCTCTTTGTCAGGGATTGTAGCGATAGGACAAGGGGCAATGGGTTAAAACTGAAACGGGGGAGATTTAGGTTGGATATAAGGAAGAAGTTCTTCATTGTGAGGGTGCAAAAGCACTGGCACAGGCTGTCCAAGGAAGCTGTGAATGCCCCGTCCCTGGCAGTGTTAAGGCCATGTTGGATGGGGCCTTGGGTGACATGGTTTAGTGTGAGATGTCCCTGCATGTGTCAGGAGGGTTGGAGCTGGATGATCTTAAGGTCCTTTCCAACCCAAGCCATTCTGTGATTCTACTGTTTTCTGAGTATTTGTTATTGATTACTTACCTCTTACCCTAAGCCAAAATCCATCTGAACCATACCTAGGGAGAAGCTTACCTCTGTAATGCTGCTTAGTGTAGAACTTTGCATTGCCTTAATGTAAGCATAGATCCTGTGGGCATGGTATGACCTTAAGAAAGAAAATATTGCTTTCCTGCAATATGCTAAATTAAAATTTTCTCTTTTGGACCGACATCAGCCTGAAATTATTTGTTATTGGATTATACTCAGTTAAAGGTTTGAATGTTGAATATAAAAATATTCTATTTTTTCATAGAATATGTCATGCTAGAAAAGTACTTTATGTTAGAAACAGATCCCAAAATGAAAAGATAGTAGGATTTCCTGCTGAAACATTATTATCATTTTTGTTTGCTTATCCTTTTCATGGGGGAAAAGGAGAAGAAACAGAAAGCAAATACTTTTCCTCTCCCAGTATGTATAACCTTATCTAAAGATTAAGTTGTTTTCTTCTAGTTGGAAAAAGGCAAGTAAAACAAAGTTGCAGGATATACTTATGTTTTATTCCATAATAAAGGAAGAATTGTTCCTCTTGATGTTAATTTAAAAATCATGTTTTCTTGATTTTGGTAGACTAATTTCTAAATACATATTAGGATCCCAAAGTTTTAATTTTTAAGATTAAAAGTAACCTTGGTTTTCTTCTAGTTGAACAAAGGCTGTAAACATTGGTGTTCTGCTAATCCCAGCTTTCTAAAATCTTATTCTTAGCTGCAGCCTGTTACTACTGTAATACCCTGCATGTACTGTGCAAGAGAAAAGCTAGTAAGCCAGAATTCTTGTAGTTACTGGAAGCTTTCTCTGTTTAGATATGTTCAGGATCTGTTTTGCTTTGTCTGAGCACAGTACTTTAATTGTAGATAAAGAAATTAATCGAGAATTTTGTGGTAAAGAAAATCTCTGTTTCACCCAAATTCTTAAATACAGTTGTCTTTCCAACTCTCTCTGTGAGGAACACTGCCTAGTTAGTTACTGTAAAAATTCATTCTTTACATTCTGTGCTATGTTCCATTTCAATAAAGTTTGGTTAATAGTTCAGGATTCCAGAAAAGGAACACTGCTGTCTGAAATGTAGCTTCTCAAATGTAGCTGAACTTATAATTCAATCCAAGCAGCAAACCTTGGCCCAGCCACTCATCATTAACAGGTTTAACATGGTAAGTGCAGTGACTTCTGTAGTTATTCACAGTTCTTTTATCTTTCTTAGTTCTGTCCCACATTTTTATTAATTTATGGAAAACAAGCGATGTATCTACAGAAGATGTCATATATCTCACAAATGTATATCCTGTCCTATGGTTATGCACCACAGAGGCACTGACACTTCCCTTGTTCTGTCCAGGATGAAATGGGCTGCCCTCTGCAGCAGCATGACTTTTACAAGAAAAGGATACATATTCCTCTGTTATAGTATCGGGGGGGAGGGGGGGGGGGGAGGAGCATTCTCTGAAGAGCATGAATATATGCAAGTCTTGCACAGTCTCTAATACAACTTGTAACAATCTTTGCATTTAGTTGTGGGAAATGAGCATAAGTGAGGCTGCACTCAGAGCACGTTTTGCTGTCAGACTTACAGCCACCAGAAGTTATTTTCATATTACTCTGTGGGTGATTTATATGTAGATATTTTTATTATGTAGCAGTGATTTGAGGTGGTGAGTCTTTGTGTAGAATCAAGGACAGAAATGAGTGCATCGCATGTACGCACAGCCCAGCAACTTGAAAATTAGAGCCATGCATACTGAACATAACAGCATTTAGTCAATGGCTGATCTGTAAGACTAGGAAGGGAGATTGTTCTCTTCTGTGGTAATTTTTAACTGGTCACAACATCTTATAGTGAATGTCATAGCAAATTCGGCTGTGCATAACAGTTAAGAGTAGTGTGGCAGTAACCTGCAGTAAATCAGAGTAAACAGGAAAACCTTTTTATACCTATCATTCTAAATTTACCTATGCAGGAAGTCAGAGAAATTATGTAACCTTCTTCTTCAGTGCAAAAGAAGATAGAAGTGGTTTCCAAGCAAGTAACATTAATAATCTAAAAATATTCATCAGATAAAAATGTCCATACTACTTTTTGTGAGTGTTCAGAATTATCCAACCCTGCACAAAACAAAAGAAGCTCATTACATATCAATGTTGTAATGAAAGAAGATAGATTTAGATTAGATATTAGGAAGAAGTTCTTCCCTGTGAGGGTGGCGAGGTTGCCCAGAGAAGCTGTGGCTGCCTCATCTGTGGCAGTGTTCAAGGCCTGGTTGAATGGGGCTTGGAGCAGCCTGGTCTAGTGGAAAGTGTCGCCGCGCATGGCAGGGGGTTGGAACTGGATGATCTTTAAGGTCCTTTCCAACCCAAACCAGTCTGTGATTTTGTGCTTTTAGCAAGGTAAGTTTACAGAACAATTTCTTACAATCATAATTGTCTATTTTAAGATTAACTCATAAGTAAAAACTAAACCCAACAGATAAGGGAGCTAGTCTCTCCAAGACTGTTTTTAGTGATGTTCTTCTCTGTAGATAATTAAATAATGAGTCAGGTGTGATGTGCTCTGAATGCCAATAATTATTTATGTCTTGTCTCCCGCATCATTTAAGCATTGCAGTAGCAATGAATGCCATGTGAGGAAGGCTAGAAGCATTTCTAACAAGGTAGTTACAGAAGCAATTTTCCTCATGGTTTAACTGTTCTTCAGCTGAAGTAATTCCTATTTTTTTTCTCCACTGATGAGAACAAAACATGTTTTTTTCTTTAAGTTTGCAGCAGACAGCAGGAAGACGCATGGACTGTGATCTCTACCACAGTGGCGTGTAGCCCTTTGTGCCAGTTGTTGTGCCCTGAGCACTAATGGGTTGCTCTAACCTTTTATGTTTAGCAACATATTTCAAGCATCTAAAGTATTTTGAGAGAGGTGAAAGGAACAAAACCGTTAGTGCTGTTAGCTGTTGCCAGCAGTTTAATATATATTTTTAGCCCAGATTTCCATTTCTAGCTCTACAGTATTACCTCCTCTGAGAGGTAATGTTAGTGCTCTCTGTCTTTAGCCTTCTCCAGAGTAGGGCCATAAAGCTCAGACAATTCCCTGTTGCAAGTAACTTGTGCATTCAGGGCATTCCTGCCTCTCAGGAGGGTGTTTGTTCACAGCACCGCTGACAGCTGTACAAGCAGCTCCTAAGCCGGGAGCCCGAGGCCCTGGTTCAGCCGCACTGCGGAAGCCGCAGCCCGCAGTGTCTTACCTGGCTGCGGGCGGCTGCCCCGAGCCCGTTCCGACCGGCTCCAGCCACACCTCAGGACGCAGCCCGCGCCCTCCACCAGGGGAAGGGAAAGGGCAGAAACCGCTCATGGCACTGAGGGGTGAGGGGAGAGTGAGAGGAACAGCGCCAGTGTCAGAGGAAATGCAGGGCAGCGGGGGCTCCAGGGGGTCCCGGGAGGAGACCACGCTGCAGCAGCCGAAGAAAACTGGCTTATGCTGCAGCGGGCTCTCCTGGCAGAAGCTGCACTGAAGCAGGTTCATCCCGAAGGACCACAGCCTGGGAGAGGGCACAGTGTGGAGCAGGGACTGTTCTGGACTGACTGCAACCCCTGTTCCCCAACCCCCTGCACTGCTCTGGGGTAGGAGGTAGATTTGGGAATGAGGAAGTGAAGCTGCACCTGAAAAAAGGAGGATGGAGAAGAGGGGTCTAGTGTTAATTTTGTCTTTGTTTGCTGGTTTAATTATCAATACATTAAATTTCCCCCAAGTCAAGTCTGTTTTGCCCAGGGCAGTAAGTGGTAAGTGATCTCCCATCTTAACCCACAAGTCTTCTGGTCTTATTTTCTTCCTCTGTCCAGTTGAAGAGGGAGGGCAATGTGCAAATTGGAAATCGTTTTACGTAAGACTGGGCATCCTTTTCTTTAACTCATGATTGTCTTAGCATTTTTTGACTGTTTTAATATTTAGCTACTTTAGTTAAAGCCACCCTTTTTGAAAATGCCTAAACTTAAAACTTCTCTTGTTAGTTGTACTCAGTTCTGGGCGCTGGATCCCTGAAGTTAACTGATATCCACAAAATCTGGCTGAGTGGTGTGTGAAGAAATATGGACTAGGGCTTTCAGAGTCAGATGTTTTCAGGAAATAAAACACAGACAAGTATAACGATAGCACTAGTTACTTAAGAAGAGCTTAAAAATTAAACAGCAGAGAGAGGAAATAATGGGCAAGAATCAGAAACAAACATATGGTTGGAATGTGAGAAACTTGAACTAAAAGGAGCCAATGTGAAAGGTTTCCAAATATTCCTGAATCTTGCTATTGCTGTGATACTTGATGTGTGAGTTTCCAGAACTTCACTGAGAGAATGAATGCTGCAGAAAATTGGAAAGCACTCATGCCCTGGTTCTTCAGTTTTGTACTTTTTTGGACATGACAGACTATATCTGTATAAGCCAGTGAGATAAAGATGTTCCAACACATCTACCATAGAGTAACTAAATAAATGACACCTAGACATTCTTCTGACTAAATTGTCATAAATGATTACTTAGGGGGTGAGGGGAAACAAGTTAATGCTATTTATTGGAAAAACAACAATATAAAGAAAAAGCAATGAAGGATCATTAGGTCATGTCGTACTGGGAAGGAAAACTGGCAACTAAATTGTCTTCATATGTTCAGCATTTGGCAGATAATCGTTCTGTAATTCTGTGATTTTTAAGACAGCAGGAAAATCATTGTATCTCTATTCCTGTTTCCCTTTATTTGCATGGACCTCTGCTAAGGGAACTCCTTTAAATCATACTCATTCAGGGGGCACGTAAGTCCAGTGGTCTCAGTGATATTATATAGTCAGCTACACAGAGATGCATTTAGATCTCTAATGCAGCATTTTCCTGAACTCAGAACACAGTCTCAATCCACTCTGAAAACGTGGAGTGAGAATGTCTGACAGCAATGTGGTTTTCTGATCCAGGTTCTGGATCAGAGTCTCTAACCATATTTTTCTGTAATAATCGTATAATCTTAGTCTGTTTCTATCATAACTTCAATTTCTCCTTCCCCACTTCCCCCCCCCCCCAATCAGAGGGCATTAAAATAATTCTGTGCTTTATTATATTAACATAATAACTGTATGTACTATCATTTACAAATATTGTCTTAGATGTATAGTTTTGCATCTATGTCAGAAAGGCATCTAAAAATAAACTGTTTACTGGGTATGTAACAGAGCTGGAGGGAGGAAGAACTCAGAGCTGATAACTGACCCTAGGCCTGTTCCTAGGCCTGTTCCTGTAAGTGCAAATCTGCTCTACTTCTTACAGGTTATTTTGCTTGCAGAAGAGTGGAATTCTCGTTTAAAATACTTTCTCATTATGGATGTTCAGAAGGTTTACAGACGTGCAGGAGAATAGAATTTGAAAATCAAAAATTTTTTTGCAAATTGGAATAGTAATTTTAAAATTAGTATTAATTTTGAGAATGGCATGTGGAGGAGCCTTTGAATGGGAATACTAGAAGAAGCAAGAATGGGAAATTGGCTAGTAACAGTCCTTCAGGAAAGAGTTTTGTTACAGTGCTGTAAACTGAAAGTGGCTAAATTGTTACTTTCTTGCAAGAAAGAAGGCAGCCTACTGGGTTCTATTTGAAGCTAACTATTGCTTAGACAATGCGTAAAATGATGCCTCTGCTTTGCACAGCAGTAGTGCAAAGGCCACAGGTATGTCTAACTTAGTGGGTTTGAAGCAAATGTGGACCATCTGGACAGAGCTAAAGAGCAAGCAACAAAAGGTTAGAAATACAGACAAGGCATCCTAGACTTTAATGAGCTGGGGTTATTTAGCAGAAGGACATAATTTGTTCTCCATGTGTATAATTGAAGAACAAGAATTATTAAGCTTAAATTGCAGTGAGACATATGCAGGTAAATATTAACAATTTTCTAATGGCAAGACAGCAATGTAGATATCTGAATCTTAATTCTCAGAGGTTTAAAATTCAGATTAAATAAGTACCAGTTGGGAAGGACTTGGATATGACCCATATTTGCCTTGAAATGGGGCTGAAGTCATAAATGACTTCTCAAGACCTGTTTCAGATGTTTTTTCTGTGACTGTAGAATTCAGTGGGAGCTCTACTGAAATGAGGCAGCTAAGTCAGTAACCCCTGAACAGAGAAAGATCCACCATGATCTGTTATTTTCACTGCCTTTGTCACCATATATATGAAACTCCCCACTCATCGTTTCCTTACTTCCAATTTACTGGATGACAGAGAAATAGCTAACCTTTATAGCCAATAATACTTAACAGTGACAGGAAACTGCAACGATATTGTCTTCTATTGCTAGGATGACTAGACAGCTTGCGTTTTTTCCTCAAACAAAAGCAAACCTATTTAAAAGAGGGCAAATAAGTGTTGAATAATTCTGTCTCATCATTAAGCAGATATTTAAAGTTAACAATACTGATATAAAACTAAAATTGCATTCTGTATCCAACTCCTTGCTCTTGAGAACATGCTTAATATAGAGTTAACTTAAACTAATTGAAAATAATAAAGCTTTTGCATAATGGCATACTGGAGATTGTTGTTGTTCAGTCTGTTGAAATCTCCTGGAACACGTGAATACAATATTTGTGAACCTGCTATTCCCAATTTTACCTATTTCATCTACAGTAAATCTCATTAATACTATCAGTAAGTACTGGAAATATTGTCTGATATACTTTCAGATTAATTATGCTTGTGGCAATCTTCTCTTTATAAGAGGAGGTAATTCATTCAAACAGTAGCAGTTCTTTCTGAATTAGCTTCAAATTTCATTATGATAGACTGCAATTTTGGGAATAATGCAAATGTAAGTTTCAGTAGCTGGAAGCTATTTTTTTATAATGAGGTATGTTCTAGCATGTACTGCAGTTTATGCCACTTGTATGGTAAAGTAATACAGAGACAATGAATCTGATTAAATTTAATATTGGTGTAATTCATATGAAGCTAAAGCTAAATGTAGGTAGTTGCTGTATTTTATTTCTCTGGATGACTCAAAAATATATTATTTATGTCAAATTGTGCCTGATTAAGGTTCAGTATCAAGTTTTACTTTTGTTATAGGTATAATCTCTATGCTTATTGTAACTAAGGAGAACTTGGTGTATTTCAGGAAGGAGAAATCATTCAATGACACATGTGACCCCAGGCAAAACCTGTTTGCCAGGAGGCTGAAAAAGGAGGAAATGGTAGCTCTACCAATAGCTGTAATTTTCAGAAACATTTTTCTTGTATGCTGGAATTTTTCCTGTTATGGAAGACTTCCTGTGTGGAAGAATACCACCTCCTTCTTTTCCACATGTGACCGTATAAAAAGAAACAAGTTAGCTTTATAGTGAATGTGTGTTTCACTGGTTTTCCATTGGTAAATCATACCCAGAAGTGGTGTGAGTTGTGGCATCCCAAGCAGGAGTTGTTTAGGATGGAGAAAACTATGTCATGGATATATTATCTTGAGGATTTCTCTGATCTTGCTGGGTCTTTTCTGGGAGGTAGTCTGTCATCAGTGGCCTGCAAGGAGACCAGTGGAGATGAATATTATCATTGGGATGGTAGGAGGTGGTGGTAGTAAGATCAGGGATTCAGGGATTCAGTCTGTGAATGAGAAACTGAATAGCGCAGTTTGTACTGCAGATATGTCACTCAAGTCAGGAAAATAGAAGAGATACAAAGACAGTAAAAGGCAGGTTTAAAAAAAAAAAAAAAAAGAAAATGCCATCAATAGCGTATGTCTAAATGTCTATAAAAAGGGGAGTTTTCTCTGGCCCCTATAGAGTTATGTTCTGTAGTTCGATGGATGCTTTGCTCTTACAGATTCTTTTTCGCACACAGCTTCAGCTTTACAGATAAAGCAAGGAAATCAGAAAACAAATATACCTTTTTTTCAGAATGGTCAGTCCAATGGGAACTAGCAAGCTAAAAAGCTATTAAAGTCAAGACATTCCATGTTAAGATTCCAGTAAACACCTCGAATGTGTGTAATAAAACCTGTAGAAAAAAAGGTAGCCATTTAAAAATACTTCTTATCTCAATCTTTCTAAGCATGTTAAAACAAGGACTGGCAAAAAACTACAGTTGGACAAATCTAGGCCAAGTACTTAACCAGTATGAATCTCTGACCATTTTCCCTCTTTTTCATCCTAGGATTATATTTTCAGGATGTCCCTTTGGAGAATTCTTTAATGTCTGTTGCAGGTTACTCTGGTTAAAGTGCTCTGATCTCCTGATATACCTGAAAAAGCAATGGGGAGGAAAGGGTACAGAAGGTGACATAAGCCAGAGTTCATATCACAGTCATAGAGGCTGACCTTTTGAGGCTTTTTTGCTGTTGGTAACATAGTGTTGTGTGATAACTGAGAAATCATGACTGACTGCTATCTAATATTTTAGAAGTGTCTTGACTTCTGAGTGTTTAAACTTCCGCCTTCATCTAATACTGTTACTTTATGATTCGTATTTGAGATTTTTATTTATATTGTATATCAACATTGCAACAATTTAGGCTCAGATTATTAAGTAGATGAATCTGTTGAAAATCTGAGTTGTTTCTTATGCATCTGAATTTTACCATCATTCAGATAGAACTGTGTTGTGACTGTGGGACTTGTGAAAGTATAAATGTCCTCTGATTAGACACAGCCCAAGAATTTTGTTTTCTGGCAGTAAGCTTTATGAAAGAAAAGCCATTTGTGTTCAGGGAGCAAGAGGCTTCTGAAATGTAGAGAAACTGGAAAGTTTTCCAGTTGTAGGTCTTGGTTTCATAGGAACTGCAAACAAGATTCAGAATTTGTTCTAAGCATCCAGCCAAATAGTGGATTTGTTTTCATTTCTTCTTCTGAAACCTGTTACTAGAGACCACAGAATTATTTGCAGCTGGAAGACTTTTTAAGTTTAGCACTGTGTTTATCAGAGGCCCTGATCTCCTGTCCTGCGTGAACACCGCTCTTAATTTCTCATCTGTGTAACTGGTCTGGAGTGTGATTTTTTAGGAAGAGTTCCCTTGATTTCCTGCTTTGGGGCTATGGTATACAACTTCTTTTGTCAAACTCAAGTTTTTATGAAGTTGTTTTAAAAAGAAGGCAGGGTAAAAATCAATGTAATTGTGACTACCCTATTCTGTCCCTAGCAGCTCTGGTTCAAGAGCCCCCTTGGCTACTAGTGCTGCTGCCTAGAACTTGCCTCTTGTACTCCCCTCTGCTTTGGCAGGCATCTGCCAAAACGTTTTCACCTGCTTGCCACACTCTCTATGGGAATACAGTATGCCTACTGCTCTCTGGAAAATTACTTCCTTGCTAGAAGCATAAAGGAATCTGTCAGAGCAGATAGTGTTCCCTCTCATCCTATCTGACTCTCCAGTTAAACAGTGTACTGTGCCAGATCTGCAGTGGATGTTAAGTGGATTCTCTAACCTGTATTACTGGTGTTTCTCTGACAGCTCAGTCAACTTCAGTATCATCTGGTTTTCATCTCCGAGGTATTTTATATCTTCATCTGAACCTATGAGATTGTTAAATAAATTTGCTTACTGAGACTATAGCTTGTTTACCAACATTTTTAAATACCTTTTCTGCATCTGGACCTGGTATGATCAGAGTTAAGAAATTATTTTGTAATTTACTTCTCTAGAACTTGATTTCATCTAAGTAGCTCCTGCAAAGAAATTTTACGCAGGAGCATCCTGAAAGTGAAAAATGGTATTGTTTTATTAAAGCTGAGTTTAGTTGAACAGTGTTTTCTGATGTGAACCTTTGAATCCCTGAATTTCATAAAAATATCTATGAACTGACATAAAAAAATGGAAAAATTAAACTTAGGCTGACAATTTGAACTGCTCATTGCTATATTTAGCAGAGCTTAAAAGCTTGTAGTGCTATCCAGAGAAGTCAGACACTTTTTATGAGTTTTATAGTTATAAAACTAGCTGCAAATTTTAATGGTTAAGACCTTTTATAAAATTAAAGATATAATAATATATACTAATATAAAGATGATTTATTGATTTTCTGTATATAACAGGAACTTGGCATGAATATTGTATGCTTTGAAACCCACTTACTCTTTAATAACATATTTTCACCTGCACATGGCTACTAGTGTTGCTATTTGCAACAGATAACTGGTTTGGGCAGCTTAACATACATTCTGTGTGTAGTCTTTTTAATTTCTTTTTACTAAACACCTATATCATCTTTAGCCCAGGATTAAGGGGAAGGGATCCATGTAACTCAAACAGTTCACAAATGCAGCTGCATTACCATGCTGGCTTTTGGGAGCAGAAAATATCAATTGCTAAACATATATTTAATTCATTCTTCACAGAAATTATCAAGCAAGGCTACTGCTATGATGAAATAAGTAGCGTGAAAATAAGAAGCTTGTTTCAGAAGCAGACTTCTGTGAGCACACCTGGTGATGGAATGCAGGGGAAGGGTACTACTTATGATTATCCATTGTAAAGTAGCTGTTGTGCTGCTGTTACACTGTCTGATTCTTTGCTGTGGTAGAATAAAGTGAAGCACCACAATTTGGGGAAGATTCTTCTGTGAAGGTTTGGTTCTTTTCTGAATTTAAACCAGAAAAAAAAAAGGTTTACTTCATGATAGGCTGTGACGCTTATAGGGAGTCACCATTTTGAACATTTGTTCAGAACACATTTTTAATCCAGTGCAGTTCTCAACTTCAGGTCTGACTACATGAAGTACGAAATGATTGGTGCTGCAAGAAAATATGAGGGCTTTGTTTCCAGAAGATCTGTTTTTTACACATGTTGATATGTGTTCTGGCACAGTGTGAGGAGTTGAAAGCACAATTGGGCATAAAGAAGCAAGGCAGAATAAAGAGGAAACTTTTGAATTTGGATAATGCAGTACTATAACACCTAATGCTAAGGAGGCTTGACTTTTCTGACTAAAAAAAAAAAAAGGAAATGAACGACTAAGCATAAGTTTAAATATTATCAAACTTTCTTCTAAAACCACAAGTAGCTTTGCTTGTAATTTTAGCTCTCAATTTTTAAGGGCTCTTACTTGGGTTTGGAGCCAAGGTGACTGTTAAATGAATAAGAAATACAAAGCACATTTAAAAACTTGTTTTCTGTGGTACACTATATCTTCTTCACTGTGTCTCTAATATCAAGCTTTGCACCAGTGAAATGTGGTGCCAGTTGGAAGTCAGTCCTGCTTCCACAGGAGCTAAAGACAAATTTCTTCCTTAATGGGGAATGAAACTTGATCTTTTTATAGAGTATTTCATTTTCATGTTAAACTTGTAGCTTTTTCTGTTCATTCTTCATTAGCTATCAATTTCATCCTGGGCTCAGAAATTTCATGAGCTGAAGGAACCATATGTTTGAGATTATATTTTAGGAAAACTTTTCTGATTTGTCAAAATTCCTTTGAACTAGGTTTCTGGCATGTTCCTCTGTAAATACTTGAAATGAGCTATTTGTGTGCCAAAGAACTGAAGGATTCCAGTTTGCTGTAGAATACGTGAAATGTCTTTTAAAAAATTTATGATACAGCAGCATAATTGGAGGTTTATTAAGCTTCAATTTGACCCTTTAAAATTAATCAACAGGAAAGGTGCAGTAAAACGCTTTTAATTCCATATGTAGCAGAAGGTATATCAGCTAGCCTATGTACCTTTTCCTTTACAAATGGATCAGCTCCAGTGCCAAGAGCAGCTTAGTTCTGTAAGCTAACAGGTCTGCTTAGCTTGGTATGACAATGGGGTTTTGGTTGGGTTTTTTGTTCTCCCCAGTTTTTCTCTATAATTTTAGCTGGTTTGAAAATCTCTATACGACATTATCTTGTGGAGTAGATGCATAAAACAAGGACTGGAGAAGGAAGGAGTATCCATACCTATAAGAAGGAAAGATTCTGCAGTAAGCTGGAACTGTTTGAAGCATTTATGGGGGAATGTATGCTTTAAATAAGAAAGAGGAACATAGAATTTTTTATTTAGCCCTTTATCCTAAACAGGTTTCTTCATCCCTCTAAGAAATGCTGTTTTTCAAGAAGCTGGAACACCTACCCAAGAAATATAGTTGGGTGTACAGTATTAATGTGGACAGGAAAAATGGGATGCAACTTTGAAATGCAGGCAGACCTGTAGGAAGGTCTGTGTCCATCTAGGATGCAGTTCAGGATCTATCCCTATCACCTGAGAGGTGTTCCACAGAAACAGTAGAAGATTTCAACTTGCATCATGCTTCATAACCAAGACAGTGACTTAAATGTAAAGACTTATACTACAAAAATGTATATGTGTTGTCAAAAATGTCTCCAGCAATTTGAGAGGTCTTGGGCTGTGACTGCAATCCAGGCAGCAGGTCTTCAGCTTCATGAAAGAGACACAGACTTTCATTGGAAAGCATTCAAAGTGTTGCCTATTGTCTTGCCCTTCTCCATGTGTTGTCAACTGCTCGTTTCTTTTATTTACAGCTGTCTAGCCCATGTTATTCCTCAACATGTATGCTGTTCTCAGAGGCAGCTAGGGAAGCTGGGAAATGAATAGTTAGCAAAATATTTTCAGAGTGCCTGAAAGCTGCTGGAAGGATTTAAAAGCATAATTCATTTGCATAGGACTCATAACTAATTTTGATGATACGTTTTTGAGGACAGTACTTTCCTGTGGTGACGTAGATACAGTTAGACCAAATAAAAAATGTTGTTCAATATCCAGGCAAAATGAGCTTTACTGAGTAAGAATTGACATGTTTTCACAGAAGAGCAAAATAACATGCTATATACTATAATAGTCCTAGTCTCCCCGTTTTCTGTTTGGATGGTTGGCATAATTTCAAAGGCCAGATTTGCCATAATAATTTGTCTGGCTTGCTTACACATAAATTACCCATATTGTGGCCTGTTTCTGTACAGGCTTCAAGATCTCTCTAGTCCAGTGATTCTTATATGGGTTGTTTTGCTTAGATAACAATAGGTGGAATTCAAGTTACAAGGAAGGACACAAAATTGTGCAAATATATGCTTTCAAAATATCTAGGAATAAACACACCTAGCAAAGCAAATAAACATGTATTTTACACCTATTGTTTCAGAAAATAACACATGGTTATATAGAAATTAAATACAGATTAATTCTGTAACAAAACAGGAAAAAGAAAAAGGCTCTTAACATAGCTAGCAGCAAGATGTACCTGATTTCAAACCGATCTACAACCATGCCGACTACTTGGTTTTGTGAAAGTTAAGAAGAAATGGATCAAACTTAGGTAGTACAGGCAGCTGGAACAATCTTTTGCATTTTTAAGTGCATGTGTAATCTTCCCTATATTTCTAAAGCCTTTGAAATTTTTCTTAGTGGAAAAAAGCCACTGTTTCAAATTACAGCTTTTAAGAAAATGGTATGCTGCCAGGACTTCGCACAGGAAAATAACTAGTCCTGGAATTGAAACATATCTTTTTCTTTCTTTCTTTTTTTTTTTTTTTTAAAGAAGCCTAAAACTCTGAACAAACTGTGCTCATTCACTTTGTGAAGATCCACCCTTGTGACCTAAGGAGGTTCTGCTAGCCATTTCCTGATACATATTATGCAAGTGCTGTATGTGCTCTCATTTGGTGACTTGAATGCCTTCAGCTGTGTTTAAGGTTCATCCAAAGCTCAAAATAGCAAATTTATCTTCTGCTGGCAGAAGTGCTGCACTTCCTTTTGAAACAGCATTAATCCTGAGCAGAGACTACCCAACTGAGAACATTTATGAAACTATCTCTTAAATACATGCCTTTAGTTGTGTTAGTTTGGAGACTGAGACCTGATGAATCTTTGGTATGCAAAACCTTCAGATGGGAGCAGGTGGGATGGGATGCAAGAGTTTGAATGTTAAAAGAGAAACACCCAAACCTTTATAGAGTTAAGATATCTAGACATATTTGAAAGAAGACTAGCTGTCAAACTAGAAATGAAGTAAGTTTGGGTGTTTCATTCTTTGTGTATGATTTCCACATATTAAGCATTCAGAATTCCGCATTTTAAAGTGAGATTATGAATTGTGTTGAACTCCCGTCCTACAGCTTTTTAAATGCTGTAGATGTTATATGCAATAAGCAGAAGGGGCAGGAGGTGGTCAGCCTGAGAGGGTGTAAGACATACCTCATGCTCAGTATTGCAAGTGGGATCCTCACCAAAGGCCAAATATGGTGCTTTTGGGCAGCAATACTTGAGCCCTGAGCTGTATAATGAATTTATAAATGGCACCCAGATTAAGAGGTTTAAAATTAGCTGGTACATCTCATTATACTTTTGTAACTCGTCTTCAGTATAAATGTATTCGTAGTAGCTGTCTGAGGGTATTCCTTAAGAAATGAAGACTTTTTTCAGTACTCAAAGTATCCTTTTTATTAACAATTTTCTAGCTCTGGTATTTGCAACTCCCAGAATTAGCTTTATACCTTTAGGTGATGAGACTTTTTTTCACCATCTTGATTCTGAAATCAGTCACTTTAAATTACTATTTGACTGGTAACACGAGAATGAAAACACAGTTTAAGCTTTCCTTAACAGATAATTCAAGGTTGAAACACAATTCAACACAGCTTCTAAGAGAAAATAAAATTGGGTTTAAAGAAGATGGACACTATTTCCCAAATGTTTTGGAGCACAAGGTACAATTGAACAGAGGCCCAACATTCAGAGACAGGAAAATGCTCAGAGGGTTATGGGAATAACCTCCCTGTGTACAGTATGAAAGTCATTAGGAATATTGAAACTTTTTAGTCTAACTCAGTAGAATCAAATTTTGCACGGACTTCCTCACTTGATTTTCACCCAAATATTTTATATTATTTGTCTGTTTAAACATTCACATTTATCTGTTTAGACAAAATCATCTCTCCTCCAAAATCATCTATCCTAGGTGCTCCTTTCTAATCTTGCCTACAAAGAAAATAGTACAACTACCAGCTATGGTATGAGTGTGGAGTCCTATCTGTGTACTGTCATTCTTCATGCAGACACTGTTAAGAATGTCAGTTATGGTTTAGCTTTAGGTTATTCGGCATATGAAAAATCTTGGCTAACTGGAAAAGACTACTTTTATTGCAGGAAGTTGTACCAATATAAATGATAAAGCTTCAGATTTAGAAACAAGCTTGTGTAGAAAAGGCTTAATCATTTGCTGATGTTTGCAAAGCATATAAACTACTATAAATCAACAAATTATTAGCAACATTCTACTCTTTATGTGCAAACTAAAATACATCCCCTTTAAAACTTTTGTTGCAAGTTCAAATTTCACTGGAGAAGTTATAGAAATTTCCAGATAATAACTTGTAACACTATCTGGCTATGCATGAAAACTATATCCTACATTTTAAATGTTTGTATTCGAGAGTGTCAGTACTTATTGTAAATGGAGCTTTCAATTTGCTCTTTTAGTTTTGGAAAAGTTTTTGGTTATTTTCAGTTAATCTGCTTTGAAATTACAGTCAACAAGAAAGATGGAGAAATGCTCAGCTAAGGTGGAGAGGTGATTTTGTGTCTTTGTACACTTGGGGCAAGCCAAAGACAGTGGAGCAGATGCAGCTCACTTGGAAGTGAAAAGAATAAGTTTATGGGGAGAGTCTGTTCCCTCCAACCTTGTGTAACCCTGAGAAGATTCACCTGTGTGCTGGCTTTGGCATATGCATCATCCTAGCTTTCATAGTTTAATGTTGATTTAGAAATGAAATGGTTTATGATATTCTTTTATTTTAATAAATTGCAGTGAGCGGCTAATGGCAGCTGTGAATTCCCCACAGAGTCACAAGTTTTCCACAGCTGAACAGCATATATCTGAAATACATTGCTCCTCATGCTTCCTGTTGGCATATTGACTCCTACATGTTTGTTTAAAAATAGCATATGTAAGAATAGCTTCACAGAAATTGTGACTAGCACGATCAGTCTGTAGCCTCAGAAAAAGGAAAGTAAAAGTATGCAAAGTTGACATCTTCTTCCAGTGTGCTGTAAACACTGGAAATAGTCATCTGCTGCTAATGTCCTATGGTGTTTGAGAAAAAAAAATTTAAAAAATATGAGAATACAGTCATGACTTGTGAAAAAAGCTAATGTGAAATAAAAAAAGAGTCCTGTTCTGCAACACCATAAATGATGTTGCAGAACAGCACCAATGAACTGTGACTTGTAACCTATCAGTGTTATCGCTATCACTGAAGTCATCAGACTGGCTGGGAACTGGAAATCTCCAAAGTCAGGTAGAAGATAACAAATAAACATGATGGCTCCCTTGCTGCCTCTCCTTTCTAACAACTTCATAATCATCAGAACTAGGAAGCTGTTTGCCTGCATATGTATGTTTTTTTTTATGTTTGCTTACAAGTTTTGTCTCTAGTGTTTTGGGTTTTTTTTTGATTGGGGCATAAGTTCTTTTTCCTGGAAATACTCTGTAAGAAAGCACGTGTATACTCTAAAACTTTTCTGTCAGTGGGAAATGTAATGTGATTACATAAAGATCCCTCTCCTCTTCCCATCTGCTTAGTGTCACAAATTTGTGGGAACATATCTCTGAGGCCATATCTCTCTGTCAAATTTTGTTACAATTGAGAAATATGTTCCAAAGCTATTGGAAGAGATAAGTAGCGTGAAGTTATAATCCACATTTCCTTGGGATCAAGGGAAAAAAGAATGTTATATATCTCTGTGACAGAAAACCAGTTGAATATCATTACAAAATTTCCCTACTGAGTTTGTATTATTAATTATGTGACACAGTCAGTAACACAAACTGATTTTGTGTTACTGGACTTTTGTTTAGCTGGAACAATGTAGTATTTGCTACTTGGGCTTCATGAGCTACGTTTTAGAGACACCATGCGTAACGCAGAACACATCTCTAGTCACATAGTTGGAATTAGGGGAAAAAAGGGAACAAAAAATTGATTAATACTGAGCACTAATCTTACTTTTCTAGTCTCTAGTGATTAAACTGGAGATGCCACTATAAGCACTTATTGAGGGAAAAGTATTGCTTATTTAGTTGTTTTTTTCCAGGTAAAATATTCCATCTCACAATGCAGTCAATGAGGGCAAATCAATCTGTCAGAACAGATGCAAAATACAAAGTCTCTCTTTTAACAGCTTTTCGCTCCCTATTTAGTAATTACAGATTTTTTATTTCAAACCTAAAGTTTTAAAAATATTGACCGTTAAGAAATTTTCACACCATGAGAATGGGTTAGCTACTGGGAAAATGAATACATGAAGATATGTTAAGAAAAACCATAATGAATACATAAAGATATCTTAAGAAAAACCATCAACATTCCATTGAACCCAGTTTCCAACTTTCACAATTTTGGTTTAACTTGGTGTAGCTTGGTGGTGATATGTCTTAGTTTCACTATTTTTGTGGTGATAACAACTATTCTTCACTAAATTACTGTGTTTTCTTTCTTATTATCTCTTTTCAATTCAGCATGAGTTACTTTCCTTTTCTGTCCTTGTTCAAGCTACCAAGAAGTCCTTCATAAAGCTAAATTAGGCGATCGATGTAGTTGTGTGTTATGTTACTCACCTCCCACAGTACAGGTTTCCTTTTGACCATGAACTCAGAGTGATGATGCGTAGCTGCTTTGCCTGTGTTAATGGAACACCTAGCTTCATTTTACATTGGTGGAAATAATCCATTGCTCTGCTGTGGGGGTTGAAATGTTTTGCCAAATACATTTTTCTTATTCTTACCAAGGAAACAACAGTTGCTTTTTAACAGTGCAAACAGAGAGCATCAGCATAACAACAGTTCTCTCAATATTTGATAGATTACGTATGTTTGACTTTTTACAATTATAATGAAAGTATTAATACAGTTTCATAACACTAAACAACTGTTCTTTCTATATTTCCATCCAAAAATACCACCCAAGTATTTTATAGATTTTTCTTCTGGATCCTAAATTTATTAAAGGTAATAATTTAAAAGAAACATTTAAAATTGGTAATAATTTAAAAGAAACATGTAAAATTGTCCCTTTCATAGGGAGTATCTGTGGTTTGTGCTTTCTTACCTTAGCTGCTTGTGTTTGCATAGTACTATCCTCAGCAGCATGAAACACTTCTGTATAATAAACCTTTTCTCCTTTAGGGGAATTTCAATGTTTCTCTTAGTCATTTTATTTTGGGAGGGTTCAAGCAAATTCTAATTTTTTTCAATTCTCTGCCCTTAGTGAAACCTCATGATGAACTCGAGGGTTTGTCACATTTTTAACTCTTCCCCCTCTCACCCATTAAATTGTATTGGCTCCAAGGTATTATTGCATTTGCATTGTAGCATTTCGTATTCTGTCCTTTCTCTTATTTATGATCTGAAGTCCGTGACTTTTTTAATCACTAATCAGAGTTAACTCAGGTTTGGTAATGTGTAGACTTCCATACCACTGTTAAAGCTGCAGCAGCATACAGTTGCTGCAGTCAGTGATTTATCTGACAGGATGGTGCCAGTTTCTCTTGTTTGTACTTGCAAATGACTGGAAATAAATTTCAAGTCTGGAACTTCTTGGTGGATAACACTGATTGTCTTGTCTGTAATGTGTTCCATGTGCAGCTTTTGTTTGACTCTCCTTTGGAACTATATGGGCCATTCTATCTAGATGTTTGGGGGTTTTTGGAGGCATTTTAGATCCTATCTTCCAGTGCTTGATGATCCTTTTCAAGAAGTGTAATGCTTTACTTTTAGTCATTGCTTTTTCATCATATTTAAGAGAGTACACAAAAAAGCTAACCTTTTCTTCTGCTTTTTGGTAGAGAACTGGATTGCTCTAAAACTGCAAAACAGATTGACTGTTTAATCTGAGATTAGTTAGAAAATTTTCTTGACTTTTGATTTTGGATTATGTTTTATTGGAAGACATCTTTCTCGTGTCTCATGTTTTTATCAAGGCCAGTATTCCCCAAGTTTCTTCAGTGCAGTCTTAGTTAACTCAGGCAGTGGAAAATAGCTGAGAAAACACTTCAACATAATGGCTGCTCCTGAATCAGCTATTGTCAGAAACTGGGTACTGACAAAACAGTAATCTCTGTCTGAAGCTATGCAGAGAAGCCATCCTGAAGACTCCTGCAGTTGTTTTCCGTATACATGCTAAGTTTTATCTCTTTGTCACCTGTGACTTGTATATTCTTTATCTCAGAATTTTCTTTCATTAAATAGAAAAACAAATAGTGGCATACTGGAGTGCTTACACAAATTTAACTTTGTTCTGTCTCTGGTTCCATTAAGCTGTTCATAACAGAAATTTTCACAGCTTTATTCATTCTGTATGAAAATCAGTTAAAGCAAAAGGGGGTGTTAGTGTGTGTGAGTGAGTGAATGAATGAATGTAAGTTTGTGATGGAGGCTGGGGAGGAAAAGACTTGTAAATGAAAAAGAGGTTTGTAATTTCAATGCCCATTTTAGATAACAAAGCTTCATGTGATATAGCTTTCCTCGATAGCTTTTCATAATATTGAAACGTCCTGGATGTTGATGTATTGATCACAATCTGTGCACAGTAAAGGGTACACAGTGTGTGTTAAACTGCAAAAGCTGACAGATTGTGTCTAGTATGTTTGTCACTGAAACACAAGCCTTGTTTTAAATGGAAAAGCAAACAAGTGGACAGGTTCTCTGTTGTACACGCTGGCACTTAAGGAAAGATGTAGCTTTAGAATTGTACATATGGCTGTGGCTGCATCCTAGAGAGGAAGATGGAATGTGTTTAGTTTGCTGTTTAACAAGAACATGAAACCTTGTCTGGGTGAAAAATGCTGATGGTTTTATCAATAGGGCTCAGTAAACTGTAAAGTATATGCTGCCATCCATTATATATGCTATAAATTCATGCGTTACCTTAATTAGTTGAAAGCCATGCTACACTCACTTGTATTTCATTTTCCCAAGCCTGTTTCAGCTAGTTTTCATTTTTCAGTTTATTCCCTCAGATATTTGTGGCAGTTGAGAGAATTTTGAAATTATTCATTATTTTCTTTTTTGTGAGTAGGTTAAATATTGATTTTAGTATTAAAAAAACAGAATGAAAATTGCTGAAGGGATATTATAAAAGATGTTCTTTCAAAATAATGTATCTTACATACAGACTTTGTACTGAGAGAGCATGGTCAATGAAAAGCAAAGATGCCAGCAAAGTCCCAGTCAGTGAATTCAGTTGCATTGTAATCATTGTCTTTGCAACATGAAGGTGTAGAGATCAAAAGTATCCATGGGTTCAAGAAAGAATTAAGTAAATTATTTAGGAATGGGATTCCTAAACTGTGTCCTAAACTTTGGGGAATAGATTTTGTTTCCATTTCTGCCTGTAAATGATTCTGCAGCCAGAGAAACTTCTGCAGCCTCTGAATCTTCAGGGCATTGCTGAAAATGTGGTAAAATTGGTTTGGACCTGCAAAAATGTAGATAACTGAAGCTGTCAGCAACTGCAGCCTCATTTTACTGAAATGATTTTCTGCCTGACACACCTGACCTTTATTTGTCAGAGTATTGACTGGGGTACAAAAGTGTTTCAAGCTCTGGTCAAAAGCTCAATGGGATTTTGTTTGATTTTAGAAAAACACAGTACCTTACCTTGCCTAACTCACACGTCATGGGGTTTGTAGAAAAATAAACATTATTATTGAAAAAAGAGACTTATGGTTCTCATTAGAAAGATAATTAAATGAACAATAATTAAAATGAGGAAAAGCTAAGCCATCTATTTTTAAGTATTATTTATTACTGTGACGGTAAAAAGAAAGAGTAGATATATAGATAAAATGAAAACTTTAATAATTGTTTTTTCAGGTTTTTCATACCTTCAGACAGTTTACATATATAAATTCAGATTGACTGTAAAAAAAAAAGGTTTATCACAGTTCGTGTAAGACAGAAAGAATATAAATGGCATTTAAACCAAAATCTTTAATCAGCACTGTAATTGTTATCATCATTATAAAACCGTTTTGTTAAACCTCATTTCAGGGTTTGCTCCCTTGCTGAAGAAAATTCCTTCAGCTGCTGGATTTGGGTGCATAGGTCTAGTGCTTTTCCTAGATTCGTTTACCTCAGATTGTCTCTGGTCTAACCCATTTGGCAGGACATCTCTCTCTCTGACTGCAGCTGTTCAATTTTGTATAAATATTAAATATTAATTTGAAAAGGTATTGGCACTCAGGTGTTGCCCCTGCCAGCTGAGTGCCCTAAACCCAAAGCTATAGACTCATTTTCAATGCTTTCTGTTTGTTCTAATGAATATTTCAGTGTTTCATGTAAGACTGAGCAGCTTAAAGAGCACTGACTTTGAGAGATCTGTTGCAGCATGGTAAAAACATTCTTCCTGTCCAGTAAAAGAGGCAGAATGAAGTTCATCCTGGAGACAGTGGATACAAAGTGTATTTGAACAAGAGTCACCTTACACCCCATATAGGAGTGCAAGTCATCTTGCACCCCATATGGGAGTGATAATTGCAGTATTTTTCACAAATAGCAAAATGTGACCTTACTGATTTGTTGAAAACTTGAAAACATTTTAGAGCTTGTGCAAAAAGATTTCTGGTTTTATTTGGAGACTATAATTCTTAGGTAATGGATTGATGTGTTGTTGCCTTCTAACCTGCTATTGTAAATTGTTCCCAGCCAAGCATCCAACTCAGGAGAGAGTATCTGCTCATCTCTCCAGTGTATGGATTCAAAACTACAGGGGGGTTATTCAAGTGCCAAATACTATCTTCCACATGTGAAATTAAAAAGGGAAATTAAGTACAAGAAAATACTGTTGAAAGTTCAAAGTGTAATGACAAAAAAAGACTAAAACATTCAGATGTTTTTCAGTAAGATTTTAATTCCACATTGCTGGTGTTTTGCCAAAGCTGTCCATAGTGTTTTGTTTGTGTCCTGTGGTACAATAGAAAAATAGAGGCAAGAGGGCTAACAGTAGAAAAAATCATGTTAGCTGGATATAAAAAAATAGCATTCAGGAAAATGGGGTGAGAGTTGTTATTAAATTTTGACTTTAAAACCCTAACCAAATCTTTATCATCCATAGTTTAGCATTAGCTGTTTGTTTAACTATGTATAGCTATGTGTATGCCTGTATATAGACAGGTATGTATACAGATATAAACTCTATGGGTATTTCTTCCTCTTAGTGTCTCGCATATACCCCAAATGCTGTAGTGTTTTGTCACTTAAAGTAGAAGGCTGGCAACCATGGTTTCTGTGATTCGCTCTATATTTTGCCATATATCCTTGGTGGGCTTCAGTGTACGTAGTTGCTGATAACTTATAATACTGTAAAAGATTTGACGAAGCTTAACCTTAACACTTCGAAATTAGCAAAGATGTATATTAAAGTGCTGCAACAATATTGCAAGATAGAATTCTCTTGAATTACAAATCATCAACATATATCAGTGTCTTCAGATCCAGTGCAGTATGAAAGCTTGCTGACCGTGGCCTTGCAGGTGACTGAAACGCACAAGTCTTTACATACAAAACTCAAAGATAGAATTTTTTCCATTCCTCTAGACTCCTTTTAAGTCCTTCCTGCCTGGGCAAATGGCTATAAAACCTAATGATGTCCCATTATGCACCATACCTGGGATGGATAACACTTTTTGAAGCAATTGCTTTGAACTCCATTTGGTGTAATTTTGTCTCTTGAATGCAACAAAGTGCAAAGGCACAATGACAAATTTCTAAAATGCACATCGGTAAGATTTAATGAGTTTCTTGTTCATGATTTCTTAAAAGCAATCAGGTCAGAGTTTTCTTTACATATTGCTTCTTGAAATAAATGCAAGCTTAAGGTCCATAAATTTTTTTCTCTAATCAAGAGAAATATTATTACAAATATTGCAATTTAGAAATATTCATAAATAATTCAGATCTAAGTCAATCAGACTAATTTCCTTGGGGTATTTTTGTAGTTTCTTGCTGTGTTCTTTAATTGAACATAGTCATCGGAGTGTAAATTCCAGACTTCTTTACCTCCCATAGAGCAAATCTTTGCCATTCCTTTTAACAATTTTTATGAAAGAAAGTCATGTCAAAGAATAGTAAAGAGTGAGGAGTGGTAATGGGAGCACTGAAAAGCATGTTTGCTTTTTAAAAAATTGTAATGTTTGTGAATGTTAAGGTTGCAAAATCATCTCTCTGTCTTTATGATGCTGGAATGTTGTTTCTTAGTCTTGTATCTGTTAAGCACTATCCAAGCAGCTGCATTTAGGTACATTTGTTGTCCAAGGACTTGTCTATTTGCATTTACAAAATAGGCAAGTTAGGTCTTTGAGCTAAAAATGCTTTGATCTGATTGGAAAACGAGCATCAGAGTGAGGCATGGGAACCCTGTTCAGTATAGCTGGCTGCAACAGCTCCTACTTCAAAGTCCAGAAAACCATGAGGTGAAATGTTTTCTCTTCAACAGATATTTTCTGCCCATTAGCTGCCAATTTAGTCGAATGTGCTGTGTGGTGCTGGAAGTGATACCTACCAGAAACAGACAGCATATGGATCTCAAGGAACAGAAAGAAAGTCTTCCTTTAAAGTCTGTTTTCATCTTCTGTAACTGTTTCTCCCATGGGCTTTGGTTTGAAACTAAGGGAACTCAGCTTTTCCTCAATGTAGTCTTAGGTGGTTTCTTTTTAAATATGACAACTACTCCTAGACCAGCTAGAATTACTGTTCTACATCCATTTGAAACCTGTCCTACTTCTTTAAAAACCTAACCAAATTTTGTTGGTGGGAATTACCTTTCATCTCAATTCTAATTGGAAGTAGAATTTGGTCCTTCTGTCTGCTATCAGATGGGCTATATGCAGTGGTGATACTGACAAAATGCGTGCTATTTCAAAATGATTATGTTTACTATACTGTTTTAGGTATTTTTTTAATATTCACTAAATCTAATAGCTTTCAGGGGGAAATGTCAACATTTGAATGGTTGGATGCTACAGAAACTTAGGAAGACTTGTGTGTAAAATAAACCGCCTACAGGTGAGGAACAGGATGTGTAATGCCAAATTATCAGTTGCTTTCCAGATTTCTGCAAGATTTTGCCAATGAAACTGCTTTAAACCTACTCAGTGACACAGTATGCCTCAAGATGCCTACGTTATTCCTGGATTTGGACACATCTATATCAAGTCCATCACTTTCTATTATAGATATTGTACAGGTTTATGCCGGCATTGACCTCTTAAAGGGGTTAAATACTGATGTTAACATCCACCTAGTTATCACTAAAATGATGAAATGCCCACATTTCATTCTTGCCATGTGCAATCTGAAGAGAACAGCCAAATCTGGTAGACCCTTGACTGTGAAACCTTTTTTCCCCTGCTATATATTTATACTATGTCAAACCATGTAAATTGTAAGTAGATTTGTTAACCAAGAGTTCAGCATTCAAGACCAGTCTTAAAATATAAAAATATGTGCAAAAGAAAAATAAGGGAATGAATTAAAACAGAAAGTACTAAATGAATAAGTACATAAGTACATAAATAAAAACATGAGTACTGTACATTGATTTATAATGAAAAGATTGCTTTTCTTTTGCTTCATATATGAGAAATAAAAAAAACAGTCACATTGGGCTTGCTAATTAACATATTGTATCTTTCTGTGTGCTTGACTGTAGACAGAAGTGTATTACGGTTTCAGATCAGCTCTGAATCATACACCACATTCCATATTAGTCTTTCAAATTATAGGAATAAATAGAGACTTTTCTAGACACGGCATAATAGGGTAGCAGAATGATTGTGGCCTGAATATCCACTTCATCCTTCTACAAAGAGAAAGGTAGGGAGAAACTTCTCTCATAATTAAAAATTGCATCTTTGCCTCCCCTGTCAATGACCTGTGCACTCCATCTAGTTCTGTTTTTTGTCTTTTCTGGGATAGGCACAGTGTGATTATACCTGGTTTGGTTTTTTTTTTTTTTTTCAAGATATTTAAATAATGTTGTTACACATTTATGTGCAAAAACTAGTATACTGTTCTGGGCTTTATTCTGAATTTTATATTTTAATAATTTAGGCTAAACTGTGCTGAGCCTCTCTTTTCTATGTATCCTATAAGTCAGTACAGGTAATAGTTTGATTAAAATCTATGTATATCTAGAAATTCTTGTTAGGGTCAGTTACATATTAAGTCTGAAACAGAATGTCTGGTTCAAAAAACTTCATAGCTATTTAAACAAAGATAGGTTATTAATGCCACTTCTTTTTCCCTCAGTTTTCAGGTTATTTATGAGATTAGTTAAATTAACAATGTACTATTTGCCATGTGTCTACCATAAATATGAGCTCCTTAATACCTCCAGAAATCTCAAAGGGTGTCCAGAACACCTGTGGAAAAACCTCAGTCTGAGTACAACCCTTGATCTTATTTACAAGTGGTCTTTTTGGTCTTCTAAAAAAGAATGTACATGTCCATTGTACATTAAGTTCTGTCCTAGTTTCTGTGGTTTGAAAATGAATCAACACGCAGTTCAGGGTGTAAAATGAATATAATCAAATTGAGTTGTTCAAAGGCTTTCACAGAGAGTAAAATTTAGATTTAAATTAAAGTATATCAGCTAACTGGACTCTTAATTTTTCATGGGCAATACTTCAAATATCTTCAAGTTCTTTGCTTGATAGCACTCTGCAGTGTACTCAATCAAAACGAAAAGTGGTTGTAATTAGTATGGGTACTTTCTTATGCAAAATATTCCCCAGTACTGGAGAAGATTTGATATTAATTTTTTTTACTTTGTACTTCACAGGTTTTAATCTGATAGTAACACACCAATAGAATAAGATTTAAGGGTTTGTTATAGAATCAGGCGTGTCTTCTTTAGGAATAGAAACAGGTACAATAAAACCTGTGCATACACTAGATTTTTGTTAAAGCATTCTGTAAACAAAGACATTTTTGGTGTGTATAAAATTATTCTTAATTTTAATTTCAAGAGCCTTCTTTTTGTTAAAAGCATTAAGATTGTGTACTTTTTATGATCAGCAGCTAACAGTGACATTGTGGCCCATAAGAGAGGACAGAAACCTGTCATGATACTGTCGTGCATTGAGATTGTGTTTTTATTCTGAAACAGCTTAAATTCTCCTACAGAATTGAGTGTTAGCATAAAAATGAATATATTTCCTCACATCCATCAAGGAGCTAAGTCTCTTGCAAGGTCTTAGCAGAATAGCTTGGGCTCAAGATACTGATTGTTCAAGCCTTTAGTTCTTCTTTCTTTCATCTTCATGTAGAGACTCACCATTATTCCTACAGTTTTACCAGACTTTTGGGGACTTAACCAGTATTTGTCCTGTCAGTTTTCTCTGATGCAGGTGGGAAAAGGCTTTTTGCATTGAGCAGAGTATTAAGTACATTCTGTGAAAAGAAGGAAGCAGAAGAGCAAAGAATACAATAGGTAAGTAGAACAGTGCATGGAATTGTCACTTGCTAATTTTCCTCATGTGGAGACTGTGCTACATCACACTGAAGGTAAAAATCAATTAAATGCTTAATCTGATAAAATTCCCATTAGCAGAATCTCAAAATGCTGAATCAACAAGGATACCAGGGCTTTGAACATAGGAAAGATTAGGAGAGGGGAGAGGGAAATTCCTTGGGAAAAATAGTGTTTCCTTGGAGTATCTTGGTTGTCTGTACCAATGTATTTCTATTTCTTCCTCTTCTTACTGATCCCTATAAAATCACAGAGGACTGTTATGGGGCTTTCTAGTGCATTCGTCCATTCTCTGATTTAGGTAATTGCCTTCCACAAGAAAGAACTTTGATCAGAGACATTTTTGTTTTTACTTCAGAATTGTACATGAAAAAACAAAAATAGATTGACGAAACCTATGTACTGTCCCACAGGTGGCTGGAAACTGGAAAAAAAATGAATTCTAAGGGCTCTGACACATGAAAAAAAAGCATTAGATTTGCCTCTGTGCATCTCTCTCTAGTGCTTGCTGTTTCTGCCAGAACCTGGTTTTCTGATTTTGCCTCTGTAGGATCATGCTTTCCCAAAATGCTCCTGATCAGAAAATGGGTTTACAGCTACATTTCAGAAGTGTGCTGTCATTGGTATAACTAACCATTACAGGGAGGAACCAGTTCTAAGTTCTTCCTGCTGGTGGGAACGGGAGGAGAGAAAAGCAGAGAGAAATTGGTGGGCAGAACTATTGAATAACTGCACCTACCTCTTTGTATTCAAGGAAGAAAAATTACCTAATCTGAAAAAGAGCTGTTGGTGCCAATGGCTTTTGTATGAAAAACAGGAACATGTAAAATAAAACCAAGTACATGACACAAGCTTCAGGAGAGCATCTTAAGTCCAGAACAAAGCCCTAGTCATCTATTAATACTTCATATAACTATTCTCCTGATTTTCATGTTTTCAACATGGGAATGAAAAGTCTTCCTACTGTCTAAGCCGATTAATAATGTGCATTTAACATGCATATTCTGGTGTTTCTTGTCACTGTGACTTTCTTCAAAAATGTGCATCTGTAAGCAATACAGGTCATAGTTTAAATGGCAGTAAAAATTGCTCTTCTTGCTGTAATATTCGTTACTGCAAAGGCAGATTAATAAAACTACAATTTTAATAATAATAAATTAAGAAATATCTCTTTTAATAGGAAAAAATATTGGATTAAACCAGTATTTTTCTTCCCTCTGTCATCTTCCCTAAAGTACCATAGCAGATGCCAGAATATGTTGCGTTATGTAAGTTTTCCTTTAATGTTTCAGAATAATTCTCAGGATACGTATTTTAAGAAACAATCCTTCTTGATCAGTCTGGGAAAGAGATGAGTTTTTAAAGTCTTTACCGGTACCTGACCTTAAAAAAAAGGCAGCTGGACCAAGGTTGCACCATCTTTGGAGGGAAGCTGCTGTAGTTTTCCAGTAAAAAAGCTGTCAATAATTTGGGGTTGTTGGCTTTTTTTTGTGAGAGAGTGGTGTAAGGGTATTTTAGGGTTTTCTTGTCCCACTTCATCCTTTCACCCCTGGATTGGTATTACCTGTCCTTTTCTTTCTCTCCCTTGAAAAATATCTCCTATCTCTTGGTTACTCCCTTGCTATAGATGGGTTTGTTATCAGCAATTCTCTGGTAGGGAACTGTACACACAGGTGAAACACCTTGGGCCAAAATAAATACAGATTACAATATAGCTATAAATAATTCTGGCAGGATTAAAGACTTCACTGGAACTGCTGTGAATTTTCACCAACATAAGTGAGATTAAAATCTTGATCTGAAACTGCTGAGAGGATCTTTTCCCTTATGTGATGAAAGCTGTCAAGTGCAGAGGAGATTCTGTCAACTCATAGACTTAAATGCTGGCTATGCAGTATTGTTTTCCTCAGTTATCAAGATGTTTTAGCTTTTTTTGGTCTTCAAACAGTAAAATAAATGTTGTCTTCTTCAATAACAAGAAAGGAAAAAAAAAACCCTGTTACAAATACTGGTAATGCTTTTGTGGTTTGTTCTTAGGTGTTTTTTTCCAAATAAAAGTCTTAAAAGCATGAGAGAAGAAATTAGGAATTGTGTGGCTGAAAACTCCTAGGAATTTTGAACTTCCAGAATTAATAGCATTAAAAATACTGGTTTATTACTGTCTGGAGCCTTTTGCATTTTGTAACTAAAGAAATGAAATAGTCATTAATAGAGTTTTTTTCAAGTACTAACAAATTTCTGTATCCTGTCACCTTATGTACTATTTAATGTGGTTTGGTTTCTATGCTTTATGCATTCCAGGCTCCTTAACATTTCAAACAATAGAAATTGGGTAGAAGAAAAGTTATTGTCACATGAGAGATTTTATCTACCTTGTATGTTAGTGAAGAAACCTAAAGCTCCTTAAAATATCGTATTTCAAAAGATGAATGAAAGTTACCTAGGTTTATTGTCAAATAAAGGCACTTCTCTGTCACTTGCAGATATTCTGTGCACTTAATATTGTATTTCAAGTATTGTATTTCAGGAGTGGAAGCATTGCACGCATTGGGAAACCTAAATGGAGGAGTTATTTTATACTCATCATATGGGTAGGTGACAGATACTGTTAAGCAGGACAGGTTTACATTGCTCTGACATGGAAATGCGAGAATGTGGAGTCACAGTTGTTTTGCTGCTGCTTTCTTAGAAGAAAGAGCTGAGACAGAAAAGCTTATGTTGCACAGTAGAATAAAAGATGTATTCCATGGTTATGTGGAGAGGTCATGGTGGATTTTGTTGGTTGGTTTTGGTTTGTTTTGTTTTTTTTTTGTCAGGAGACTATGAAGTTGCTTCGTGCTGGCTTATTTCTCCCTGTCTGGGGTTTGGATTTTGTTTTTATTTATGTTCTAGGTCTTTTTTAAGAGTCTTCCACTGAATCTCTTGCAGCTGAAGTTTCTGGCAAGGTATATTCTGGCTATCTTTTTATGCCTCCTACTGAATTTCACTGAGTTACCTTTGAGCTACCTGATGGAAGTGGTGGGATTTTTTGTTGTTCTTGTTTTATTTTGTTGTTTTTTGTAGTAAGCAGGGTGTCCAAAGTAGTAGCTGGCTCTTCTTACCTCTTTAGTGTTTTTGTATAAATCTAGACTGCCTTATGAAATTTGTGTAGGGACTTACCTACCTATCTATATGAAGTATTGTGGTTTAGATGTATTTATGTTATTCTCTCATGTAGAAAGTTTACACCCATTTAATTCTTTTTGTGTTTTAATCTAAAAGTCTTTTCTTATTATACATATAGAACTACAGTAATAACTCTCTGGTTATCAATTAAAATAAACATGCAGTAACTCTGCTATTCAGACCATATGGTGAGATATGATGCTGAGGGAATTTAGCCTAGACCTTATTCACTGAATAGCCCACCTGCCCTTGATTTTCTGCTGTCTCTCTGAGGAGCAGAATTTTTGAAAGAGTAGAGTTCATGCATATGACTATACAATATGTAGGTGGTCTTCTAGTGCAGCGTCACTCCAGTATGAATGTGATCATCAGCTTGCCTTATGTGCAGCTGATTTGCTCCACAACAAAACCTGAACTGTCAAGGAAAAAAAAAAATACAAGACTTCAAATTCTGAAAGTAATTTCTTACAGTTTCCTCGTGGTGGTGGTGGTGATGGGGTAGGAGCTTATCACTCTCTAATGGGCAAGACATTACAGGGGATATTGGGACACAGGATCATTACTATAGAAGTTGAATGAACTTGAAATAAATGGGCACTATGATATGTGATGTTTTACAAAGACATGCTAATTTATTTCATGGAGAAAATAAGAATCAGGTAATGATGTTGTGCCAAAGCTTGTTTCCAGCTCTGCTCTGTGAGAGCTGTGAGCAGATAAGCAGCGTTGTTTAAAGGCTAGGTCCTTGAACTCAGCACCATGAACTATCAATTTTAATAACTTTTTTAAAATAACTTTATCATCTGTTTCTAAACAAATTGCTATATTTGTTTCGAATATCTTGTTTAATATCTTGTTTAATGATGTTGTGCAGCCTGATACAGTGGGTATTCTAGGACAGTTACACCTTCTTACATTTCTGTAAAAATAGTTACACTCTGGAAGAGTGCTATGCAAGAATAGTAAGATTTTCCACTTTATTCACACTCAAAAATAACTTTACTTCCTGTGTAACTGAATTCTCAAATGAAATACAATGAATGGTTTAGGAAAGCTTCCAGGGATGTGCCAGCGACTCAACTGTTACCCATGTTGTGGACTACTAAATGAGTAGTCTGAATCAAATTCTGTCTGTTCTGATCTGCTTTGTGAATACTGAGTTCCTGCCATTGTGTGATAAATGACAACCACCATCACTAACTACCTACCACTTCCTTTCATGCAAATGACCTTCTTGGTTTGGGGGTGTGGGTAGTGTGTGGTTTTTTGTTTGGGGTTTCTGTATATTTGTTTGTTTGGGTTTTGTGGGTTTTTTTTTTTTTTTTGTTATAGAAGAATTAAGTATTCAAGTTGCATTTCCAGGGAAAATCATGCTATTTGGTAGTTACTAAGTACAGATCAGTTTCTGTCACTCAAGGTTAATTCTCATGCTGATGTCCTCTGTGGATAAGGTTGTTTTTGCTGCATTAGCAATCTGAATCTCTATATTATCAACAGCTGAATAAATGAGGCATTGAAGTGAATGCTGAATATGTTAAAATCAAACTAATGCATACAATCACAAGTGAAACATAGTATCTTGAAATTTGTCATTTTCTCTTTGTAATAAACATGGTTCAATTCTCTGTCTTGATTTCTCATGCCAGTGTTTGAAAGGCTGCATTATTGCTTCTAAAATTGATATACACTGCTTTTGTAATCTTCTTATAAATAGGTCATGAAATTCAGTAAGAGAAAACAGAAATAGCAGTCAGGCCCTGGATGGCAGTGATGGTTATAGATGTATCCATGAAGAAAAGCCATTTCTGGAAAATCAGATGATTGTTTTCCTTTCTGCCTCTGCCAGTTCCAGCAATCTTTTCATGGAATTTAAAGGGGTATGGGCAGGGTCCTTCACATTCTGCTCATTTATTTCTACAATAGAAGGTATTAACCTATTGTAACATAGGTAATGTTGAGAAATAATAATTGTAAAAGCCTCAATAGGATGACTTCTTTCACTGTTATATTTAGCAGGTATGAAATTAAAACTCTGCTCATGGCCACAAACTTAGAGGTTTGGTCACAGCTATCTTTGGATACCTTACTAAATATTCACATATCTTCTGTCTTTCATGAGAACAATGTCTTTGGTTTCCGGCAACTCATAGAAACAAAGGCATTGGGGGGAATTAGGATTATCTCTTTTTATTAATAATTTATAACTTGCTATCCATTTTTAATTAAAGTATTCCATTCCTCTCTGATGATCCAGACACTTGAAACTGTAAATAATTTACTAATAATTTAAATTTATTTGTCTAATTCATTAGTATAAGTAAAGCCCATATGACTGTTAAAGTAACATTTTTATTTGAAAGAGTCAGAGATGGTTTATATTCTGATTCTTATACAAATAATACTTAACGGACTGTGCTGGTTGCATGGCACTGAATCTTCATTTCAATCTTATGTGAGGACTGGGGAAAAAAGTTGTGTGTACCTCTTGAGGGATTCCTGTGAGGATTACTACTAGTGGCAATGAGTCAGGAACAGAGCATATTGTGTGCAGGAACTGCAGAGGGAGGTGAAAGAGGAGGGAGAAACAAGGTACTCCCTTAGTTTTTATTTTGGCATGGAAAACTGTATGTATGAAACTTGTGTGGCTGTTGTAAAACAGTGAAATATAGAGTGAAACAATCCAGCGGTATTGTAAGAGACATCTTATTTTCCCCTGAGGCCTCGAAGCAGCATTTGCCATAAAATGTAATGTTGACAATGATGAAAAAGAAAACAAAAATCTCGGGGCATCCATTCATCTAGTCTGGGGAAACAGACACTTTCAGTGTATGGAGGAGTTAGGAAAAAATCTGGATTTCATTAGAGCATGTGTGACTGCAATGCTGACAGCTATCTCTTGTCCTGGAGAGTTTCCAGTTCAGATGTTTCTATTCATCTAATTCGGTAGTATGTTTTGGAAAGAGCAAAAATTAGTCTGATCCTATGCTAGATTGGAAAAATTCCCTCCATCTTTGCCAGGGAGCCCTGCTTTTAAAGTGCTGATGTCCTGAACTGACGAAATGAATCTTACCCTAATGGCTATGCAGGCACTTTTGAGTGGCCTCAGTGTGAAGACTTGTGTAGACTGTGTAACCACAACTGAAAGCTGAACGCATGAATTGCACTATCTTGTGTAGGTGAGGGTTACTCAGCCATGACTTTTAAACCCTTTACTTCAGTTACACTTGAAAGTCAAGCTGTAATTGCTTTATTATTATTACTATTTCTAAAAAAAACCCCAAAATACCAAACTTTGTATTTTGTTTCATTATTTTTTCTAAGCTATTCATCAGATGCTGTATATAGCTAATAGTTTTGTGTACAGTGCTTTTATTTCAGTCACAATTCTGTATGCTCATTGAGTCATTATTTATGTTGAAATAATGTTATCCTCCAGGGGACAATGATTTACTGGTGATTTGTGTCAAAGTACTTCATTGATACTTTTTGTTTGTTTTCTTAAAAACAAACAGAAAAGGGCAAAGATATCAATTTCTGGCTCTTCTTAGCATAAATGTGTGCTACTTTAAATAAACACTACAAGCCCTGTAAGTGTTTTCAAAACATAGAAAGCATGTGAAATAACATGTACATACACATATTATTATCTTCTTAGTAGTGACTTACACTGTGTTAGATTTTTAAAAGGCTTTTTGTTTGGTGTGACATTTCTTCTCAGGAGAGTTGCTAAGTAGAAGACAACAGGCTATGAAGAATGTTTCAAGCCTATGCAACGTTTGTTTCTTCACTCTCTATAAGAGGTTCCTTTTTAACTACTGTGACCCTTTATTTGCCTCATAGCAGAATATTGAAAAACATTTATATTAAGTGTAACTTCTTCATAACATATTTGTTGCATTTCTGTTGGACATATAAACATGTATGTGCATATACAAATATTTATTTTTACTAAAACTTTACCAAGAAAACTCCAATGCAGAAAAATGTGGAAAAATAACTGTAAAACATGGGTTTGTTCTTCACTACTCCTTATTCAAGCTGTATATATTATAGGTCATATTCATCTCCTACTAAGTTCAGCAGTGAAATGCACAAGAGTTCATACCACATCATTGTATTTTATGCAGAAGTTCATTACTTGCCTCTTTTGCTCAATATGGTGAGCCCAGAGGTGAAGGAATAAATTGATATTTGAAGGCAGATCAGTTGAGTAGATAAGACAAATACAGCTGAAATACTACCTCAAAACTCGTTTATTTGTTTTGAAACTAATGAAGTTCATAGAGACATGGAATGGTTTGTGTTGAAAGGGGTCTTTGAATTTTATGTTGGTCTTGTTATGTCCTGTCCCCCCAAAGACAGCTTAAATCTTCCTCCTGTTCTTCCAAAGCCCTGCAGAAAAACCAAGACAAAGCAGCTTCTCCCTAGTTTGGATGAGCTGAATAAGAAAGTAAAACCAGAGTAAGAGAGTTTTATTTGTCTGACCCCTTGAATCTCTCTTGGGGGCTGGGAGAAAAGAAATTTATGAATTTGTGGCAATTACAGAGACATGGTGGGACAGTTCACATGACTGGAATGTGGTCATGGATGGCTATGTCCTTTTTAGGAAAGATAGGTCAGCGAAGCGAGGTGGTGGAGTTGCTCTTTACGTGAGAGAGCAACTAGAATGTATTGAGTTCTGTCCGGGGTCGGATGAGGAGCAAGTGGAATGTCTGTGGGTACGAATCAAGGGGCAGACTGGCACAGGTGATACAGTTGTGGGGGTCTATTACAGACCTCCTGATCAGGACGAAGGAGTTGATGAGGCTTTCTACAGGCAACTGGAAGTAGCCTCGCGACTACATGCCTTAGTCGTTGTGGGGGACTTTAACTACCCCGATATTTGCTGGAAGACTCACACAGCCAGTCATTCACAGTCTAGGAGGTTCCTCGAGTGCATTGATGATAATTTCTTAATGCAAATGGTGGACGTACCAACTAGGAGAGCAGCGCTGCTAGATTTAGTACTCGCCAACAAGGAGGGTTTGGTCGAAGTGGGGACGGTCAATGGCAGCCTTGGCTGCAGTGACCATGAGATGGTGGAGTTTAGGATCCTGTGTGGGAGGAATAGAATACCTAGCAAAGCCACAGTTCTGGATTTCCGAAGGGCCAACTTTGGCCTCTTCAGTCAACTGCTAAGGGAAGTCTCATGGGAAAGTGTACTAGGCGGTAAAGGGGCTCAAGATAGTTGGTTAGCATTCAAGGACCGCTTCTTCCAAGCTCAGGATCGGAGCGTCCCAATGAGTAGGAAGTCAAGTAAGGGATCTAGGAGACCGGCGTGGTTAAACAAGGAGCTGCTGGGCAAACTCAAGTGGAAAAGGAGAATCTATGGATTATGGAAGGAGGGGCTGGCCGCTTGGGAGGAATATAGGACAGTTGTTAGAGGATGTAGGGAGGCAATTAGGACAGCTAAGGCCTCCTGGGAACTCAATCTTGCTAGTTGGGTTAAAGACAATAGAAAGGGCTTCTTCAAATACATAGCAAATAAAACTAACACAAGAGGCAATATAGGCCCACTGCTGAACGAAGTGGGTACCCTGGAGACAGAGGATATAAAGAAGGCAGAGGTGCTGAATGCCTTCTTTGCCTCTGTCTTTACTCCTGCAGACTCTCCCCGAGGGCCTCGGATTTCTATAGCCCCAGAAGGAGTCAGGACAAAGGAGGAGTTTGCTTTGGTAGATGAGGATTGGGTTAGGGATCAGCTATGCAAACTGGACATCTGTAAATCGATGGGTCCAGATGGAATGCACCCACGGGTGCTGAGGGAGCTGGCGGAGGTCATTGCTAGGCCACTTTCCATCATCTTTGGTAAGTCGTGGGAAACGGGTGAGGTGCCTGAGGATTGGCGGATGGCAGAGGTCACACCAATCTATAAGAAGGGCAAGAAGGAGGACCCGGGTAATTATAGACCGGTCAGCCTTACCTCCATCCCTGGAAAGATGATGGAACAACTTATTCTTGACTCCATCACTAGGCATATCAAGGTTGAGGGGGTCATTAAGAACAGCCAACATGGTTTTATGAGGGGGAAGTCATGTATGACCAACCTTATAGCCTTCTATGAGGAAGTGACTAGGTGGAGGGATGATGGTAGAGCGGTAGATGTAGTTTTTCTTGATTTCAGTAAGGCATTTGATACTGTCTCCCACAGCATCCTCATAGATAAGCTAAAGAAGTGTGGGCTTGACAATCAAGTAGTGAGGTGGATCGAGAACTGGTTGAAAGGAAGAAGGCAGAGAGTTGTGGTCAATGGCGCAGAATCTAGCTGGAGGTCTGTGACTAGTGGAGTTCCTCAGGGGTCGGTGCTGGGACCGGTGCTGTTTAATATTTTCATCAATGACCTGGATGAGGGAACTGAGTGCACCCTCAGCAAGTTTGCTGATGACACAAAACTGGGAGGAGTGGCTGACACACCAGAGGACTGTGCTGCCATTCAGCGAGACCTGGACAGGCTGGAGAGTTGGGCGGGGAGAAACTTGATGAAATTTAACAAGGGCAAGTGTAGAGTCTTGCATCTGGGGAAGAACAACCCCATGTACCAGTACAGGTTGGGGGTTGACCTGCTGGAAAGTAGCGAAGGGGAAAGGGACCTGGGGGTCCTGGTGGATAGGAGGATGACCATGAGCCAGCAATGTGCTCTTGTGGCCAAGAAGGCAAATGGCATCTTAGGGTGCATTAGAAAGGGAGTGGTTAGTAGGTCAAGAGAGGTTCTCCTCCCCCTCTACTCAGCCTTGGTGAGGCCGCATCTGGAATATTGCGTCCAGTTCTGGGCCCCTCTGTTCAAGAAGGACAGGGAATTGCTTGAAGGAGTCCAGCGCAGAGCCACAAAGATGATTAAGGGAGTGGAACATCTCCCTTATGAGGAGAGGCTGAGGGAGCTGGGTCTCTTTAGCTTGGAGAAGAGGAGACTGAGGGGTGACCTCATCAATGTTTACAAATATGTAAAGGGTAGGTGTCAGGATGATGGAGCTAGGCTTTTTTCAGTGATATCCAGTGATAGGACAAGGGGCAATGGGTGTAAACTGGAACATAGGAAGTTCCACGTTAACATCAGGAAGAACTTCTTTACTGTAAGAGTGACAGAGCACTGGAACAGGTTGCCATGGGGGGTTGTGGAGTCTCCTACACTGGAGATATTCAAGGCCCGCCTGGACAAGTTCCTGTGTGATGTACTGTAGGTTACCCTGCTCTTGCAGGGGGGTTGGACTAGATGATCTTTTTAGGTCCCTTCCAACCCTTGGGATTCTGTGATTCTGTGAATTCATGCATTGTTCTGACATGTTTCCTAACCAGAAAAGATGGTGTGTCCTAAGGGCTTAAAGTACAAGAACAAACAAATGGATTCAAACAGTAGAATGAAGAATACAGAATATGCAGGGTATATAACATGCATCTATTTTAAACGTCAAATAAGTGAAACCCAAGTTGCTCACATTCATAGGATAATAAAGACCAGGACTTGTTGGATTTTGTCATTAGCTTTTACTTTCTAGAAGATATTTTTCAAACTTACTAAGCCAAAAGAAAAATTGTGTTCATATAATTTCTAACATCTCAAATAATGAGCTTACATTTTAACTTTGTCCTAGTGATTCCTGTAGTGCACATGATGTAGCATTACATGGAGGAGGTACTAAAAAAATTCTTATCCAGTCTTCAGAAAGCTGCAGTCAAATTGCAGCAGGGAAGGTTGCCATCTTATGTGAAGCTGTGACTTTTTCAGTATTTGCTCTATGCCCCTCTCAAAGCTACTCTCAGGTGGATTTTTTATCACTTGAATCTGCATAGTCTTAAAAAATAAAGTGAAATTAAAACTCCTGTTGCCCAGGAAATATGTAGTTACCATGTCTTCACTGCACTGTAATACAGAGAAATCACAGAAAAAGGCATTGGCGCTGAGAAATTAGCATTTTCCATCATTACCAAAATATTCACCCAGAGGGACTGGCTTATTGTCAGCTAAAAGCCAAATGACTATTAAATTGACCATTTACTTATGGAAATTTCCAATTAACTTTTTTCATAAAGTAAGAAATTTATCAAAAACAATTTATTTTCCCTGACAGAATCCATATACAATAACAATTGTTATGGGTTTTATCTGTCTCCTTCTGCCAGAAGATTATTTGCTCAGTATAGGGTGGCAGAGCCAACTAGAATAATTTACCATATCATATTATGCAGTAACTAAACTCATTCAGAATGGAAAAGCTGAGGTGCTCTTGCCAGCTGTTCATACTCTCCTTGCCTAACAAAGGCTTTTACTTTTAATTTCATAGAATTGTAGAATCACTTAGGTTGGAAAAGACTTTTAAGATCATCTACTCGATAGTAAGCTTAATGCTGCCAAGTCCACCACTGAACCATGTTCTGAAGTACCACATCTACACATCTTTTAAATACCTCCAGGGATGGTGATTCCACCACTTCCCTGGGCAGCCTGTTCCAACACTTGGCAATCTGTTTGGTGAAGGAAATTTTCCTAATATCCCATCTAAGGTTATCCCAGCCTTTGCAGATAACAGCTATCTGTGCCAGAGGTGGAGGAGAAACTGTAAGCTGAGATTTTCTTCCTGCAGAACAGGTAGTCAAAAGTTTCCTACTTTTTGGTAAAAAGTTGTTCCAGTTCAAGAACTTGTGCTGTACAGCATGTAGTGTGATACCATGTAGTGTGATATGGATTACAGGAAAAACTGCCTCTAAAACTGCCTTGTCCAAGCCAAAGTCACTTAAAATAAATAAAACCGGTCCGCTGGTGACCTGAAGTGACAGTGTGTTCTTGAATCTGAAAGGAAAAGAAAAAAAGCAAGGGAGGAAGAGGAGGGGAAACAATCCTGATAAGTGTGAGCACTTGCTTTAGGTACATGAACAGTTGTCACATGATTAATATTTTATTGAACTGGCCCCTTGTATTAGGGGCTTGGATAAACTGTGTTCAGATAATTGTGCAGTTGCTGTATAGCACCATGTCACAGTTTAATTCAATGTTTAGTGCATTGTTCTGGTTGTCTTACTTTAAATAATTTTTATGAAATGTATAACATGAACCCTATTCCTGATCTGAATTATGAAGAAGAGACTTGTTAATGCTATTTGTATTCAAATATTTGCAAATCCTACTTTATGTTAGTTGGCATGGTGGTGTGCTTACTGATACTGCAAGGCAGCATGGTTGCTTTCTCCACTGATACCAGCTGAGGCACTTCAACAAGGAAAATGTACAAAAGCAAAGAAGCTAACAGCTTTATGAATGCCTGAAATTGCATGTGCTGTGCTAAGCAAACATCATAGTTTAAAAACTAATTTTATCTTCAGAAAAAGTGGACTTTTATTTGGAAATGGAAAATGTTTATAATAGTTGAGAACACCATGAGTTCATCAATGCCAGAGATATATGTGCAGTTAGTGTACCGAAAAAAGTACTTGCTATTACATTCAAGTGAACAGGCATTCTGACTGGAACAAAACATTAGTATTTCTTATTGTCACTTCCCAGGGAATGTTATTAAATGCCACCTTGTTCATAACCAGAGATGTGTTAAGAAATCAAAACCAAAGCTACAAAACTGTGCTGTTTTGACTCACTCATTCTCATATGGTAATCAGCGTTTCCTAATACTTCATAAAATATAATCACCAATCTTGACATGGAGGAAAATTAATTTTATATACATACATATATATATTAGTTGGATATTTGAGAAGTTCTGTTATGCAGGTATGTGTGTGAGTGGGAATGGGGGAAGGAACAGAGCTGGTGGGAAGTGTGTTCAGCAGTTTAGTGTGTTGAGAACTGAAACCAGGGGGTTCTGATTGAATTATCTTTAAGGTTAATAAGATCTAGTAAGAGATTATATATTTTGCTATTTTGGAAGAATTTGCAGCAGGCATACAAAAAGGCTCTGAAAATTTGATGTTGTTCTTAATGTAAAGCTGATGAACAGTGCTTTATATTAATTCAACCACCCATTGCCATCACCAGGCATTTGTTTTAGACCAAAGAATACTGTGTACTCCATAACGTAAAGTGTTAGCTCCAGGAGGACTAAAAGCAAAACTAGCTGATTTTATAAAAGCCAAAATAGAGTTACAAATGGATTTTTACTTCTTTAAGAAGCATCCTTCAACTTTGGAGACCTATTAAAGTTTGGGAAACCCACATATGGTCTGTTTATAGCAATGTATAACTTCTATTATTTGCAAATGAGTGGTCATTTGCTGGGATAAACCAGCCAAGCGCAAGGAAATTGGAAGCTGGAAATAATGAGGATTATGATGAAACAGTCTGAGAAGGTAGCTCACTGTGTAATCCAGGGAAAACTCATAGACTTTAAAGCTGTGTTCACCACAGGGGCACTTTAATTGGTTTTGCTTGACAGACAGAAAAATGTATTAGGGGTTTCTTTACTTATTTTGAAATTATTTCAGAACTAGTTTCATATAGTTTTTTTTCCTATTATTGCATTTCAGTTTTATGGAGTAAAAATAGCATGGACAGTGTGGAAATTGTAACTGGAGTTCAGTCTGAAATAAGAAAAGCTGTATTTTGAAAGGTGCGGGCAGGGTTAGATGAGTTTCTGTGCTTCTGGGCCAGGTAACTTTCATTTGCCATGCAGCTTTGAGATATGTGTGTGGGGTTTGTCTTTTTTTGTTTAATTAGTTGGTTTGGATTTTTTTTTGACATTTGAACGATTCTGCATTTTTTTACCTAAGAACTACACATTGTGTGTTGGTGCCCAAGTCTTCGGCAGCGCAGATGTTGCATTATGTGCCATTTAGCAAATGGATCACAGTGGCTTGAATTTAGTGATCTCTATGAGGGCATACAAAGAGGTTAATAAGTCAGTGTTCTCTAAGTTAATTTCCTACCTCATTGCACAGTAATTTTCCTGCATAAATGACCTTTGAATTACAGTGGGCTCAACACATTTAATAATTTTTTTAACCGTATAATTAATAATAACATTTAACTTGTATTATAACCACAAGCCCTGTCTCAAATATTTTTCTACATATCCAGACAGTTGAAAAAAACCTATTATACCTCTTTCTTAGCAATGTACTAGTCTTCAGGTTCTCATATGGATGTATGTATCTTGTGCCTGTGTGAGGAAAAGAAACAAATTAGTTTTTCTTTATTAAAAAGATATATCATATCAATAATATATTAATGCTTAATATTCCTTATGTATTTAATAACCTTGACAGTCCTGGATGGCGTGTATATTTTTCTGGCTTCCCATCAAATACCACAATGACACAGACGAACTGTGTTGGAAATAATGTAGGTTAACTTGTGACTAGCATCACAAAAGATCCTTTCTACAGCATTGTCAGTAAATTGTCTCACCCATTCAGTACACTTTCTACTTTGCATACTTCATATAACGTGTTTCTAAAAATGGCATCCAAAGCTCTTACTTATTTACAAGACCGTCTGGATTGTAGATGTGTAAAAGAACTCTGAAATTTGTAAGCATGAATTAATTAAAAAAGAAGTTGCTTTTTTGGGTAGATATGCTTCTTGCTTTTCCTTAAATCATGCTTTACAGGAACCATAGGTGATACAGTTAATTTCACAAGTAAATGTTTGGTTGTTGTTTAAAAAAACCCCAAACCGAACAAAGCAAACCAACCTTTAAATTATGGTAAATATTTCAGAAGATGGTAAAAAATATTCAGGATGTTGATCCCTTGTGCTATTCCATGGCTCATCCTCTGCTGTTGCTGTCTCATTTCCATATTAGAGGTAATTTTGTGCTTTACAGATGCAAAATTCTTATGATTGATGGGAACTCTAAAAATTTTGACTGGGAGAAGCAGAAGGAGTCGGAAACATGCAATTGGAGTAGGTAAGGGACACATATATGTTAGCTGATTTGAGTAGGAGGTACTAAAGAATGGGGCTGGTAGTAAGCAGGTAACTAAGGTACTGAACATCCTGGAGAGATCAGTTTACTAGTGCTTAGATGGAGAGAGTGGAACTGGAGTGGAAAGAATGAGAGCTAGAAGCTAAGAAAATGTGATTATGAAAAAGAACCAAAGAAGAGGGAGAAGTAGAAGTGTATTAAGGACATGTTGGCTGCCATGTATTAAGGACATGTTGGCTGCCAAGACAGAGATAGGATTGTGCTGGTGTGAAAAGCTGTACATATTAAAGGAAAATTTGTTTGTTAGGTGGAATGAATCCAAGATTCCTGTATCTTGCCTTTCCACTCTTGTCAGGAAATACCTGTGACACTCTCTAGCTAGAATATGCCATTCTTGGCAGGGTTATTCTATGAGACAGATGACAAGCTACTGCTTTTATTGCATGAGATAAAAGTGTATTTTTAATGTAACTAGTGAAGTGCTGTCTGGAGCAGCCTTGATGATCTACGTGCATATAGATATGACATGATATAATTAAACTCTTGTTATTCATAATCTTTAAAACACAGAAAATTATGCACAGGCTTCTCCTCCCTGTTGTTTTTTCAATGTCAAGTTAGCTCCCTTGTCCATATACATATGCATTATGATACTGTCTGTAATTAAATAAGCATGTGCTGTGGTTTCCACCAAACTGCTGTCTACTGTGGCTCTCTGCAGATAAATCAGGGCTGGGAACATGCCTTGGATTTAAATCAAGAATGGTGAAGAAAACTGTCATCTGTGGGATAATAAAATTAATGCAGAAGTTGGAAATATAGTAAAAGAAGCAAGGATTTGCAGGATTAATTGTTGGCCCTGTGGCAAAATGTGGTGAGATGGGTTTTGTTCAGTGGTGGCTAAGGCTAGCTTATGGCAGGATGCCAACCTTAGTCTTTCATATTAAGTGTAGATACTGAAACTTTCCAAGCAAAACTACATTTCTTCAATTTTTTTCTTTATCATATTTATCACTATGCAGTACAATACCCACAGGTTTCTCAGTTAGTTGCTAATTGTGTGGTCTTCCTTTTCTGCATACCTACATTGAGACCCTGCAGATCCATTTTGGACTCCCAGCTGTAGTTGCAGTAAAAGAACAGATGTACTTCAAGCACACAGTTCTGTCTTAATAAAATTAGGTCTTATTGTAATGTGATTAGGTATTTAAAATTATTGATAGTTTTTGTTTTAATCTTTCTGTGCATCCATCTGTCAAATACAAGAAAATAAAAATTAAAATGCGTAACACACTGTTACAAAGTGTTATTGGTGTGATATTGGTTAAAAGCCCTTAAGTAAATCAATCATTTTTTCTTCAGTGCCGTGTCTGTATGGTGTTAGGTCAAAAATATGTGAGGGCACAAGTGAGACTATTTTTGATCTGTTACTGCCTACTGAGCTTCATTTAAGAGGTAGAAGAGTAGACCCAATTCCTAGGCACAGAATTATGGAAATTGAATTCTTCTAGGGCTTTGACACTTTTAAGAGGCATGAGGAAAACCTGGAATCTTGTTGTCATTTTAATTGCACCTATAGTAGTCTCAGTTATTTACTTTGTGCAAAGAGGAACAACTGCATTTGACATGAATATGTTCTAAAAGGATGAAAAAGAATCTTAGCTCTTGAATAGAGGAACAGGTGTGAATCCTAAATCTTATACAACAGCAACAGATGTTATTTTCTTATGACCCTGTGACCTGCCTTCTCATGCATTTTCATGTGTGCTGCCCTAGTTCTTGTACTATTCATTTTAGTCCTTAGACATAATGCCCAGATGCATGACACAGGTGAACGAGGGCTGGGGGTTTTTTCTGTTTGCAGGTGAATGCTCATAAGAACTTGAGCAACCTTATTTATTTATTTATACACTATCTTCCGCTAAGGTCTTTTTTGCCCAGCATGTTATTGACTAAATTTCTGAAATAGCAAAAGTTGATGAAATGCAGCAATTGTTGGAATGCTGCAAGAAACAGTGAAGCGTAATAGCTGTTTCTCTGGAAAGAAGTTAATGGGGATGTTTGTTCGTTGTATGGATTCCAATTGCTTTGAAATCTTATTCTGTGAGTGTTCATAATGAGAAGTCACTTTTGGTAAAAAATAAAGTTTTTTGCTCGTTTGAGGAGGCGGAGACTCACCCCCCTTGCCTTAGCCTAGAATTTCACCTTTTCAGCCAGATCGTAGAATCATAGAATCATAGAATAGTTAAGGTTGGAAAGGACCTCAAGATCATCTAGTTCCAACCACCCTGCCATAGACAGGGACACCTCACACTAAACCATCCCACACAAGGCTTCATCCAACCTGGCCTCGAACATTGCCAGGGATGGAGCACTCACAACCTCCCTGGACAACTGATTCCAGTGTCTCACCACCCTAACAGGAAAGAATTTCCTCCTTATATCCAATCTAAACTTCCCCTGTTTAAGTTTTAACCCGTTACCCCTTGTCCTGTCACTACAGTCCCTGACAAAGAGACCCTCCCCAGCATCCCTATAGGCCCCCTTCAGGTACTGGAAGGCTGCTATGAGGTCTCCACGCAGCCTCCTCTTCTCCAGGCTGAACAGCCCCAACTTCCTCAGCCTGTCTTCATACGGGAGGTGCTCCAGTCCCCTGATCATCCTCGTGGCCCTCCTCTGGACTTGTTCCAACAGTTCCATATCCTTTTTATGCTGAGGACACCAGAACTGCACACAATACTCCAGGTGAGGTCTCACAAGAGCAGAGTAGAGGGGCAGGATCACCTCCTTCGACCTGCTGGTCACGCTCCTTTCTTGCAGCCCAGGATACGGTTGGCTTTCTGGGCTGCGAGCGCACACTGCCAGCTCATGTTCATTTTCTCATCAGCCAGCACCCCCAAGTCCTTCTCTGCAGGGCTGCTCTGAATCTCTTCTTTGCCCAGTCTGTAGCCGTGCCTGGGATTGCTCCGACCCAGGTGTAGGACCTTGCACTTGGCTTGATTGAACTTCATAAGGTTGGCATCAGCCCACCTCACAAGCGTGTCAAGGTCCCTCTGGATGGCATCCCTTCCCTCCAGCATATCAACCAGACCACACAGCTTGGTGTCATCGGCAAACTTGCTGAGGGCGCACTCAATCCCACTGTCCATGTCAGCGACGATGTTGAACAAGACCAGTCCCAACACCGATCCCTGAGGGACACCACTCGTTACCGGTCTCCAGCCAGACATCGAGCCATTGACCACAACTCTTTGTGTGCAACCATCCAGCCAGTTCTTTATCCACCGAGTGGTCCATCCATCAAATTGATATCTCTCCAATTTGGAGAGAAGGATGTTGTGTGGGACAGCGTCAAACGCTTTGCACAAGTCCAGGTAGATGACATCAACTGCTTTACCCTTGTCCATCAGTTCTGTGGCCCCATCATAGAAGACCACCAAATTGGTCAGGGAGGATTTCCCCTTAGTGAAGCCATGCTGGCTGTCACCAGGCACCTTGTTGTTTTTCATGTGCCTTAGCATGCTGTCCAGGAGAATGTGCTCCAAGATTTTGCCAGGCACAGAGGTGAGACTGACTGGTCTGTAGTTCCCTGGGTCTTCCATTTTCCCCTTCTTGAAAATGGGGGTTATATTTCCCTTTTTCCAGTCATCGGGAGCTTCACCTGACTGCCATGATTTTTCAAATACAATGGCCAGTGGCTTAGCAACTTTATTCGCCAGCTCCTTCAGGATCCGCAGATGGATTCCATCAGGTCCCATGGACTTGTGCACGTTCAGATTTTGAAGATGGTCTCCAACCAGATCCTCTCCTACAGTGGGCCCAAGGTCTTCATTCTCACAGTCCCTGTGTCTACCTTCTAAGACCTGGGTGGTGCAGTCAGAGCCTTTGCCAGTGAAGACCGAGGCAAAGAAGTCATTCAGAACCTCAGCCTTCTCCAAATCCTGCGTAGCCAGTTCTCCCGAAAGCTTCCTCAGGGGGCCTATTTTGTCCCTAGTCTGTTTTTTGTTTGCTACGTACCTGTAGAATCCCTTCCTGTTATCCTTAACATCCCTGGCTAGGTTTAATTCTAACTGGGCCTTAGCCTTCCTAACTTGGTCCCTAGCTTCCCTGACGACATCCCTGTACTCTACCCAGGTCGCCTGTCCTTGCTTCCACTTTTTATAAGCCTCTTTTTTCCTTTGAATTTTCCTCAACAGCTCCTTACCCATCCAGGGAGGTCTCCTGGCCCTTCTGCCGCACTTCCTTCTAGTTGGGATGCAGCACTCCTGAGCTTGTAGCAGGTGATCCTTGAATATCAACCAACAGTCTTGGGCCCCCCTGCCCTCCAAGGCTATATCCCATGGAACCTTACTAAGCAGGCTCCTGAAGAGGCCAATGTCTGCTCTTTTGAAGTCCAGGGCAGTGAGCTTGCTGCACGCTCTTCTCACTGTCCTGGGGAATCTCAAATTCGACCATCTCGTGATCGCTGCATCCAAGGCTTCCCTGGAGTACCACATTCTCAACAAGCCCTTCCCTGTTGTCAAGCATGGCACCTCTCCTTGTCGGCTCCTCTATCACTTGCAGAAAGAAGTTGTCTTCCACACAAAATATCATAGATTTTCAATAATGCAGAAGTGCTTTTGTAGAATTAGTGTTTTTTGCAGAGATTTTTCTCATTGTACCTTGCATGATATGTGGGGGGTTTTGGTTGTTGGTTGTTGGGGGGTTTTTTAATATCTGAGGGAAATGAGACTTTTTTGTTCTTCTGCTTGCTTTGCTTTCCTTCTCTTTCCTGTGGTTGATTGAGGTTTTCTGAGGACAGCAGATCTCTTTCAGAGTCCTCTGAGGAAAGGAAAAGAGCCCTTTCATTTAAAGATGTATTCCATCTGTCTCCAAAATCTTACTTTAAGTTTATATGTTAAAAAAAATATAAAAATAAAAAATATCAATCTGGAATGTTAGTCAGGTACTGGCCTATAGACTTTATGAACTTTATGGAAATTACTAACAAAAAATGAAAAAGGAAGAAAGCATCATACTGTTTACAGTGTGTAGTTTGAGGCTTTGGAGAAAGATAATCTCTCTGAAATAAATTTAATTATATCCAGCCTGGTTTTGGAAGCTTTGGCTGAATTGTGACTTCAATTTATCTAACCAAGTGACAAAAGCTTGTTGTTTCTGCATTGGTCTTATGTTCTCTCTCACCTTCATGAGCAGCATCTGTATGTCACTTCAACAGGAACAAAGCTGGGTTTATACCACCTGCTATCCTTAAAAATTGGTTCACACCATTCCCCTTTCTTTTGAAAACCATGATGGGCGTTTTTCTTATATTAAAGGCATAGATTGCCATGAGTTAACATATAGTAAACTGTCAGTTTTCTCCTGTTCCATCATCCTTTTTTTTAACTGAGCATCTTGGTAGCTCAGATTTAGATAGAACTTTTCAGGTTTCACACCCTTCAGGTTTCTTGTGCAGCATTTGAGAAACTATTGATTAAAGGTTTCATGAAGGACACATTCCACAGGGTACCTTCAAGGGGACAACTCCAGAAGGACACCTCCATGAGGACACCCACCTGCGACTTTGAGACAATGGATTGTGGGAATTCCATCTCAGCTTCTTATACCAGTCTTTGAGACATTGGACAGTGGAGTCTGATTTCAGATCAGTCTCTCACACTGTGAAACTAGAACCATGTTTGAGAAGGTGACAAGGAAATAGTGACTGTCATTTTCTCCGTGTCTTGTGGAAAAATTGTACCTAAAGTCTCATTCCACTATTTTTGTGAAGTTCTTCCATAATTAACTCTGCCCATCTGCTTTTATTGCACTGCAGCTTGTGGCAGAAATCACTGAATTAAAATTTAACATAATCATTACTGCCAATATTTTGGTGCGTGTGCACTTGCCCTTTCCTGTAGCATCTCTGTCAGACTGGTGCTATGTTCTATTTTGGAAGAAAGAGACAAATTTGTGGATGTACTTGGCTTATTCCAGCAGACTGTATTCAGTCTCTTAAACTGAAAATGACCCTCTTTTCTTTTTGTGCAGTGGAGTTCTGTTGTGTACATGCAGGCTCAGATCTTAGTGTTCCCTTCAAAGAATACTTCTTGACTGGAACTGCTGGCAAACATACTTCAAGCTCTTTAGCAGCCATTTCAAGGCAGAAAGGACTATAAAACTAACGAAATGTAGGCTGTTTCTTTTCAATTTTTCCTCCTCTGTGTTTGACAGAAATAAGACTCATACCACCAAACTGGATAGTTGCTATGTCAGACAGCATGAGTTAGAAGTCACCTCTAATCATTCCAAGTCATCCGTTGAAAGCTCGCAAAGGGATGCTGGCAGCATCTTTTCCTTTCTTTATTGCTGAAAATGTCTGAAATGGGTTACCACAAAGCCTCCTAGTATGCTAAGGATGGGAAGTGCTGATTCAGGAGTTCCATTTTTTTTTCTTAAGGTACATTTGTGATCCCCATTAAAACTTTATTGTTGAAAGGAGGTGGTGGGATAAATTGCTGTAAATTTTCTACTATAGTTTATGGGAAAAGATATTTTTTTAAAGTTATTAATTTTATCTTTTTTGTTAGCAGAGTGATTCCCCTATACCTCAGTCATCTGCAACCCCCAGTGGGATACTTAATGTAAGGATGTGGGTTCAAAAATGTTAAGTAAAATAACTTTATTCAGATGCTTCTGCTTGAATTACGCTTTTATCCCTTAACCATTAGTTTACAACAGCTATACCTTAGCCCACAGGTACATTTCTTACAGCAGGATATGAAATGAGCAGTAGTTCTGCTTTGGGGCATTCTTGTCCTAGGATGTGTAATTCAGAATCAAAGTACTTGGCTTCTTTTGAGCACTGACAAAGTATGGATCGCTATCCTGGTAAAGTAATGGTTTCCTTGAGTTTTGCACATAATCTGAGCCTGGCTTTATTGGGCATTTATGTTGTGTCACCACAGCCCTGAGAACCTTAAAACATGAAGCATCTGAAGACCTCTTATCCCATGTTTGGTGGTCAGATATATTAACTTGGGAAATCCTGAGCAGAGGCCAGTGAAACAAAAGGGCAGCTCTTCTGTTATTCATTCTAATTTGTAGACAAGCGAGGAGCAGGACTATAATGATTCATCTGTTTCTGTATGAGATGTTTGTTGGAGTCAAATGCCATTCAAAAGCTAAATTGCTTTGGCTAAAGGTAACTTTTATATCTTTGCAAAACAGCCTACTAATGAAGAACATCTCCCCACTTCTCCTCCAATAGCAAGTGTCCAAGGCCCTCACCTGTTTTTAGGAAAATCATTAAGTTTAATTTTGCAGCCTTAATAAAACAAATATTAGCCTTTTTAAGAAACCGTTTTCCTTTGTGTTTAAGAGGAAAGAAACTAATGGTGTGTACAAAGAGTTGAGTTCTTGTTTGGAAAGAGTCCAAAGCCCTCTAACCCTGGGGTTTCAGTTCAGAAAAGTTCACTTCAGTGTTTCCATGGAAGTGGTAGCATTCATCTAAGACTTTCACACAAACAATATCAGGCTTACTGAAACTGTAGATGGTGATGCTCTCCAAAACTCTTCCTCTCACTGGGCACAACCCTGCCAGGTGCTCAGCAACACTTGAAAGAATCTAGGCTGTTACTGACCTTAGTCAGAGTAGGAGATTCACAGCATGTTACAGGGTAAGATCTGCAGTCCCCAAAGCTGCAAATTCAGCCCATGTTGTTCTACTAAAACGCATACCAATGAAGCTTCAACAAAGGGAGGTGGTGTGAATTGCTCTTCTGGAATGAGTGTTAGCTGTGTTTTTGTTAGGAAACTTGTCTGTCTGCTTTGATAACTCTTGCCACTATGGAAAGAAATCCTTAGGCTGCGTTTCCTATCAAGAATCACTGATGTTTAAAAATACACGGCTTTTAACTGTAAATACAGCTTCTGTATGCTGGTAAGATTCGTAATACACTCTATGATTGTCAGCCATGGCACCTTTACAGATCACCTCAACTGAGAAGAGTTTTTAACAGATTTCTGATCAACTGGTTAGGAAAAGTGATGCACAGCCTGCCTCCCACCCTGACACGGGAACTGAAAACGAGGAAGCCTGGATTCAGGTGATTCCAGCGGTGGCCTTGGCAAGTCCCTTCACTTCCTGTCTGTACACTACGTCTGCTTACCTAACTCACGGTAAGAGCGTGTGGCATCATTTTTCAAATTAGAAAAAAGATTAAACTCCTCTTTCTGTTTTGAAAAGAAAAAAACCCAACATCCTCCTTGAAACTCCTACAACATTTTGAACCTGAAGAGAGTGCTGTAATTGCTAATTACTGTTGTATGTTAGTAGTGCTAATGAACATGCTTCCTAAGCCTATTACTACTCCTCAGAAGAGCTCCAGGCCAGTAACAATATATCTCAGAATTTAAATAGACTGCTTAACTGTTTATACAGCAAAGGTACTTTTGAAATATAACAGCATTGTAATATAATTTCACATTACACGCAGCAGCATAGGAAATTTAATCAAAACAGCAAAATGTCAACAGAACAACTTGCAAGCTTTAAGGTATTCATGCATTTCAAGCATGAAGGGTTTTCAACAGCAGTAGACTCTCCTACAAAGATTTATTCCCTCTGAAGACTTTTTCATGGCTCATAAAAAATGATGGATGAACTTAATTTTTAGTTTAATCTCTTTCTTTTCAGTTCAGTAATTTCTTTGATACGAGCAAAAAATTAGTGAGAAGATGGAATCGCTCACCAGTCATTAGCGATGGTTTAAGTTACAGACTTCACGTAGACCACAACATAGACCACTTGTTGGTGAGTGGGAAGCAAGTCTTCCTTTCAAGAACTTTTTAAAGCAGCATTTTAATATTTATTGCATACAATGTCTGACTATAATTTTACATTCTTCCAAATAAACTTGTTTCAAGGTTAACTTTAAGCTTTTTCCCAGCTATTATAGTCAGCTTACTGACCCAGTACCTTGTGCTAACATATAAAATATTTCTTCTCTGACTTCTCTGAGGGTTTGTGTGCATGACAGCAGAACTGGGCCCTGCTGTAGTCTTGAGTGACACCTGATTCCCTGTGTCCATAGACTAAATGCTATGAAGGAAACTGTAAAGACTCCATGATACTGTCAGTTATTAAAATACGCTGAGAAAATAACTGCATGTTTCTGCATATAAAGAATTTTAAAAAGTAACAAAGAAATGAAACATATCAGAAAGAGAATTGAATTAAGCATGTAGACTTTTTGTTGTGTTTTTATGTTCTAAAACCTGTGTATTATTCCATCTTTGCTTGGCACATTACTCTTTCATTATGTTTCTGTACTTCAGTTTTTAGAACTGCAGAAGACTTTGCCTTGTCACCCAAGTCATATTTTTATATAGCCAAGTATACAATATTTTCTAAGCTCAGGGCCATGCTAGATGTTCTATTCAGCATTTTCCACCCTGAATCTACAGCTGCTTTATATTGGCTCAAGAACTTAAGTCAACCATTGTGCTCCTTTGCTACATTTGAAAAGTGTTTTTGACATCAAGGCTTCTAATCAGTGGAGTTCAGTGTATTCAGAACTTTCCAATTCTCCCTTTTGAAGGAATCAGTTATTTTAATTAGGTTTCTTATCACAGTAGAAAAAAACACTGTATAAAAAGAAAAAACAGATACATGTGTATGAGACCATTTTTATTCTTTTGAAGAGCTATTGCCCTCAAAAAGGCAACTTGAATAAAACAAAACAGGAAATTACTTTTGAGCAAATGGCAACTTTGAAATGGCAACTTTGTGGAATGAGTACACTGCTTCCTCCAGGCCATGCTTAAGGAGACTGTGGTAAAGTCACCCACTGAACCTTTCCAAAAATTGAGTAGATCTTTCTTACAGCCTGTGAATTCACCTGTGTCATTACAGTTGACACCACTTTCCAACTTATATCCCCAAAATGCCAATCTTTAGGACAGCTTTCTGGCAAGGGAGAAAAATGTATAATGTTTGGGGAAAAACCCCAAACATGTAGGCATTGGAATTGTCTCATTCAGTTTGAGAGATGAATAATCCTATGACTTCCCTCAGCAGCAGTATCCATTTGTTGGAAAAGATTACTGCTATATAAAAATTCAGAGCAATCCTATGATTTCCTTCAGCAGAAGTATCCATTTGTTGGACAAGATTGCTGCTATATAAATTTTAGGAGGAATAGCAAAACATTTTCCAAGGGTGGTGATGTTGTAGTTACTAGGTTATGCTTACACATCGTAAAAGAACCCACAGGAACAGTTCCTCATTTCCTCTAGGTTTGTGTTACACTTAAGGGAAGATACAGGAAACTTATAACATTTAAGTCCAAGAAAAGCAGTGAGCTAGAGCTGTGCAAATAAAATCCATAGAAACATTATAAATAACATGCATTTGTAACAGCAGAAATATTCAGGGTCTTTAAAGCCTAACAAAAGACATATGATACAGCTGCTGCAAAATCTGTGGTGTTGTGGCATCACGAACTTACTTTTTAACATATGAAATTATTCTTTTTCTCAGACTTATTAGAATCATAGAATCATAGAATAGTTAGGGTTGGAAAGGACCTTAAGATCATCCAGTTCCAACACCCCTGCCATGGGCAGGGACATCTCACACTAAACCATTATGTTTATAGTTTCTAAATATGTCTGGAAGCATCAATTTTAAAAATATATCTGAAAAGCGTGCTTTTGCCTTTCTTTCTTACTTTTCTGTATTGTTGTTGTTTTTTATCTCTCCAAAACAGTTTTTGGCAGTGAGAGTCTGCCATGTATAGTAAAGCACATGGCAAAGCTGCATCGTAGCATAGTCCCCATGCTGGTAGACACCTGTTTGATAAGAAAAGTCTGATTTTGAGATTTGCAGGCACCATCTGCTTGACCAGGCGTCTTTCTTCTTCTTTCTCTACCAGGAAATCAGTGCTTTCCAAAAAGGTGCAAGTAATGAGGATTACAAACCTTTGATAATCCAAAAATCAGTGAAGTGTTTAGGAATATTTATACAAATTCATAGGTGCCCAAACAGTGGCAAGGAGTTAATGTATAATAGGTGAAATATGATAAGTAACCAGTTCAAAATATGGAAAGAGCCTGTGCTCTTACATAGCTATAACAGATGTGAAATGCTCTACATGTTGCTGGGTGATTTCTGTTCTTACTGGAAGGAATGGCAGTGAATTATGTGCAAGGAGACTTCAGTCACACCGATAGCAACAGGTGGTTTTCTGTGGATTTTGGAATACAACCAGAATTTTTAGTCCAGCTTTAAAGGCTTAAAAAGAGTCTGCTAGTAAAGATCAAGTCTTGTTAATCAGATGGTCCATGTCTGAAATTTGAGTCTTATTTACTACTTTCCAAGGTAAAGTTACTCTTAAGGCTTTGAGTTTATGTAGAAATGTAGGAAAAAAGAGGTATAATTCCTCATTCTCTGTGTAGGGGTACACAAGAAGAATACAGACAGCACTTACCAGTCATTGCTGCGCCGAACTGTCATAATATTTGACTCAGAGATAACCGGAAAAGCCCATGCAGCCATTAGGTTTAACAAAGAAAAATAAAAATTTTTAAAAACATTTTACAGGTAAAATAAAATTTTATATTACCTCTCTCTCCTTTTGCTGTCGTATTTCTGATTTGTCTCACTTGTTTTAAACAGCGCAGGCAAGAAAGAGGCAGTTTGGACAAATCTATAGAATCTTCCCTAATATCACCAATGAAAATGTTGGATGACATTTGTCTCATTGTGCGATATAATTTATTCTGCTGAATCCAGAGGGCTAAACTGGGGTGCGTCTGCCAGAACACCCCAAGGGTCTCACGGGATCCTGGGTTGTTGCAGAATGTCCTTAAAAGGTCCCTCAAATCGTGTATCATTCAGGAATCATCTGGTCTGGCTGTTTGGAGCTCTTATTCAACTGCATCAAATTGAGGGCTTCAAACCATGTGCATTGCCAGAGGTGAGCATGCTCAGCTTCAGGTACTGAAAAGTTACTCTTTATTTTTTTGTTACTCTAATATTCTTATTATTTGTTTATTGAATTATTCTTTTAACTACTAAACTATTGAATTATTCTAAGTACTGTATTGTAATTATAGTGTTATTCAAACTATTCTAGCTATAACTATTCTAGCTATTCTAATAAAATTAAATACATGAAATCTGTTCTTGGTATAATATGTTTGCTGATGTCTTGGATTATTGTTCAAAACAAACACAATAAATTGGAGAAATGGCTTAAAATGTCTTGAAAAGACTGCTGTAAAATGCTGTATTTAGGAAACCAAATAGTGATAATTGGCTAGACATCTAGAGATTACACTAGATCAGACAGAGCAGATTACCCTAGATTACTCATCAAGGTATGAGTTAAGGATATACTATAACTGCAAAGAAAGGTCTACCTACCTTCTGGTGGGTCTTCTACATTCTTGTTTGTAGAATAATGTAATGACTTGGAAGGGACCTTAAAGATTGTTCCAACCCCCTGCCACAGGCAGGGACATACCACCTTCCACTAAACCAGGCTGCTCCAAGACCCATCCAGTCTGGACTTGAACACTGCCAGGGATGGGGCAGCCACAGCATCTCTGGGTAATCTGTGTAAGTGCCTCACCACCCTCCCAGGGAAGAACGTCTTCCTAATGTCTCGTCTAAATCTCCCCTTTGTCAATTTAAAGCCATTCCCTCCTGTCCTGTCACTGCATTCCTTCATAAAAAGCTCCTTTCCAGATTTATTGCAGGCCCCCTTGAGGTACTGGAAGCTGCTCTAAGCTCTCCCCTGAGCCTTTTCTTCTCCAGTAATCACAGACATTCCATGAGGAAAGTAATTTTTCCTCTTATGCAGTATATCAGTGGGAACTTACTGCACAAGTTATTCTCTTCTGAACATCTTACTGTTAGAAAGGTGGAATTGTGTAAAAAGATTTCAGATTGTAATAGGAATTATGAGAAATTTAGGAGACTTAATCTTTCTTAAAAAGATGAAAAGAGGATATTTGGTATGAAAAATGGTGACATATTTGTACTGTGTGTTCAAAGCTCTCTGAGCTTTGAAGGAGCTGGCAAGATGTTGGAGAATTATGCTAGGTATCTTTGCATGTGTGAGGTGATAGCAGGAGATGGGCTATATAATTGTTCCTTGTTTATTCTCTTTAAGTTGAATTTCTAGTTGGTTCCAGGATTTTGCCTGGAACCAACTTATTGATGACTCTTAATGCAAACAGCAATAGATAGAAATCGAACTGTCTTCTGTCTGAGCCTCATCAAAGTGCAAAGCCTTGTTGCTGCACACAGGTCTTTTCTGTCTGGCAGTACTCTACCAGGGAAGATAGTTGTACACATCCTCTTCAACCATCTCTGCAGGTTTTAAATTGTTTTGGCTGTTATCCTATGTCAAAGCAGGTAGGAAGAACTTTTGCCCTGTCACTTGATCTTTCTATGAATATGAGTGTGCAGGTTAGGGATAGCAATGAAAAAAGTCTCTTCGTAGCCTACCAAGAAAATGGTCACCTGAGATAATTTAACTGACTTTCAAATCTGAACATCCTTGAAAAATTGCCACTGAATCTTTAAATAATTTTCCCATCTTCTCATAAGATTTACTAAAGAAATCAGGAGACAGTCTAATGACATTTTAAGATGCTATTTTTATCCACAGGAACACTTAATTTTTTTTGAAGCTTATGATTTGATATAGTGTAAGCAGGGATAATACTTTTTGACCATAGTATTCAAGGACAACAAGGAACAGTTCAGGTTGCATTTCCCAGAGCAGATAAACTGTTCAAGCAGAGCTGTTCTATTTGCAAAAATTTTCCTTTCACTAAAGAGGTACACTGCTGATTTTGTCAGATGTTTGGTTTAAAGAGAACCAGCATAAGCTTTTTGAATTTGTGTGAATCTGAGAGATTTATTATCATCAGGGCTTCACTCAGTGTGCGCACTGGGGGCAAGTATTTCTCGTCGAGCCTTCTGCTAGAATATTCTGGCTTGGCCTAACACTGTGAGCTGGCAATGTGGGAATTTTTGCCTCTTCCCTCTCCTCCACACGCCTTCTCTGTTCTGCTTCCTCTTATTCTAAGTTGAACTTCTAGTTAGCTAATGAGCCAGGACTAACTTTTGATACTTCCCTCTCAGGGCACATGATGATGGTCTTGAGAGTGTGAATTCATTTCTCATCATGGTGAATGGTGTAATTAGCAAAAAGCCTCTGGAATTTGAAAAGGCAAGAGAAGGTCTTACTCAGCAAACAGATTATTGTTCATGAGAAAAAGAATCAAAATGGAGAAGCAAAATTAAAATCAGTGGTATCTTAGGAAGCAGGACATTTTCCAAGGCCTTAGCCTTTGATTATTACACTGACATTACAATTTTTCTATTATAAGGGGTCACTAAGAAGGCTGATATAAGAGAACTAATAGAAAGTAAGGAAGTAGAAACCCTTTAGCATTTTATACGAATCTATGTAACAAATCTCATTTCAGATTAGGTAGCTGTTTCTCAGCATATAGTTTGCAAATACACCAGGAGATAAGGATTTTTCTTCCAGCTTCATTAAAACTGTCTGCCAAATTAGCAATCATAAGGCTATTTAGCTGACCATACCTTGCATTTAGTGTGACATTCCTTTTACAAGGTCTTGTGTTTGAGATATGTATTTTGTAACATAAGAAGCTACCATTAGTGATTCACCTGTCTCAGTTCATCCTTTGTACTTGCCACCAGAGGAGATAACCCAAGGAAATAAAAGCAGATATATTTACATGTATAGCCTAAGTTAACTCTAAGCTGAATAAATAAGGCTATCTGCTCTTATGTGAGATGGCATATAGAAACAGCTTCATAGCTTGATAATATTAAAGGTACTGCACATAATGCTGTCTGTCACCTCTTTGACACTCTCCTTGCAGATCCGACACTGGAAATGGCCATGGGGCTTCCTCCTAATACAATGAAAGGAAAAATACCTCAATAAATCTGTGCTGTTAATGAAAGCACAGAAAAATGCGATGATTTTAAGTGAAGTTAGTGCTCACAAAATGCTTTGCATTAGCGGAACTTTCTACTTGGTCACTATTGCCTGATGGGTGAAAGCTAACATTTGTGTGTGCTAGCCCAAACATTCCTCATTTCATCTTCAGCTTGCATGTTTGCGAGTTCTACTAGGTAATCATCTGAAAAATTAACACCTAATTTCATATCACTGCAGGAGCAGTCTTGGTTCAGTGGTCTGAAAATAATAAATTACTTTGTATTTTAATATGACATTATTTGATATCTCACATATAAGTTGAAAAAAGAGCCATTATTCAAGATAATATGTAAGTGGTAAATGCTTTTTGTAAATTGCAACAACTTTTAGATGCATCCACACTTTGAAACATTTTTTTTCTAAGTTTATTTTTCTGACCGCTATAATTGTGGTTTTGTGTGTGTGCATGTGTACAAAAACACTGACAGCTGTAGTGACGATAATATTTCTGTTTACAGATATTTAATAATTTTCTCCTAAGTCTTTTTATTATGCTGGTTTCTGATCTGCGTGTGATAGGAACAGCAGTGTCTTATAAAACTGTGTGACACAAAAGGCATGCGTGGCACACTGGGACTACCTATAGGTGCTATTAAGATATATATCTTAAGAACTTATTTTTGGCTAAGCAGTCTTTGTTTCCCCAGTTCCAATAATTGGTTTATACAAGTCAGTTCAGCTAATTAGAATGCTGTTAGCCATAGGGAGATTTTGCGTAAATGCAGAGTAAAATGACAAGCTAGAAATTCATTATGTAGTTTTGGGTGATTAGATTCAAGCTCAGTAGCATTTATAGATTTATGGATATCACTTTAGATTTACAGCCAGGAAAAGATGATACCAAGGTCCAGAAATCTGATGTTTTTTTGAGGCTTCAGTATCTTAAAGGGATTAGCTATGAGTTCTGATTTGAACTTAATGGAATAAGTTAGATAGATTGAGAATTTATGCTTATCATTCTGGGTGAGCTGCTACTTGTACAAAAGATACCTGAACTGGCTGAAGTGCACTGCACGCCTCATGTGCTGACATATATATGTGAGGCTCTTTTATGTATACATGTAGTATTCATACAGAATCTGACACAGAACAGGACCCAGACTGATTGCCATGTGATAATAGTAATCCTAAAGCCTAAAGATGTTATTACTGTCTTTTTCTTTGAGATGATACTTAGTTTTGAGATATGTTTGTATAGGAGATATGTTTTTATTTATGAGATATGTTTTTATTTATGGAAAGTGGAGCACAATCTAGTAACGTTGCTTCTATGTATTTCCAGAGTGCTAAATATTTTTACTGGTTTTAATGAAATCAGGAATGAAGGTTGCATAACACTAAATCCTATGGTAGCAGATGCTATCATTTGTTAGTGAATGACTTCCTATTGATTTCCTAGGATGACAGGTTTTTCAAAAGGCTGTTCCTAATCTCCGTTCTGTCTGTCATCCTTTGTTACATGTGCAGGGAGTTCCTTTTAAAGAATAAAACAAATTCTTTTTGAAATCTGTTCTTTTATGCTGAGTCCCTCTGCCAGAGGCCTGTCACTCTCTCATTGAGGTAGTTGTTGACATTTACAAAGCACAACAATGTTTAATTTAATATTTTTCTGCTTTAATGTCACATTCCCAAGACAACGGTTTGTAATTTCTCTCTCCTGATAAAGCTAATGACAGCTAACTTCAGAAGCTCCCTTCATTATTTAGCATTTGGGCTTAATTAGTGTTATGTTATTTTTGTGCCTGATTTCTAGACCTTTGTTTGAGAAGTATTATCCTATGATCACACCTACTGAAAATAGTAAAACTAGGCCCACCGCGAGAGATGGCACTTGACATATGAGGGAGAGCTGCAGAGCTGGGCATTTCCATCACAAGAATAGTAAGACAATATAAGGTCACTGTTTATTTATTAGTGCTTTAACAGCAAGTATATCCTTGTATATATATGTTTGTATACACATGTATTTTTATATATGTTTGTATACGTGTGCGTGTGTATGCAAACATGCATTTTGAGACTTAAAAGCAAGTTTCTGTGCTTGTGTTATCTGTTATAGATCCAGAAGCTACTAAAAATAAGATAGTGTAAGGCTCAATATGAACAATTTTTGTAAGGCTTGATAAGAACATGATAATAAGGGACAAACGTAGAAATGGCAAAATTTGATCACTCAAGTGTGCAATTCTTCTCTACTGCCTAACATTAAGCCCTTCCTGTGGATGAACCTAACTCTGGGATGGTGGAGTTTGGAACTGGAGAAAGATGTTCTTGATCAGGGAGTGTAGGTCAGGACAGATTGCAGAGTGCTTGTAACGTTTTGTTTATGAACTTCAAATGGAAGGAGAATGGAGGCTGGATGGGGGAAGAATGACAAGTGGAAACATCTATCAAAGGTCCTCTCTGCCTTGCAGGAAAGTAGATGGAGATACACAGAAAGATGTTTATTACTTTTTTTCTGGCTTTCATTCTCTTGTGTGCACCCTATAAGGAATGCAAAGAAAACTGCAGGAATGACTTTATGCATCAACTGAGTAATTTAGAATCAGCTGGTATCAAAAAGGTAGGATTTGAATAGCAAAATGCAGAGATGTACTTACAAAAAAGCAAGTTTAAAAATAACACACCATGAGCATCTACCAGATGAAACAAAAAATGAGCTGGCGTTAAGCTCCTCAAAATCCAAACGCCTGGAAAAGAGAGTGAAGTCAACTGCAGTGAATGAAGAGAAGGAATTTTGTAGGAAGGGAATACTAAAAGTAGGGAAAAGGGAGGGACGGTTATAGAAGAAAAAGTAATAAATACAGATGACAGACTGAGAAAGTTGGGGCTGTTCAGCTTGGAGAAGAAAAGGCTGCGTGGAGACCTCATAGCAGCCTTCCAGTATCTGAAGGGGGCCTATAGGGATGCTGGGGAGGGACTCTTCATCAGGGACTGTAGTGACAGGACAAGGGGTAACGGGTTAAAACTTAAACAGGGGAGGTTTAGATTGGATTTAAAGAGGAAGTTCTTTAATGTGAGGGTAATGAGTCACTGGAATGAGTTGCCCAGGGAAGTTGTGAATGCTCCATCCCTGGCGGTGTTCAAGGCCAGGTTGGACAGAGCCTTGGGTGACATGGTCTAATGTGTCCCTGTCCATGGCAGAGGATTGGAACTAGATGATCTTGAGGTCCTTTCCAACCCTAACTGTTCTATGATTCTACGATTTGGAGAAACAGTTACCCTGATGGTATTTTCCAAAGGAATATATAGGAATACATAGCATGTTACCAAGAACCAAAAAAAAAAAAAAAAGAAAAGAAAAGAAAAGAAAACCCAAGTGTGGTAGTATGCATGAAAACTGTGATGAAACTCTCTGTGTTTTTTTCCCCACCTTGATTAATGATACCAGTAATGAAGTAATTCAAGTAGTAATACTTTACTTTTTGGAAGAATCTGGTGGAAATTTCAACTATTTCTACAAAAAGAAGGCAATAAATACTGAAAATCATAAGAGTGCTCCCAGTTGATAGGGAATATTGTTTCTTTGGGGTGATGCTTCAAGGATCCTGACTGTAACAGCTTGTAGTATAGGCAGGATAGAAACGTGTGGTCTAATCACATATTCCTAAGACAACAGTTAGTCATTTCTCCTGATATAGCTAAGCCTTAAAGTAACATAATAATGTGGCCAGTTCCCATTGCTATACCTGAAATATTTGTTGGACCTAGATATTAGACAGATTGTGATATTAGAGGCTTCTTTAAAGTGAGTGAATTAATAGCCCTGGTGAGCAATTTAGATATTTACATCTCTGTACTTTAAACTGCATAAACAGCCCATGATTGCATGGTACCCTTATCTACTGAAATCCGTTCATGTGCTGCAAATGTTCTTTCATTTTCCTTTTTCTGATGAATATACCTCCTCTAGTATATATATGTGGTGATTATATGCCATATATATTCATTTAATGAATTAGGGTTAGTTAGATCAGTACTAAAAAAACCCCAAGCATGTATGGGGAGAGTAAAATGATCAGACCACTACCACTTAGGTACCATTTAGCAATTAAAACTGTAGTAAAAGCCAGTAGTAAAGAAAGGAGCAGCAACATAGGACCAGGTAGAAAGTGTTTCCATAGCATAAACCCATGAGGATATTTTGTAAGAAATAGCTGTGTCTGATTGTCTTAAAAAGGAAAAAAACCCCAAACAAAACAACCCAAATGTTTAGTAATGTATATCTAGATTCTTTAATTAGATTTTACAGCTAAAAATGCAGTGTATCAAGATCATCTTCCCGTAAGAATCTTTTTAAGATTTTGACTTTGGATTAAAGGAATTAACTTTGTTACCTTGAGAGGCCAAATTATTCTGGGTGCTTCTGGGAGGGAAAGATGATTTAAGATTTTTCAAGGCAGCACAGTAGGGAACCACATTCCGACTCAATGAGCCACCAAAAGTTAATCAGTACTTTTTACTCTGTATTGTTTTCTCTTGCCTTTACAAATCTCATGCTGTTCTTGAAATGCTAGTGAATTGAAAGAACCCAGTGACTGTCAGTACTTGGGAAAAAAGATGGTATTTCACAGTGAGGAAATATGTATATATTCTTCTGTTTTAACTTTTTATATTCTTTTAAAACTTTTGTTATTTAGCTGTGGGGACCCCCAGGAAAGAAATATGCTCTTTGTGGAAACAAATGCCTTCCTGTTGCCTGCAGAGAAAATTATTAAGAAGAAATTCACTCGTAATGAAATAAATAAAAATTTTGCCATGAGCAAAATGTGCTATTAATTTTGACAAGCTTCTGGCACAAAGCTGAAATAAAGCATTCCTAATGTTTAAAATTGGCTTAAGACCTAAGATTTTGCTCCTACATTCAAAGGTAAGAACAATTATAGCTCTGGGTCTGTATTCCGGATGCATCCAACTATTTGGAGGTGCTTGCTATTAGGAGGTTTGGTCATTCTTTTCTCCATTCCTCCTAGCTTTCCACTAGTCTCCCACTTCCCACCCTGTTTCATGCTGACACAGAAGAGAGACAATTCTCATAGTACTTTTGCACATACTTAGAATAAAAACCAAGGGGGTGAGCAAATTCAGAGGAGCCTATTTCTTTTGGCATCTAGTCACATTTTCTGAATTTGCTAAGAGCTACGAAGTACTTGAACCCATATCTAAACTCTACTCTGTAATCAAGTAAATTGTTATCTAAAGAATTTAAGTGTTTTGTAAGATGGGAGGAGGGGGAGAAAAAATAATTCAGGTAAATCCTTGTAGTTTCTGGAAAATACATGGATATATAATAAAAATGGTTACTAATGTGTCTTTTTCTTACTGGTATTTCAGTAGGAGCATGTGCAGTGGCAGAACAGCAAGACTGGAAGAGCTATGGTTGTGTTCAGGAGCCTGAGACTGGCCAAACAAGTATACAATAGCTTTCAGATAGTTCAACAAGTCTATGTACAGTCTTTAGTTGTGTGCTATTGGTAAAATGGTTTACTTTAAATTTCATTTTTTTTTCAACTACTTAGCAATAACTTTGGGATGTACTAAAGAGATTGAGCAAATTGTGTCATTATATTAATCCCCCCAGGGTAGCAGTACAAGCAGCTCAGTTCCTGAAGCTTAACAGACAAGACATCAAAACAGTCAAACAAATGTTTGATTCCAGACCATGTGCCCAGGGAAGTATCTGTTGGTGGTTTATATAAGGGTATGCCAAAACCACTACCTGAAATTCAGACCATAGTGATGGCTGGGGTGTATGTTTAGCATCAAGCAAGATTTTGAGGGGCTTGGCATAGAATTGTATAGAGTGTCATAAAGATGATGAGATGCAGAAAGCTTTTATTAACATTTGCACCTTAGTATGAGATAAAGTTTCTTCAGTCATTTCCTAGGTCAGTAATTGTTGTCACAGTAATTGTAATCCACACAACTATCTCAGCAGACCGTAAGCCTAAACTTGTCAAAACCAAACACCAAAGTCCTCTCCCCTCACTCTCCTGGGTTTCTCTCCCCCAAATCTTGTGAGATTTCTGACATCATAATTGTATTTGTGTTTGATTTGGTACCATCACTGAGAGTTGGGAATTCATCTAGTAATGCATTCATAGGACCTTTTCTGATTCTTTTGTAATTGTTGCAAATTGCTGTTATTTTTTAAATGTTTCTCTGGGAAAAGTATGTTAATACACAATCCATGGAAGAATTAGGAAACCTGAAGCTTCAACTCTGATCTCAGTGCAGTAGGATTGTGGCATGAATGATCTCTTAAAGACTTATAAAGCAGAGGTTCCAGACTGGATTTGGTGCTTTAGATTTCTTGGTGGCGGTGATATGTATGAGTGTTGGTTTTATGGGTTTGCTTCGGTTTTGTCAGTGCAGAGGGAGAGTTCTACTGTAAAAATGCAACCTGGAACAACTGCTGACAGTCGTGATGAAGCTGATTTCCCCTCCTGCTTTGTGTAGATCTACCCCCAGTAATCTGAATGCAGCTGCGTAATCAGTTAGAAGAGACCTCAGTGCCGCGACCCTGCAACAGCTGGGGGCCAGCACTAGAGTATGCATTTTTAATGGTTCATCTGTCATTGTCCTCAGAGCTGCTCTCATCCTACTAATGTGGTAGGAAGGATGCTGAAATTTGTGATCACTGCTGCTGAATGCAATGAAAATATCCAGTTCTGTGAGGAGTTAGCAACTGCTTCTGAGTGCGTATAGGTATTTTTTTTATAAAAGAATTCTAGGCTCTGAAAATCTACACTCCTTTCACTGATGTCACTCTTCTTTCTGTAGTTTTCTTGAGATAGCAATTTGAACCTCCAAAAGCTTGTTTTTCACTTAGTAACATTCTGACTTTTGACAGGAATTGAATCAGGAAAATAACTTTTCTGAAATGTAGGAATTTTGGTCCACTACAACCTCTTCTGAAATGCAGCAATTATTATTCATATATGTAATTTACATCAAGGTATAGAGACCACTGAGGTGTGATCTGTCTTTAAAGAACTTGGAGTCCAAAGAATTTGTTATACTGATGAAAATCAGGGGCATACATAGTTTTAGCTGCTATTCAGCAAATAAACTTTACAGGGTATCATTTAAAGAAAGCAAGCTGCAGGAATTAAAATGTGGGCATCTCAGCTGCATTCAAGTTACGCAGCTGGGAAAGGGTTGCTGTCAGTAGAAAGCCCAAAATCTCAGACATCTTTTGTCTGGCTGCATATCTGCTTGTTACCATCAAAGTGTGCATTAATTTTCCTTTTGATAAAAATAAACATTCTGTTTATAGTCTTCTCCTGCAAGACAGGCTATTACAGAACTTCTGGCTATGCCAGCCAAGGAAAAGTGCAAATGCCACACGTTCTGTTCATGCTTCATGTTTGCAAAAGAAGAGGACAGCTTCAGTCACTTTAAAAGAAAAACTGATTTTTATTTACATTCTTTCCCAGAAAATGTAGTTAACTGTTTACTAGAAATAAATGAATTTATAACATGACATGTCTATCTTATTGAGCAGTCAAACCTTTTTTTTCCCTTAGGAAATTGGGCTTGATTTGTGTTATAGGTGCCAGAACACCTCGGAGTAGAGGAATTTGCACATCCTGTGCTATTCCTGATAATCTAAAGATTTGAAGTCCCAGGTTCAACTCGACTCCTTTGTTCCCAACTCTTCTGCTTCCCCCTTCCCCAACACCAAGCAGTGTATGTAGGATGGGGAATGGAGCTTGTGGTTCGTTATAACTTTTCATCTTACTGGCAAAGCCTCATCACATAAACCAAATGCACCACGATTCTTTCTTTGAAAATACTGCAATGAGTTATATTCCTGTAGACAGAATTTGTCTCTTCCCGTTAGCATCAAATTGTTATGCTTTGTCATTACCATGACAGGACAGGATAGGTTTAGGTCTCTGCAGAGTTGCAAAAAGACAGATTGCTCCCAGAAACAGTTTCTTCCTTTGAGTAGAACAAAATACCAAACTGAACATAAAAAGCAAGGAAATAAAAAGTAGATAATGAAGTGGATAGACAGATTTTAAGGAAGCAGTTTTCCTTGTCTTTTTTGAAATGAGGTAAAGAACTTTCTATTGAAAAGAGATATCTTGTAGAATGAGAGACCCCAAAAAATTAGTGCTGTGGTTATGTGTTGCTTTCCTCTTCATTTGCTGTTTGTTGTTTGGTTTTTTTATTCCAAAGATAGGCTGTTTCTTATTGGCAAAGTATTTTCTGTGCTGTTGGGTTATTCGTAAGGAATAATGGATTGCTTAGGCATTAGAGTGGCCAGGATTTTTTGTGAGCTGTTTTGTCAAGGCATTGCAGATCAGAATGACATATCATTACTTAGACACAGTTGCCGTCTTGAGGGGCCATTCACTGAGTGCTCCCTTCCAACTGCAATTCTTCATTGTGAAGAAGAGGTCCACATTCTGCTGAAACAAATTCTACCAATTCTCCTGAGCCTGCAAAAAAATCTTCAGTGAAATGAGCTGGTTTTATTACATCCTTTGAATAACATTTATTTTTCAAACTGTCATTCATACTAAAAGAAAATGTATCGAATCAATTTTTTTTCTCACAAGAAAGCTTAGATTTTCATTTCTAGAGTTTAAATAAATGACGCTACAGCTTTTAGGTCTGTATGTGTCTGCGAGCTATAATGTCAAGAGAGCTAGAGATACCACAGATGATTTTGATGCTGTTTCTCCATGAGCTTTTAAATCAGAGTACTGCTTAAATACTGTCCTTGAAGTTTTACTTTGAACCCAAACTGATTCCGAAGACAACTTGATTTGCAGTCCACTTGAGAATAAGGTATAAAAAGATCACATCTAAGTAGAGGACTCTTCTAGTTCGATAATAGGGGACAAGGATTTTATTGATAATTTGGTAGCAACAGTACATATAATGACACAATCATTGGGAATGGAACTGTTGTAAGTAATTGATCTGCAAAGTCATCCTTTTTTTGCCAAACTGAAGTGTAATTTCCTTTAAGGGGTGGGGGTGGGGGGGGGGAAGGATTGGAGGAAGGAAAGAAGGATTGGATTGGTTTGATTTTTACGGGACCCTTTTCTCGAGGGTTTTTTCTTGCCTGTGATGCCTTGCTAGACTTTTTTAGAAACTGATCTGGCAGAAATCAACTTTGCACTGTACTGATTAACCGTTATTAAATGTAATTCAGAAAAACACTGTCAGAGATCTTGAAGAAATTGTAGCTGTGTAACAAGAATAATGCAAGCCCTTAAGAACTTCGTAGCAAAGTATGTTCACTAGTTGTCATTGTCAGCTGTTGAAAAAGTCTGAGAATAAACAGTGTGATAAGAGCTCGAGTAAGAAAGACGAACAGATAGTCCTTTTCTATACAAGCTGGAGGCAGATGTGTCAACATTTCTAGGTCTGTGTATTCTGAATAGCCACTATTCATGGAAAGCATTAATTGATTCCATGTCTGTTCCCAAAGTTAAGAAAAAAATGGTGAAATTGTTCACACAAATCATTGAGCTGAGTGAAGAAATAAAGTGTGTTTATGTATCTAGTTTCATCAGAGACATACTCAGGAATGAGCTGAAAAGTTATTTCTGTAATGGAAAATGGCAGGATTTTCATATATTATTTTGAAGGAATGGTATGCAGACGCATGCACTTACATATAGGATGTAATGTTAGAATTGTTATGGTAATTAAGCCAGCAAATAAGTATGAGGGAAAAATTGCTAAGGAAAACACTTTTAGTGGCCAGCTGGAGGTTACATGAGCAGAAATAGGAACTGGGAAGGAGTGGAAGATGGGGGACATAGGGACATAGGGACAGCTGCATAACTCACTTCTGTAAGTCCTATGACATTTTATGTTACCTGAGGATCTTGAAGCATTTTTATAACCCTATTTTTCTTTCAAGTGCATATTACTTTGATATCCATAAATTTTCCAAAGAGTTCTTTCCTATACATATTTTTTCTTGTTTTTCTGGGTTTTTTTCTTTTGTTCTGGTTTCATCCTCCCTCTCTGTTTTACTGATTTGAGATACATAGCACCAGAATAAAACTGTGTTGCTATCCCACAACTCCATGTGCTAACTGCTAAAACATACTACTTCAAGGTTTTGAGTCCAACTTGTTCAAAGCAGAAGCCTTCATTTACAGCTGTTTATCCACGTCAAAGAGGGGGACAGGGAAATCAATCCAGGCAAATTATTACTGGCATACTTATTCTAATCTTCAAATGTGAGTCTAGTTTCTCTTGGAAACTCTGACCTTGCTAAAGAAATTATGAAACCACAAAAGACTGTAAAATTCTGACTCAGAAGTGAGTCTTAGTCAATATTATTTTGGAGCAGAAGCTTACTTTGAAGGTACTACTTCTAGTCTGACAAATGTTAGTTGTCTAAACAAGTCTAAACAAGGTGGGTGTGAAGCATGTGAAACAGTCTGAGTGCTGGTATGTCAGTGCACACTGAAAGCCAGGATACAAGTATTACTTTGCTAGTTTATCAGTTCTGCAGTTGGTCTTTCTGCACATGTGAACTTTACTGCTGACTCCTTGCTCAGAGCTAATCAGAGCAACAAGAATTAAATGGTAAGAGATGATCCTGTTACGAACCTGCTTACAGGATCTGTTACTCTGAGGGACTCAAGTTTGAGCTCTTTGCTGTTCTGGATAGAGGGAATCCAGGGCTTTCTGTGAGTGACAGTTCTGCTAACCAAGTTTGTTACAGCATTTGTCACCAATTTGAAAATAGGAATATCTCATACATATCAGATTTTTCAGTGAATTCTTTGGGATTCCTTCAGACCTGAAACTCAGAGGCTTAAACTACAGCAGTTGTAAGTTTGAGAAGTGATGAATCTCTGCACAGTCACTGCATTTTATGCAGCTCCAAATTTCAGCAGTTGGATTCAGTCTTGTGTATCACCACAGAAAGGGCTGGCCAGATTTACAGCAAATGCAAACCAGTATGGATTTGTGGACAAGACGTTTATACTGATTTATTCTACGTGAAGTTTTTATGAGATATATTTTTTATGAAGTTTTTATTCTACCAGTGTTTTTATGGGGTATTGGTGGATATGAAACACTTCATGGCAACATTGTTTAAGCTATTAGAATATTAGAGTTTAGTTCAGACATGGGTGTAAACAAAGGCTCTCCACTGAGGTCTTTTGCGAGATATTCTACAGAAAGGGTGTATGAAATTAGGGGAGGAAAGTCAATCCAGAAATATGTGGGCAAAAAATACTTTAAGAGTGAAGTCTGTTGCCTACAACAGAATTTATTCCAGTGCAGAGAGCCCAGTGCTCAAGTACTATTTAAATTCCTATTTGAGGTCTCAGAAGGAAGCTAAGAATACCTCTTGCTGAATCTCTACCTAGCTGCTAATTCCTTCCATCAGAGATGAGAAGTGTTGTAGGTTTTTAATTATCTTAATCACATTAATCATATTAATAAATATACAAACCTTGACAACTTAAAAGGGAATAATTCGAAATTAGTTTAAAAATCTAGTAAACACTCATTTATAAAAGGAGGATTAACAGAGAAGAGAATTGGATTTTTTAAAAAATATAGATTGTTATGCTTTGTGGTCTGGTCTTGAAATATAAATTGGAATCCTGTTAGCAGCAGTTTAGTAGGTGCACGTAGGTTTTCCTTGAAGGAAAATCTATATTGGAGACTTTAATTAGTAGGTGCTTGAAATGAGGTAAGTTGCTTACTTGTAAAACAGGGAAAAGTCATGCTTTTGAAGAAAAAAAAAAAAAAAAGAAGTGCAGGCTGCAGTATTACCCTTTGCAGGACATGGACTGATGATTTGAGAAAGGAACGGTTGCCTTCTATCTCTGCAGCTAGTGGGAGAACAACATATATATCTGCTCTGTTTGTGCTGAGCAGATGCATTTGTCTTTCTATTTAAATGACTGTTGTTATTTTCATCTTGAATAAAATTATACATCTTTCAACTTTACTTTTATGAATATCAAAAGGGTTTGGAGCAAGTCAGATATGAACCAGAAATCTAAGAGGTGGACAGGACCTTCTCCCCGTTAAAACCCTTGTAACTTGGAAAATAAACCCCATGTTTACATGTAGTATCTGAAATGAAGGATTTGCACCATTTTCTGGCACACATGCCCAATCCACCAATCCAACAGACACATTTTCTTGGTGTTATTTTATTTCAATATATTTTTCTAAACATAGCAATTTTTTTTCTGAATTGATGAAAACATGTCTGTTTCTTGGTCTTCAATTTTACTACAACAGAAAAAAATGTTCAGATTTTTCAGTTTCTAAAACTTCAATAGCAATTTAGCTAGTCTTTAATAATTCATCATTCTTAAAAAATTATAAAAATCTTAAAAACAGAGCTTAAAACCAGCTCTCTATCAAAAGACTGTTGAAGGTGTAGTCTTTGTCCTTTGTAGTCTGAGCACTCCTTAGAGTGCTATGTGCTTTCTTTAGTACATAGTAATGGAAGCATACTATTTCATGTGGATTTTCTTTCTGTGTGCTTTGCTTTAAGCCTCAGTTTAAATTCAAGCATAAAATATAAAAGGTAAAGGTGGAAGAATAATTCTGATAATTCATTTAATTCAAAGTAGAGTCTTTACTTGTCATTATTGATATATTTTTATGCTAAATTTTGATATATATAGTTGTGCAGTGTGATTTAACTAGATTTGTAAATGGGTAAAATTTAGATATATTATACATATGAAAACTCAGAAGGTAACCCCTCTCTTTTATGGGTGGCTTATATAATTCAGTTTCACAGAGGACAGTAGTTCAGATACCCTAGATCTCTGGGAACAAAGAATAAGACTATGTTAATGCTATCCTTTCTAGCAGATCACATGTGTGGATCCACTGACCTATGAGCTACTGGAAAACAGCATAGAGAAGGCAAATCATTGGCACCCTGGAGTCATCTTTTTGCCTTTTTTCTGAGTTGCTTTGCATCCCTGAAAATTGACTATATGAGAATTGATGGGTTTATACTGAGAATTCTTCTAATCTTGCGAGGGGTGAACAAACTCCCTTTAAGCTGATTTACAGTGGCAATATGTTCAAAACAGATGGAGCACATCAGTGCCTTGATATGAAGTCTCTTAATGAACATTACCAAGCAAAGAACCCCCGACAAAAGATGCTGCGGATACTGTAGTTACACAAAACAGAACACTAAGTGGATTGCATCTATATATTGATGAAGACTTTTATCCCTTATTCTCCTTCCAGCTGTTGCAAAAACTGGACATAAGGTTCATTTTCCCCATGTGCTTTATTGCAGAAACAGTGCTGCTGCAAGGGTATTAGCATTACTTTGTCTGACTTAGAGGGATCTGAGAAAGACTGTCTCTTTGGATTGTTCTAGATGAAGCAGGTTAGCCAGCCTGCAGTTAGGAAGCACAAGGTAAGACCAGTTGCAGAGCTGCCACTTTCTGATTTTTTTTTTTTTTCTTAAGATGGCTGTTGCAGTGCAGATATATAACCTGTCAGGTAGTCAAATAGGCATGCATTCCATTATACGCACAGGCAAGTAATCATTTGTGATGCCTACATTTTATGTTTAATTTCAGAAGTAAACTGCTTTATTTCCTATGGTAAGACAACTGGGACATATTGGTTAATATGATTTTTAAATATAGTTTTCTTATCAAGCTGCAGGTAAAAAACAATAATAGAAATGCTAGATTACTAATACAACATGATTAGTTATCCTGACATCAGCATAACATTACGTGTCCTTTAAAGAGAAGAGCCAATTTAGTGTTTATGCACGCTTCAACAAATGTATTATGGCTGAAATAACGTTCTCATTCTTATGCTATTTTGTCTTAAGCAATTCATGTGCAGTCTTTCAGCTTCCAAAACAATATTGCAAATCCAATTAGAATTTGTAACATTAATCATTAGCTACAAATTTTTAGATTTAAAATGTGGGAGGGAAAGAAATTGAAAGACGATATTGTTTTTTAGATGGTTTTTTTATGCTTTTCTTGCATAGAAACAACAATAGCTATTCCTAGCATTGCTTTGTTCCTAGCTATTCTTGTTTCACTCTTACAATTTTTAGATGATTATATGCACGTTTGTAAGTTCATATATTGCAAGGACACATGCCTTTACTCTCCTGGAATCTAGAACCTAAAAATCAAGTAGATACAGTGAATTTCATTTGAAAAAAACCAAAAACCAATTATAGCATTATCTTTTGGGGGCTTTGGGGGGGTCCCCCTTCCTCCCAGGAGGATTAGTGTAAAATGTTGAGGATACCACTTTCTTCTATGGTACAATAGCCTGTTGTTTGCATGTTGAAGAGATGCCTGTTAATGACAAATGGTATATTTGTTTTCCCACCAAGTCTGACACACAGTTCCAAAGGTCAAGCACTGTCTGATACTGCATTTACTGGCTTAAACTTTTCTTTTCCCACAGTAGATGAATTTGTATGAGAGCTGCTCCAGCTGCTTTTCCATTTTTGGAATGTGTCTCTAGGAGTTCTTCAGCGTCTTTGCTTCTCTCAAAGCTCCACACAGCACAAGTTAGAAGCTAATTAGTCTGTCCAATAAATAAAGCAGTGTCTTATGGGAGAGTGGGGCAGACCTGAGTAAGCACAAGCAAATACCTCGGGTTATGAGTTGATTTTTTCAGAGGACTCAGTTGAGTGCTTTGATCCTCACTTTGATTAACAGGTGAAAATGCAAAATAAGAGTAAGCTGGAGAGTTAGTTGGAGTGAATTTTTTTCCTCATCTTACATTATTTTACATATTTACATAGTCCATAAATGTTTCAATTTCAAGAGCTTTGAAGACAAGAGCACCCCATGGGAGTGGCTAGGGGAGGCTTATTTCAACACCAAGAACTGAACCTTGGGCTGTCTTTGGAGTTGCTGCTTCCACAGCATGCATGGGCTGCTGAAAGATTTCTGCCCCTTTCCCTGTTGCCCTCGTTAAGCAGCAGGCACTGGTTCCGGTTAAGCACTACGTACGTCAGTCACATCAGGCGTTTTTTCCTGACCTGTGGCAGGCAGTAAGATAACATCCTCTTGTATTCAGGCAAGACCAAACTTGGTGAGGCATAAAATCAGTTATTTCCAACCAGCTTACTTTGATTGAAGGAACAGCTTCCAGTCTCACGGCATGAGGACTAGCTTGTCACTCACTGAAGCAATTTACCTCTTCCAAAAGGAACAACAATTGTTTCAAAGGAAAGCAGCCACTGCTAAAAACAGAAGCTACCACAACTGTATAGGATTACTTTAAATTAACATTGCTTAGGAACAGATCACCCTTACTTTTTGTTTTGAAGCTATCATTGTTTAAAGTCTTTGTTAAGAGAGCATTTCATTAACAACATGGAGGGGAAAATGAGACACAGATGCTTAGTCATTTTTTAAAACTGTATTCCAGAATTACTTCAGGGTTAAGATTTCAAGCAGCTAATGTGATGGCAGTGTGTTCCTTTTTTGCTTCTGAACAATTCTTCAGCCAGTGAGGTGAAATTACAGTGCTTTTAAGAAAATTAATAATTTTTAGTTTATTGTTTTTACTGCACATCTTTTCTCCAATGAAATGGTGTGGCCTGACCCCCTTTTATTATATTGTTCCTGCTGTTAGTTCAAGTGCAATAATTGCTTTTTCTTGTAGGCTGAGGCATCGACCTGTGAAGTATGAGTTAAAGTTCAAATTACGCAGCCTTTGTTCTTTGCTTTAGACTACCTGCTCTGAATATATAACACAATCAGTAAGGCATCAAATAAGATGTCTTAGAAACTTATTTTTCAATTCTGAGGGTAGATCGGTATCTAGGCAGGAGACAAGCACAGTATGTTTTTTCTAAACACAAGAACTTTACAATGTTAGTACTGTATCCTGTTTTATAGCCTTTTCCTTCCCTTCTCTGCTTTTTAACAGATTAACCTCAGTGCAAAACTGTACTATGTGCAATTAGAGAGTTTTGTTATAAAAAAATAAAATGTACCAAACCCCATTTTCAAGCATCAGCTGATTTGTCTGTATGCGCTATGTGGAAGTTCTTTGTGTTCAATAGATTAAGATATTACGGGATAAAAAGTAAGACTGCCACAGGTACAAGAATTAACTGTCACATGAAAAGGTCAGAATTGTGTCTAGTATTTTTGTGACTCTTCCATCTTTGAGTTATATGCTTGTCATTTTAGTCATGCTACATAGCTTAAACAAATATATAGCTGAGACTGAACATAAGGAAAGGGCTAGGAAGAGTGAAAACACTATTTGTGTTCTGGCAATTCATTGTAGCTCCCATAGACAGTTTATTGACATAGGTAGCATGTCATGTCTTTCCCATTTCCAGTAGATCAACCAGGCTATTTATTGGAATATTGGAAGAGTGGAGCTCTATTTAAAACACCATAAAATAATCAGATTAAACATTCAATAGCTTCTTGATTTCTCTAGGGAGCAAAGCATTGCCATCTATGGCATATTGATAAAACCCACATGTAATCAGATTTGTAGAGTAACATCCTATTCCTCAGAGGCTGATACTGGCTGCTCTGAAGGCAAGATGGCTGCAACCACTTACACTTTTGTTAATATGCAAATCCTGTCTATATGGAATTGTTATTCTGGTCCATTCTTAGCTCCAAGCTCTCCCTGTGCTATTGGGTGAAGGTACTATTTCTATATTGTCCAAAGCTTGTCTGTTGGTGAATTCCTCTGTGTCTAGGTAGAAATCTCCAGTGTTGTTGAGAATCCTGGGAATTAGAAGGCAAGGCTAAAACCCCTTAAATGAAAATTAAGTGGCCGAGCAGTGTAATACAGCCTTGTCTCTGTGAGACTGCCAACTTGTGCCAGCTTTGGTCAACATTATTCTTTGCTCAGAGGTTCTGCAATTAGATCAGATTTTCTAAAACACTTTAGTCCTGTGCATATATGAGAATGAAAGGAGAGAAAACATTTTTTGGTGGTGTTAGTGTGTTGTTATAGTAACTTCAAAAGTTGAGGAATCTGAGGCAAAATACTTTAAACAGTTGGCCTCTTGCAATTTCCCAGCTGCTAAATGTTCCTATTGTGTTATTTCTACACCACTATCTCTTTTGTTAGTGATTTAGTGGGCTCTGTTAGCAAATTCTCTGTACTTCTTATGCATACATACTGAAGATAAATTATGAATGGCTGTACTGGTCAGGCCAAAGATCCATCTTGCCCAGTGTCTTTTATCTAGCAACATCCTAAAGGGGGAGTCTGGTGAAGAATATAAATACTGATGACACTTCTTCACCTGTGTCCTTTCCTTGTCTCCCAAACACCTTTGTCCTGGAGCCTTCCTCATTCAGAAATGGTTACTGGGTATGAAGTCATCTTCATTGGATTCTGCCCCAGAACTTGGTCATTGCTCTCTGAGCCTGTTAACTTTTCATATCTAATATTAGTTAAACCTGAGTAGAGGTTAAAAGTGGGGATACTGGATGAAGTAATGTAGTTCTGCTCTTGCTTTAACCATTATCTCATTATGAGACTTTGGGAAATCATGTAATGTCTCTAAAGAATTAAAATCCTTACTTGCAAAATGTGAATAGTACTTACAAATTTTGAAAGCTTTTTCTTATTCTTTACCGTGAGCAAATAAAAAATTATTATTTACTGTCCTCATCAGTGTCCTCTATATCAAAGAAGCACTGTAAGAGAAGCATAAACATAGAAGAAGAAAATTTATTACATATTGAGGAATTGCTGAGAAATTTGATGGCAGAAAGACTTTCGTGCTATGGTATACTTCCTCTTGAACTTCATATTTTAAGTACCTAAATAACATTTCTACCCGCACATTTACATCAGGTGTAGCAAAGGCAAAGTTATCGGTTTTGTACCCTTGTCATAAAGAATCTATAGATATGTGAACCTGGCTCTTCTCACTATGTCTGCAAAATTTACCTCATCTTAGAACAGAGATTTTGAACCATGGACAAAAGATACTGACATTAACATAAAACAGCCATTAAATATTTCATAGAATAATGCAAAAAACCTAGAAGCCTTTTGAGAGGGCTGAACTTAGACTTACACTACCTAGTCTCTACTCTGCAGAAACTCTACAGCAATCACAATTATTAAGTAAGGCACCTATAGGAAGTAGTCTGAGTACATCCCACAGCGACTGACCCAGAAGGCAGACACAAGAGCTAGATATTGAAAATACTGCTCAGCATTATCCAAAGGCAACTATCTAAAGGCAGCAGAATTTTTCGCATATGCCTTCTTAGGCGTGTGAAGAGCTGTTTCTGTAAGTAGCCTCTTAGACTGATGGGGCTGAACAGCGTGGTTCTTGATTCATGTTTCTGCCTTGTTCAGTCTCTGAAAACCCAGTATCTTTTGTTTATATATCCTGAATAACTTTATTAGTCCTGTCATGACCTTTTAAACTGGTGTTTATATAGCATACAGTGGCAGTTATCACTTCCATTTTGAAGTACTTAAGGATATAAGGACATAAGGATACCATTTTTTCACAATGAATATAGTAAAGTGGTGAAATGGGCTGTGCAGGGAGATTGTTTGCTGTCCATCCCTGGAGCTTTTGAAGTTCCAGCTGGATGAAGACCTGAGCAGCCTGATCTGATCTCAGAGCTGACCTGATCTTGTGAGGTCTTTTCTGACGTGCATTATCCTGTGATCCTATCTCACTTAGACAATAGAGACAACTGGATGCCTATCTTCACATCTTGAATAGCTCTCTACTCTTTGAGATTTTTCTCTGGCGATGTTTTTAGTAAAAGTGTAACCCTGCTCTCACTCGATGAAAAGAATGTCTAAGGTGACCAGACTTAGGAGGGATTTCCAGTGTGGAATCCCAGAGTGACAGAGGCACTTCTGCCATCACCATGTGAAGTGTCTGAAGAGAGTCAGGATTTCAGAGATACTCTTTTCTGTGTATTTTCTTCCTTAGTAAGATTACACACCTCCTTGCTCTGTGTACTGATGTTGGGATAATTCCCACTCAGCATGTTAGGTTTTTGTGGATCCATTCCTGAAGGCCTACAGAAAATCTTTGGAATGTAGTAGGAACAATTTTTCATTTCTGCTGCAGAGCTGGATGCTGCTCAAATTACTGTTAACAGATTGTTTGAATGTTTCTAGTGTGTTTTGATTTGAAACCAAGGAGCACAGCATCCTTAAGTAGCAGCTTAAGTAGAAACTTATAATGACCTGGCTGTCTTCAGTGTAATCTCTAGTGGTAATTTAATTGATGGGGGGCTGGTGAGGACTAACATTTTAATTTGCTAGAGCTGTCTCCAAAATAACTTTTCAGCTGTCCTGTGATGGGAGGGCTAGGATTCACACTTCCACCTGAGAGGCTAAGTATTGACATTATTGCAGTCCTTACAGCTGCCATGGCTGAGTTCCTTCTCCTTTCTTTTTCACAGTTCACGGCTAAGTTCTTCTTTCTGTTCCTCTGCAAAAACGTGAGTGCTTCTGTCTTTGTTCATTAGCAGGCCTTTGTGGAGAAGCTCATAACCAGGACTACCTCAGCCACCATTGTAGCTTTCTCTCTTCATTTCTGTACTGGCATTAAGACAACCTTGGCACTGAAATTGTGAGAAGTATTGACAGTGAACTGAGATTCAGACTTGCAGTTCAATATATTTGTAGAAACTCTTATTACAGTTTGGAAACAATAGCTGATTATATTTGCACAGATGAAAACAAGCTAGTTTCCATGCCTGCAGCTAGTTGCTGTACTATGTGGAAAGGCTCAGCCTTCTTCTTCCTAATAAGCACTGAAAACCCCATGACATTATTTCCCATGTATTTATTCTTAAACATAGTACAAGAAGGAGTAAAAATTAGTATATATGGCATATAAATATAAAAGACAGGATGCTCTACAAAGCTTTCCTAAGAGCCAGTGAGGGGTAACTTTCAGATCACACCTTTCTCCACCAGGTTGTTCTTTGTGTAGGGCATATATTTAAGGAAGATCCACTAGCACATTTCTGTATGGAAAATGTATCCCATGAGACAGTGTGCTAATGAACAAGTTGCTAAATATGAGTTAGAATCTGTTGTAACAGGGAAACAAGTCAGGTTTAAAAGCTTTGGAGTTGGTTTTGTATATTTCAGTGTAACACACTGCAAATGCTATTTCAGAATCATAATTGACTTTCCCCAACACACGAACATTAACTGATGGTTAATATGTTTTCTAATACAATGTGTTTTCCTGGAGGCAGAACTAGCTAAGCCAAAAACCTCATCATTCTTGCACTGTTCTTTGCAGAGGACTATTTCAACAAAGTATAACTGACTGCAAGGAGGAGAAACCAGAAGGATCTGTCTTCTAGAGTAATTTTGACTTTAATTGTTAAATGTAGGATGAATATATCCGAATAACTGAAACTCTGCGACCATGATACTTTCCATCTCTGAGAAAATCAGGGTGTGGGGGGGAAATGTCTGAAATGTGATTTACAAGAATGTTTGAGGAGCTAAAATCAGTATTTACCAAGTCCTTGGGGTTTTGGGGACTGTTTTTTTTTTTTTTTTTTTTTTAGATATGCATCTGTAGTTCTAAATACTGAATTCCTCAGCTCTTGCAGGTGGTTAACAAACAAACGTGCTTTCATGACTTCTCAGAGGGGTTGTTTTTGTTTTGTATTTTCAAGAAATTTGTTTCTATTGGCCTGTTTTCTGAATTGAAGTTTATGTTCAGAAGTCCTAGGCTGTGAAAAACTTCGTGGTTCTAGATTATATTAGAGGCAATTGAACTGTTTTATGATAGAAAGCTCCAAATGTGGAACAAAAGAAACAAATCTTCTCAGAAAGCGTCCTGCTGCTTTTGAACTTTAAGTAGTGCTTATGCTCTATTCACTTTGACAATGCTAAGAAAGATATATTGATAGCTAAATTGAAAACTACTAGATGCATAAGAGAACGAGTGACATTAGAATTTTAAGTTTTTAGTTCAAAAGTGCTATTATATGATTTTGCAACTTTTACTTATTTAAGAAACACCCTTACACCATTGGCTATTACTAATTCTGGATCTAAGCTGACATTTATTTCATATAGACAAACCAGGCAACTTACTCTCTGTGCTCTTGGTTTTATTGTTTGAATAGGTCACAGTGTCCTAATTTTAAAATGGATAAACAACTGTGGTGGTTAGTTTTTTTTGGTTTTCCTCCTTGATATCTTACAGATCATGACCTGCAATTCAGAGTTGTCAGACAGTGTTTGCATATATTTATCTACTTGTCATGTTTTCATCTAGAAAATCCCAGCCAAAGTTCTCTTGTAGTAGGAACTACAGTGGGGAGTGTGTTTCCCAGGGCACTTTCACAGGCAGTTATCTTTCTCCCTCCTCGTCTGCCTCCTCCTTATCTCACTGTCCTCCTTTGTATTCTTTCCTTTTACAGATGCATATTGGCAAAGTGAGGAAGTTGACTGCAAATTAATTGCTTTGCCTTTTCTCACTGTTTAACCCCCTTCTAATAACTTGTCATGTGAAAGTAGCCTATACAGCTAGTGATAGTTTTGCATCTCTCCAGTGGAATAGATACCAAGCTCTTTAATCAAAATATCTTCACTGCCACTATGATCACCCTTTCAAAATTATGTTTCTAGCATCAATTTATATGGGTTATTGATTAATGAAATGAAAGAAACAAAAGAATCCAGTGTATGTTTTCAGCCCCAGCCTACTCTACACATCTGTATCCTTTTGCAAATCAGAAAAATATACAAAGAGAAACTGTTTTCCTTCAAAAATATCATTGTAGTTTTCCTGGCATGTTTCAGGTTTTTTAGTGTTCGTGAAGTTTGCTTTGTGACAAACTTAGCTGTGTGTTACACAGATGAATATAATAGCTAACATTTAAAAAATGAAGGATAAAACGCAGCTTGGTATGCAGAAAAATTGGGGGTTTGTATGGGTCAGCACAGCAGGCTGATTTTTTTCCAGTTAGAATAGTGACTTATCAACAGATCCAGTACATAGCTGAAATAAGTGTTCCTTGCTTTAAAACATTTGATCTGGATTAATTATCCATTAAAACACTAAATAAATACAAAACCTTCTGTTATTTTGCCAGTGTCTGTGAAGAATATAGCATGATTTTTGCCCAAGCATAAACTCAAGCTGAAATATGTGAGCCAAACAACTGATGATGTGCTTTAGTTCTTGAGTTTGCATGTCATAGCTAGGGAACAAACTCCCGAGGACTACGTCACCTCAAAGAGAAATATTCCAAGCTTTGAGCATGACTCTGAAGCTTGAAATTTCCATTGCTATGTGATGCTTTCCTGATTAAAAAAAAAAACCACAACCAAAAAACAAACAAACAAACAGAAAGCAAGCTAACACTGCAATTATAATGAATGAAAGTGTATGTACTGCTAGTCAGACACCAAGTAAATGAGAAGCAAGCCTTTCAGTTGAAGCAAGCCTTTCAGTTATTCCATCAGACAGAAGCTTAACAGATATTCTAGTAGTGGGAGGTAAAGGTTACATAAGCAGTGGAATTACAGTTTACATTTTTATAAAGGGCTGTGCTTATAAAGGCTGCTGGATTTTTTTGTTGGCTGTTTTTTCCTACAGCAATTAGATTTTTGTCTGAATTATGTATAGTGAGGAACAAAGGAAAAATACTTGTTTCTTCTGGGGAGTATCGAGGTCCTCAAGGATTTGTACATGCTCCTACTTTAGGTACAATTTCATGTTAACCATATTAGAATGCAGTTACTGGCAATAAAGTTAATTATGGGCCTAACTTTCAGAATCAGTGACTTGCGTTTCAAACTGTTCTTAATGTTTTTTGATGCATGTTAAAATTGCCCGCAGAGTGGCAGTTCTGGAGCTTGCCCCCTCCTTCGCCACACGCCCTGCCTCTGTATTTGGAGTTCTTTCAGCTGGGTGAGGCATTCCTACCTCCTCCACCACCCTGGTGCTGCATTTCAAAGGTGAGAAAGAGTGGTCTCTGGAAGTGAATCAGGGCTAACAGAATTATCCATTTATCCTTTAGAACAGGTATTTCTTCTGTCAATTTTAATTGCTGTACACTGTGATAGAAGATTAACTTCTGAATAAGGAAGAATAGGCATTTTGTACCTCAGCTAGCCCTGTCCTAGCTCTGCTGATACTGATATCAGTGGGAGCTTTATTACTGAATTCTAAAACAAGACAAGTGTTAAGTGCTTTGAAATTCACATTCAAGAGTAGTTTTGTATATGACAACTATAATTTTATATAAAATATTGTTTAAACAGCCTTACAGAAGCAAACTGACCAAAAAGAAATACTGGCACTGTACCCTTAACATGGCTCCATTTAGTTCTTGCATAAAGATGTTACCAAGCTAAAAAACCAAACCAGAATAAATGAAATGTAAGCCACAGCTTTTAACTAGAGCTCCTGAAAATTCACGGCACATTACGGAGTGTTGATTAAATTTCCATTTTTGAAAGACATAGTACACATGTTAAAATGAAGTTGTTCATGAGGAAGATTCCATACTTTTCTTTATTCCTAGGTTGTGTGACTTTATAGCCTTCCTATATGTCAAATCTGAACATACTCTTCTGCAAAAAACCAAGGCTTTTTTGAAGTACTGCTGCTGGAACATCAGCCGCAGATATCAACGTCTCATGTGTCGCTTGCCTCAGGGTAGTGGGGAGATAAGGATATTTGGGGTCACATATCTCTGTAGGTAGAAAGCTTTCACACTGTTGTTAGCGTTTAAGCTTTCTTCTGCTAACCTTTTGCTTTCTGTGGATCTAAGGTCCTTTTTAATCTGAATCAACAGGAGCAATCTGTCTGTGGTGGGCTGTCCTAGGTCTTGTCTAGCTGCCAGGTGCCCACCCAGCTGTTCCCTCATCCTCTTTCTCAACAGAATGGGGGAAGAAAATAAGATGAAAAAGTCTGTAGGTCAAATTAGGACAGGGAGATAATTTACCAATACTGTCATGGGCAAAATAGACTCGAATTAAGGAAATTATTTCCAATTAAAATAGATTTGTATGGTGAGAAACAAAGACAGAATAAAAACAATAAGAAACCTGGAGAGGAGCTTTTCATGAAGGCATGTAGTGACAGGACAAAAGAGAATGGCTTTAAACTGACAGAGGGGAGACTTACGTTAGATACTAGGAAGGAATTCTTCCCTGTGAGGGTGGTGAGACCCTGGCACAGGTTGCCCAGAGAAGCTGTGGCTGCCCCATCCCTGGCAGTGTTCAAGGCCAGGTTGGATGGGGCTTGGAGCAACCTGGTCTAGTGGAAGGTGGCACTGCCCATGACAAACGGTTGGAACTGGATGAGCTTTAAGGCCCCTTCCAACCCAAACTGTGATTCCCCCCGAGCAGTGCAGGCAGACGGGGAATGGGGTCAGTCCGTGACCCTTCATCTCTGCTCCTCCCGGGACCCCCTGGAGCCCCCGCTGCCCTGCATTTCCTCTGACACTGGTGCTGTTCCTCTCACTCTCCCCTCACCCCTCAGTGCCATGAGCGGTTTCTGCCCTTTCCCTTCCCCTGGTGGAGGGCGCGGGCTGCGTCCTGAGGTGTGGCTGGAGCCGGTCGGAATGGGCTCGGGGCAGCCGCGAGCTCCCCGCAGAGCGGCCTCTGGAGCCTCGCTGCGGGAGTCGGGGCTCTTGTGCCAGGTACGCTGCCGTGTTGTGTGCTCTGCTAGAACATCACGGTTGAAATAGTGTCCACCTAATAGTAAGTCTTCACAGAAATGTGAGGTATCTCGCAAAAGGGTTCCCCTGCCATCCCTGCTGCTTGCTCACATTTACTGGTATGTGCTAAGAAAAACCTTTATCCCATCACTCGCTCCTACTCACTTTTCTGTCTTCAGAGGTACTTCTTGAAACAAGCAGTTGTGGCATTGTGATCTTAAGAACTTTGGAATTGCTGTAGTTTGGATTGATTGCACGATGCCACAGTGTGCTTTCCTCTCTCTCTCTGTGACAGAAACTATACAGGGAGGTCTGCAGAAGCCCTGAGCCATGAGGGCCTATACCAGTGTTTGGGGGAAGGAGTGTCTCATCTTTCATCTTAAAACAAACAAATGAAACCCACAAACAAAACCCCCATTTAAATTTGTATAATTTTTTTCCAATGCAAATTTTGGGGGGTCTTAGCTTTCATATTCTACAGGAAAAAATCCACTGTCTAATCTTCACTTTCCATGGAAATGCATTTACTTTACTCAGTTTGGGCAATCATAGGAAAACCGATGTCTGTTTTCTCAAAGCAATGGTTATCACTAAGTAAGCAATTTACTTTATCTAAAAGGTTTTTATTCTTAGTCTTATAGAAAATTCTGCAAGAGGTGTTTCGTGGAGCAGCATTTATCCATTAATTGCACTTACATCCACAAAACTGATAGTTGTTCAAAATGTCTTGCAGATAGCTGCAGCAGTGTCAATCATTTGGAAGTAGGTATCTTTTTCTAGAACACTTCTCAGGATGTCTTCTTGAACTTTCATTTGAATTTTACATAAAATAAATTAGTTCTTCCATCAGCCAGTAAATTAGAAGATTGAAGTGAGTAGCTGTTCAAATCAACATGTTGTTATCATTAGGTATCACAGATACATATTAAAATATGGATGTATTAGCTGTCTTTCCTCATCGTTCCCTTATACCTAATCATAAGGCTGTCTTCAATGCATGATTTGCAGCTGAGCTGTAGCCACAGCATCAGTCTCTTTAGAGTGCTCTGAAGGCACAGCTTCAGTTAGTTACTCTATCAACGATCTGATTGAACTAGAGAATGGAAAAAGGCTTAATGAAAAAATGTTCTGGTCAGACAAAGTGGTTCAGTAAAGAGGTGTTTCCTTTTGTTCTGGATGTTGTTTAATCTCCTGCCACTTAGATGTAGCTTTGTAGAGTTAACTTTCATCAGCTTCAAATGTGAAAGAAAATCTGTGTGTTGGATTCATGTCTCTCTGAGTGCTTTCTTGGTGTGCTTGAACTGATGTGTTCATAACTTAACTTGAATGTGCTTTCCTTGTGTTTAAAAACTACCTACTCTTAACTTTTTTAATTCAATGCAGAACTGGTAATTTTGAGTTGAAACTGATGTCTCAGAGCTGAAGTTTACATAAAGCTTGTCAGACTTGCTTGGTTTTTAGAATTGTAATCTAAGATTTTTTTTTCTTCTAAGAAAAATCTACTAAGTTTTTTTTTTTCTTCTTCTCCTTCTCTTTTTTTTTTTTTTTGTTTTTTTTTTTTTTTGTTTTTTTTTTTTTCCCCTTCGGGGCTTTTAATTCAAAAATGTGTTCCAAAGACTGATTTTAATATGTTCAGATGAGAGATCCAATGCCTTGTCTCTCTGCAAGGTGGTTATTACTGGGCACAGGGAAACAGGATTGTCTCAAGAGCTGCTTATGCTTAGTAGAAAATGATGAAATAGTCATCTAGTCTTTTGGTTTGCCTGTGTGTTATTTTTAATAAGGCATTGAGTACAACCTATCAGCTTTTTATAACTCAGGCCGCATTATTCCGGGAGCAGCTAAGGAAAGAAGTAACATCTAGGGCACATGAAAAACAACAAGGTGCTTGGTGACAGCCTGCATGGCTTCACTAAGGGGAAATCCTGCCTGACCAATTTGGTGGTCTTCTATGATGGGGCTACAGAACTGATGGACAGGGGCAGAGCAGGTGATGTCATCTACCTGGACTTGTGCAAAGCGTTCAACACTGTCCCACACGACATCCTTGTCTCTAAATTGGAGAGACATCAATTTGATAGGTGGACCACTCGGTGGATAAAGAACTGGCTGGATGACTGCACGCAAGTAAATGTGGTAAATGGCTCAGTGTCCAGCTGGAGACCAGTAACAAGTGGTGTCCCTCAGGGATCGGTGTTGGGACCAGTCTTGTTCAACATCTTTGTCGGTGACATGGACAGTGGGATTGAATGCACCCTCAGCAAGTTTGCCGATGACACCAAGCTGTGTGGTCCGGTTGATATGCTGGAGGGAAGGGGTGCCATCCAGAGGGACCTTGACACACTTGTGAGGTGGGCTGATGCCAGCCTTATGAAGTTTAACCATGCCAAGTGCAAGGTCCTACACCTGGGTCAGAGCAATCCCAGGCACAGCTACAGACTGGGCAAAGAAGAGATTCAGAGCGGCCCTGCAGAGAAGGACCTGGGGGTTTTTGGTTGATGAGAAAGTAAACATGAGCTGGCTTCAGTGTGCTCTCACAGCCCAGAAAGCCAACCGTATCCTGGGCTGCATCAAGAGGAGTGTGACCAGCAGGTCAAAAGGAGGTGATCCTGCCCCTCTACTCTGCTCTTGTGAGACCTCACTTGGAGTATTTTGTACAATTCTAGTGTCTTCAGAATACAAAGGAGATGGAACTGTTGGAACAAGTCCAGAGGAGGGCCACAAGGATGATCAGGGGACTGGAGCACCTCCCGTATGAGAAAGTTGGGGCTGCTCAGCCTGGAGAAGAGAAGGCTGCGTGGGGACCTCACAGCAGCCTTCCAGTATCTGAAGGGGGCCTAACAAGGGTGCTGGAAAGGGACTCTTCATTAGGGACTGTAGTGATAGGACAAGGGGTAATAGATTCTAACTTAAACAGGGGCAGTTTTGATTAGATATGAGGAAGTTCTTTACTGTGAGGGTGGTGGGTCACTTGAAAGAAGTTGTGAATTCTCCATTCCTGTTGGTGTTCAAGGCCAGGTCGGACAGAGCCTTGGGTGACATAGTTTAGTGTAAGGTGTCCTTGCCCATGGCAGAAGGTACCAACTATTCTATGGTTCTATGATTCTATGTGTGTTCCTCCCACAGCTTTACATATGTATGCCTGTCAGTAACACTGCAACACTTTTTGCTCTAGGACCCAGATGTGTACTGCAAATGAAGTACAACACGTGAGGCCCAAGTACCCAGAGGAGTAATAGACATACATTTGGGATGGTGGTAATGCCAGTTGCAGTTCTCCGTATTTGGATGATTAGAGACGTGTACTTTGTCCTACAGCTAAGTAGGATTATATGCTTTGCTACTGCTGCTGCTGCTGTTTATCGTGAATTAATGTTTGCATGTGAATTCATATGACCCATCCAGAGTACAAAAGAGCAAGCATCTCTTCCCAATTATAAACAGCTAAGTGCTTTTTATTGGTTGTGATGGGTTTTGGGTGAGCAACAATACACTAACAGATAATCTGAAATGCAAATAAAATTGAAATAGTTGCTTCAGTTGATATTATGCTTCCACTTATTTCTAGTTGACTTTCTAGTATCACAAAAGAATTTTTCTTTCATATGTCATTAGAATTTTACTTTAATTTTTGGTGTCTGTTTCTTACAGAATAGAAACATTGCTTAAAGGGTGAAGAACTGTTACTGTTTCTCAAGTGTGCAGAGGCATTCTCAGAAAGATGGATTCCATGCTGTCTAAGCACTATCACTTAGGGTGCATTCATCAAAATCTAAACTCCAGAATTAGAATCATAGAATCATAGAATAGTTAGGGTTGGAAAGGACCTCAAGATCATCTAGTTCCAACCCCCCTGCCATGGGCAGGGACACCTCACACTAAACCATCCCACACAAGGCTTCATCCAACCTGGCCTTGAACACCACCAAGTCCTTCTCCGCCGGGCCGCTCTGAATCTCTTCTTTGCCCAGTCTGTAGCTGTGCCTGGGATTGCTCCGACCCAGGTGTAGGACCTTGCACTTGTCGTGGTTGAACTTCATAAGGTTGGCATCAGCCCACCTCACAAGTGTGTCAAGGTCCCTCTGGATGGCATCCCTTCCCTCCAGCATATCAACCAGACCACACAGCTTGGTGTCATCGGCAAACTTGCTGAGGGCGCACTCAATCCCACTGTCCATGTCAGCGACGAAGATGTTGAACAAGACCGGTCCCAACACCGATCCCTGAGGGACACCACTCATTACCGGTCTCCAGCCGGACATCGAGCCATTGACCACAACTCTTTGTGTGCGGCCGTCCAGCCAGTTCTTTATCCACCGAGTGGTCCATCCATCAAATTGATATCTCTCCAATTTAGAGAGAAGGATGTTGTGTGGGACAGTGTCAAACGCTTTGCACAAGTCCAGGTAGATGACATCAACTGCTTTACCCTTACCCATCAATTCTGTAGCCCCATCATAGAAGGCCACCAAATTGGTCAGGCAGGATTTCCCCTTAGTGAAGCCATGCTGGCTGTCACCAAGCACCTTGTTGTTTTTCATGTGCCTTAGCATGTTGTCCAGGAGAATGTGCTCCAAGATTTTACCAGGCACAGAGGTGAGACTGACTGGTCTGTAATTCCCCAGGTCTTCCATTTTCCCCTTCTTGAAAATGGGGGTTATTGTGGTTACTTGTCTTTTTATGTATATATCATTATTTAGTTATTTCTGATTCTGCAAAGAAAATTGTGACTTAAACTAAAATACAACTGTACTGTAAAAAAAGTCCAGTTTACAGGCTTGAACGCAAGCAATGTTTTAGCATTTTGGTTTTAGCAGTTCAAATGATCACTGATTTATTTTGGAGTGAGGCATAGATACTGTCCAGACTTCTGTTCTTTAAAGCAATGAACAAATTAGATTTTAAAAAACCCAAGATGGTCTGCTGAGATTCAAATTCTGCAAGACAATAATTTCCAAGTTTATTCTTTTTTCCAGAGGAGTAGTGGCAAAGCCACTGTTTTGAAATAGGAAGAAAGTGTGTAAGGACAATGTCTTACATGGTACAGTGCTGTACCCAAAACAGGTCTCTAGGTTTTGTCATTCAAAGCTCAGGGAAATTGCAGTCCTGTCAATTCCAACACTGCAAATTCCAGAGATGCCCTGATTTCCTGACAGCTCCTCTGCACCAATTTTTTATGCATTGACACTTCTGGGATTGGGCTCTATTCTTGTAAATGCTTTGAGTTACTGTTAACCTCACTTTTCTTTAGAAAGTATTTTCAGCTAAAGGTAGTTCTGAGACAAATCCACTGCCCTTTGGATTCCTTTAGAACATGGAATGAGAAAAATCACATGGAAGAAAACGTAGTATTTTCAGAGAAAATTTGAAAGAAAAAATAATTGAAGACCTTCATAAAGGAAAAGGTATTCAAAACCAACATGCACTTATTACAATGTAGTTTCTATAAGGCTGGCCTGGTTGTTGTCTTCCTTTCCTAAAAAACATTCTGAACAAGGGAAATGTGGTGAATACAATCAGGTGTTTGCAAAATATTTATTGTTAAATTAAAAATTATTCATCAAAATGGTGGTGATCTGGGAAACTAGACAAATAATTGTATGGTGAGTAAGGAAACAATCAGACGGAATTTGTCATAAGGTGGTTTTAAATTTTTCCTGCTGAAAACTGTGTAGAGCTGATTTGGATTGGTTTAAACCACGACACAGACTTAAAATTTCTAGGCTTATCCTGACCTGTGGCATGATCCTCTTGTACTTCTTGTTATGCCTGATGTGATAATTTGATGCTCAAATCCTGCCCCATGATTGAGGCTAGGTTTAGTGGAATTTTCAAAAATGAAAATGAGATTTTAATTTGAACTGCATTAATGTTTTGTCTTTTGATAAGTAAAATGATAGTCTTTCAAGAGGTATTGTTTCAACTTGGCATGTGCAGCAGAAACCCACCAATTCTTCAGGAGATTATATGTGGATCAGTGAAGATAAGTGAAGATAAGAAATTCTTGGGTAAATTTTGTGAATTCACATATGAGAGCATGTTGGTAAATCAACAGATACTGCCTTCCCACAGGCACAGTAATCCTTCATACAGGCTTGCTGCTATACTATTCCTGTCCACAGTACTCAGAAACAGGGAACTTGAGATACAAGGTACATTACAGTTAAGCTTGATGGGATATCTTGGTAGCCAGCAATATGAAATATTCTTGTAGAATAGACCTTTTCTAGTAATCAGACAATAGCCAGAGTGTATTTGGCATGCAGCAGAACAACAGTGAAGGAGGCATCGCAGTCTCAAAATGAGTTTATAACAAATATAGGTCTGTAGGACTACGCGCTGTTTTATCATTGGTAACTGGAGAATTTTGGTGTACTCACAAGACAAGCACCACACAATATAAAGAATTAGAATCTGCCTGATGTCTTATAATAGACATCTTCTCTGGTTCCACTCAAATGGTGACTCCTCTGAAACGTGTTCTGGAGGGCATTCTCAAGCTATTAAAATTAGATTTTTCAGGTGACACATATGTTTCAATACTAACAGAGAATTTCTGATTTTGTTTATTTTCTATACAGTGTATTCTTATAGTTTGATAGGTTGTCTCCAAATTTCTATGGTCTTTTCTTCTCTAACCTTAACCTAAGTTCTGTAATAGTGGGTCCACTCTAGGAAAACTGTAAGCAACCTGCTTACATACAAGCTGATCATACTTGTCTGTCTTTAATTGCTGCTTTTATTTGTTGTGCTATAGTTTTATCTATCCCTAAGGCATACTAATTTACAGCTCCCTTTTACTAGACCAATATATTTTGTGCTATGGCTTTGGTTTATTATCTGCTGCTCTGAAACACGGGGTCAGACAGAACAGCACTGCATCAACTGGAAATTGAATTGAGGCAGCTTTTTTTTGGGGGGGGGGGTTGGTTGGTAGGTTTAGTTGGGGATTTTTTGGTGTGGGGGTTGTTTTTTTTCTGATTTGAGATTTGTCTGATTTATTTTGAGAAAAATTGAGCACTTGCTCTTTGTAAACTTGCCACACATTGAAGTGTGTCTGTTGCAGACGGGGTAAATTTCAGCTTCCTGTGATTCACTGTATGCCACAGATTTCAGTTTTCTTATTTTCATTTCTTAACAAAAGAGGTGGGCCTCTGTCATTAAAAAGTGTGCCAAGATCAAAAATTCATAATGAAAGAAAAAGCTGACTGAACTGCAGTTGCAAATACATTTAACTAAGTAGATTGTTACACTTGATTTAATGTGAGTAGCAGAGATGATCATCTGTGCTGGGAGTTTAAAACTTAATGAATTTTGTTTATGAAATAAATAAGTAGCCTGAGGTTTTATTTCCCTTCTTGACCATTTTTGTAAAGGGTGTAAGACTCCTGTTTTTACAGCAGTGTTCAGGTGCTGTGTTTCAAAGCTATGATAGAAAGAATTCCGATTTTGAATCAGTGATTCTGGTTCCTGCTAAAACCTCAAAGAACTGCTGGGACCAGAGAACAGTTGACATAGCTGAGTTCAATGACTGTTGGATCCCTTGTGGCTGAGACCTCAGGCTACAAAAAGCAGACAGTGAAGCAGAAGTCTTGTGCATTTTTTCTGGCAAAAGTGCTCTGAGAAAATAGTGGGAACAATAATGCGAAGGTTTTTATAAAATATGCTGACAGTAACCAAATCCTGTAATAGGGTAATTAATAGAGCAAGAAGGGGCTAAATCTTTGGGGTACCTGGTGTTCTACAGGAAAAATTGTTCTGGTTTATAGGAATTGTAGAAATTATCAGAAACATGGGAGAATTCATGAACTGTACCACAGAGCAGAGAAAGGGCATAGAATACTTTCCTGGACACTGGCAAATGCTACATAACACATCCATAGACACTATTTGAAATATCCAAGAGTTTAAGAGTGTGAAAAGAAATATGTAAGACAAGCAAAGCCAAAATAGTGGCTAACCTATTCTGAGACCATGGTCATTCTTGGACTCTCTTATGTGGCATGGGAGTATAGTTTCTCTGACTATCTTCTAACATATCTGTTTATAACATTTTGTAATTTGCTATAATGATTCTGTAATTTTTCTTGTCTGATGCATGTTTTAACTTAATAAAGATCTGTGAATAGATGGTCACTATAAGGGAGAAGTAGTTGATGTATGGAGAGCTTGCTCATCTGCAGAAATGTGATAGCTTGGAACTGGACGGTAGTGAATCCAGGGGTATAGAAGCCATCCCTGAGCAGCAAAGGCAACTTGTTTGGTTAAAAACTCCTTGTTGCGCATGCCCCTCAGTTCTTCAAGGACAACAAAAAATAAATAAAAGAAAAAGCAAATAGTTGACTGCTGACAACTTGGATCCTTGTGTGTCCTTGTATGTTACAACTGTTGCCCATTAAGAAATTATGTTTCAAATAACCTGCTACTTCAGGATAGAGTGCCTTGTAAAAGCAGAATTATTTCCTGCAGCTGCATTATGGATGTGGAAAATTGTGTGGTTCTGTGCCTGCCAGTCCCATTAGAGACTCTGCAGAGATCAGTAATTGCTATGACAAACTATGTTTTCATGCTGAAAAACAGATGCTTCATAGGCAATTAAAAAATAAACCCTTTTTTTGAGATCAGGAAAGATTTATAACAAAAAATATATTTTTTACAACTTAATTAAATTACTCTACTCTGTTAAGTTCTGAGATGTAAACTCTCATCTGTGCCCTTTAGTTAGTGTTAGTTTTGTTCTTTCTACCTTTCATGTTATTAGGTTGAAACACTTTTCTGAAAAGCGTCCTGCCAGCAAGGCTCTGTATCAAACTTCCATTTCTGTTTTAAGGTAATCATTATATGTGAGGGATTTGTGACTGAAGGAAATTAATTTCAGCTGTCAATGGACTTCGTGTTATGTTCTGCTCTGAGTGAAATAATAGCAATATGAAAGGATTAGGTATGGTTCCACAGGGTGGTATTTTGGCCATCGATTCCAGGAGCTGGATTGGGATTCCAGTTCTTGCTGCAGTGTCTCTTTTACATTTTATTAAATAGTGGTGTAATACAAAATGCTCACAGACACTGGAACAAGGAGGATAGCTGTGCCTGTGTGCTCTCACGCGAGTGGTTTGCTTAGCCCATTATCAAGTGTTAGCTCTGACATGGATGTCAGAGCTATTTTCAAGAGGACCAGGAACACCTCTGTACTTGAGGGGCAAAAACGTGGGTCTCAATGTCCCCAGACCTGCACAAAAGAGGATGTAGCACCTCGTTCCTTAAGACAGGCAGAATTTAATCAGACAAGGCACAAAGCAGGCTGTCTTATCCTTGAAGTTACACGGGCTCTGAGGAGGAGGTTGGGTTAAGCAAAAGCATAAATTATGATTATGATTTCATAATCATTACATAAATTTCATATATATTAATGAAGTTTCTGGTTGCTGCTTTTTGGGATCTGCTCCTTAGGAACTAAAATAATAGAATTTTAGAATGGTTTGGATAGGAAGGGACCTTAAAGCTCATCTAGTTCCATCCCCCTGCCATGGGCAGGGAGACCTTCCACTAGATCACGCTGCTGAAAGCCCCATCTAACCTGGACTTGAACACTTCCAGGAATGGAATAACTATAGCTTCTCTGGGCAACCTGTGCCAGGGCCTCACCACACACAGGGAAGAATTTCTTCCTAATATCTCGTCTTGTGAGACCCCGCTTGGAGTACTGTGTGCAGTTCTGGTGTCCTCAACGTTAAAAGGAAATGGAGCAGTTGGAACAAGCCCAGAGGACGGACACGAGGATGATCAGGGGACTGGATCACCTCACATGTGAAGGCTGAGAAGGTTGGGGCTGTTCAGCCTGGAGAAGAGAAGGCTGCAGGGAAATCTCATAGCAGCCTACCAGTATCTGAAGGGGGCTATAGGGATGCTGGAGAGGGACTCTTCATTAGGGACTGTAGTGATAAGACAAGGGGTGATGGATTCTAACTTAAACAGGGGAAGTTTAGATTAGATATAAGCAAGAAGTTCTTTACTGTGAGGGCTGTGAGGCGCTAGAATGGGTTGCCCAAGGAGGCTGTGAGTGGTCCATCCCTGGCAGTGTTCAAGGCCAGGTCGGACAGAGCCTTGGGTGACATAGTTTAGTGTAAGGTGTCCCTGCCCATTGCAGGGGGGTTGGAACTAGATGATCTTAAGGTCCTTTCCAACCCTAACTATTCTATGATTCCATGATTCTATGATCTAAATCTCCCTTCTGTCAGTATAAAGCCTTTGTCTTATCGCTAAAAAAAGTTCTCCCAGCCTTTGTGTTTGCAGACTACTAATCCAAATCTGGATGCTATTCTGCTGCTCCTGGGAGCAGGTATTAAAGTTCTTTTGTGTATCCCAAATGCTTAAACGTGAGTTTTAGAGAAGAAACCAATACTGATGTCCTTTCCTGCTACTTCAAGGGAATGGCTTTTATGATTAAAAAGAAATCCACTAACTAATGGGCCTATTTTCAAAATTAACTAGAGTTATGAAAAAGAAGAAAACTTAGGACACCCATTAAAAATAAAGCCCTGAGGCAAAGCAATCCATTATGAAACTGTTCAGTAAAAGTATTCCTTTGAAGTTAATTTTTATGGAAATATTGGTTAAAGTTGCATGTTCTTCCATAGAGGTAGGATATGATTTTATATTTGTTACTAAACAGGTCATTAATATTCAGTGCCAAAGTCATTATTTTTGCAGACAGTAATGTAATTACATGCTGTCCAGAGAGGAAAAGTGAGTATGTAGTGCACATGCTGAGAAATGCACATGTTTATCAAGTTATCAGGTGTTCCTCGGCCCTGAGAATCTGTCATCCTGAGAATGTTCTATTCTAGTGCATTTTAATGAGCACTGCTGAATCTATGAATGGTCTGTCAGCACTTTTATTAGGCATCTTATTATTAGGGAGTTTATAGGTTGGTTGTAAAACTTTGCTGTAGGCTAAAACAACTTAATACTTTCAGAGCAATGTTTTGTGCCAAATTTAATTCAGATAGCTTAAGGCATTTTTCCATGTTCGTATCTGAAGGCAATATTCATGTTGTGATTGAAATCTTTTGAAGTAAGGCAAGGCAAAATACAAATGGCCTCAACCTGCAGCTTTACTTATAGCAGACAGTAAAGATAGTCCATTAGTGTAGAATAGACGTTTCATGTAATAATGATATACGGTCACTGTAGTGGTGGACTCAGTGTTTCAGGGTTGAAGATAAAGTCCTTATTGAAACAGAATCCTTCTTTGCCTGAGTAGGGTCTTCAGAACTGGAGCTACCCTGGGGCTATCTGTGAAAACCCTATATGACTAACTCTGACAGAAATAAATTACATCATTTAAAGTGAAAACTATTAATTTAAAATGCTGCAGAAAATTCCTGTTACTTTTTCTGTGTTGCACTCAGTGACTAGCTCAGCAGAACAGGGAACTTGCAGGGGTCTCTGGTTTACCTTTGTTTGTGGAACAAATGCTCTCATTTCATACATCAGCATTCATAGTTTGCTACTGCTGTTCTGCCAAGTCAAAGCATATACTTTTCAGGAGGAAAGAACACAAAGTAGTATATCATTTGATGGTCACTTCAAGACCTCGGATGTGGAAGTGTATTGATCTTTAACTTTGCAAAATTGTTGACATGGAAGTTGCATAAACCTGTAGGTAAAGAATCTCAAAACCAAAAAATCAAATGATGAAGTATAATAAGTTCTGTGAAAATATACTTGTTTTATTTCAATACAACATGAAGGGGGCAGAATGCCACATAGAGTACATGTTGCTTTAGTAAATAAGGCTTGTCATGTAGCACTATCACTCTGACCTTAAGTCCCAGACTGTGCAGTATATTCAATGGTAATGGACACACTGTAATAAGTTGAATAAGTAATAAGTTAAATGTGGACAGATTTTATGAACTCAGTGGTTTCCTTAATGCATGGAATTCAAGGCAGAATGTCAGAGCCAAAGGAGTTCCTCTTTTGTCTTTCATTTGCCTTTCTTCATCGCTTCAGCAGTCTCCCAGCTGATATCTACCAATTTGAACGAAAAAAAGGTACATGAGTCACCTTGCTGTTTCAGGCAGCTTCTGTGGGAATCCAACATCTGTGGAATACAAATTGTATAAAAATCCAACTACTGCAATTTTCGACCGAAAGCTAATTCCTAAGTTTTTACAGGTTAGATAATGTTTTCTAAATTAGCAATGAACAAGTATTTAAGGTGGAACCCAAGTACCTCTGAACTTGGTCAAAAGTAATGCTGTGGATTTGAGTAACTGCGTCAAGCTTTAGTGTTTTATCAAGTATTACAGCTGTGCTAAATGTTGGGCAATTATAAGATTATCCTCAGTTCTTCCACTTCATTACAATCGAGAGTCCCCTTTGTGGTGGTTTTCAGTCTGAGCCACAGGTTATTCCTGTTGTTGAGTTTTCAGTGGGCTTGGGGGAAAAGTGAAATTGATAAGGGGCTTTGAAAGATTATTTGTTCCTCTTTCTTCTGTGCAAAATTATAAAGATGATGCCTGAATTTTGAGAACCCTTCTGACGTAAAGCAACTGTCACAATTTAAAGTATATCTTTCCCCCTGTTCTGCTAAAAAAAAAAACCCTCCTTTATCAAACATCCAAGGCAGCTACACTTGGATTCAAGCAAGTGCTTCAAGGTATTCATTCACTGAAGATCTAGAGTGTCATAGCTGAATTTCATGGTTTGCAGGAGTTTCATCTACAAGATGAAGAGCTTTTACACTATATTGATATGCAGATAATTTATTGTCTTGCAGAATCTAGTATTTTTTCCAGTACTTTTTTTGTGTTGGGTTATTTCTAGAGAGGAGACAGTTCTAAAATTTGTTTTGTTGGCTGCCTTTGCTAAAGTACCATGCATAAGGTGAGTTCCTTCTTTTTTTCTGTACATATTTATGGTTTCACTTAAAAATCTAAGAAAACAAGTGTGAAGGTAGCAGAGACAAAGACTCACTGCACAAACTTCAGGTAGAGACAACCAGAGATAAAAGATACTTGCATCTCAAGGAAGTTTAGTCTATAACATTAACTGGGGCTTTTGTAAAGTTCAAACCCTGACTCAACAACTGCTGAAGCTCTAAGATGTTTTGGCCTGGGTTTTTTACTGAAAGTGATCTCTGTAGTGTTTGCAGGTAAACAAGATTTTGCCTGAGCTGCTGAGCTAAGTGATGCTGATCTAATAAGTGTGTATTTCTAAATCAGCGCACTGGGTCCCTCTAATCCTACTAAGAAACCCACACACATGGCAGTGTGTGCTGCAGCTTTGTAGAAGATGATTGCCTCCCCAGCTACTGATTGAATACAGCATATAAACTGCAGGTTTCTCTCAGAATAGCCACTGATTTATCTCTTTTCTGTACCTGGAAACAGTTTTCCAACTTGAGGAAACACTGTTATTTTTGAGCCTTTTAACACTTTCCTGTCTTTGAAGGAAATTGGCTGATCCTATTGAAAGGGCCTGGAAGAGAGAGGCTGGCATGGAGGGTGGTCACTTAGGCAATCAGGCTGAAAATGGGCAGAGAGATCTCTGCTAACACTGAGTTTGATTATATATTCCAAGTCCAACCTTATGTGGAAGTGTTTGATGAATTTTTAAACAGTCTCACAGAAATTCAGGAAAAGCATTTGTACTGTCAAGTTACTTCAAAAAAGTAGCTCTTAATTAGTGCCTGATATTTTTTCTTCATTTAATTTTTCTTACTGGTTGTACTGTAAATTCAGATGCTAACTTTTCATATTTACATACTTTTTTTCAGACATGATAATCAAATACATGAAAATTAAAGTCAATGTTTAACAAACATATATGTTCATAGAATATGTATGTATCCTGTTAGATGCTTTAGTCTTGATGTTAAAGTCACTGAGATAAAATACATTTTGCTGTTTTAAATAAATTATTTAGGCATAGGCTGAATATGTTATTTACACCATTGCAGATCCTTACCTTGTCTGTCTCAGTTTTATGGATGTGCAGAAATTCTGTGCCTGAGAGAAACTCTTCAGGTGAGGTGATATGAGGAGAAAGGTAAAACTGACATTCTGTTCAATAAATACCCTTTAGCCACTATGGACAGTTAGTCAAAGGGAATCTGAAAGAAAATTGATGAGAATACTAAAACAAAAAAAAGGTGCCAAAGAGGAGTTTTGTGTAAGTGCTAGTTAGACTGTGAGAAAGGGGAAAGACAAAACAATGGCCAACGAGACGAGTAAAGCGCAAGTTTTCCTACTTTCAGATAAATGTCAGTTCTGCTAGCATCCTTGCTGCCTGTTTCAAATAGTGTAGGTTTTGTTTGTAGTTCTAAAGTTGTATTTTTTTTATTGCTAGCCTATGTTTAACTTATACCTGTAGTTATAAAAGTATGCACTTTGCTAGTAGTGTGAAATATGTCTGTGCTGTCAAAGGATTGTTAAATAAGCCCTGTAAACAGTGGTGATTAGACTATTCCTCTTTTTATAGTCCAAAAGCAGATAGAACCATTAGATTTATCCAGTGTGACATTTTACGTATCACAGTCCATTACACTTCATCCAGATATCCCATTTAACAGATGCAGATTTTGGTAAACAAGTAAATTAAACCAGTTAATCTGGGAGATTTTACTTTGTACAGCAAACTGAATAGTTGGGATTGAGATGCATTTACTATCAAGTATCTGCAGTAGCCAAAAAATGGAGCAAGATATGCCTAGGTGATACCAGTTGCCTGTTGATATGTATTTCTGTTTTCCCTTATTCTAGGCTCTTTATTAAAGAGGGTACCTGTCAGCTGGAACTGTTCTTATATTTTGTTATGAATAAGGATGTCTTGAAACAATAATGGAAGTCTCCCAAGGGAATAATAGTGATGATTCTTTGACTCTTTCTACTGGTCTTATGGCTTGGAGTCTGTGCTTGTCCCTTGAATTTTTTAATCAAGCATTTTTGCATTACTTTGTAGTTCTGTACCACTTTCTTGTAACTCCCTTCTTCCTTAGAATTTTATCACAATTGCAAGTGGAATTTTCTGCTTGGTTGCGGCTTTTACTTGTGTTTGGTTTGAGTGAGGTGACCTTATAGTCCTTAACTGCATTCTCTTTGTCTCAAATTCCTCTCATTCCAGTTTCCCTGACAACTTTCAAAGACATATCCTGTGGTAAAGGGTTTTCTGGGCCTAGTTATGAGGTATTGCTCTTAGAGGAAAACAAAAAGAATGGTAAAAATTAAAGTGAAATGCATCTTAAACTTTTCCTAGATGATTAAAGGGGCAGCCTGTTGTAGTTGCAACGCATGGAACGATGCAGTACTGTGGAGGGAGAGTGCAGCATGTGAGCAACCACTGCAGTCACAGGGCAGAAGATTATCAGGAGAAAAGGAAGATGACCTTAAGCTTCAGGTTTACCTTCAGAGCTACATGTAATTGAGGTTTGGTGACAATAAGAAGGCTCTTGGTTCAATCATGTTTCTAAGACTGAAAATTTCATAGGTTATTCTTCCTGATGGTTCAATTGGAATTACAACATGCTGGTATTTGTTGTTTCAGGGTAGCAGGATTATCTTTGTTTCAGCAGAGGCAGGCAAGCTGAGAGAAAACAGTAAATGTCAAATAACTGGATTTATGAGACAGTTAACTTGTCCATTTCTGCTGCTTTGTGAGCTCACATAGCTTGAGATGGTCTAATTTGCTGGTTACATCAACCTCGCATCTTCCTGAGCTACTTCTGGTTTTAGGAAGAAAGGGGAATGGTGTGATAATACAATCCATCTCTGTGGCATCATACACTTAGTATTTCAGGAACTATCTATGTAGTATCAACAGTGCTAACCTTAGCAAATAGATACTGAGTCATAGAACAGATAATTCTTTATTTTCACTTTTTTTCTGTGGGTTCCATAGTGGGATGTTCCCAGTTTGGTGCATATTGGATGAGATTTGGGAATATAAAGGTCTCTTAAACTACCTTAGGTTCATGACTTTAGATACTTTTAATTTTTTAAAGGCTTTAAAATACTTTTGGCAACTGACTGGTACTTTTACAAGTTCCAAGAAAAACACCACGAGGAAAACATCATGAGGGAACATAGCGGGTTTGTTTTTTATGATAAAAATAAGTCCAATTATCATTCTTTTGACTTACAGTGAGCACTTCACAGAAAATTAATTTGTGAAAATAGAGAAAAATATGCACATCAAGGGATATATTTTAAATACCAGTATAACAAGTAGATGTGTATACCTTCATTGCATCTGTCCTCTTTGGCTGTATGTTTTTCTGTCCCCATTCTGTCAGTCTGCAGTTTTAAACAAAGAGTTCCAAATGTCACTGGTATTTTTATTTAAAAGACAGAATCTAACCCTTCAGAGATTGTGTTAATCGCTGCTGCAGTTTGCTGTACACAGTATTTCAGCATTTTTCTTCTACACACATTTTAGGAGCATTAAATATGTAATTCTGAACATTTCTTACTAAAAGGCATTGTTAAATTAAATGATGCATTATTAATAAATGTTTTTTTAAATGGAACCTAGTAAAGATATTGTATAATCCATTACAAAGAATAAGCTACATTTAGTTTCTCTGTCTGCCTGTTCTGGTACAATAGTGCTTCCCTGCTTATTGTTCACATGATTGATTATTTTTACTTGATATTTTACTGTTTGCTTATTCTTTTGCCTACATATACATGTGCAAATATGCATCCTGTACAGTTGCACTCATAAGTCAATGTAAGGCTCTCAGTTTTCTTTCCCATTACAATTCTAAATACCTAGGTCTCAGAGTTTTCTCTTGGCTTGGGGTAAAATGGAGAGGTCTTGAATAAGATAAAAGTAGGCTATGGCAAAGGGAACTGTTGCTTTTGAATCTTTATTGAAACAGCAACTGTTGAAGTCTAGAAGGTTCTGTATCAACACCTTCCAGGAACAGGCCTATGCCTAAGGTCATGTTTAACCTGAGGCACATCTATTGCATCCCATGGCAGTTAACACATCCATTTCTTCTCTCTAATTTCAGTAGAAAAGGGCTTCAAAATGTGCACAGAGAGAATTCTTCTGTCTGCATGTGCAGATTCTGTAATTCTTACAGATTTTTAGTCACATTCCTAAGTGGAGTAGTTGGCTGTAATGATTGGATGAGATCCTTAGCTGTGTTTTAAGCTGTGTTTTAAGTTAGACTGTCCCAATTCCTAAGATGAAAACCTTCAGCTGTAAGCTGAAGTTCAGCTAAAACTGAAGCTTCAGCTGCAGTTTAAAACATCAAAACAAAATATGTTTTACATACATAGCAATTTTTATTTCATAAAGAATTCCAGGAGGTATCTTTAATTTTCAATACATACATTAAAGCATAGTAATCAAGAAAGGTTATCATATCTAAGGATACTTTCCCAATCCCTTATATTTTGGGGATTTTTCAGCCACTGATGGAGCATCCCAGTGCCAAGCCAAAAGGATCTTTTGGCCACTTGTTTCATGGTGAAGAAGTTTGGGCGCAAGTGCTTTATCATCATATCAGTACTTTAACACAGCAGTCATTAGAAGAATTGGCATGTGTAAATCGGTGATTTTATGAATTTTGCATCTACTTTCTTCTTTCTATGTTACTGAAACATTGGCACGCATGATTTCTAGTGACATTGTAACCTAAGGGGAACTACTTGCAACAACAGCAATTTATTCAGCCTCATGGGAATTTATATTTGGCCTTAACTGACAGTTTTACTCATCTTGTAAAGTGATTGGTCTCATATGACAGTAGTAGCATATGCAGTAAGGTAGTAAGTACCATCTGCTGATACATTTGGTGTACAAATTTATACATTGAATCCTTCATGTATTTCATAGACTGATCTGGGCAAATACAGAAGTTTCTTAGCATTGCAAATGTCTTCTGAATTGCGCAGCTCCCAGGAGCTACCAGATTTGCAGCTCAGATGGGTGAGTGTTCTCCGGCTTGAAAAGCCTGCTTGCCTGGACATTAACCTACATGTTCAGTTCTTATTTTCCAGAACATATACTGTGGCTTCCACCCTTTGGACTCAGTCAATGACCATTGCACATAAATAGGAGATCTAAGATGTTGTAAAATAAAGTCAGTTGATCTTGTAAATGAAGCACACTGATGCCTTTGGGGAGATACAGAGGAAAAGCACTTCTAAAAAATCTAAAAAGAAAAAGAAAAAACAAACCATAAAAACATTGTTTGTAAGGCTTTTGTTCTTTTATTGAAAGAATACAACGTATGCTTTGACAGCTTTCAGGAACTGTCCATGTGTGTGGATGCTCCAAAAAGTTATCAAAGCAAATGTTACATAGCTAAAACAACATAAAAAGATTTTTTCTGAGTAATATGTAAATGTTCAGTGGAAATCTAAGATGCATTGCTATAGTCCCTGACTTCTTCCTCTAATATGTAGTTTTGAATCCATGTTTCACAGATTATCTTCCAGAAACATTTACAAATCTATTACTGCTTAGATGATGTGGTGATTCAGCCTTATCTTTAGAGCTGGAGGGTATTGGTAGTATGAGTGTGTGGGTACAGCAGGAGGTGAACAAATAGAAGATGTAGAGCTGCAGTGTGGCTGTCACTGCTGTGTGAGCCCTCCCATGCAGCCCCCCACTACTGGTGCTCCAGGGTGGGAAGAGTGGGTATCTGAATTGTCTGCTGTGCTAGAGTCTGAAGAGCTGGAGTAGATTTGCTGGTGAAAATGGCATGATTGGCTCAATACTGGGGAATATTTGAAGGCACTCTGAATCGGTTGCTATTTTCTAGGCACTGGCTTATTTGGTTGCCTTATGATAAGTCTGATTTGAAGGCATTACACTTCAAAACAGATTACTAATAATTCCATTTTTGGGGGGGAAGGTGTTAGGAACCTGTCTCTACATGAATGTAATATATATAATATATTATTAACACGATATATTGTGTTGTATATTATTATTACTTATATACTAATATTTTAAATTATCTAACTTACTGGTGTTCAGGATGATACATTTCTGCTTCCTGATTTCTAAACAAGTCTTTACACTTGCTTGTGTAATGTGTAGCAATAGTAGCAGATATTATCCATAAGCAAACACAGAGGAACAGAATAGTTCATTCATATTAGGCTCTAGTTTGGAAACTTTTCTTGTCACAGTCACATCATGAACACTGGAGCTGAACAAGAATTTTCTCTTTTAACTGGAAGATGTTTATTCATTTCAAACAAATGAACAAAAAATGTTTGGCGTAACTACAGCCATTCACTCTTGTAAGGCAGAATTTTAGATCAAAGTAAGGGAAGGTATCATACTACATTCCCTTACGCCACAAAGCTTGCAGTAGGCTAGAGCAAAGGTGGTTCACTCAGATTTGGATATTCCAGTACAATATTCTTCCTATTCTAAGCACGAATTTAAGCTCTTAAACCACAGTTTACTGGTACTCTAAACAAAATTATCTCAGTTTGGAGAACGCAAGGTGGTCATTCTCTTAACAGCTTTTGACTAAACCTCTTGAAAGTATCAAGTTGGCTTCAATCTAATATCTCAGAAGTTTGCGTAAGGCAGGCAAATGACTTCCCTTTCCCTCTCATCCTGAGTATGTCTGTATTATATCTAGCTGCATTTTGCTCTTGATATCTAGCTGTGAATTTGTTGTTTGAAAGAAGAAACATTGTATTTGAAGGTGTCTGTTTTACAACTAATTCCCTCAAGCTTTCCTATTGAGAAAACAAAACAAAACAAACCACAACAAACACAAAACCATACCAAACCCCCAAATATTGAAATCATAGGGGTCAGTATCTGAAGTACACAGGTGATGCATCAAATCAACCCCCCTAAATTACTTCTATTCTAAGGTAAGAAAGATACAATGATGCTAAAAGTATTTTTTGGGGGGGAAGAAAGAGGGGGGCATGTTTTTCCTTTGTACATGGCTGCAGAGGCTAGAAGGGTAAGTAGACTTGTTCAAGGAGAATAAATACCTGCCCATAGGACAGGCACTGAATTTTAAAAGACATTTCAGAAGCATTTAGAACCCTTTCGTTCTCCTTTCCAAAACATTTTCATGTGACATGTTTTCACTTTAGTGTGTAAGAAATTATGTGCCAAAAGAGAAGAAATGGCTTCTTGTTTACTATGCAATGTATTTAGGACACCTGAAATATTCAGAAAGCTTTAGAGATCACTTTTGTCATTATTTTTCTTTTACACTAGGTGTAAAGTTACAGGAATGTAGTAGCTTGACAGCTCAAGCAGTACCACCCAAAGTAGTAAAGAGGTGATCATTTTGAAGGAAGAAAAAAATTTACTGTCTGAAATCCTCTGTACCTGCATAGTTTCAATACCTGTAATTTTTCAGACAGATTAAATCTTAACAAAAATTTCTGCATGATAGGGTGGTGAGGTACTGGAATAGGTTGCCCAGGGAGGTTGTGAATGCTCCAACCCTGGCAGTGCTCGAAGGCCAGGTTGGACGAAGCCTTGAGTGAGATGGTTTAGTGTGAGGTGTCCCTGCCCATGGCAGGGGGGTTGGAACTAGATGATCTTAAGGTCCTTTCCAACCTTAACTATTCTATGATTCTATGATTCTATGATTCTATGATTACAGTTGAGAGATGCAGACAAGGAATGTAGAAATACAGACTGCTAACATAGAAACCCCTCCAAGTGATATTTTTGGAAGCTTCTCTGGAAATGAGATTTAGTTTTATTTCTTCTTTTCAAAAGGACTTCTATCAAAAATTCAATTTTATATAGAAAAATTGTGCTTTTTTCTGGTGTTTTTTCATTTATTTTAAAATATTATCATCAAGCCTTTTTTTTCTGGATACTGAAATGAAGCATGCGAATCACATGCATTTTTAAGGGAGCAACTAATCATACAAATTATATCAGGACCTGTCTCACCTGTTCTCTTACTGCCTCCATTCAAAGAGTTGTCTTCTCCCTAACCTCCATCTCAGCTGACTAATCAACTGCCCTGTTCAACTCCCACCAATGAGCTCTCTGTCACTAGACATTATCCACATGGCTTTCTTTTTTTAACATTTTTGTTTCTTTCATTTCTTGTGGGTTTCTTCTTTTCCTCAGTGATTGGTTTTATGAATAAGTGATTTTACTTTTATACTTTTCTTCTTGGTGACAGTTAGAAATTGTTGTCTCATGGCAGACAGCATCGGACTTTAAATATTTAAAATCCACAAAACACTTTTGGTGTGAAATATTAATTGAAAGTAAGTCTATAGGTTTCTCATATAAGCACTCAAGTGAATTTAAAAGTTGCTCATTCCTTATATGAGGAACAGCCAGGTCAACTCAGTATATTACCCTCTTCAAAGGCAAATGATAAAAATAATTATTCAGATCTGCTAAAATCCACCAAAAACTTTTGGGAAGCTGTGTACCAGGTTAATGTGTGTCAAGGGATGACAACTGAGAGACATCATCTTGCTGGAGGTCTTGCACATTGTCTTTTTGAAATTTAGAGGTGCTATGGAGGTATTTGTGAGGTGGGAGTAAGGGAAGAAGCAGGCATAAAAATAAAACATTTTTAGCAGTTCCCAGTATATTGCTCTAGTCACTACTTGCTTTATTTATAGGACTATCAGACCCAAATGCATACTCACTCTTACCTGTGGAAACTGGCAAGTGGGACATAAAAATGAAAGATTTTTTTCCCTTAGCTTGTAGCTAAGTAATCATTGATCTTCCCTAAACTAACATTAATCTTAGAAAGGCAGCAAGAAGCTTGTAGGTCTTTCAGGGAGATTGAAGGCGGTAAATTGGAAAACAAAAAAAGATCCCTTTGTACATTTTACTTATTGTTGGGAATATTTTATAACATTGTGGTTGCCAGTTGATTAAAACTTTTATTTCATTAAAGTTTCATGATTGGAGAGTAACTGTTCCCATAACTAGCTTAGGCAGTAGTCTGCAACGTAATTAGATAATTAGAAAACTAGACTTCTTTTGTTGCCTGTATCATTGGTAGAAACACTCTGTGGATGAGCTTTTAGAAAATCTTCTGAAGCATTCAATACAACAACCTCTAGTGAGCAATTCCAAAGCAGTGACAGACACTATCTTATTTTCTTAGCGGATTAGGTAATTTAAAAGAGCACAAAAGTAATGGAGGCAATTATTTCTTAGCTTTTCAAAATAAAAGTAGCAGGGCTTGGAAGCATGATATGCAGATATATTGGTGGATAGGTTGGATGTTTTGATTACCATGTCATCTAAATTCTTTCTTCTGCATTTCCCAATCCTTATTTCTATATAAAGGTGTTATATGATCTGTGATGCTGCTTTGTTGTTGTGAAGAAGGACCTGGATTGGTAAAACTGGATTTGGATTCCAGTTAGGACACAGTCTTTGTAACTGAACCATCTGTCTAAAACAGATACTCAGAAGATGTTAATGTTTTAAAATTTATGAGTCTGTACATGGTTGGTAATTCCATATAACACAGTAAATGCACAGACCTTGCTTGTAACACATAAAAAGGTAGAACTTGGCAGCAGCATATACAATAATGTTGTATGCTCTTGCCTCTAAAATAAAAACAGGTTCCCCAGACCTGTCACATGGATGTAAGCACACTTTTCAGTGTCTGAATTTCTCTCTGATTAGAAATTGTGTAGGGAGAAACCTCTTGCTAGCTGTGTGTCAAAAAGAGTGGAAAAGGGCTTTCTCTCTTCATCTCTCTCCCTGCTTTTCAGCAGTATGACCGTTAGATTGTAGATTTGACTACATTGCTGCAGTCTTGCTGATCTTTTGTAAATGCATACTTTTAATTTTTGAAGTGTACAAAATTCTCATTGCTGTGGAATAAAAACTGATACCAGCTGTGAAGACTTAGCTACCATTGTATTTTTGAGTATTACTTAAAACTGGGATTCTGTTTCCTTTGTATGGTAGTCCTGAATAAGAGGGAGAGGGTGTCTCAGCTTGAGACTGAACTAGAGGTTCTATGATGGCTGGTTAAAGGGAGCCAAAACCTGAACCATTCCTGAGCTCAGTTTTGCAAACAGAACTGGGTAGTTTGCAGAAAAGTTAAAGTTCACCAATTTATTCTGTTTTAAAGAGAGAGAAAACAGACAACCCTATATTTGAGTGATAGATAAAATTTAACTTTGGGGTTGGCAAATGTTGAATGTAACTGGTTTTTGGCTGAATCCAGTACCTCAGGAAGAATATCTATGAAAAAATATCTTTGGGGTTTGGTTTTTTTTTCACATTTGAGTTTTACATTTTTTTCATCTCTCAGACTACCCTAGTGATAACATTGTACATTGCCATGAGGTTAAATTATGAGTTTAAACTGAAATAAATATCTGTTTGCATGATTATGCCATAAACTGTATCTGAAACAATGTCTGTAATGTGTGTTGTAAGGTATTGAGTCATGTGATCTTAATTATAAATGTAACATATCTAGCCATATAGTCATGACATTGCTAGGTAAAGTTTCGATTTATACCACGCTTATTCAATGATGTACAGAGGTTCCAGTAACTTTAGAAATGTACATATTAATAGTTTCCATCGTTCATACATGAACTAAATATTTTGATGTCAGAGGAATTAGTCTTTTGACTTACTAAGTTGAGGGCAATTTTTGAGAGCTGATAGTATTTTCTTTCAATGATGAAGCACATACAGTCATCCGGATTTGAATTGTGACTTCTGCAGAGAAAGGAAGAGGTGGAGATCAGTCCTGTGTGGCTGAAAATATACTTGGTACTAAAACTTAATGGCTGAAGATATTTATAAAAGTATGTTTTCACATCTTTTTTCATATAAAGCTTTACCAGTTTATTCCCATCAGCCTGCTATTTCCCATATATTTACATAGACTCTTTCTCAAATAATATTAAAGTGGAAAAAAATTGCTACATTATTTTTGAGAGACAGAAACTGAGAGAGAAATAAAAGGCGATAGTTCTTCTCTAAAGTATCAGAGAAATTGAAAAGTTGTGCTTAGTGTTCTCCTTGGATGGATTTTGTGTTTTACCCAGCTACGTGGTTTTTTAGGATGGTGACAGTGGAGAAAGCCATGGTGGGTCTCTACAGAGAAGGAAAATGTTTAGGTGAGGTGCTAACTTGCCACTTACTCCTATAAAAAATATCTCTTCAGCTTCCAGATCAAACATCTATCTTTTCTCTACACATTGGGGAAGCTTCCATTCTGATGTTTTTTCAACAATCTTTCAATTTTGATTGGAAACATCTTTTGGAAACCTACTTTCATGTCTGTCTTGTACTCCAAGAATGCCTCTGGACTCTCCCTGTTCAGTGTATGCATCTGGCCAGGGAAACCAAGGGCCTGACGGATTAAACTGGCTGGTTGGTATCTTGCCTTCGCTGGCATTACTGGAAACTGTGTGGGTTTTTTTCACTTGGCTGTTCATTTAAACATTGTCAGGAGTCCTCTGCTTTACTCATTTACCTTCCATTGCCTTTATTTTAGGTGATGGAGATTATAAACAGTTCCTAAAAGCATATTCCCAATTGCAAGTGTTTATTTTCATCTTTATCATAGTCGTTTTGATGACAATTCACCTTTCTGCCATCAGAATGCCAGAATTTATCCTTAAGGAAAAAAAATGTATTAGATTTTTCTGTGTTGCATGAGCTACAGCAGGGCTGGAATCTGTGACAGTGATTCTGTTTCTTATTTCTCTCTTTCATATGGAGCATTGTCCTGGCTTGGACTGCTTGGTGTAATGAGTGCCATTTGGTATTGGTGGTTTTTTTGCTATACTTGAGTTGTAAATTCTTCATGCCACTTTATTTTAGGTCACTTTTAGCATCTTTGATTCTCAGTCACATTAAAAGGGAACCTCACTCCATATACCTCATTATGGACATGTAGATTCTTATTTCTCCTATATATTTGAATATTTTATAGTCCTAGGGCTATCTGTTAATTAATAGATTGCACGACAAGAACAAAATGGCATCTTATGGACATACAACTGTCAAGGAAAAATCACCAATTACGTATTCTGTGCTGTGAAAAGCTATTCATGGCATTTTTTTGAAAGGGAAGAGAGGCAAAGTTAATTTACTGAGCAATATGTTGCAAGTGAGTGCTCCATCCCTGGCGGTGTTCAAGGTCAGGTTGGATGAAGCCTTGTGCGGGATGGTTTAGTGTGAGGTGTCCCTGTCCATGGCAGGGGGGTTGGAAAGATGATCTTGAGGTCCTTTCCAACCCTAACTATTCTATGATTCTATGAAAGTGTGAGAGAACAGAATCAATCATTAAAATGAATTGCATACATATAGTCATTGTCAGTGTCTGAGATGCAATGGTAGGCAAAACTTTACAAACACTTATTTGTCAGTGTGTGGGGACACAAACATATATGACAAAGAGCAAGCCATAACAGTCAGTGATCTTTGCCGTGAGGCAAAGGAGAGCACCTGCATGGCCATCAGCTGTTGACTTCTGATAAGATTATACAATGCCAGGTGCTCAGAAAGAGCTCTGGGAATTGTGTTTTTCCCAAAAATAAAATGCTGCTTTCAGTTCCACAGTCTGCAGTGAGCATCCTAAAAGTACTACCTGAAGAAGAAGGGGATTTGCAATTATGAGATGCTGGTTAAGTGTTGGGCAAGGGTGGGTTTGAGGTATGTAAGCATCTGGTGCAAAAAATTAATACATAAGAGTTGGAGAGGAAGTCTAGCATATTAAATAAGAAGAGTTTAGTAAATTTCTGTATTCAGAAAGTGTGTTCTGTGGGAGAAGGGATTTTTTTGCATCATTTTTATACCATGGGGGAGAGACAAAGATGGGGGGAAATAGGTTCTTATATTGAAATAGATTTAAAATCCCCTAATAAAATCATGGTCTCTTTGGGCTAGATGTTCTCTGCATGTACTTGACAGCATTTTAGTGCCTAAACAGACAGAAAGAGTCTGGAGAAAAGGGGGAAACAGCTCAGCAGGCATCTAGGAAACAAACCTCTGTTAGAGATACTTTACAATTTCATTCATAAATTGAATATGTATAACATGATGATCCTTTCTTGATGTTAACTTTTGGTGTGAGTACTTCTTCACCACCTTCCATTTTTTGAGGAATAAAAAAAAGTCTCATTATTAATAAGCAGAAAATACTATACTAGAATTAGAGAATGCTTAGTGTTTGGTGGTGTAAAAACTCTCAAATTGTTCTGTTAGGTGTCATTGTGTGAACCATGTAACATAGTAGAATGATTTTTCATGTCACATAGCAATTTAATTCTCTCTTCCTGGGCTGTAGTTGGAATTCTAGATAGGTATAGCTGCTTATTTTGAAACAATAATAAGTTTGTCTATTTTGGAGTACTGGAAATCAAGAATTTCAAGGGGGAGAAAAAACTTTTTATTTGATGAGTCACACAACTTTTCCAGACCTGTCTGTGTGTCTTGGTTGTTTCTGAAACAAATTTCTAATAAAGAGAGGAGTATTTGAGATAGTGTATGTTGGAATTTAGCAGTTTTATGGCAATGGGATCCAGAGAAGACAGAGTAGACTCCTAAGGTGACTTAGGGTAAATCTGGAAGACAAAACACTTTTAGCTGCTTGGCTGTATGGTAGCTGTGTTCTTGGCATAGATGAGCACTAATGCATCCATGAGCTTATTGAAGACCTTTAAATGGTCCTGGTCCTTAGAGCTCAGCCAGTAGTCCCATTGTCTTTTGCATCTAGTGCGTTTGGTTGCTTTTTTAAATAGAAAGTGGTTTTAAGGTATTTATTGGTGGCGCATTTTTTAACATAGTAATTTTCCAGGCATGTTACTCACAAATTGATACAAAGCTAAGATCAGGATTTAGCCTAAACATGACAGATTCTTTTACCAAGACCTGAAAAAGAACAAAGCCTTTAAAAATCACAGACACTCCTTTGCATGATGTAGTTATTTAAAAGAAAATAAGAGGTTGTTATAAATTATTTCTTTGTAGCATTCTGTGGGACTTGTAATTACAAAAGCTTATGTTAAAGATTTCTAAGAAATTCATGTAATGTACTACTCTAGTTTGTCTTTGCTTTCAGTAATATTTTTGTACGAAATTTAGACAGTAATCAAACCCAGCTCTTTGTTTCAGAGAAAATAAAGATTTTGCTTCTAAACAAAGCTAATAGGTTTGAGATATTGTTTTCATAGCTGTACTAACATCTAATCATGGGCCAGCCATTGTTTTATGTGCTGTACAGGCAGAACAAAGTCTTTATTCCTGAAGACAGAGAAACTGAAAGATAAATCCCTATAAGTAGGACAAATATCACTGGTCCAGTAAAAGGATTAAGAGACAGAGAGCAAATAAGAACCTTTCTGTATCTTATATGGTGTTAGAAAAAATGTGAGAGAAGAAAGGGGACAGAAACAAAGTGGAAGAGGAAATAGTTAATACATTTAATCAGCTGATGTCTGGAAGAAACATGCAAAAATCCGTTGCTCGGTGGTAAGTGGAGGGTGCATTTGAAGCGGCAGTTTTGGAAGAGAGCTGTGGGAATTCAGTTTAAATTGGATGAAGGATAGCTGCTCAGCCAGAAATACAAAAGACACCAGATATCTAAAGTGTGAAGCCAGCTGGACAGCAGGAACTGGGACAAAGATGATTTGCAGCACAGCAGAAAAACCATGAGATATTGCAGGGGGAGAGGCTGTGGTTAATAGATAAGATACTAGGGGCAAAAGAATAACGAAAAAGTCACAGGAACTATGGAATGACAGAGAAACTCACCAGGGGAATGGTGCTGTCAAAAGGTAGCTAGGTGTAAGATACACTGAACCACCCTCTGATGAGCAAAAGTCATGGAAAGTGACTGAGATATGTGAGAGTGGAGGACCAGATAGATAACACTGAAATAGGTTAGGAACTAGTCAAAGTAGAAGCTGAAATAATTCAAAGTGAGAATAGAAGAGTGGATAGCAAGAAAAAGACAAGCCTGATGCTTTGGTGGAAGGACCACATGGTTCATGTTTGCCAGAGGTGGAGATGTCAAACTTCAGTGAGTACAGAGCATGATAAGCTAGGCTCAGGACTGCTCTGTCCAGACTCTCCCGGCTTCCTGCTAGCTTGAAGTACAAGTTCTATGAACCATCACAGTCTGCCCACTGTGAGGATGATGGAGGGAGCTGAGAATGCAGCAGTAGAGTGCAGGGAAGAAGAAAGAATGGGTGCTACAGAACTTAAAAAAAAAAAAAAAAAAAAAAAAGAAAAAGAAAGAAAAATCATAGGAGAAAAGGAAGAAGAAGAAAGAACTGAAAATTATACCAGCTTGTATGGAGAGCTGCAGTATGACCCCCAGGCATCCAGGAAGAGAAAATGACAATAAGTGATGAATTAAATGAGGTAATAATGCATATCAATTAATGAACCTCATAATGGGGGCTGAATTTATTTTAGAAATTATTTTTAAAGTGCGTGATCTGATCTGACGTATAGTTCTTTATCCAGTTATTTTGAACAGCTATCATCTAGGACACACAGGTGTGAATTCCTTTTCTAGCTCTTTTTTTTCTTTTTATTCACCAAGCTGATTGCAAAGGCTTTTGAAAGCTTGACTTCCTCAACAAAGTATTTCAA